>NW_020874439.1:33113040-34355180 GCF_003935025.1 Abrus precatorius
GTTGCCAATCTTCATCTCTGGCACCAAATGTATCCTCACCCTTGCCACGATCAAAGGCTGCAGTTGTCAAGAGGCGCATTCTCTCCCTTTGAGCAGCATTGAGTCTCTCACCACGACCAATGCCAGTGGAGAAATTATTTCCATTAGTATGGCCTCCATTTGTCTTGAGCCGTTTTCGTTGGTCAACTCTCTCCAAAAGGTCTTTGTATCTAACATGCAACTGCTCCAAGTAAAGCTCTGGGTTCTCCCTACAGCGAGAAGGGCAGAAAAACAATCAGAAAACTTTCAACCCTTTTCAAGATTAAAGCCATGCTTTGTAGTTGTAAAAAAGCAATGTCCTAACATAGCTAAGGCAGATAGTACAGCATGCACTTTTCTCTCCCTTGTTAAGACACTTGGTAACCTTAAACAGAAAGTGATTGCTCTCACTCATTTATTTATTTATTTTAATTTTACTAAGTTGAACTTGAAACAATGGAAAGCTCTTTAATTCACATAGATAAGCAGCAAAGTACTTTTAATTAAATTGAATAGATTAAAGCATGAAACATACAGGCGTTTTTCCTCCTCTAGCTGTTGTTTCCTTTCTCGCTCCAATTCCTCCTCGTAACGCTTTTGCTTTAGTCTTTGCCGCCCTTCAGACATGGATTTAAGTGACAACTGTTTCTTCTTTTCAATGAGCTATCAACAGAGAAACCCCATGAACATTGTCAACTTCATAAGGCACAGAGAACAACATGCACAATATTTACAAATACATTTAACGGGTGGGAAGACAGCAAGTTCAAGCTAATGATGCATGTGATATGCTATTAGATACAAAATTGACCTGATCTGGGGTCAGCATATCATCAGGTATGTTTATAAGAGAGTACTTCTCATTACTGGCAGGGTCAGCCTTTTCAGTTTCAGGTTGTTCACTCCTTGGGTCACCTTTTGCTTTCCGTAAGGATTGCATAACTTTAAGACGGGCAGATTCTATCTCTTGCCTAGAGACATAGCCAGTCTCCCCTAGAAAAGATGGAACATCACTCTCGTCAACTTGTTCAAGCTGTTGTAAAAGAAATTCCAAACCATGCAATTCATTTTCCAATTCATTTATTCTAGATGATCTCTTTGCCTCAGCCATTTCTCGTAATCTTTGACCTTGTCTCTCTCTTATTGCTGCCTTTCTTGCAATCTCTTCCTCAGAAGGAGGTTCCTCTGTTGGAGGTGGAACCCAAGGGAGCTGCCAACATCTGGTTTTTTCTTCAGCCTCCTTAGCTCCTTTCTGTCAGACCATTTATGAAGATAAATCTTAGAAACAGTGCATGAATTTAGATGAAAAAGAAGAACCTTATCTTACCTGAAACAACCGAGCTTCAGAAGCATAATCCGGTGCAATATAACAATGTTCCATCTTTAGGTCTTCAACCTTTTCCCATGTAAATCTAGCCCTGCGTTTATAATTTAATAGAACCTAAGAAATACTATGTATCTGCGGTCAGTTTGATGATAGCATGGCCAAGATGATTTTATACTCACATATGGTAAGGATATTTAAGTGAAAGAAGTTGCTTTAAATGATCAGTCACATGGAATCCACCAATATTAGTGCGGCAGCATCCTTTATAAACAGGCTCCCCATCTACAAACTGGATATATAAAAATAAAAATAAAAATTATTATGTAGAATTATAACACTTGATACACTTAATAAGGCTGTCTAAATCCTACCAGCAACTCTACTATATGGCAGCATAGAACATAAAGTTTATTTAAACATTTAAAAAAAAATTACCAATTCTTTTTCATTTTTAGGTGTTTCTTATACCTAATTTTACTTTCAACTGCTTACACCCTCTTTTACAAGAACAGATATAAAATTGTGTTAAACCATCTACTTTAAATTTTATTTTAGAAAACCGTAAGGAGATTCCTTCACATTAGTATTGATTATTATTGAATTTATCTCCAAAACATATTGAAAATAATTATACAGATCAATGCTATTTTGGTGACAGTGAGTATGTCTGCTACAGCAACACAGAACAAATGAGGCATCCTGATAAAAAAATGCGACAGTTACTTAGCACAAAAGCACACACTTGCACAAAACAAGATAATTGTTTTCATAAATATTGCAGGCCAATGAAGACTCCAAAGTAAACAAGCATATTAAAAACATTAGCCATGATAATCACAAAGTTGATGAAATGATATAATGCTTACAAATATAACAATGTTAATGTGAAAGGAGAAACAAAAATGATAAGTGTTTTCTTTTGCATATAAAACTGAACTGTTAGAACTTAGAAGTAAATAACACAAAAAGCATACCGGAATCACATGAGTTGTAGTGAACCCCGGACACATAGCAAGACCATCTTTATCACAAACACCTAGTTGTTGATTATATTTATAGCTGAATGCTGCATCAACACCAAAGGCTGCAATGACAGAAGCATAGAATTATGTGTACAATATCTAGCATGGAATAGAGATATACATGCACCCGTAATGGGGTCCAAACTAGTAACAACTATGTCACAAGATGTCAAGCATGTTCTAGAAGGTGTCACATTGAGATTGGTTTTCCATTTAAGAATAGACTTTGTGATGAAGATTGGGCAAAAGACAATAGGCAAGCAAGCACTTAATTTCCTACTAAGGCTACTTGTAAGAGATGAAACAATTCTTTTTGTTTTTGTTGGATCAATGAAGTATTAGTACCTATAGATGGAACTCCGTAAGTCTCAAAAAGAAGTTCTCCCATTTTGCTACGAGACTGAACAGGGTTGCATACACATTCTGTGATCAGGACAGGATGATCAATCTGCTCTGGCATTAACCGTAACAATAGAAAAGAGTTAGTTAAATAATTTAAATTGTAGAATTTACAAAAGAGAAAAATCAGTATTCATCAAAACCAAGAAACTACTAGGTAACAATACTACACAACCCACAAACTTACTAGCATACAAAAATTAATAGTAGTAGTCTATTGGAGTTTATAATGTCACACTAACAAATATAACAAGCTAAATGATCAGGGAAGAAAAATGAAAAACACAACTCCACTAATGGGCATACCTCTGATCCTGTTGCACCCATCCGATCAAATCCAAAGTCCAGAATCTATGTATGAATAATGAAAGAAAATGTCAGTAATGCCTTTCTCAATATGTTCTTTTATATTAATGAAATCATAGACCAGTTTATTTGCATGATCCTATTTCCATAATATTTAGTATGCTACACCTTCCTTCAGATTAGTTATCAAAAGCCTACGATTTCACATTCCACTTTTGACCTGAGCGAAGTGAAAACTTACATATTCCATTATTTCAAACTGGTACACAACATTGCTGTCAAATGCTGAGCGCGGTCCAGAGCGAGTGCAATCAAAGTATTTCAATAATGCTGGATCATGGTCACCAACAATGGTGACAGTTTCTCCTGTGGAACAGAATGATCAAAAACAATTATTCAACATGCAACAAACTGCCTTTTTGTTTGCTCATTACCAGCCTATCAGACAGGTTCCTCTTAAAAATATATAAAGCCTATTAATTCAGAATAATAAATACACTTGTACACATCTCTCCTATTTTATTTTTTCACGCAATCAATATAAACTATTGAAAATCCACAAACCACCATACAATATTAACTACACAGTTTCACTTATCAAGCTTTTGACAATATAGAAACATTTCAGACAAACACAAACAACATATGACACAGTAAGTAAGCTGGAGAAGAACAAAAGAGCAAGATGAAAATGTGGGAACATAGATACCAGTGGCTTTGTGGCGTGGCCTTTGCACAATGTTGCGGAAAACAACACGAGGTTCAGTCTCTCCAGCCCATCTGATAATTCACCAAAAGAACAAACTTTAACGTTAAAATCAACAACCCCATCATGAGCTGATTCGGAAAAAAGAAAAGAAAAAACGCGCACCCAAAAAAAAGAAATTTCAATTTTATAAGTGAAATTAGGGTTTGTGAGAGTACCCAATACGAAAATAGGAGGCGCCATTGTCGATCACGAGGGGAGTGGCGGAACCGAAGAGACTGTAATCAGATTGGCGCTGAATTTTGGATATGAAAGGCATTGTGTTGGTGTGAAGCAGAAGAAGAAGCAGGGGTTTTAGTTCTATGTGTTCCTGCGACAAAACAACCTCTGCAAATGGTGAACAATCTAAGTAACGAACATGGTGAGCCCCGACCCGGTCGGATCTAATCCGAACCGGTACGGGTCGGGAAAAGTGTAAACGGGTCATTGAATATTTACAGAACAAACAATGGTGGGCCGTTTCATGGGCCTATTCTTTCAACTACAAAGTCCAACAATCAAATGACTGACTAAAATATTAACCAATTAGTTCTTAAAAATATTTTTTATTTTAATTCTTTAAAATTTATTAAATTTTAATTTCTATATTTAAAAAATTAATTTTAATCTCTCACCAAGTATTAAAATTATGTATTTTTAATAGTTTTTAGAGACAAATTCAAAACTAAAATAAAAAATAATGATATGCAAAATTATTTATTTGAAATAATTTAAATTGAAATTATACTTAACCTATATTTTACTCATAATTTTTGAATAAATTTGACTTAAATTCCAAGAATCATCATTGATAGAAGTTTATTAACTCAAGATTAATATATATATATATATATATATATATATATATATTATTCTTATAATTTATCTCAATTTTTTTAAATTTTTACACTTTCAAATATATATATATATATATATATATTGTTTTTATAAATTTATAGATTTAAATCTGGTCATTATATTTTTATTTATTCTTAATTTTGATCTCCATAATTTTATTTTATTAAAATTTTGATTCCTTCAATGTATTAGATATTGATTGAAAATTTTATATCTTACTTTTACACACACAATAAATATTATATCTTAATAATTAAATAATAATTTTGGCATATTATTAATAACAATACCAAAATTTTAAAATTATAAGAATAAAAAATTAAAATATTAAAATATTAAATTATATAAAAAAAAGATAAATTATAAGTATATCTAAACCTAATGTCAATATATTCCTCCCGTCATCCAAAACCTAAACTTTTCTTGTAGAAAAGCGTACAAGATTTTTTTATTTATTTATAATCGCACTAACAATTTCATTTTCAATCTACCCAGCCTTGTTCTTGCTCGATCAAACATAGCAATGGGAACAGAAAATAATTACTATAACTTTTGCACATAAAATAATAATAATAAAGATAGAAGAAGATAAAAATCGATTTACGGGCCAAACTAGGAAAACGGGGAGAATAAAAAATAAAAACATAATTGTTTTTGTTTATAATTTCTATCACTGTCATTATAGTCAGTTTCGATTTTCTAATAGTGAATTGCAAGAAGAATATGCTTTAGCTTCAAAGGCAGATCTTTTTATTGGTAACATTATTATATAATATGCGAGTTTCAGTCACAAGAGGGAGCCTAATTAATAATGTCAAATTCAACTTTTTTCTCAACAAAAATAAATAATGAGATTATACAAATGCTCTTAATTCAACGATTAAAGTAAAGAAGCCATCATTGACCCCAATAAAATAGGTCATTTCCAAATTTCAAAAACAAAGTGCATATTTTATTCATTAATTAAAAGCTTAATCAATTTATTTCATAACATACTTAAAATGATGTTATATTTCCTTACAACCCTTTCTCAATACCTTATAACGAATGCTAATGAAGTCTAAAATCTTAAGAACAATAGTTAAATAAACAAAACTAGATTTTTTTATTAACAAAATTATTATAAAAAGTGCTAATAAGTACTTTTGAGACATTAGTTAAGAAATCCTTTTATATATATATATATATATAAAAGTGTTACCAACACATTTGCATTGTGATTGGTGAGTTTCAATATAATATGATTGTTATTAAAAGCATTTATTATACAGAAAATACAAAGTTTATTTATTTATTTCTTTAATTAATTAAAAGTATTTACTAAGATGTATTAATTAATGCTCCTTAATCATATTTTATATTTAATAATATTTTTATGAAATACTAAAATGCTTAATAGAAAAACTAAACAAAAGGCCTATTTAACAGCACCTTTATCAACACTTTTATACGTTTTTTTTTTCTTTTTTACAATTAATAGATAGATAGAGAAAAAATATATGGAATAAAAGAAGTTGTGCAACAAAGGCTTTATTTGTTTTACAATTAAAAAATTAATATTTATACTTTTTAAAAACATTTTTTAATAAATTTATTATTTAAAATAATTTATATACAAATTTCAGTTATATTTGGTAATTAAAATTTAATTTTACTTAACTTTAAATTAATTAAATATGAGTTTTGTTAACCTAATCTTAAGATTGAGAATAAACAATTAAAAACAATAAAATTTTATCAAAAACATATTATATTTTATAATTTTAATACAATAAATATGTACTTTTTTATTAAAAAAATATTTATAGATGCTTAAAAACCCATTAAATATATACAAAGAGGGATAGTGAAAAATTTATGAAAACACATGTAAGAATAATATAACTTATATATGAAAGTTGTAGGAAGATAAGTCTTTTCTCCTTTCTATCTCTTTGGGCTGCGGCTCCTTGTATTCAATAGAAAAGAAAACGGAAGCAAAGACAACAAATGCACAATGTACACGCATAGTACGGTAATTTTATCATTGACTTTAGCTGATTGCTGTGAGGATTTTAGTTTTTTTAAGAACGACAGAACATTTAGACAAATAAAACAATTATTATTTTTTACTAAATTTAAACAAAAACGCAATTTTATTTTCTATAGCAGTTGAACCATCTAATCTTCACAAAATAAATAACTCTCTCTTCCATTTAATTATTTATCTCTTGTTTGACCAATCTCATCCATTAAATTATAAATTCAAGAACATGAAATCATGTTAAGTGGTGGCTGGAGGAGGACAAATTATTGGATAATCAAGAAGCATTTATGATCTCAGTTACTTACCATGCGACACGTGGTCATGCTTCTTAGTTAATTAAAAAAAATACTAAATTTGTTACGCATGCTAAAAAGTGATTAGTTGAAATTATGGATACACAATGGTTCCAATCTATCCAATAATTTTTCTTGGACAAAGGGTTGCAAGAGATCCATGTTCAAAGGTCAATAAATACCAACTGACCCAATTCAGTTTATTTTCCCTAATTGTTGAAATTAAATAATAATCACATGATTCGCATTGATCCATGACTGCAACTTCTCATATTACAGGCTAATATCAAAAGCGTGCTGTGGAATATTTGCACCTTTCACCGTATGCATGTTCCATATCAACAATGGTTTTCAGTGGAAGTGCACTATGTTTCATAACTTTCACTTGTTTCTTGCACTTAGCAAAGCCTTCAAGCGTGAACCAAGACACTTTATTCCAGGGTAATAATCTCACAACAACTAAAAGCCTGATTTCATCTTCAGGTTTAATCACTCTGTGTTTCTTTCAGTTGGGTGGCTCTAAAGATTTTTATCTTGGAATTAGACTATCATCTCGCAATTCAAGTTCTGATTATTTTTGGATAGCCAATAGAGACACGCCAATCCAAGACCCTTCAGGGTATCTCACAATAGATGAACATGGTAACATGAAAATTATTTCCGACAAGGGAAATTCAAATCCCACTATCATGCTCTATTCTGCTGAAGCGGCAAGTAACAAGAACAATACTATTGGTGCCATCCTTGAGGACACTGGTAACTTCATGCTTCGTGAGATGAATCCAGATGGGTCAGTTAAAGGGGTATTATGGCAAAGCTTTGATCACCCCTCAGACACACTTATACCTGGGATGAGACTTGGATTTGATAGAAAAACAGGCTATAATTGCTCTTTAACATCATGGAGAAGTGGTGTGTCTCCTTTGTCAGGGTCTTTCGCACTTGGGATTGATCCCAAAACAAATGAACTAGTGATGTGGTGGACAGGAATGATTGTTTGGAGTAGTGGAAAATGGAACAATGGAACTTTTGAAAATTTACAATCATCACTATTCAAAAGTGACTTCAGTTTTGAGTACTTTTCAAATGAAAATGTAACATATGTAAAATATGGTCGAAACCCAACATATGGTTGGATTTCCTTAGGATCTTTGGGTGCAATAGTTGGAAGCAGTGGTAACTCTTATTCATGCACTAATCGGTACTTTCTCGATGGTTGTTCAATGCCAATTCCACCTAAATGTAGGGACCAAGATAGTTTATACTTGGGCACGTGGAGTAGCTACGGGGTCATGTTAGGGAATGGGTTCAAATTTGATGAAAAGGACAACTTGACTAATTTTGATTGTTGGATGAAGTGCTTGAATAATTGCTCTTGTGAAGCCTACTCTTATGTTAATCAGGATCAAACTGGCTGCGAGATATGGAGCAATGGCACAACCAGCTTTCAAGCCTCTGATAATTTCATGGCTGAGGGGCGACAAATTTACTTCATTCGCACAGGACAAGGTAAGTAAAGAAAAGTTCATTTAGTGGAGACCTCTTTATATTTATGATATATTTTTAAGATTTGTGAACATTAAAATGTAAATATATATATATATATATATATATATATATTAATATTTAGAGAAAGAATTTCGTCGCTGTAATAATTCTATTTAATTCAAATTAGATTATTACCAGTAAAATATGACTGTGTGATATTGAAAAAATATATATATTGTAGTAATATTTTTAGTTAATTAAACTTTGGTAAGCAAACTCTCTGGTGGGGTAAGTATAACAGTGCCAAACCTTGACAGAGATTTGAGTTACTTACCCTTGTCATTATGAAAATTTCTTGTAATTGTTGTTCGAAACATGCGTGAAAGTTGGTGCGGATGAAACTTGGGTAAGGGCCTCGAGTTGTAGTAACAATTGTGCCTGCATGCTTTGTGAGTTGAATAGTTCAATTGGTTTATTTAAGTAGAATGATAAAACAGGGATAATTGACAATATTTTAAAATTATAATGTCATTTTCCATTGTTTAAAAATTATAAATAATAGTGAAGTATTAACAATTTTAAAAAAAGAGCTAAGTTAATTAGTAGGCTCTTACTAAGGCCTAGGATCTTCATTTATCTAGAACATTTTGCTCTATATCATGTGAGTATTAATGCTTTTAAAACTAAACTCAAGATTGTTATATATATGACGATTATTTCAAAATTGCGAAACAGGATACCTTTTTTGGAAACACGAATAATGTTCAGCATTTTAGTATTTCAATATTCACCAAAATGATCATATCACACATTAGAGCATCATTTTAATTGGGGAAAGTATTTTGACTTAAGCAAACAATATACAAGCAAATATAAAAGTAGAATAGCAAGTTTACTTACTCCATGTAGTTGTGAAATAATTTGTGCCAACAACTTGTTTTAAATTTTAGAATTTTTTTTTTTAAAGCATGAAACTATTATCAAGTGTATGTTGTGGTAAATTTAACATTTTGATACGGTTCAAGTCTTGCCACGCTCCATAGATTACATGCTATTTTTTAAATAACAGCTTGCGTTGCTACTAACAATTTCCAATGCAGGCAAGAATATTAGAAGGATACGGATCATAGCTGCAATATGTGGACCTCTTCTCTTTATCATCTTGTGCTTCACGTGCATTAAGTTGTGGAGAAAACGCAAAGAAAGAGGTAAACTTTACCATCAAAATTGAAGTTGAAGATAAGATACTATAATAATGTTTTCATTATCACAATACTTGCATAAATGAATGTGTAAACTAATAGGTGGTAGCTTTACACTATAGTCTAATAAAAAAACTCTATAACACCACATGAGTTCAGATAGAAATATCATAAATTTATTACATTGTGAATCAAAGATCATTCACTATCTTTAAACTTTCTGGCATACTGTGCAGCTGAAAAGCGTATGAAGCAAATAAACCCATTATCTAGTATTGAAAGAAACATTGCAAATTCCCCTGACTATGGTGAAAAAAGAAAAGAGAGGAATGACGGAATGACGAGTGATGATACACATAGATTCGACTTTCAAACTATTCTTGAGGCAACTGCTAATTTTTCACCCACCAATAAGATAGGGGAGGGTGGCTATGGACCTGTCTATAAGGTAATATACTGATATTTCACTATTATTTGTTAATGTTTCCATTTCTATCAAATCTTCATAACCATATTCCATATATGCCTATAGGCAAGGAATTTGATCATGAAAAAGAGGGACTAATATGTGGAGAACTTTAAATTATAGTCAATAAGCTTAGAAAATTAAAAAACAGACCAAACTTTTAAATTATTTTTAACTTTGATCAAAATTTTCACTCTCATCAACATAGTCCCTAGGAGAATGCTGACATGAATATTGATTAAAAAATTAAAAAGGTGAAAAATTTTATAAAAAGGTATTATCAATACACTTTTACCATGAATTATAATGCACTCAATCGTAATTTGTGATGAAAGCACCTATTAGCAAGACTCTGCTCCCACACATATTATGCAAGTGTATACTTTATAGAGATTCAATCATTCTTTTTTAGGGGAAACTGGCAAATGGACAAGAAATAGCTATAAAGAGACTTTCGAAAAGCTCAGGACAGGGATTGATAGAGTTCAAAAATGAAGTGATGCTAATAGTCAAACTCCAGCACACTAATCTAGTGAGGCTTCTTGGTTTTTGTATCGACAGAGAAGAAAGAATATTAGTCTATGAGTACATGCCCAATAATAGCTTGAATTTATATCTCTTCGGTATGGAAGTTTACTCATTAATCGTCCAATATTTTCATGCTTTGTGCTTAATATTTCAATCATATTTTATATTATGTATTTTGTTACTTATGATTACTAATCTTTCCTTCAAAGTAGATTCCAACAAAAGAAACGTGTTGGAATGGAATGTACGACGTACAATTATTGAAGGAGTTGCACAAGGACTTGTGTATTTACATCAATATTCAAGATTGAAAGTGATACATAGAGACTTGAAAGCTAGCAACATTTTACTTGACAATGAGTTGAATCCAAAAATATCTGACTTTGGAATGGCTAGAATACTTGAATTGACAAAAACAGAAGAAAAAACTAATAGAATTGTTGGAACATAGTAAGTATTTTACAAAAAAATTATGTTTACATTTGTTTCAAATCTTAAAATTAAAATGTTTGAAGGATTATTTCATATTACTGTTTCAGTGGCTATATGTCTCCAGAGTATGCTATGATGGGTGTCATCTCAACTAAAGTTGATGTTTATAGCTTTGGCATCCTATTGCTGGAGGTTGTGAGCGGAAAGAAAAATAGTGATGATTACCCACTAAATCTTGTAGTTTATGTAAGTGATGCATAGCATGCAACTAATTATAAATGAAACTGTGTCAATATTAGTTTGACAATTAACAAAGTGTATTTGTTTTCAGGCGTGGAAACTATGGAATGAAGGCGAAGCACTAAAGCTAATGGACACAATGTTGGATGGGTCATACCCTTCTTTCCAAGTGTTACGCTACATTCATATTGGTCTCTTATGCACTCAAGATCAAGCAAGAGCCAGACCCACTATGCTTGAGGTTGTTTCTTTTCTGTCAAATGAAAATGCCCAATTATCTCCACCTAAAAAACCAGGATTTTGTACCATTGAAACCAAGAAAGAAATTGGGCAGCATAAAAGTTATTCCGTAAATGAGACAACAATTTCATTGTCATCAGGTAGATAAATATCCATGTTCTTGGAGATGTTTGAAAGTCTTGTGTATAATTTGTAAGTATATACAAGTGATGTGAAGGTGGAAAATCCTCCAATATATTGATATTTTGAAGGTGGAAGGAAGTTACAAGATTTTGCAAAAATTGGGTTCTGAGAAGCAATAATAATAGTAGTGAAATGTTTAAAAGTCCTCCTCATAAGTTTTATAGATAGGCTAATTTAGGACTTATCTGTTGTTTATATATTGTAAGCTATTTTTACCATTTTTTTTGTAATTTTTATGATTTTACTATACTTAATTTTTTCCCATAGGTATGTTGTCCTTTATTAAAAAGTAGGAATATATTTTACTTTCAGCTGTTCATACTATCTATTACAAGGACAGATACAAAGTTGTTTTAAGAAATATAATCTCATGATTTTTAATTTAGGTAAGTTCTTTTAGAAAAAGACTTTAATAAACCCTTTATTTTAGTATATAGGATTATTGATTTTCAAAATATCTTGAAAATAATCGCGAAGATTGACACTTATTAGTCATCAGGGGGGCATGGAACTGTTACTTAGCAAAGGGGCAAGCATGGTGCAGAACAAAGGGTAAATTTTTTTCATCATATTACAATGAAGGTTCAAAAGTATGGTGCCGTTGTTGAATCATTATTGAATAAATTTTCCAACTTACAATTAACAAAAAATGAGTCATTATTGAATCCCAATTAGTTTTTGTTTTGGTCTTGAAATCCTAATTATGTTTTCTTGGCTAACGAAATCCCAATTAGTCTCTCTTTTTTTCAACAATTAGTCTTTAAAAATACTAGTCATTCGCATGGCATTGGGCCCATACTGCTATTGAAGCCCAATCAGTCTTTAAAAAATAAATCTGCAAAAGAAAAGGGAACAAAGTCTTATTAAAATAAACCATTTTTAAACATTAAAATATCTAACTATTTAGCTTTTAACTTTATTTTCATTTTTATCATGAATTCATGTATAATTTAATAGTTCTATGAATTTATTAATGTTTTAAAGATTGGCTCCACCACACGACCCATTCCAAAATTTCTCAATCCCTTTTTTAAATACTAAGTTAATTATAAATTTAATCTTGAAATTTTACACGCTTTTTAATTTTATTTTATTTTTTGCATTAAAAAATTAATCACTTTACAAGTAAATTTTTTTATATTAATCTTTATCATTTAAAGATATGTTAATGATTTAAATAAACGGGATGTAAATATAAAAAAATCTTGTATAAAAATTAAATATAAATTAATTTGTAAATAAGTATTAACTATAGATAAGTATTTCCAATTCCCATTAGTGCTGATATTTTGTTCATTTCTCTAATGATATAAAAAAATACAAATACAAAATAAAAAAAATGTTAACTTTAATCCTTAAGACTAGATTTAAACATTTAATTGTAAAAATTGTTAAAAAAGAGTCATTACATTTTATAACTTTTATATAATGAATGTACTTTTAAATTTGAATGCTTAAATTAGTTTTAAAAAAATTAAAGTTACAAAATCTTATAAAATAAAACAAAAATTTTAGTAATAAAAAATTAAGTATATTTTAAAGATAATATTAGACTATAATGCAGGTATTTTTAACTAAATTTAGAGTCTTATTTTTATAAAATACAATTAATTAACATATATATTTAGTCATCATAATTAATACTTATTTATAAATTAATTTTTATAATTAAAATTTAACATTTTAATCTTTATATAATATTTATTTATGTTTTAGTCCCTTTTATCTATCTACGTTAACATGTTATATAACAATGAGCAATTTAAAATTGTATACCTAAGAATTAAATCATAGCTTTTCTATATAAAAATTAAATTAAGAAAACGAAAAAAAAAATAGTAGTATCTCGTAAAAATTACAAACCCAATCTCGTCACTTAGCTATTGACTTAAACAGGAAAATGGGAATTGGAAAGTGTGAATGCGTTTCCTTTTGATTTTCTTAGAGTGGGAGCCATTAGATCATTAAATGGCATTCAAACTTGGGACTCATTCCTTTATTTAGTCAATTTTGGACTCCTTTGGACACACTGCATATGTGTAGACAGCTGAGAAGAAATAAGCCAAAGTAAGATGTAAAACTATTATATGAATGGACATTAAGTAGCTTTAGAAATAATATCCGTCAAAATTATTTTTGTTTAGTAATTTTTATTAATATAATTATTGAATTAAATTTTTTTATTGAACATATTAAATTTATGAAATTACATCAATAAAAAATATGATCATTTTTAAAAAAATATTAAGTATAAAATTATATGTCTATAATTATCTCATTTATTTAAAAATTTTATATGTATAATCAACATGTTAATATCATATTATTAAAACAGTGAAGAAAATGAAATTCAGTATTTTTAAAATAAGATATTAAAAAGATTATTTTTTGCAAAAGTTATTTCTTGAAATAATTTAATCCCCACCTATATCATTGGAGCATATAGAAAATTTTATAAACAATTTATTACTTTCATAGGTTTTTCTTAATTTATTTTAATGATAGGTTTAGCATATTTGGTCAAACTAATATTTTAAATTTCTTTTTAAAAAAACTATACTATAAACTCTCGCATTAAAAGAATTTATTCAACAAACATTCAATTAAACAGTATACTTAAATATAGACACTCAGATTTACAGACAAAAGAACAAATGTAAAAATAAATAAATTAATTTAATAGTATGAATAATTAAAAAATTAGAAAATATAAAGATAATAGTAATTAATTATAGAAAGCTGAGATTTAAGATTAATAAATAAATTTTAATATAGAAAATAAGAAATTAAAAACATAAAAAAATAATACGTATTGTGAAGTCATTTTTTATGCAAGAAAAAGAGGAAAGCAAAAGATGTCTTCGTTTTCAAGAGTAGAGAAGTTTAAATATATAAAAGGGTAGATTACATAATAAACTAGAACTCATATATATAGATAGATAGATATTAAATGCAAGGGACCTTCCTTTGACCCTTTGGTCTATGACTTGGACTTGCTTTTCAGGTAGATAGACCAACTCCAAACAACTATCAATTAAAGTTTTAGCAATGCTTCTCACTCTAACCCTTTTGAATAAATTCATATTATGTTATGTCTCCTGTGCATGTTTCATTAACAATGACTTTTAGCAAAAGAATGCTATGCTTCATCATTTTTACTTGTTTCATGCACTTGACAAAGTCTTCAAACTCGAGAAAAGACACACTTCTCCAAGGTTATCAGCTTGCAGCAACCAACCATTTGATTTCATCTTCTGGTGTGTACACATTGCGTTTCTTTCAGCTTGATGGCTCTGAAGATAACAGCAAATTCTACCTTGGAATATCGTTCAATAATTACTATGTTTGGGTTGCAAATAGAGATAATCCAATCCATGATGATCCTGGAGTTCTCACAATTGATGAATGTGGCAATCTGAAAATTTTGTGCATTACCACTATCATGCTATATTCGACAGAAGCTGCAAGAAACAAAAGTGTTAGTGCCACTTTGCTAGACACGGGGAACTTTGTGCTTCATGAATTAAACTCAAACAGGTCTGTGAAAAGGGTATTATGGCAGAGCTTTGATTACCCCATGGACACACTTGTACCAGGGATGAAGATTGGGTATGACAAGCTCACGGGTCATACTTGGTCTTTAACGGCAAGGAGAAGTTTTAAATCTCTTTGGTCAGGGTCTTTCTCTCTTAGACTTGACCTCAAAACAAACCAATTGGTTAGTAGGTGGAGAGGGACCATAGTTTGGAGTAGTGGACCATGGAGAAATGGAAGTTTCATCAACTTAAACTCATACAAAGAGCAATTCAATTTCACTTTTTTTTCGAATGAAAATGTAACCTACTTTGAATATGCTTCAAGTTCTAGTCATATGACAATGGGACCATTGGGTACATTGAATGCCAGTGGTGTCTCTTACTCATGTGTTGATGGTGACATTCCCCCTGGTTGTTCAATGCCAAGGCCTTCAAAATGTAGGGAAGATGATGATTTGTACTTGCCCAATTGGAATAGCATTGGGGCAATGTCAAGGAAAGGGTTCATATTTGATGAAAGTGAGAACTTGACCATTTCTGATTGTTGGATGAAATGCTTGAGTAATTGTTCCTGTGAGGCCTACACTTACGCAAATCAGGATGCAACTGGTTGCGAGATATGGACTAAGGGAACAGCACACTTTGTTGCGACTGATTCCGCTATTGGGCGTCCAATTTTTTTCTTTCGTACTGAAACCAAAGCAAGTAAGTTAATACAATCAACCTGATAAAATATAGGGTTTTTTTCTGTGTGATTATTGATTTATTCTAGTATGACTATACATGTGTGTGTGACTTTGTGTGTTGATTTATCTTTGTCATTTGACCAATATATATAGATTGATGAGTTCGTATATTTACTAAGTAATATATAAATATGATTGATGTACAACTATAATATCCATGAATAAGAAGTAGTAATGCTTAATAAGTCATAATGTTTGTTAAATTAGTTATAAATTTGTTTAATTACATATATAGAATTAACTACCTTCTCCCCTGTAGAAGGCAATAAGAAGATAATATGGATCGTATGTGCAGCAGTTGGAGTTCTTCTCCTAATAATCTCATGCATGACGTGCTTTATTGTTTCGAGGAGAAAACAAAAAGAAAGAGGTAATCTTTCATATGGAAATTCAGAATAAGTTTGAGTAACAGCTGCTATAATAATCTTAATATAAAACTTGCATGAAGTAAGCTTTATGGTTGAAAAAACATCAATACCAGTAAATAAAAATAATTTTATACTTTCAGCTTCGCGCGATTTATAATTACTAAAACAGTATCAACACTTATCTAAAATTTTACATATCTTTCTATCAAATTTTTTTTTATCGCATTATATCATTTATAAGGTTTATCATTTATCTCTTATCTCTCTCTCTTAAGGTGTAGACACCCGCTGAAGTGTTTACTAAACATTTTCCTTATGTTTTATGCTGAATATGCAGCCGAAAAGAAATCAAGTCAATCCTCTATCATTGGAGAAAACATTGAAATTTCTGTTCCAAACGATGAAGGAAGAGAACAGTGGAAAAAGAAAAGGACAGGTGGTGGTATGCATATATTTGACTTTACAACCATTCTTGAGGCAAGTGACAATTTTTCTTGCACAAATAAGATTGGGGAGGGTGGCTTTGGACCTGTCTACAAGGTAACAAATTTTTACGTAAAGAAAAAATGAAATCAACTATTCACACATAAATAAAATTTAATTTCTTGCTACTAATTTTACTTGAATTTAATTTATCAAAAAGTTTTGGATCCTCATGTGTGTATATATAAAATACGAATGCGTGTAGAAAAAGAAAATTACTATTTAGACTCCAGTCATCGTTTTGGCTGTTGACAACAATATAATAAATATATATATATTAAACTCATACACTCACAACTTATATAAAAGATTTGCGAAATATGGCGAAATACTCAAAAGTGTTTTTCTCTTCAGGGAAAGTTGTCAAATGGTCAAGAAATAGCTATAAAGAGACTTTCCAAAAGCTCAGGACAAGGTTTGATAGAGTTCAAAAATGAAGCTATGTTAGTTGTGAAACTCCAACACACTAATCTAGTGAGACTGCTAGGTTGTTGCACTGACAGAGAAGAAAGAATATTAGTTTATGAATTCATGTCCAACAGAAGCTTGAATTTATACCTCTTCGGTATGAAATCTTTCTTGGCTAGTATGTTTATGTCTTTTGCTCACATTTCACTTATATTTGAGAATATGTATTCTAGTTTTCAATTAATTTGTATCAATTTTTTCTTCAAATTAGACTCCAACAAAAGAAATGTGTTAGAATGGAACACACGGTACAAAATTATTGAAGGAGTTACACAGGGACTTGTGTATTTACATCAATATTCGCGATTAAAAGTGATACACAGGGACTTAAAAGCCAGCAATATTTTACTGGACAATGAATTGAATCCAAAAATATCCGATTTTGGGATGGCTAGGATATTTGGATTGTCAGAATCTGAAGAAAAAACTAATAGAGTTGTTGGGACATTGTAAGTATCTATCCATACGATAAATTTGTTTATATATATCTCTTTGTTATCAAGCATTTAAATTTTTACTTTCAGTGGATATATGTCTCCCGAATATGCTATGAGAGGTGTCATCTCAACCAAAACTGATGTATATAGTTTCGGCATCTTGCTTCTAGAGATTGTGAGTGGAAAGAAAAATAATTGTAATTACCCGCTCAATCTTCTTGGATATGTAAGTTACGTCCAATCACGCAATGTGTATGAAAATAAATTAATTGATCTACTTAAAAAAATACGATAATGCATTTATTTGTTTCAGGCTTGGCAATTATGGAACCATGGAGAAGCTCTCAAGCTAATCGACTCAACGATAAATGGGTCATGCCTTCAGATCCAAGTATTACGATGCATACATGTAGGTCTGTTATGCACTCAAGATCGACCAAGGGATAGGCCAACTATGCTTGAGGTCATTTCTTTTCTTTCAAATGAAATCATTCAATTACCACAACCCATACAACCATCATTTTATACCATTACAAATATGAAGGAACTAGAGCAAAATAAAAGCTCTTCCGTCAATGAGATAACAATTTCAGACACATCAGGTAGATAAATCATCTACACGCATTATAAGTTGTAAGCGACACTTAAACTCTAAAAATTTCTAATGTATTGACATTTTGATATGAGATTTATTGTAGGGTTGGAAATTATAATGAAAATGAAAATTCTTCGACATTGATGTGATGCAAAAGTTTCCATGGATTATTACAAGTTGACCGGTCATATCGATGGATATATATATAGTTGATATTTTGTTGACTTTTGCTCCCAGTTTCCTATGATATTGTTAAGGATATTCATACCTACTACCTCCATTTAATATATACTACACCTTACCATTTGAAGTGAAAACTTTGTATTACAATGCTACTTTATGTCTTATTTATATAAAATAATTATTAATATTCTCTTAATAAAAGCTTATATCCAATTATTTAATTATACTATACCAATTTGATCATTTATTAATATGAATATTTTTTTAATATAGTATGAATTAATAATATATAACTATTATTTATTGATTTTGATGAATTAAGTATTTATTTCTATAAATAAGAGTAGAGGTACTAATTTCATCACTCAAAAATATTCTAAATATAAATATACCAGTTATTGACTTATATTGATTTTTCAGGTAAAAAATTATCTAAATTAGTTATAAATAAAATTTATGATCTGATTTAAATCAATTTAAGAAAAATAACAAAATAAAATCAAACTGAACCAATCTCAATGAATATTCAGCGATCCAATATTTTTTTAGGGAGACAACTTTAATTTTTTTATTAGTAAATAAGCAAAATTTTATTGATTACAAAATTAATTAAGTCTCAAATTAATACATAAATTTAAAATATATAATAAATATAAAAATAATTAAAACCATTAAACGTTACCATAAATCACAATTAACCTAATTAAAAACAAATAAAAATAATCTCAATTTAATACGCCCTTTAGAAAAAATTAATTTATTAGAATAAGCAAAAAAATAGCTTATTTTGATAAGTTATATTAAAAAAGATTATTAAAGATAGCATCTTTGAAACAAACTCAGAGTCTGATAGAGATAAGACGTGTTGATTTGATTATGGATAATGAGAAAAAAAGAACAAGACAACTAAAGAATTAGTCAGTTTTAAGCATATATACATATCTACAAAGAATTAGTCACTCTTGGAAGCTGGCAAAATGCAGAGATTAAGAGAACAATTTAATATTGCACGTGCCTGAAAATTATGACATGTTGATATCACTCACTAATCATCATAAAGAATTTGATTTTTCTTTTCATTTGAAACGTAAATTTTTAGTCTAAAACATAATCTTTGTGATGTATAACCAACCGTAAAAGAGACATCTAAAGACTTTTTCAGTTTTGGAAGCAGGAAAAAAGGTTAAGGATTCTTAAAATTATAGTTTGCAGTAAATGAACCATAGACTTAGACTTTCAACATCTCATGAATTATCCCTTTGAAGGAGAACCACTAATTAACATAAAAATAAGAAATTTTCCAAAAGAAAAAGAAAAGTAAATGAGTTGCTCGTGGTTGACGTTTCGTTTTGGACCTCTTCTTAGTAGAGAGTCGTATTTACATAAATGCACTGAAACTTTGCCATCTATCTATTTTCAACAACATTCATTTCGATTACTATATCTTCAATAAATATGCGATCTTTGGATAATTTTATCTGCCCAAACTCTTACCCATCTAAGTTTTACATTATGTGCACGATATAATATTTACTCATACTTAATGGGAATCCAACAAATTATTTATCATAAATTAGAATTTGTTCATTAAATAGATTTAGGTTTAGTTAGTTATAGTAATTATTTACAAATGTTTATAAAAATAAGATTGTAGTGTGAAGACTGTACTGCTCAAATTCCCCTATTTTTAAATGATATATTTATTATATTTTTTTTATTAAAATTTGATTTTTAGTTTGATAAAAGGTTGAGTAAGACAAAAAAAATTAAAAATAATTAAAAGAAACTTTTTAATTAATTAGATTTTTAAAAATTTAATTTTTGACTGGTATGATTTGTATTGCTGACTTCAGTTTATTATTATTCTTGTTTAATTAAATTAAAATATTTGACTTATATGTTTTATATTGTGAATAATTTTGTATTTTTTTCATGGATTCATGTATTTTACTTTTAATTCTTTTTTTTCATCATCAATATTAATATTATAATAATTTTATTGTTTTATTAGTTTATCAGTTAAATTTATAATTATTATTATTACTATTTAAAATTTAATTTAAATTAAACAATAAAAATTCACATAAACATAATTGATCGCGATGAATAACTAAAATAAACATTATCATTAAAATTAGTACTGATGGAATTTTAGAAAGCACATCAGATCTCAAGCAAAGTTACTTCAAACTTGTTCCATTAGTCGGGGTGAATATTATCCTTAATCTTTAATTAAAGAGACACATATCCAGCTAATTAAATGAATAAAGCTTTAGCAACAGTTCTTTTCAAATCATGGCAGTGTATGAACTAAACAAATAGAACAGTTGATTACGTTTTGCAAAGAAAAACACCCCACATATTTTTTTTGGTAAGCAAACATGTTAACAAGAAATTAAAAAATATATACATTCATGTTCTTATGCTGACAATTATTTGTACAAGAAAATAAATTTCGGACCCACCGAAGATACTAAAGATATGGTGATATATATTGTGAATTCTAAAACTAAAAAAAATGTAAGTTTAATCGATTCATTTTTAAAATAATTCGAATGTTACGTAAGGAGAAAAACATTGTTGGAAGAAATTCCTATTTTGGTATCTGACCTATTTTGAAATATTAGACTCTCACTAACTGATCAAGAGATATCTTGACTTTCTTTTTTTTAAAAAAGTAATATAGTTATAAATTTGATAGATCATCAGCAACACCTTTTTATTCACTAAATAAAAATATGTAAAAAGATATGTTTTATAATTTATGCAAATCATTCAAATAAAATATTTGCAACCATTTAGAACAATAATTAAAAAAATGAAATTATAATAAAAATATTTTTATTAGTTTTTCATAGATATTTTATTATATGAGAAAATTTTACATGAAGATTATTTCACACCCACACATAAAAAGAGAGTTTATTACATAACATATTAATCTTTTTAAAACTATTATTAAGGGCCAAATTATGAAGTTTTAAAATTCTTATAAAAATTTAATTTGATTTATTTTTAATCGGAGCTACCATTAGAGCAGTATAATGGAGTTTCTAAACAGAGGGTCTTAATTCTAATTTTTTATAATTAAAAAATCTAATATAAACTTTTGAAGCATAAAAGCATTATTTAAATATTTGATTTATTTTTTACAATTTTTCTTTCATGTCCATTTATTTATTTTTTGTACAAACTTATATTAATTAATACTACATATAGTACGTGCATATACAAGCCATATCGATCACCTAAAATTTAAAAATTTACACATTTTTATTTTATGATTACACGTAATTTTTGTCCCACCTTTTTAAATATTTTACTATTTTACAAGAAAATTGAAAAAAGATGAAAAATAAACGTAAATATAATTATTGTAGGGACAGAAGCAGAGGCCCTGGATTACTTGTGTGGTATGAATTATTGTACCAATTGGGTGGCAAAACTCACTGATTAAAGATTGTGCGGCGTACTATTTGTCTCATTGGTCTGTTGGCTATGTACTTCTCTCACACTGCTTCGTCTTTCAGACCTCTCTGTGTCCTTTTTCTCCTTTCTATTTAACATTATTTATCGCACTCTTTCTTTTTCCTTTTAAAGGATTTTACCTAACTATGTTTTCTTATTTATAATCTTAAGTCAACTTTAATTAGTGAATTATTTTACCAAAATTTAAGTAAACTTTGCCAAACATCATATATATAGGTATTCTAGAACTCAAAAATTGATAATTGGCCGAGTTATCTTAATCACCAATAAATTCAACTATCGAGCATTTCCCTGAAGTAAGATATTATTGTACTGTGAGAATCAGACAATGTCAGAAAGCATCGTATAAATTTTATATTGCAGCACAATCACTAGATCATTTGTCCATTTATCCTGCATTATCTGGGTAGGAATTGTGCTATGATCTCTTTTCTTGTTGGTTTATTTTCTAAACATCTTAGCCGTGGCCAAGCATTCATATTTACAAATTAAAATGAAGTGTAAAGTAAATGAATAGTAAGACAGAAAAAGGAAAAGAAAATGTATGGTTAAAATATTTCTAAAGACTTGCATTTTTTGCTCAAATGAGAACAGATAGATACCTCTATTGTATCAAATATCTATCTTCACAGACAGGAAAACAATTACCACTACAAAAAGAATCATCATTTATTAATTATAATTTAATATTTTATTAACTTCAGTTACAGCAATATATAATTTTATTAATATAAAATATAATATATATGGTGCTAATATTCTAAATGTTAACATAATGCATTATCTATTTGAATAAACAGACAGTTTATATTAATAATTTAATTTTTATTAAACAGGAGTTATAATAAAGACCATCTGAACATTCGATAAGTTTTGTTCATTAATAAAATGATACTTTTTTATGATGCACAATCTAATATAATAAGTTTATTGATTCGTGTCTGTCATCATGTGTAAGATATTTTGGAAGTGGATCCTCTATCTTAACTACAGTTTTTGATATGTTGCTTGAGTTTTCTTTCTTTAATTTTAAGTTTCATTTTCTCGAATATGTTCTCCTACTGACTTAATTAGAACAGATCCGGTTTCGAATATGTTCCATTTTAGATATAATTGATTATGAAATTCGGAATAACAACGTACGAGAGACTCACATAATATGATGTCGAATCACAAAGTGAGATCTGAAATTAATTTTGTCACCAATGAATTATTGTTTCCAAATAAATTTTCTATGTTTTTCCCCACAAAATTATTGAAGAGCAAAAGAAATCTGAAACATACCTTTAACATTGCATGGTATAACTCCAACATCATTCATTTGATAATGGCAACAGTACGCAGCATAATGAAAATGTGTACACGGTCTTCAGTGAAAGAATATCTAAAACCATAAAAAAAAAAAAAAAGTAGGAAGATATATTTAATATACAAAATAGATTGCTCTCTCTTATAATTTATATTAATGGAAGCATATCAATTGAACTACTGCTCATGGTGACTATCAAAATACTACTATAGGTTTCTTAACTTCAAATTTTGTTAAATCTCTACATTGCATAAAGAAAATGAATCATAAATCTACGTTAAAGATGAAAAATTCAATGATAAACGAATCCAAGAAAAATAGTTATTGCCCAGAGATCAAGTTGATGTGTAGATTTAAGCCTCTCCATTGCGTACACGTTAGCAACTACCACTCCCACAAATATAGCTAACGATTAACAAGAATTAAATTATTACTATACATATTATAATTTTATATATATCATATTAACAAATAATTTTATTAGTATAAAATATTAACATATATTATTAATATATCAAATATTAGTTAATTTATTACGTTATCATAAACTTTCAATCAAAGGTCTATATTAACAATTTAATTTTATTATATAAATTTATATTAACGAATGATATTTTAATATTTGATTATTTTTATTTGAGAATAATCTTTTTGTAGTACGTAATAATTAGTTAATTTTGTTATAAATGTTTTAATATTATATATGGAATTATTTCTGCCTTTGAGAGATTTTTCCATAATAGCACAGGAAACAAGCATGTCAATGATGAAAGTTATTTCTCAGAGTTTAAACTTATGTTCCAACCCTGTTTGATAAAGAGCCATACAGCAAGAGAAAGTATTAGAAATAACACCTCTTACAGTTCTCAAGTCATGGTTAAAGCTAATGTCAAGATCAATGTATTACTAATCTAAAGATACACTATTAGGTGGACATAGATCGTTTAGAGCAACTGCGAATTATTGTATAATACTAGACAATGCCCCAAACCTTAGAATCAAATCTGTGCTTTGAATCCCAGGAGTACAAGTGTTCAATTTTTTGGGAACAGAAACATACAATTCTGTTCTGAAAAAAACAAAGAAATAAATCTCTAAAGTTTTAACATAAATAAGAAAAAGGAAAATCCACAAAATAGATGTATATGCCACTTTAGGAGCAAGTAATCTACATTTTTCGTTGACAAAATGAAGAGCACCAAACTGTGACTTACAAATGTATAATAGAATATTAATATGAAAATTAAAACTCCAAACACATCGTGAAAAAGAAAAGAAAAAGCTGGTCATGCCAAAACTGAAAAGAGATGCATATATGCTTTACACAATATTAAAATGAATATAAAATTTAGACAGAGATATATAATTGATGAGGAGAAAAGATAAATAGTGTTACCCCAAATGTCCATGAAGTAAAAGCATTCAATGATCTAAGGTAGTACACAAAGTTCCATCAACGTACAGACATACCTTCTGAGCTTTGCAGGTGGGAAGGGTTTTTGCTGTACAACAAATGCCAGAAAGGTAGTGAAAGCACTCAACTCCATCATTACTGAATATTAAACCTAAAAATGGCACAAAAAGGATTACAGTGCATTACCAGGCAGGCAAATGGCATCATTATCGACGCTATCTAACTCAAAAACATGATTGGGCTGCACTTGATTGAAAATTTAATTTCCACAAGGTCCTGATCCACGTTGAAGTTGATCGTATTTATCAGCTACTAGAGAGAACAAAAGTAAAGTAAAAATGTCATAATAACTAAGTTATGATCTAATTTCTTATATTTAGAAAGAAAAAAAAACATATTATTGATTTCACCTCTTGTTTTGGGTCTTGTAGCACAGTTGTGGAGTGGGAAGATCCTCAGGCAGAAGCTGGTAGTATTAGTCATTTATTGCTGCTGCAGCATCATCAAGATTCCCATATCAAAGGGCTAATTAATTGGTTTGATTTGGAGCAATAAGGGACCACCTCGAACAAATTAATGCCCCCTAAAGCTTGTGAATCTTGATGATGCTCCACCAGCAAACAGTGACTGGTTTCTTTAGTTTAAATTAGACTTTGGACCTCTCTCTGTGAGACCATGATCATGATAACTAGTCCATGCAAAAGAGAAGCTTAAAAAACTAAAAAGGAACAGTGGGAAATAAAGGAGATCGGGAAGTAGAAAAGGAGAAGGAGAAGAATAGAATAGAGCGGAACAGCCCTAGCCCTAACCCTAAATACAATTTAATCCAATATATGAGGCAAAAGTAAAGGCAAAGAAAAAGGGACAAGTAATGTAAAGTCCTCAAAGGTTCCTCAATCCAATGTTCCCATGTGTATGTGTAGGCCAACAAAACAAACACAAGACCCACTTAGTAGTGTTATAGACTGATAAGTCTCTATACAAAAAAAGAAGGCTATCAAAGCACTACCTATGGTAATCAATGTATAGGAAGCAAACAATCACTGTTGAAAGGTTAAGAAGAAATTAAGGCCAAGAGAAAATAATAATAATGAGACAAAGCAAGAAACTCTCAAATCAGAACCGGGAGAAAGCTAGGTTGAAAAGAAAGTAGATAACTGAGAATGAAGAAAGGTTTAGAGGTGTATATATAGAGAGAGTGCTCAAAAAGTGATGGGAGAGAGAGAGAGAGAGTTTGTGTGTTCTTATAAGTAATAAATGAAGGAGAAGATTGGTTGGTGCTTAAGATCTGTCAGAGAGAGAGAGAGAGAGAGAGAGAGAGGGAGGGAGAGAGAGAGAAGATGTAACACGTACAACAGTTATCCATCGTAATCTTAGGCACCAAATTTACCAAAAACTTAAAACCTCTCTGACCCAAGTCCATCATCCAGAGATGGAAGAGGAATAATAGCTAAGATGTGTGAGATTTGGAAAATGAAGACTTACCCAGTTGAGGAATGAGGTGGCGTTTAGGATTGGACATTGGAGGATGTGTTTGCGTCCTCAACAAGCGTTTTCAAAGTGGGGGCCGGAATTGACAGCCTCTGCATCCTCCTCGCCCCCTTAGCTCAGCCAAAGTGTGCCCTTTTCTCCTTCTCTAGGGTTTCATTCATCCCTCCAATTTCCCCCTTTTGGACTCTTCTTAAGTTTCATTATCAGAATTCTACACTCTACATAAATATGCTTTTTTTTATTCTTTAATCACTCTATTCTGTATCTTTTCACATCATTCACTCACCTACACCAATTCCCTCATGCTTTAGCGTTCAACAATTAATGTTTATGTTCAGTTAGCTGTGATCTATTTTAATTTCTTATTATACATTCACCAAACTAATAATATGTTGGGTTAATTTACATATCCTTGATCCAAGCCAAACTCTCATGTGCTTAATAACTTTAGTTGAAGAGGAGGAGGAGTTCCATGCAATCTGCCCAATTTCCATAGTTATACGCTTATTCACATGTTATATACAGTAAATTACTTCACACTCTTTATAAAAAAAATTACATTCACACACTCTTAACGATGTTTCACTTTTTTTTTTTTCTGAATTTAGATAATTTTGTTAATAATGTAACATCATATATCTTTTTTAATAACAACTTTTTTATTTTCTTATATAACTCTACGATCAATCAAAATATTAGAATAATGTAAAAATAAAAATATATTAAGTAAAATTTTATTAGACTTCAACGAATAAATAATTTACCCTACTATATAAATGGGCAAAGTTGTCTCTTGAAAGTTGAGTACGGTTATAACCACAAGATTAGATATTTTTGGTCTCTTCTTTGAAGAAAGAATCTAGAAAAATTCTGTAGGTTTGATTAATGGAGTCATGGTGATAATTATATTATTGAAAACTTACTTATATAAATAAATTACATTTATCATCTCTTGGGCAAGAAGAGGGGCAAACATTGTTTAAGTTTATGCTTTTCCAATCATAACAAAGAGATCTTAAAGCACTTGTTTTCAGTTTTCACAATAATATTAATAAATCTTTTTTTTTCAAAAGCCATATTCAAATTAAAAGCGATTGCTGCGCCAAGGATCACATAATACTATAATAGTTTTGAAAATATATTTACATTTCAAAATCAAAATAAAAATTGAAATATCCAGTATCCATTTTTCGTGAAAATTACCAGTGACTTAATAATTACACGATAAATAAAAATTGACAAGTTGTAAAAATAAAATAAAATAAAATTACTGAATATCGGTGACACCGTATTCCGTCATCATCACCGACCATGTTCCGGCAACAAAATAATACTACAGCATCCCTTGTCACGGTAACAACTATAAATAATACTACTCACACGCCTTTAAAATTTAATATGACAAAAGTAAGGCACGCAGTTTTAGCTATTATAAAATTACAATTTTTAAAAAATAATAAAAACAAAAGATTGACGCAACTATATAAGACATCATTATGTGTAAGATCAACGATTAAGTATTTAAATTTTATTATTTATAAATTTTCTTGAATTAAGAACAGTTACAAACTGCAAGCTTGTTCTTACACATTTGAAGGGAGAGCCAATTGAAAATCTAGGCAAGAGTATACAACATACCAAAAACAAGAGAAAAATTAATTCGAGACAAATATATAAGCAGTTGTTACATGAATCAAATTGTAGAAAGCACAAAGAAGCTCCAACTCATCAAGTGCTATCTATATTCCTCCTTCAAAGATTGGTTTTTGGTCGGAGATCAAGAGCAAACTCCCAAGAAAAAGCTAGAAAGGAGCAAGACATTTTCAAAAGTTCATAAAAAACTATAGTTTCAATTAAATCTTTCCTGCGCCTCATCTACAAAAGCAATTTTAAAAAACTTTTTCTCTAATTAAACTTCCAATAGCCTATCCTTTTTCCAAATCCCCGTCTTAAACCAATCTTGTCTATTGTGTTTTCTTGACTCTAAACTTTTGGATATCCTTCCACCTTTGTGGAAAAAAAAAGTTGAGTTGCCAGCATTGTTAGCTTCAAAAGAATCTATAGATAGATATGTCCGTATTTGATCTCACCTATTATGAATGTTATCAGAAATCAATGAATGTATATATATATAAATTTGATCATATTGGCTTGCAATTTTTTTTTTCCAACCTCCTTCTAAAATTCTCAGCCTGAAGAGTTATCAAACCACCATAAGGATGATGATGAATAAAACTGTTCACAAATAGGTAACACCGGCTTGACAATGCTATGACAATTGTTTAGACCAAAGTTCAACTAAAGCAAGGGTTAGTGAAAATGCCCTTGACGCCCCTCTTTGTTTGTGTAAAAAGGTGTTTAGTCATATTGCATGGTAATCCTTAAATTGGCGGTGCTTATGGCTTATTTATTTATTTATTTATTATCATTGAAACATTCCACATTTTTATTAGGATTGGGATGGGATAAAATTAATGTGTTTATATGTATACTTTTCTTTTTCCTTTTTCCAAGGTATCTTATCTTGGCTTTAGCTAATTAGCTTAATTTGATGGGGCCAAAAACATAGTTGCAGGAATGGATTTGAGAGGGGAAGTCTGCCCCACCTCTCTCAATTATTATTTTTTTTTTTAATTTTTGCGCATAAAATTTTTATGTAAAAATATTTAATTTTGTAATTGAATGTCAATTTATATAATTATGGTTTTGAATTTTTATTTTATTTTTATTTTTGTTATCATTCCCTTATATATTTTTATGTATCAGTCTCTGCCTATCGTCCTTGTATAGGCAAATAAAATATTTTCACACTTTAATTAACTATGCATTTGTGTTTTTTTTTAATCGTTCAGAATTTATTTTCCTACCACTCTTAATAAATATAATTAAGCTATCTTTCATAAAATAAAAATAAAATGTTGATACTCCTAAACAGAAAAAAAAAATATGATAAATGTTTAGTCATCTTAAAACATTATGTTGAGCATTAACTAATGCATTTAAGGTATTATTTAACCAAACGAAATATCTTCGTTTCATAGTTATTGCGAAGCATTGTAAACACATCATAGATCACTATAGGTTCATAAACATAAATAAACAAACCCGGTGGCAGGAACCGTGTAGAATTGCAAGGCATCAAATATTACTTGTTGACCTGTAAAAGTCACAAATCACAAGGAATATATGGCCTTTAACCTATCTTTAGTATATTTATATAATCACTTTATATTATTTCCCAGTAATTGAATACGCAACGAAATGTCGCACTAACTGGTTTGCAAAATATTCTAAGTGCCTCTTTCCTTGTGGATTTATCCATTCGGTCAAATCATTGTTCAACACAAATATTTTTGTTATTTTTAAAAGCAATCTTTATAGCAGTATGTGGCGTTTTGCTTAAGATTCAGGGTGTTGGAGGGGTCATCTTTCACTTTTTCTCACAGGGTTAGTTAAAATGTTATTAAATATGCTATCAACATTAAGCAGGATCAAACCATATCATACTTTCCTTGAATTAAAAGCTCTCAAGTTTTAGTGTGAGTACTTATGGCATCTTTGAACTTTAATATGAGATAACATTTGTATTAAAAGCATTCGCTATCTATAATTATTAATATTAAATTGATTTAGTTTGTTTTGATTGAAATTATTATAAAATATTTATTTAATATTTCATCTATTTATAAAATAAAATATTTAATTTTAGACTTGAATTTACAATTAACAATTAAAAAAATTATTTATATTCATAACCTTTTATAATATGATGATTTATGTTTTAAAATTCAAATAATTTCCATGTTATATTTTCAAATGAAAGTTGCCAAAGAAAAAACAAATCATTTCTCAAATTTTATAATTCTAAATAGAATGGTGTTTGATGTCATTATTAAATTTTATTTTGGCCTATTTAATTTTATACTTAACTCTCCCTTTTGTTCGTACGTAAAAGATGTCAGTACCGGAACTAATGAAGGGAATATTTTAGTTGTTGTCTTTTTTTTCTTTTATTATTGCAATGAGGTATTAAGTACATATGTTTGAATTAATATTAGTTTTTTTTTAATTTTATTAAAAAATGACCACTTAAACTGAGTAATCTCTAGAAGAAGAAGAAAGCTGCATGGATTTCAATGAATTTAAGTTTGGTTTTTTTTTCAATTTCATCCATTTTAAGATTTTTTATAGGTCGTCAAAATTAATGAAGTTATATCTAAAAACATTTATTGAGTTAATTATTGGGACATTCACATAAACCAACCCTAAGGTTGCTGTATTTTACTTGGTTACCTTGAGTCTTCAACCACTTTTTTAAAAGAATTAAAATTAAAATTTCGATTGCTGATCTACGTAAAAAAAAACAATATGGCTGATTAGTACTTGTTAGTTTCTGCAATAGAACTTAAAGGAAAGAATAATGTTACATGTTAAATTGTTGTAATTTCTTTATAATATAAGAAAGCAAGCGTAAAATTAAATAAATGATACAATGAAAAGAAATAAAAATAAAAAATATAAAGAATTATTGTATTTTCATCGTTTCTTCAATAGAGAAGACATATTCTGTTGCCCTTCGCGCGAATCAAATTGGAGAACTCCTTATTGAAAGATCGATTTTAATATCAGTTGTGCTTGTTTACTTGTGTTTTTGAATTCATGAACTATAGAATAATAATTTTTTTTTTTTTTTTTGCGTTGTTTATAGGTTTATTCACTTTTATCCACAAAAATGCATTGTGGCCAGATAAAGCATACCCCACCGAAATAAGTATTGAGTAATTATGCATTCTTAATTCAACTGGGTTCCACAAGCCTCCATCTTTTATCATTTCATAGTACGTATCAAGTTGAACACCAGCTCTAGCTCTTTACGAAAATGCATTTAATCATGACAAAATATTTTATAAGATTCTACTAATCTTTTCCACTTTCTTAATTAAAAAACTATATTATATTTACTCACCACACAATATATTTACGCTTGAAATGACTTTGGTTCAACAGTTACTAGTAATAACATTCAAGGTTAGCTGATGGTCCTAATTATTCACATCATTGTCAATTCAATGTGTCTATTATCTATGACGAATTACTTTATTACTTGAACAGAGGATTGCATAATTTCAACACATGAATATTATTTCCACGTAAGGGAATGATACGCTGAAAGTAAGATTTTGGGTAGCAAGAGAGAGGGCGTGATTTCTGCTTTGGAAAAGTTGGTATTACATGTCTCTGCAGTTTTTCATGTGAAGTATGTTATTAATGTTCGAATTTTTTTTATGGGGACCCCTTTCTAGTTTCAATGCTAACGTTTGAAACTTTGTTGATCAATGCAAGAAAATCTTCCTAGTAAAAGTGCATCAGCTCGTGGTTTCTTTTTTTTTTTTTCTTCCTGTCGCGGGTGTCCAAAGACTCTAAACTTAAAACAAACAGTTTTTGCATCACAATGTTGAATTGAACGTCTGTTATGGAGCATTATCTAATTATAAAATGGTCCGAAATATACGAAAACTGATTAATTGTTTTCCAAATTTGAAATGTGATTCTTGATAATTAGAATCTTATCAATTAGCCTTCTATATTTTCTTCATATTATCAAAAGGTCATGATCTCATTATTTAATTGGGATACTAGCTTCAATATTTTTCATCACGTCTAACCATTGTATAAAGGGGGGTAAACTCTTTAAGTAAAATCATCTAATACTACTTACTTTATTATCAAACATGCGAGACTCCTGGATCATTCAAACATTATTTAAGTATGAGATTAGTTTTTGGGTATTAACGGGAGTTAATTCAAATAATATATGCTTACTTTTTATTAAGTATGGCTTTTAAATTTGAAGTTAGTCTCCATTAAAAATATTAATCCTATTATATGTGAATATTTTCAATTTGAACAAAATTACTTCATATAAAAAGATATTTTTTATGTAGACAAAAATATTAATTTTTAGGTATACACTGCTCTTATTTATTCATTTAAGTTAACAGAAATTTTAGAACTGCAATAGTAAAAAAGCAAACTAAATCCAAAACAATAGGATCCATCTAGGTAAGTTCGTAATGTGTCAAAAGAAATTATATTTATAAAATAACAATTTATATTTTTTATAAATTATATAAATATAAAAAATTATTATAAAAATAGTATAACTCATGCTAACAACTCCTCTTACATGCAACCTATGATCTTCTGATTCTATCAGTAGAGACATGTCCAAGATAATAAGGTTTGGCATCAGAAACCTATAGCAAGCTATCGTAGAAGACACCACAGTTTGGAATTAGAGAACCTATTTACCCCCAATAACTTTGTAATTTATTTTCATTATATCACGCATGGAATTAAAATTTGTATTCTTTTAAATAATAAAAATATTATACAAATAACAATTCTCTGTGCATTAAGGTGACCTTTTAGCTGATGGGAGAAGGTAAACTGCGGGTAACGGTAGAAGTCCAAACTGGAAGGGGGTGCAGTTATGTGCCCTTAGGTCACATTGACAGATAATCAGAATGTTCTGCGTAGCCAATCACAATCCGAAACAGTAAAGTAACCTCTTTGAAGGTGATGACGTGACATTGATGTGACACATTTTGTACGGATCAGAGAGTGAGATAGACAAGCGTTGAACACGGAGAAGTGGATCCTATTCTCCCACGCTCACAGAATCATCTTCCTCGGACCTACCTTTACTTCTCATATTATTATATTCAATTTTAATCATTCACCTTCTTCAAGTGCCCAGATGCTTGCTATACTTTTATACTTGTAAATATGCTACTAGGTTTTAAATTTAACAATTCCTTGAGTGCCACACCAATTCCTTTGACTTTTATCTTTCAATAACCTTTTCGTTCTCTCTAGTGATCAACTTAGTTTCTGATCTGTTACTTTATAATTAAATTAATTAAGGCCTATAACCTCCTCAATAAAATATTGAAGCCTATCAAAAATATTTAATTGAGGAGAATATATAAAAATATATACTATCAGGGATGCTTCGAATAGGAATAATACCCACCCCACTTTCATATGTGTTGGTTGTACCTGGTTTTGGAGCAAATCTTTTGTTACCCCAGTAATTCAATTCATTGATGGTTTTTAGAGGGTTTCAGTTGATAATTAGTAGATGGTTTCTCCTTATTTTTATCTAAAAAGAAATTTAAATTAAAAAAAAAAACTATGTGCTACTATCTTATTCAAGTTTCATGACTTAATTAGATAATTTCACACTCCTAATGCACTGAATTGTTTTCCCACCTTTGCTTCTTCCAGCTAAAATTAAAAAAAAAAAAAAAAGACGTTTGAGAAAAAACTCGCTTCATAGAATAAAACGTTTTCTTTTTCTTTTTTTTTTCCCAAACATTTTGTTATCTATAGTTTGATGTTGAAGAAAGATGTTTTCTTAAGATGGATTTGTCAATGCATAAATTGCATTTATAGCTCTGTTAATATTTTATTTTTTACATTTTTTGAGCATCACGATTCGTGTATAACCAAGATTAATGCAGGAAATATCGTTATTAAAATGTAATAAATAAAACTTGTTAAAAATAACGTTAAGAGTACATTAAAAATAATAATAAAATATGTTAATCACATTGTTAATAAAAAATATTTATTGTTAATTCTTAATTGATATCTTTAGATTATTAATTAACATTTGCTTATAAACAAAGTAAAAAAAATTTACAGACAAATTTTCTCATCTGTAATGTCTAAAACTCATAAAATCACGCCTTCCCCTTTTCCTTCTTCATTTTTTATAAATCTCTCTTTCTCTCTCGCCTCTCTCTGTCTTTCTCTAGGAGCTCAGTTTTTTGACCTTTGTGAGTGATTGGAGCATCTGTCTGAAAGATAATTTGCATCATTGTGTTTCTGGTATGATACTCTAACTTTTAATTGGTTTAATTTTTTTTTTATTTTTGATGTATTTTAGAGACTTAAAATTTTTAAGATAAAGTTGTAGGATTGGAGATTGTATGATTGGAAGAAGAGCGTAGAAGTCCTTCTACGAACCTGATTATTGTATGTTGTGAGATTGTTTGTATTTGTGGAGTTTGTAAAATATGCATGTAGTAAAGTTAGGGGGATATGCTCTAGAACGGTTTAGGATTGTAATGTGTATATTTTTTATGCATTGATTAATAGATTGTTATATAATATATAAATTATGTGTAAAGAAAATTTAAATTTTTGTATTAAATACGTGTAAACAAATGTAAGAAAATATTAATATATTAGGAAAGATTCTACCAAAAAGTTTTTTAAATATAAAGAAATATTAATATTAATATAAAAATAAAATATTTTATTTTAAATTTCATAAATGAATTACAGACGAATTTTTTCGTCTATAAATTATCGATAGATTTTTAAATTTATCTGTATTTATTTACTGACGCACATATTACAGACAGATTAGAATCGTCTGTAATGCTAAAATCTGTCCGTAATAATAAAAAAAATTCATCTAAATTTTCAGGTTTTCTAATAGTGAAAAGGCTCATTAAGCTAGAATGTCCTGTTGACAAATTCATTCATTGGCAGGGTGACGGTAAGAATACAGCTATCAGTTTATTCCTCTCTTGGGAGGTTGAAATCATATTTCAACATAAAATGCTTTTATTAGAGGCAACATAGATTCATAATATAGTATAAATGGTTTTTCATTTTGTAAGTGAACATACGTATCTGTAAGCTACACCTTAAGGCCCTTACACGCAAAGAAAAGAAAAGTTTAGGTTTCGAAACCATGGAATTAATTAAATGTTGACTCTTCATTATGGTCAATGAAAGATGTGTTGGGTAGCCTTGCACAACTTCCAATTCCAACCACCCTCACTCAAAAGGAAATGCAAGAAAGAAGAGAACATAGTAAGATTTAAAGGAGACAATACTAAACAAGTGTGATATTTATTAGAGCTTATGGTTCTAAGGAATAGATAAGGGTACGGTCCATTTCATGTGGATTTTTGTGCCTAAAGTATGGCTGATAGTGTAAAAATTAGGTGGTGTGTCATTATGAATGATTCTTGCTAAAGGAGTCTAGTTGTATATTTTATAGATAATTTTGGAGCCAGAATGATGTGTTGATTTCAACATTTGTTGGCCATTTTTATCATAATTTTGAAGATTCACATATCATGATGGCATTTGACGTATTTTTTGTTTGATTTTTTTTATCTGTTTAAAAAGATAAATTATTTCATAAATCATTTTTAAATTATGTTGTTCATTTTGAGCTGTAAATGTAATTAAGTAATATATCAGGCATGTGTACCATGAAGAAGGATTAGGAACAGTTTAGAACTTAGAAATATTAAATTAATTTTGTTAACTTATAGTAATTTTTATTAAAATTTGATAATATAATACTACACAGATTAAAAAGATTAATTTTAAATATATCTGGCTATATTGATTTAATAGTCGTGTGTAAGGCACATCTTGACAAGAATATATGTCAGTGGTGGCATTGCATCTGGTCACCGATAATGAAGACAAAGAAGAATTTATCGTCTGATAAACTATTATTAACGAAGTGCCCTAAGTGACAAAGAATGATTTATTGTTGGCCATTTTGTAACAAGAATGCGTAAGTATTTACTGATTAAGTATCTTAGAGTCTTGAATTAATCATATAAAATGTTGCATATGTTTTCTGGTTTTTATTTTAAGTTTTGTTTGGACTTGGACAAAGAATAATAAAAAAATTGTAATTTTTCTTTATTTATTTAAAATAAATATTTAAAAATAAAACAATAACTTTTATTTGGTTTAAAATTTAAAAAAATTAATATATATGTATATATGTCAAATATTTTTTCATACGAATTTAATTGTGCTTTTAGTCTTTATACTTTAGTTTATTTATAACTTTGATTCCTTTAATTTTAATTATTCACACGTAAGTCTATCTAATTTTTTTAATTATTCAAATTTAATCTTTCAGCTTAAAATTTTATTCATTAATTAATAAAAATATGTCAAACATGTAATATATAATTAATTTATGCAATTTAAAATATGTATATAAATTAATTAAATAAAAGTAAAAATATATTTATTATATTTTTATTAATTATTAAATAAAATTATGGTACAAGATTAAAATCACATAAAAATTAAAGTAAAAGAAAAATTACAATTAAACATAGCTGATAGATAAATAAATTAGTAAATTGTTATATTGTTTTATTTTCCTTTTTCCCATCTTTTCTTCATTTAAAAGGGAATTCTTTTAACTCTACGTGATTTATTTCCGCAATTAAACTTCAAAAACAAAATTTTCAGTGTTTTTTTCACCTATTTTGAACCAAACGTAACGAATCCTCGTTGCACCAAACAACAACCTTTTACTGGGCTGTCTTGTCAAACAGCTTTTTGCTTCAGAAACTTATTGCTATAAGAAAGAAAGAAGCAGGGTGTGTGAGAGCCGTGACTGGGTATCATTATCACATGCTACCTCTCAAGTCACTGTGTTAAAAGCCAAAGTGCTCTTCCAGAATGCTTATCTGAGAGTTCCCAACTCACACACTCCAGGCTTCAATCTTTATTTGTTTACATTTTTTAAAATATACAGTGTCACCTTATTGTTCTCTTCATACCCTAAATTTATAGGGTTCTTCCTGTTTCATTTATTTTCCCTTTGCAAAACAAATTATTAGAGCTATTCACCTTGCAATCTCTCCATGTCCATTTTGGTTTCTTCTTTTTTTATTTGGGTATCATATTTAGTTAAATGATCAACCATTTTTAGAAGTGACTCTACGATGTGGATCCATTTAACTCTAGCTAGTGGATCCCATTGAAGGGTAAATGTCAATTTGACTTCTAGACAACTTTACAGTTATAAAGATACACATTTTATTTTTAATTATTTCACGCACGCACACCACCTTTCATAAAAGTTTGGCTCCACCACAACTTATGATCTTAAATTTTCATTTATTAATAATAATCGTACCTCATTGTGATTTTAAAAATATTATAAATAAAATTATTCTTAGAATTTAATTTTGATGGGTATAAAATTTTATATATTTACATATAAATATAATAGTGAGCTTTTATCTCGATTAATTGCACTTTCATCCCTAAATTATTGAGAGAAAGGGGAGGGATAACAAGGGATAAACGTATCAACATCAAATGTTTATATTTGGGTAATTAATATATGAGAAATTGTAGTAATAGATAGAAAAATTATTATAAAAATTAAAAAATGTATGAATTTATTATATAAATAATTAATATAACTCGTAATATATTCAGAGTGATTATGTGTTAATTAACTAAAAGAAAACTTGTACCTTTTGGATTAAATAAAAGAAGAAAAAATGGAACTCAGATCCACTCCAGCCATAGAGTCTCCGCAACAAAGATTTCAATAGTTAAACTTATATTTAGTGAGTCAATCACATATTTAATCATTGATAATTTTTTGGCCGGAGAAAACAGCATGGTTGCAGAGATCCAAATTCGATCGGAAAAAATATATGTCATTTGTGTCATTATGTAGAGAGACCTAAAAGTATATTCATGAGTGCAGACAACATAGCAGTTGGAGGAAATATGAATTTGTGTGGGGAAAAGAAAAACAGTATCGTATGATTCAAGTATAAGTAAATTCTTTTAACTTTTGTTTGCGATGTACCATGGGCTTAATTTAGAAGAACCAGAGTGAGCCCTAGTCTACATGATTGGGTGTGCACTTAGACTAGGCACTATAAATGTGAAAAGATACATCAAACGTAACCCAGAAATTTCGCTGAGCAGAACAACCTAGCTATACGCAGAGATGTCTACATTAATTCTGAACACAATACATCATATCCTAATTTGCAATGCATCTGTAGCTTACTCCAAGTGGAAAACTCCAATGTCTGGCCCCTACTCATCGTATTCCCTTATTTAAGCTGCCCTTACTTGTATGTAATTTGTACACGCCATCTCTAACTTCATTGAAGAAATAAAAATCATATTCATATACTCACCGTGTATATATATACATTAAGACTTAAGAGAAATAAAAAGAGAAAATAAAGAAATAGAAAATGCTAATAAGTGATGTAAAGTGAAAAAGAAAAAAAAAGTTTATATTTATCATTTTTCTCTTTTTCATTTCTCTCTATCTTTAAGATGTAAACTCTCACTGATCGATGTGTTTACAAAATATTTTTCAAAATTAATGATGAAAAAGAGTTAATAATGTATAAATATTATAATTGTTGAGTAGCACCCCATTATGTGCATGTGTGTCTCGATATAGAAAGTGGGGGCAACAATATAACATCACTTAATGTTGCCCTTGTATACATGAATTATGAAATGATTTGCAGTGTGCATCGATCACATGATCATGCTTGTGAATGAATTAATGCTAAGAGAATCTGCAACTGATCACCAACAGCAGACAGCAGTAAATTAAACAAACATACACAAGTGCTAACTTTGCTATAATTATGTAAACAAAGCGATAGAAAGAGTGTAACCCATGTCATTCTTTGTTAAATTCTTACTATTATTACTAACTTTAGTATATTTTTCATTTGTATGTTGAGTTTACCGCAACATGCCAATAACGTACCATGCATTCAGACTCAGTTGCAAGTTGTAACAACATATAATGGGTGTAAAGTTAGTATATAATTAGCTGGCTAGCCATAACAAACAAAGTTCCAAAATATACACTAACATTTTGTGGTTGGAAAAAGTATCTGGAGTGTGATTGTTTGGGATATATGGTTCAGGTTAAGAGGGTACACCTATTTATCCACATCTAAGTTTGTAGCCATAGTGGTGATTTACGTGTTTGTAAGAATGGATGGGCCAATGCAAAAGCAAGGTAGACTCTGTGTCAATTTTGGCTGGCTGGCTGCAAGAATCAGAGAGAATTATATAATGAAGAATTTTTAGGTAGTCGTGTTCATGCCAAAACAAATCAAATCGATCCTATCAAGGGGAGGGGGAAAGGTTGGATTTTAATCACTTGTGGGGAATCTGAGTTGTGTAGTACTACTACTATTGAGTTAGATTGACACGTCACCAACTCTGCCTCGTCCTAGTGTGGGGCTTTTGTCCTTAAAAGTAAAGGACTACGATTCTCATTTATAAACATTCTAATCAAATTAACATTTTTTATTATTTTTTATTTAATTATATTATTTATTATATCAATTTTTAAAATATATTACATAATAAAAATAATAATTAGTATGTATTAAAATTATAATATTTAATATTATCAAAATATTAAAATTTGAAAATCTTACAAATTTTAATTAAAAAAATTATATTTATAATTTTTTTTTGTTTTCTTAAATACATTTTGAAAAATTATCATTATACTTAGAATCTTATTAATCAGAGTACTGATAAAAGAATTAATAAATGATAATTTTTATTAAAAAATATTAAAAATACGTTAAAAAAATAAAGTGAGTGTGTTTTTGCATTTTTTTAATAAAATAATGTTTTTAATTTTTTAAGATATTAACTAGTATTTTTCATATATTTATTAATTTTCCCTTTTTCTTTTCTTTTAAGTATATATACATTGAGGGGATGTTTAAGTAACATTTTCCCAAGGACACTCCACCCCCATGCATGCACTTGAAAGAAGTTTATATCATTCACTTTTCTCTCTCTATCTACAAGTCCTAGGAGTAATTAATTAAGCGCGAAGAAAATCTTTCCCCTCCTCCACTGAAGCTTGGAATTTATTAGTGTCAACAAGAGAAAGGGGTGGAAGTGAGTGGATATTTATGGTAAGAATGTGACTGCGGATGATGATCACATGCATGAAGTAGTGTACATGATGGTGATGATGATGACATGCAACGCAATATATGATTGTAGTTCTTCTGATATTTATTTACATTCATAATTTGAGTACTGACCAATTTGTAGAGTCTGGTGAGTGATCAGAACTGATTTGACCACTTCCCAGTGGCAGTAAAATTGCACACTGCGATTTGAATCTAAGAAAATGTCTTACTATTTTGTCTGCTGCGTGCCCTAGTGTTCTCAATATGTATATATCTTGGACGTGAAGTCACATGTGGGACCAGTTTCAGGAGGGAACAATCAACAATGTAAGAAAAATGTGCCAAAAAAGTGAATTGGCCAAAAAATCAAGAGATTTTCTCTGGCTTTCACAAGTTTTTTACAGCAAAAGAACACGGAAAGACTGGCAGTTCATCTTTCTTCTTTTCTAATATGGCAAAAATAAAAGGCATTAAATAGCCAAAAGAATAATATTTTTTTGTATTTGTTTGTGGAAAGATGGACCACTATATATATATATATATATATAGAGAGAGAGAGAGAGAGAGAGAGAGAGAGGTTATAACTTTTCAGTAAGGTAGTCTGTGTGGTCCCAGGAATCTTGTCAGCAAAGTCCACTTAAATTGCAACGAATATTAGTAACTTGCCTAAATATCAAGAAGTTGACTCTACTATGGAGGCTAAAATGAGATACACAATTACATATTCACAGTGGAAGACACCTGCTTTCTTATGATAAGTTGAAATTTTATTTGTATGGTTGCGAAAATATTATGAACAAGATAATTAAATGGCCTCAAAATAAAAACCAAAAACAAAAATACTTTGTTTATAAATCAAATACCAGCAATCACTTATTAAAGGTTGTTTTATTCCATCATTGGACTTGATTTATCGGATGAAACTTTATTAAATTTTCATTTCCTACCATTTTTGTCTATCTGACATTGGCAATAATAAGATTGGAGCTAGCTAGATTATGGTGTATTTTTGGTGTACTTACCGCATGTGCTTGAGGGTTACAATCCGACAGAGAAGCAGTTAGGATCATTTGAAAGAAGAAATAAGATGCAAAAATGATAATTTCTGTACCGTTCTACACAAGTTAATGAGAGAGGAGGCCCAAGGATATAAGAGCTGAAGAGGTTTCTTTTAACTGATGAAGAAGGCCAAAGAATAGACGTGAGGGGTCAAGGTAAATATATATATAACTTACTTTCTTTGAAGATGCTTGATTACATCATATGTAATCATATTATAAGTGTTACGTGACCAACGTGTTCACAATTGGTGGAACAAGTAATTGTTGAAAATTACAGGTCTCCCCGGGAAAAGTTGTGGTGACAGTGTTCATCCTTTTCAAGGCAATGAAGTTATTATTAAAAATAGTTTCTGAATATTCAAAATTCTTGTTCTGAAAGGAAGTTACATAATACGGTTAACAAAATTAATAAATTGGCATGCATTAGCACAATAATTTAAGAAAAAGATTGAAATGTTCACTTTTCAAGATATATTACCTATATTATTTATACAAATATTCTTAATTATTGGTGAACATATTGCACTGATAAATCTTTTATTTAGTGTTCGATCTTGAAATTACAGATTAAGCTGAAATAATTCTTACATACCAATTGATCAATATGGTCAGTACATGGTACATTGCACATTGGGATGATAATTGGCAGTAATTGACAGTGTACAATAAATTTTATAACATATTAAATGTAAGAAAACTTATCTATAATATATTACACGCATTTATAAATTGGAAAAAAAATAATTTCACACTCAGCGCATTTATTTTGTTAGGAAAATTTAATATTATTGGACTAAAAGCCAATGTAAGTGCATATTTAATCATTTCATAATTTTATTTATCATTTTACCTTTTGTCCACATGACGATTAAATCACTAAAGCAATCTTTTAGTAAACTTCCGGCCCAATTTTTTTGGTCCAAGGGCCTAGTTTAGAAATATCCTTCTTCATACTCCATAAGCAGTGTGATATGTTTCTTGGACCTCACCTTATTTCTGGGTATTGATAAATTACAGGCCAAATTTGGGTCGAGCTCTATTTTAATCGTGTAATCTTATTTTTACCAAAAACAAAAAACAATACTTGTGTAATCTTACATATGATGTCACAATTTTTTCTCGTCTACCATTTGGACTTATTTATAGCCCTTCCTCACTGTCATAGAGGAATTAACTTATATTTTATGTGATAGAAACAACTGTTGTGAGGTAGAATGTACATTTATTTTTTGCTGATAAAATATGCTACATTGATGTAACATTAAGACAATAAAACAGGTTGACCAAAAACAAAAGACAATAAAATAGTACTGCAAGATAATAAATTTGTCATTAAAAGATAGTGGGTTGTCTCAGGTAAAGACTTATGCTTCATTTGGTTAATTTATATTTCATTATAAACAATTACGAGCTTATTAATTTTAATGCTTCGGTGAGAGGAAGTAGGCGGAAAATATTCAAAGGTTTCAAATTTTGTTTCAGGCAAGGAAGAGAAAGCAAGTAGAAAGTGTGTTTGTGAATGAAAATTTGTTTAGTTCAAACAAAGTAGCATATACAATATGTTTCTTACCTGTTTCTGTGTCGGGTAGAGCTGAGTATGTATATGTATATAATCATACACATGGCTGCACATGAACAATAAACCCTTCTTGCTTAATCAATTTATTTATTGGTTACTTGTATATCGATAAAATTGTATAATAATTTGCAGTTTCATAGTCAAATATTTTTGTGACATATATAGATATATATCAAAATAACTTCTGACAATTTCCCATTTCATTAGGGTGATTGGTCAATGGTATGATTTGAACAATATTCAAGTTCTGCAATTCTCGTTCAGGCATGTAATATTTTACTCTCTTTTTTCTCTATCTTACAATTTCAGATTGTGATGTGTAAAATTCTTTTAGGAATGTGAGGACATCAACTAACAAAGTGCTTAGTAAGGCCTCCATTTAACGTAAAATTGAGTCTCTAGTTTTAATTTCTTAATATTTGTGTGCATACATCAACAGTTTTGGGACGAATGTCTTTATTCAAGTTAGCATATCGGAACTAGTGAAAATGGTTTGCCTCTTAATTATAAGAAAAATGAAACACAAGATATAACTACTTGTCTATATTCATTGTATTGAAGGCATATTATTGTCAATGGACAATAGAGCACATAATAAATTCTTGTGGCAACGAGGGACTGAAGAAGTTAGCATGCATTTTTTTAATCAACAAATTACTTGGATTTGTAGTTCTTTTTTTTTTTTTTTGGTATTAAGTTGAGGTTTTTATATGTATGATTACAGGGATTTGATATGTTTTCAAATCCATGATCTTTATGTAGAACCAAACAAATGGAGAAAAAAATTCCACCACATGACCCTAGATGCCACTTTCTGATTTTTTCAATTGATCACCTCACATGGTTCATAACTTCATATACATGAGCCTCATTAGAAATGTTTTACGTTTTCTTATGGTTTCATGCACTTTGACTAGTTCAGTCAGAAGACAAAATGCAAACCCAAAGAAAAAAGTGGAAGATTGCGGTTTCTTTTCTGTGTGTGGTGTGCAATTTTATAAACTTATCATCACTAATATAATAACATAAAATTACCACATAGGTTGGTTAAAGACTATTGCTGCCTATAAGATAAACAAACTTTTGCAGTACATGTTATAATGATTCCGAACACTTTTTTAATTCTTTTAAGTACATGATCATGACATGGAAAAATATTATCCTCAAATACAAAATTTAATTGTGCTTAATTAATTAAGACAAGTTTGTATTACAAAATTACTATCCAGATGCGCCCTTATCTTATAAATTTGGCTGTCTGAGAGTGCTTCATGTGGTAGATGGGCCTAATATTAAAATTTTTATGTAATGCAATTCAATAAAAAGAATCATATATGACTAGTGTCACCCATCAAAATAGCTATGCAACAAAAAGTAAAACCAAGGCAAAATTCATCATAGAATCCAGTGGAAGTGTACCCAAGAAAATAATTTTAGAGAACGTGTTCCCCATTTCTTGAACAAAGTTTGCAGCATTTGATTTTATTAGTTGTTCCAAATTTCAGATATTGTTCGGTTAAAGGAAAGAAAAAGTGAAGGACATTCTGGAATTAGCAGAGGTAATGATTGAAGAAGAGCTCTCACTATAGAAGTATAATGCATAAAGAAATATTATTTTCACTCTTCATTCTTTTTTCGTTTTATCTTCTCAGAAAATGGGGTATGATCTATGTGTAAAAGTGGTACAAAATTATGAGATCAACATGAAAAATATTTACTCTGTTCGAACTTGTAACTGCATCCTCGAAAGGTTGTCCCCCGCTTAACTTTGTATTTCCATAAAAGCATATTTTGAAGTGTTGGACTTGGTTATAATGTTGGAAAGATGCTTGCATTATCAAATAATGCATATTATCTCACTGTTAATATTGCTTATATTATCAAGCAGAACATGAATCTGCATCCAAGAACTATCACGAAATGTCTAAAACTAAATCTAACTAATTAAAAATATATTTTGCAACTACTATTTTCATGAAAATTTTAAATTATGAGATCAAGGTAAGGCAAGTTACAATTCTAAGTAGTTATGTGAGAACACAATTTTCCAGGGTTGATCTGCTCCCAAGCAAATAAACATGGCATGCTTCACTGCTCTTTGTTTTATTATTGTCTTTCAAATAGTATTCATGATTAAAGTCAATTACATATACAGATTAACTGCATGATGTGAACCTGATGAATGATAGCTTTTAAATTTTTCATTTTTTTATTGATAAACTAAGTGTTGTTAGCAAACATATGAGAATGAGATATGTTCCCATAATTTTAACGTGTGTCTTTGGATATCCATAGATAGAGGAGCAAATTTTAAATTTGAATATGAAATCTCTCTGCTTTCATAAATCAATACGTGGATTCGGGTGTTCTTGGAGTGAACCAATAAAAGGGACAAAATATATTCTTCACCGATAATTTCAGTCTATATATAGATTGGTAGAATTAGATTAATAACGCAGAGACCATTCTTATACATGACATATTGAATCCAATTCCTTCAGATTTGGTCAGCTAAACAAAGAGAAAGCTATTTAGTAAGCAAAACTTCTTGTCCCCTTAATGTCTCTACCTTAAGCGATATATTATGCATAATAATGGTCAGATATACAGAAAACTAAAAAAATTACAACTCGTGAAATTTTAAATAAGCATAACTTGTTTAGGGATATAAACATAAGCTGGTAAAAGAATATTTGCCTTTGACCAGACCTAGTTGTGCATGTTATTGTTGTGATTCCAAATACTTTTAAAATTCACATCATAATAGGACAAAAGGTTATCTCCAAGTGGAAAACTTAATATAGACAATTTAGTATTACCATGCATGTTACTCTGTTAGTAACTACCCCATGATCCCATATGCCACTCTAACATTTATCAATTTAGCTGGTTAAGTGCTTCATGTGGTTGAATTTGATAAGCTTAATTTAAAACGCTTTATATGTTGCAATAATGTATTTGTTAAAAACTGACTGGTCAAAAGAAAAAGAACGAAAGAAAGACAGTGATCGTTATAGAATCCAGAACACTCTTAGTGTATGTTCTCCATTTCATGAATAAAGTTTGTTGCTTCTGATTTAATTATTGGTTTTGTTTCATGCACCATTTAGTACAGGACAAAACTAAAGTGCAATGCTATAGATATTATTATTGTTATTCTTTAGTTAAAATTGGAGTTTTAGCTTGATAATGTATATTGACTTTTATTATGTGGATTACTAAGGGAAAACTTCCTTCAATTAAAGACCAACAGCAATAACTGTTTTGATAAGGAGCTAAGAGTGGCCAGCACAGTCAATAAAAGATTTGTTTCCATTCCTTGTACTCTACCAGTACCAAGGACAGTAAGACACTTGTTAGTATATAAAAAGGGAAATTGGTCAAGATTGGGCTAAGTATCAACAATGTGTGATGATGTTGGTATGAGATTTGAAAGGGGAAAATTTTCCATGTAATGTTCATCTTATTTGTGATATTATTTTTTCTGACATTAATATGCAAGAATATGTTACTTTTTGCAAGAAAAACATCATGGGACTTATTTTTTTTCCAACAAAGTTTAACTACTAGATCAAGAAGCTATAATGATAGACATTAGATAATGTGCAAAACCTTTTTAAATAACAGTGCCCATACATGATGAGGATTTGAAAAGTTGTCAATCTTCTTATGGTCATACTATAGAAAGGTTATGAAAGTTTGGTAATACGTAGTGTCTCCACTTTCCTCCCTGAAAAGAATTATATACGATACATAGAAATTACACAAACATTGTTGTTGGTCTTCCCATTACTATTCAACTCCACGAGTAAGAATTGGCTATCCTTCTCCACAGTAAAGTCAAATTTAACATACCATTTTTTGCAATTCCTAAATAATGATGGACCTATGACTCTATTGCAAATCTAAAATGACAAATTATTTATTTCCTTAATGATGGTAATTAGGGTGGGTTGAGTTCTGTCAATATCTTAAAGGTTTAGTCTTAGACTATGTTACAGAAGAGACAGAAAAATAAAATCAAGAAAACAGTTATCTATGCTATGCCTATGAACAGTCAAGATTATTTTCACAATCCTCTCCTAACATATATAATTATTCAAGTTTTAAGTACACTAAAAATTTATATGTGGTCGTATTAAAAAGATTCACCTTGTGCTTAGTTAAGTTTTTATTACACGGAACTTGAATTAATTTGTCCATTTTAACACCATAAATTATTTATATTAATCTCTAAGGTATAAAAATTGTTATTTTTGTCTCTGAAAATAAAAAAAATGATTAATATATTATTATTATTTAGTCTTTTTTAAAAAAATAGTTTTTTTTTAAATAATAATATAATCAATTACTGAACATGTAAATCAATTAACATAAAATTGTTTCATTTTAACTTTAATTTTAAATTCAATTCCTTACTAAATATAAATATCACATAATGTTCTTATTCCACTCGAGGTTTTACTTTCAAGAAACTCATTCATATCCTTGCCAATATAAGAGGCTTTGACTTGGAGCATTAAGAAAATTGTGAATAAACAAGATTGGTCCATCACACCTTTGCTTTGCTTAATTATTTTTCTTTTGTTATAACCTCCCTCGGCTCCTAGTTGACTCCTTTTGTAGGTTTCGTTATTTAATATGCTTTTCTTTTTTTCCCCCTCAATCATTAGCTTCTTTACTTTCTTAAAGACCACTACTCTTTTTTTCAATACCATTATTTAAATATAAAAATTGGTACTGTATATAACATTATATGTGATTTTAATTTTTTATATTTTTTAATATGATTTTTAATGAGTGATTTTTCAGTGTAAGAGATAAGAAAAATAAATTATAATTATACAAACATAGATGGTTAAAGTTTAAAATTATTTAATAGTTACATGATTATTTTAAAATATTGTCCAACTTAATAATTTATAATTATATTTAATGGTTAAATTTTATCCTCTCATTCTCACATTACAATATTCTTTCATTTTAACACATTAATTAATTATATATATCATTACTAAAACTTTAAAACCCGCTATATATGTATATAATCGTGAATTGTTTTTTCTCTTGACTTTTCAAGGGTGCGTTATATTTATAATAAAAAAAATTACGTCCACTTATATTAATGGTGTTCTAACATAATATAACCACAGCAATAATAGCAGAATAGTTTCACATAAAATAAGGTACAATAAGAAGTTTCTTGAACATATGAATCTCTAAGTCGTCTAAAGAACCACTAGTAATCAAAAGTCAAGGTTCATATACTAAACTCGTCTTCTCATCCACGATTTTATATATATATATATATATATATATATATAAAGCTACTTATTTTATTGATGATTTACATAAAATCTCATTTACGTTTACCCTGTATATTTAAACATTGTAATTCATAGAAAATATGTTGAATAAATGAAATGACAAATTACATTTATAAATTATATTTTTTATCTTCTTTTTTTTCATTATTTTGACTTATATTTATTTACATAACTACATAAAAAAAAGAAATAGGAGTAATTTGTAAAATTAACGAGAGTATGTAGTGTTGTCTTATTACATTGATAACTTTTTGTGGTCAAAAAATTAGAAAGATCATATAAAATTTCATTAAACTTTTGATATAATGACTTGTTTCCCTTATTTGATGCACCAATTATATTATCTATATTTTCATAATCACGCGGACACCAAGCATATAGCTAGGATCAAAATCTGTCATTGTATCAAACTTTATGTAGCTACGATTCTGATACCTGTCTCAGATTCTACATCATTCTACAAATATATTCCATGAGAGAAGTCGAGATCACGAAGGAAAGAAAATGTTGAAAATTGAGAGACATAAAGCGTTAAAGTGGCCCCTCTTAATTGAAAGATCATGAAAGAAGAAGATAAGCATTATTTTGCATGCCCATGAAGCAATTGCCAACATTTAAATTTATACATCGATCAATCTATTGTTGTAATAGTGAAAAGAGTGTAACAAGACCCTTCAAATATTGCTAATAGGTTGATGACTACACAAACGTTAGGTCCTCCTCCCAGTTGACAAGGGACTTGCTCTCTCCCTTTTCCCCTTTTTGGACTGTTCTTCTTTAAAGTGATAAAAGGGTATGTAGACAAGTGGGATCTTAGTCTCTTAGGACCCATTTGATTTGATAGATCCTTGGCTTCTAATGAAAGTACCTTCAATCTTGCAATGACAAGTTCTATCAGATTAGTGATGTTGCTTAGTTTGTTTGTCGCGTTGAGTTATTAATATCTTATCAAACTATAAGCGCTTTTCAAAAATTAAAATGTTTTGTAGACATGTAATGGGATGTCTATATCTTGACTGAGAAAAAAAAGTAAAAGTAAAAGGAATGAAAAACGTGATAAAAGATATGATACAACACGAAGAGAGATATGAGGGTCAAATAAGTATTAATATTGTTGAATGTTTATAAATCAAAATTATTTGAAAAATAGTTATTTATTAAAAATTGTTTGAAATTTTACAATCACTTCCAAACCATTTTGAATAATATTCAAGATAGATAGATAGATAAATAAATTCATTGGAACATTGCATCTATCCTCCTACAATGAGAGATTCTCACTTTGGTGTTCAGATTTGTTTCTAAACAATTGCCATTTTTTAGTACAAATTATTCATTAATTACTAATTACTCACTTCATTAATGAAATTATAAAAGCATAAATACATTTATTAATCATTCAAGTATAGAATACAGTTTTGATATAACCTAACAAAATTTTGAAGTAAGTTATAAATGATTAATAAAAAAATCACACTATGATGCTCATCATCTTATATCCAATTTTGATCATCTTAATACCCTGACAAAATTTACCTGCGTGATGGATCCAACCAGTGGACATTTATATTTGAAAAATGAAACACGTTTAAATTGGAATTGGAAGAATGTGCTTTATTTGAAAAGGAATTGCCATCAATCTGGAAAGCAAATGAGAAGCATTGATGGAAAATTGAAGGGAAATGCAATAATAATATTTGGCATCACAAGCATGGCAATTTGTCGCAATGAAATTGCTAAGGCAAGATGATGATGAAAGTCATACCAAAACTAAATTGGTCCACCTGTTTGATGCACATGACCTTATACCCCTAATTCAACTATACAAAGGTGTCATCAGGTGATCACACTTGTCATCTACACATACCCTCTCTTTATATTCATAGTAGTATGCTATCAACATAGGGTCACCTATCTCCAACATTGCCTTACTCTTTTCCCTCCCTTAATATACTATAAATAACCCCATGCAAATTAAATCAATAATCATGTTAATTAGCAAAATGTTAAATACCAAAAATTGCATATTTATATTAAGAGTTTTTTCAACAACAATAAAATTAATAATAATATACATAATTAACGTGATTGTATTTACAGATACTTAAAATCGAGATTACAAATTAACTTAAAATAATTCTCTACTAGTTAATCAAGTACTCAGTATTATGGTATTTTTATAATGTTAATATAATAAAATTTTTAAAATTATTTATTTATAAATATTTAAATTTGGGTTAACTTTACACTTATATTAATTAATAGGATAGGGAGATTGAATGAAATAGAAATAAATGTGGATTCACAGAATCACCATTGCTTAGGGTGTGGTGGTGGGTCGGTGGCAGGCTCGTGCACCGAACACACGCAGAAAGCTGTGAGTCCAGAGGCAAAGGCAACGCTCTCGGTACGGTAAATTCGACACCTCGTCTACCCCTTTGCTATCTATTTGACACGTATCACCAACACTGTTATTACAATGTATATTTAACTTAATATAAATAAATTCTTCGATTATTTAACCCTATACTTCAATTTTTCAGATTTTAGATTTTTCTTTTAGTTTCTAGTTTTTTTTATAAAGTTGGAAACTATAAAAGGATTTTATAATTTTAAAGATTAAAGTGTAGGAGTCATATAACCTTAGGAGTAAATTGAGAAAACTTTTAATATTTTCAAAATGTTATAAGTTTTTAAATGATTTTAGTTTGTTCCTTTTATTTTCATTATTCAAACGAAACCTTTCAATTTGCCTTTGTTAAGTAATCATCGTTAAATGTAGGCTATAAAAGCTTTTTTGTTTGTCTATATCAAATTTAAACTGTTACTTTTATATACCGAGAGAATTTAATTTTAATGGACTTTTACTATAAAAACATTTATAAAATCTTGAAATACATAGTTACAAAATAAATTATTTTAAGAAAAATAATAATTTTTAATAATATAATTGAATTATAGTATAAATATTTTTGCCAGCTCCACCTAGACCCCACCAATCACTATGCACCACGGAACGGGCTCGTCAACGCCACGCAGTTGACCACCACGTACTTTGGGGTAACACAGAGTTTAGATGTAAATATATCTAACGAATTTTTATAATATATTTAAGTAAAATTAATCTTAATTAAAAGTAGTAAAATATACTTAAAATATCGTTTTTGAATTTTGTCTTTAATCAATACTTGCCTTTTGATAAAAGGGAAAAGGATTTGTTTCATTTAAAAGAAAATGATATGTAAAATTAATCATATTTATAAATTAATTAAATTCAGTACCTACCATTTACATTGGTTGTGGAGACGTTGGAGCCATTCTTAACTAGAATTGTGCATTTACGTAAGTATGCAAATTAATAAATGTGATATTTTATATTTATATTTTTATTAACTATAGATTTGCGTGTATATATTTTATCTACACACTGCTTTTTTTTTATCTGATTTTATGACACTGTCTTTTCAATTTACGTTTAGTTAGATCAATATTATTTTAGTTAATTAGTTTTCAAATCAGGAGATAGTTTTAATTTATGTATCAATACATATATGTTATATTATTTGAATCAATTAAAATAAAATTTTATAATTAAATAATAGAAAAAATATTTTAACAATATGAATGTATTTGAATTAAAATTAGTATAAAAAAATGAATGTGTACCCCACCGTTTAGTTTGGTGTAAAATCAAATTCATGTGCCGACACCTCCGCCATGCTTGGTCTCTTTTTGGTTTGGCTCTTTTTAAACCCCAGTGTTCCTTTCACCAGGTATATAGGGATTCTAATTAATGCATAAGCCTATTCACTATTTCAGTTTATATTTCTATTCAACAAAAATACTCTCATCTTAACTTTTATATATATAAAATGTCATAAATTAAAAAATAAAAATGATCAAATCTTAAAATAGCGTTTTGTTATATAATCATAGTTCAAATTCAGTGAAGGTGAGATTTCCTTGTTTGTCTCACTACTGAAATGCCTTTCCTTCTGATTTGGTTCTTTCTTAATGAGTTGGCTTTTCTTTCCTTTTGTGTTTCTATAACTAACAAAAACAAATGTCATTTTGTTAGATAAGATTGTTATTTTGAAAAATAACAGCCAAAGAAACATTAATGTGGATAAAAGGCCTCATTTCTTGAAAGAGATTATGCGACAAGAGATTTTAAAATTCCACTGCGAAAGTGACAATCCTTTTTTAGATAAAAAAAACAGGACCCATGCAACTTTATTTCATCACAGTACAAGTAAAAGTGGCTTCCACATCACACACAGTAGATATTAGCAAATCGTGACAAAATCACACAGTGCCCCTTCCTTCCCTCTTCATTACCCATTTTTGGCCTTCAAGGAAAAATGAAACCCCTTTTTCAATTTCATCTTTTATTATAAGTTTATATTTAAAATAAGCTCTATATATGAGATACAAAATCCTAAATGAATCCCATAGAACTCAAACTCTCACAGATTTTAAGTTGCTTTCATTCCTACCCAATAATGTGACGCACTACCACTTTACTATGTAAGTATAGTTTTTATTCCTTCTCTCCCCATTCATTCCCAGACCAAACAATGCACCAAGCGTCAGTGCAACACTTCCTCCATTCAATCGTCACCCCTTTCACCCCAGCATGGAGCCACAACATAGATTCCAATTTTTATGGCTACTTCAAAGGTTTTTCTAATTTTTTAGGATAAATATAATTGATTATCCACACCAAATAAATATTTTAGATGGAGACATTTGTAAGCATTTAAAAATTAAAAAAATTATGTAAAATATTAGAGGCAATATCAATTTATAATAGTTTAGAAAACAAAACTGAATCAAGAAACGGGTAATATTATGGTAAGTCTAACAAATCATACGAACTGATTCCTAAATGTTTCTAATGTAGAGAAACAAAAAAAATAAAACTTTAATGTAAAAATCAAAATGAAAAATAATATAGAAATATGGAACCAAAGTTATAATTTTCTTATAATATATATATAAAATAATGGTGGGGCAGTGGAGGCAAAGGAAGGCCCTGGTGATACCCACTGGCACACAAGAAAACACATACACCATAAGGCATAAGGTACTCCTTTTCCCAATCTAACCCGCCCTTATAAATATTGACCCTTTCACTCTTTCACTCTTACTAAACTCACTGCTCTGCCCACTAATTTTCATTTTCTTCTTCCTCTCTTTTCCCAACACACACACTCACACACCAACTTGCTCTTAAACTCAAGTGTTTCTTTTCTCCAACATGGTTTCTTCTACTTCTTCTGCACCCACATGTAGTAGTGGCATCACTGAGACTGAGAGTGCCCCACCACCTTTCTACTTCAATGAGAAGTGGAAATTGTCAAAGAAAGAAGGGTCATCGAGGATGAAGAATTCCACTCAGAGAAGGTGTGCTTTTGCTAGAAAGTGTGCGACCCTAGTTAAGGAGCAGAGGGCTCGTTTCTACATCATGAGGCGCTGTGTTATAATGCTCATATGTTGGCATGAGTATAGTGATTCGTGATTGATGAACACCACAAAAATGTTCATATATGCCACAAAAAGGATCTATGAGAGTTTAAACTTGAAAAATTTTCTTTCTTTTTGTTTTTCTTTTCTTTTTCTAGAGTTGCTCTCTCTTCTCTTTTGTGTAAGATCCTTTTTGTTGGGCATGGAGACTAGTTGGAGATTTTTCTCTTGGCAACAAGTGTACATAGAAATTTCTTTTTTCTTCTCTTCTCTTGTGGGCTAGAAATATTTAATCTTTTTTTGTTATTAGGGAAGAAGGTTCATGTTCATGGTGGAGGTGCTTTTGAATTCTCTCGTCTATCTGAGAATAGAAGAACAGATATATGGTATATTATTAGGATGGAGAAATTAATTGAAATATAGCTTAAACATTTTGCTTATTCTCTTTTCTTTTTTAAATTTTTTGTCACATACATGAAATGAAAATTGTCATCTTTTGATTATGAGTTAAATTTCTGTTTCTGGGTGCTGTTGATCTTTGGGATTGAAGAATGATGGATGTTTGAGATCTCAAATCTCAGAGATTCCATTCAACCATTGCAGGGTGATGAGGTGAGGTAAGCTAGGCTCTGTGTAGATCTAATGTGCTTAGGCTGACGCAACAACATAGTTTCTTTAATCATTTTATGCATTTTCTTATTAGTGAAAATGGGCTCATGGATGTTGAAAACTAATTTAATTATTTATGGAGTTTAGTAATAAAACAGATAGCTAGAGAGAGAGAGAGAGAAACATCTTTGGAACGACCAAATGGGCAAGCAACAAAGATGCCCTTCCCTACGTCAAAGTTGTGCACTAACTTTGGTGCTAAATACTATTATTAAGGTGTTTACGAGATAAACAACAGCCAATTTCTCATGTTAATTTTTTTTATTATATTAAGATCTTTTAGCTTAAAATCAGTAATCTATTTTCTGAATTGATCAAAGATGATTTTTCTCATTTATAAACATAAAATAGGTTACTTTTTGAACCAATTCAAACTTTTGTGTAATTGAAAAAAAAAAACTACGTTTTGTAATGCAAGTGGAGTAAAACCGTGCAGCGAAAAGTTTGATTATTTGAACCTTTAAAATCGCAAGTTCCGATTACTTTAAATTTATTATCGTTATAAAATTTTGGGTTCAGTCTTTAATTTTAAAAAATGACATTTATTTTAATTTTAAAAAATAAAAGAACTCCTTTTATAAAATTAAGAAGTTGTTAAATGATAAATATTTCAAATCATAAAGAGTAAAATGGAGATTTATTCTAGAAAGTAACATTAATAGTAAATAATTGTGTATGGAAATTATCAACAATAATTTTTTACATAACAAAACTTTAGCGGTAGGCACGATAGATTGATTATTTGGGAGCAACTCCCAAGGCAATCTTTTTTATTCTAAGTTGAATGACGAAATTGTCCTACGACAGGATTCTATAGAAATTGAACTCTTTGACCAAATGAATGGAACCCATGGACGGTTTGACCCGTGACCCAAGACCCTCTGAAGGGGCATTCCTGAAATTTCGTCCCCTACAATTCCTGTAAAATGTTGCAGATTTGATTAATTATAAAATTAAGTGCAAATTTGGAAGAGTAATTGCGATGCTATTCAGGGGTATTATCGTCCATTTCACAATTTATTTACAGCTGGGTTTGCTGTTATTTACACGATGGGAGTGAAGTTGCAGTACTGCTACCATAGACCTGACCCTTCCTTTTAAACAAAAGAAAATTTATAAATAAATAAATAAATAATATTCCTTTTTATTTTTATGAGGCTTTTTTTATATAGAAAATTTTATCAAAATATAAGAGTTTAAAAAATATAGAATTATAGAAAACTTTTAAAAATCATTATTGGAGATTTAACGGTGATTTTTGATAAAATTTTTCAATGATGATTTTTTATATTTTAAAAAAATTAAATTTTGATATATATCATTTTTAATTATCATATAAAATAAAAAAATTATAATCTCGTAAGGATTTTTTTTATAAAAAAAAGAGGAACTGCTGGAATTCAATATTCAAAGCTGAATTAAGTAAACTTTTAAAGAAAAAAATAACAATATTTACTTAGCTACAAATAGTAAAAAAATAATGTATGAAAAGTTGAAGAAAGTAAAGAAATAATTTTATTATTTTATGACTTTGGGAATGGCAGGCTGGCACACGGGCGCTGACAATGTCCTCACAGTCGATAGAGAAACACATGAACTCTCAGTTATTCACTCAACCACGTTCACCCAAAATCTCAAGGTAAATCCATAAAAAAAATACAAAATTATAAATCACTGTTTATTGTTATTTTATAAATAAGTCTTTGGATACATAAATTTAAATTTATTTAATTGATTAAAAATTATAATCGAAATGATATGAAGTAGCTAATAATAATTTAGTGAGCAATATGAACCACTAACTTTAAGAATTATTTTGATGTAGTCAAAAATTTTGTACGATACAATAAATTCTTTTTATTTAAATGAATAAGATTCTTAATAACTAACAAGCTTTCTTTTAACTTATTACCTAAAAAAATAAATATAATAAAAAATATGTACATCTTATATGTAGTTTCGTATAATTTTCTTAAAATATTTTAATTACTATAAATATTACATATAGCTAAAAATATAAGTAATAATAACAATTAAATTAGAATATAAAATAAAATTAATAATTAATAAATTATTTTAAAATATAATTATATTATTTTTTTAAAAAAATTATTTATTTATTTAAATATTTTACTATAGGTGAACGATAGAATATATTTATAAAAAAATTTTAAAGTACAAGCTGAAACTAAAAGTTACATGCTTCTCTTTTTTATTTTTCATCTTTGTCTTTTCTTTCGTGTTTTTCTTTTAATAGATCCAATTGAATGCGAAGTATGTTGATTCAAGTGAAAAAAAAAAAAAACGAAAGTCTTTTAAATTTAATGTTTAATTTGATCTTAGGAGTAGTTCTTATAAAATTAAAAACAGAAGCATTGTCCACATGTGTTTTATTTTTTTATCACAATTATAATATTTCATAATAAAGACTAACTTCCAAATTTTTTGGTGAGAAAATAATCTAAAAAATTTATTAATTGAAAAAAAAAAGCAAGAGGAATTTATTCAGTAGTGATCAATCAGTTACATCAACGTACCAATGCTAAGTCTTTACAATTTTTCAATTAATTGCATATTGCAAATGTAAAAGTATTCAAAATTCTCAACCAAATATTTCCTTTAAGTCAAATAAAAAAAATATCAAGTTTACAATTGTGATATTAATTATATCATCTAAAATAAATGAACTTTAATAAGATGATGCTTTATTTTCGTGTTAGTTTTATAACAAGAAAATTGCTGAATGAGTGACTAATTGAATAAAAAAAAAATTGAGGATATAAAGCAACTTGCATTAGTGTCAATTTTATAGGGTTTTATATTTAGGGTTTCGTTGTGGGTTAATTTTGTTAATTGTATATAGATTTTTCTACCCTTGGATTTGTAGAATTGCTTTCCCTATTTCCTTTTTCTGTCTCTTTTTCTTTTTGAGCAACCTCTATCCATAGACATGGATGGTCAATGATATTGGTCTTGAAGTCAAAGTAAAGATCTTGCTTTTCCTCCAAAACCTTCTTTTGATGAAATTTGAGAGCAATCAAAGAAACATCACTCTCAGAATCTTAGATTAAGTTGGGGGTGTTAATGATTGGGATTATGGTGGCGTGCAAGAAGAAGACCCAATACAAGGAAGTGCAAAAGATAGAAAAGCAAAATAGTTCCACGCTTGAAGGGCCCAAAATCCAATTTGTGATCAAGGAAAAGTGAAAACATAATCATCCCATATCTAAACCCACTCTTAATAGTTGCATGATTTCTAAAATTTTCATCTATGCTTAAATTTGAGTTCATTGACTTGTATTGCCCATCATTTGGTGCTACTCTTCATACATTAATTAATCTATATACAAAGTTTAATGATGGTAGAGAAAAATAAAAATACATAACGTTTTGGTAATTGAACTAAAAAACTTCACGTCATTTTCAATCATGTCTTTCATAAGAGTTGTTTTTCCCCCTTTGCAAAGTGCAAATAAAGCACGCATTAAATTATTTTCTTGCAAGTTCATTAATGTCGCAATTGGGTGAAACCATACATGACATGATGGATGAGCGTCTAATGAATAAGAACATAAAGGTGATGAAGCATGGGGTGTTGTTCCCTTGTCATTGTATTTCTCTCCACCAATTTTTTTGACTCTTTCTAATATAATTATGGCGTTTTGATCAACGTGCTAGAGAACAGAGATTTTCTTGAATCCATATTATGATGAGTGTTTTATATATTAACTTGATATGTAATCTATATTAAGGCCAAAAAAGCAAAGCACCTCTATCAACTATCATTATCTATTGTCCCCTCTTAAACCATCTTTGTCTAGTTTGTTCAAAGTGTATCTAACAACACACACCCATCTAAATTATTGCAATTTATAACCTCGAAAATTGATAGTTCCTCTTCCATATTTATTGAAAGGTTCTCTCTCTCTCTCTCTCTCTCTCTCTCTTCATATTGACCCATTGTAATTATCAATCAATAATTGTTTTTCCTAATTAGTTTGTGAACTCACTTTACATAGACTTTTAATTTACATCAATAAATTCGCGGAATAGTTTTTTTTTTTCAGTCTACTCATATTCATATACTCCTTTTCATACGACATTTTTAAAAGTTTTTATTATCTTTGTTACAAAACCTTCTACAGAATATTTTTTCTAATTATCTTTAAGAAATGAAGCTGATGGAAATTATAAATTAAAATGAATAAAAAAGAAAAGTTTTAAAATAAAAGGTTGATAATAAAATTACGTTTGAATATATTAAATAAAAAGTCAACATGTTGAACCATTAAAAAAATAAAAATTGTTTAATTTTAATTGCTTATATAAATCTGTATAACTTCGTTAAATATATTTAAAAAAATTATAGAAAATATATTTTCTAAACCTAACAGTTTTTGAAGTGAAAAATTTGTCTCTTCTAATGACGTATTTCTTTAACTTATCAATGTTATTAAAATTGAATGATAAATCATTGTAGTAATAATTGGTTGTGACTTTTTACGAATTTTACCTGTAATTTTAATGAACTGTCATTTTAAAAAGTACATGACCTAATCACTATTCTTTACTTAAAGTTGTAAGAGTAATTATACAATCAAAATACACGTACAAGCATTTATGAAAAATTTTTTATAATATATAAAAAAGTTTTGTTAACTTTAGTTCTTTCATGATTTTGTTAAAAAATTAATAAATTTTATATTTTAATATATGATATAAGTTTTTATATAAAAAATATTGAATAATAATTTAATCAAATAATGTATTTGAACACATTCTAAATTTTAAATATTGATATACTATAAAATAATTTTTTAATGTATTCTTATATAATAAAATAGAGTAATCACAATCAATTAGGTTTTGAGCTTAGTTTACTTTTGCTGTTTTTAGTGAAGTTCCCTCTTATTTAAAGCTTTTTCTCAGACTGGATTCTTTAAGATCTTTGCAGCCTAGATTCATAGTTTAGTCTTGTTTTGTTGGGTTTTCTGTCCCGTTTAATATATATAAAAAAAAAAAAAACTCTTGAAAATATCATTATAATCTATGAGAACCTTGCTGGCTATTAAAATATACACACACAATAAACTCTTTAAGGATGTGTGTACAAATATTAAATTTAAAAAGGAGTGGGTTTCAATCCAAGAAAGAAATGTTAAGCAAAAAAGCCCAAAGAATGGGGCGGGTGGCCCAGGTTGAGGTTCATGAGAATATTTCCGGATAATCACATGGGTGTGGTGGGCCCATTCACATCAGATCATTCAATGACATAGAAGATGAGGTGGAGCCCAAAGCAAAGCAAATAGTGGGTTTGTTTCTCGAGTTGAAACAAGAAAAACCCGTGGGTAAAGGAAAGACCCTGTGGGCCCAGTGGATGTGAGAGAAGTGGTTGGCTGGGCCCAAAGGCATGGACAAGTGTCACGTCACCAAACGCCTCATATTTATTTAAGATATTATAAGTTGACCAAAAATAAATTTAAGGGATTATTAATATTGTGTTATTTTTAAATTAGAGTTAAACTTTTAATTTTATAAAATAAATATTTATATTAAGGATCAACGTAATAGTATTAACGAATACACATAGTACTTAAATTTTAGCTTTTATTTAAAAAATAAAAAGGTTTTGCACGTGTTGCTTTCGAATTGGTGCGTGACATTTTACCGTCACAGAAACAGCAACAAATTGACGGTGCTGTTAGACATAACGGTGTCATTGTCACGCAGAGACACTCAGACACACACGCACGCACACTGACAAAAGAAGTTGATTCGTGTTGCTCAACTGAGGATAAAATATTTTAAAACTTTTTTCTATAAAAAATAGTATAAAAATAAATATTTTTTTATAAATTAAAAATAAAATTTACTTTTATAGTATTTTTTTAAAATTTGCTCTCACTTTTTAGTTTTCTATATTTCATTTAACAAAAATTTGTATGAATGTATAATAAAAAATAATATTTAATATCATTAATGTATTTAATGTTGTATTATTCTAATAATGGTGCTAGTACGATGATTTAGATCTGATTATTATTTGTTATTATCTTAGATAATTTGTAAATTATTGCAGGCGAATTTTGCTAGTTATAGCGAGCTGCTTGGTCACCTATCCTAGGAGAATGAGCGAAGGACAAAACTTTAAATATGTTACTAAGCATTTTACAATACTTAGCTACCAAACTAAATTAAGATGGAGAGAATATGATTTTATTCATCATGTTAGTTAACAAATCAAATTTTAATTAATGTATTCATGTTAGTTCAATCTCTGATGTTTTACATTTGTTCAATTAATTAACAACTAAATTATCTTTTTAAGACTGTTGGGCTAATTAAATACAGGCGTCTACAAGCTTGCTCGATTTGATAAATTATTTTGTTGTCGTCTTTTAAAACTGATCACTGATGCTTATGCATAAAAAATGTAAAAATGAGTTTTGCATTTATTGATGACCAACAATGGCGGTCAGTATCACAATTTTCTGACATTTTTTAGCATTAATTTACAGATTATCTAATTAATTTTAATTAATTAATACAAATAAAAAATATTAAAATATAATTTCTAACACATTTTTTTAGTAATTTTACTTAACAAACACAAGCTTTACTATAACAACTCTTAAAAAAGGTTTTTGGTGACTTCAAATCTCTTTTTGCGTTGCAAATTGCAAAATCCTATACTGACAAACATCCATCATAAGGGAAATACACTTAAGAATTGCCTCAAGACACCGATTTCTTTTCCCTTGAAATCCACGCAGATGGTAAGTTTAGGTTTATTTTTTATATTTAGCTCTTCACTAAAATTGACTGTGTTTCTGAATGTAAATGCTTTTCATGCTAATGCTTTAATCTCATGAAAATCAAAGTGATAAGCCACTGTCTCACTTCAACTAAAATATATGTGACAAGAGAGTTTAGATCATTTGATATTCCTATGGACAAAGTCATTGATTTTCCACAACAATCAATTTAACATTCATTATTTTGTCCACTAACCACACGTCACATGTAAACTCTTTAAACATGCATGTTAGACATTGACCCTCACTTCATCTAAGAGCATGTTGCTTCTCATTTCTTACAGATGATTCACATCAAATCTCAACTCCAACAAACACAATCATAAATGCCCTCACATGTACTCAGTATTGTTCTCTCATGTCAAAGTTAGGAGTTCTTAACAATTAACTTCTTCCTAAGGGTGTTTTAGTTTACAATGTCTAACTCATTAATATGAGTTTCTGAGCAACATCTAGTAGTTCATGTTAGTTACGTTTATTTCATGTCAGTTAATCATTAATTATATATATTTCTTCTATCACTTGAATATTATAGTTGAGACTTGAGAGGTGTATTTAGAGACTTGACTCAAAATAAAAGTTTTCAATTCAATGAATTAGATCCATTTTTGTCTTACACATTCATTAGTTTGATAATTAATTGATACTTGAAAGTCATTTACCTTGATTAATTCAATTTGAATCCTGAGAATAATTAAGAGGGAAACACTCACACCAACTTTTTTGTTTTTTCATGCAAGAGACTAGAATTCAAGATTTTGGCTTTTTTTAAATAAATTAAATATAATTTTAGTACATGTAAATTTGCTTTTTTAGAAATTTTAATCTTTTTCATTTTATCTTTAAAAATTACGAATCTTCTTTCAGTCCTTGTTGAATATTTATTGAGTAACTTATAATACACTATTTAAAAAAAACTAAAGTGAGAAAAATCAAATAAAATTATGTTTTAGAAAAAAATAAAAATAAATAAATATATATATATATATATATATATATATATATATTTATGCTAAAAAAAACCTAATACTTGAAGCAAGGAATTCAAGCCCGATACCACTTGTTTATTGTTGGTTTGGACCATGGTATATAATATTATATTGGACACCTAACTAATTTAATTCATGTTAAATAAAAATTTTATAGACAGCACAATTTATTTACTGAAGTATATTGTGATTGTAATTTTAAGATAAAATCATATCAATTGATGTATTATAATTTAACAAAGAAAACAAATACTTGATAATTTTATTGTTTCAAATATAAAAATAATTTTTACTTAACATAAATATAAAATTTAATATATCATTAATTATTAAAATAATTTTTTTTACAAAATTTATTACATCATCTTATAATGTTTAAATGTTTTTATTATGTTATAAGATATGTATTATATATTTTTAAAATGTTAAAAAATATTTAATATTTTCTATTTAATAATTAAAAAATGATAGACATAAAAGATTAAGAGAATATAATTATTCTTTTTTCACACTACAAAGTAGTTAAAGTACAAACACAACAAAACACGCAAACTTATTTTCCATCGTTCAAATTTCTGAAACCTAAATCAAACGGACGGTACGGTATTGAGTGGTAGGTATGTTCCTCGCGACGTTAAATTCTCGTTTGGTACAACTGTACATTCATACCCTATTCTCACGCTCTTCACGGGTACGTATACAACACGCGCATAGCATTTGACAAGCAGACTAGTTCACGCGCTAATTGTGCGCGTGGCTTGTGATTCTCCTGTGGCGTTTATTCTAAAAACCCCTGAAGATGAAGAGCTTCATCAAACGCATGGCCACCCCAATTTCGCCGCTTTCATTTGATACACCGTTCACTCGCTTCGTTCCACTGTTTCCACCCTTCACCTGATAAAGGGTTAGTTTCCTATATCAATTCCATTATTTCATTGCTTCGGATTCATTTCGATTTTATTTTTTACAACTGTAATATGCTACTAATGTCTGTGAAAAATCCAATCTTTTAAGTGTATGAATGACGGGTCTTGTGAAAAACACGCAAAAGTTTTCAGATTTGAAGGTTCTAGAAAGTTGGGCGGCTTAAAGTTACTATTGTTGTTATTGTGTGGAGAATTGAACTGTTGTTTTTCGTTGTGTTGTGTTGAGAATTGCATGATTTGATGTCGGGTTGTAAAATGTACTGATTTATTATACGTTGTGCGGTAAATGTTGTTGATTGTAATTCATTTTTGACTGTGATGTTCGGTGATTTTTGTGTGTTCTGGTTTCAATTTCCGTTTCCTTTTATTATTATTGCTTTTCAATTCTTTGCATGAGTGTCTATAGTGTGACGACCAATTAAACCCTTTTGGATTCTTTATCTTACTAAGGTGGAAGGCATTTAGGGCCTTTTCGAGCATTTTTCCTCAGTTTCCTTAACCCAATACTTTTCACTATAATTGCATTAATGCATTATAAACTTTATAAATTTAACATCTATATCACAATGACAATGGCATTCAGACAACTGGAGCTAAATGAATGCCGTTGTTTGGCTTTGGATCTAGAATGACTCATCTGAGTTATAATAGTTTAACTTCCACAATTTCACTATGTCGCTAAAGCTTCATGGTCATTGTTTTATGCAGAAAGCATGTCAGACACTATTTGCTCTGTGTAGATGTGAAATTGATTGATTTTGCTTTTGGTAACTTTTAGACCTACAGAAGATTTTGTAATCTCAAAGACTGTTACATTATAAAAAATTAAGTAACAGATATCATAAAACAAAAGTGACTGTCATTGCAAACGTTTTTATTTCTTAGATGTAACGACTCTCACATTTTTGAAAACCTTGAGTGACTGTGGCCATTAATAAGTGTTTTGGTACATGCTTGTGTCCATTGCTCAGCTTGTCTAATTATTCCACGGAGTTTGATGACTAGATATAATATAACCTTTGGAGGCGCAAGGAAATACTCCATTTATCCATGTTTATGTTTGTTATTTCTTCTATCTTATTACCAGAGTGCAAGCTATGGGTGATGCAATTGATTTGACTGGTGATGGAGGTGTCATTAAGACCATTGTGAGAAAAAGCAAACCCGATGCTGTTGCTCCAACAGAAAATTTACCTCTTGTTGATGGTATGCTCATGCCAGTATGGTTAATATTGTGGAGCTATCATAATAATGAACTATACTATTTAGTAATCGTAAAGCAGGATGCAATATATTCAGAAATGTTATTGTCTCTTATCTGTTAATCAATCATATAATGTTCTTGTAGAAAACTTGTCATTTGGCTGCACCTGTGTTTTCTGTTCTAAAATACATGGGAACAATATATGGCTCTTGCTATAATTTACTTGGCTGTTAATGTAATTTCCCCTTGTTTGCAAAGACATAATTATTTTCATAAGTATCTTTGTTTCAAGGTCCACTCTGTTATAGAGTATGATCAAAAGCACATGTTGTAAAAATGTTAGGATATATACCAGGAAGATATATAGTAAGGCCCAATTTGGATTAGTGTCTAGCTTATGAAAGCTTTTCAATTGAGATAAGTATTTGATTCCCGACTTATGAAAGGAACCCTTATAAATTTATAGGTGGTTGTGGAGAATATAGATGAGGGAGCTTCTGAAAAAGTTGAGGGGTATAAGTTAATTTTTAACTTATGAAGAAGTTTGAGTCATTTTTCCCCTTGGACTCATTTTATTTTCTTATCTTATAAGTGCTTGTTGAAAAGTTTATTCAAACTAACTCTCAGTTTTGATTCTCTAAATTAGATGACTTGAGGTTTATTTGTGTAAAATGCTTGATTTTGTTGATTCTTGTTATAATATTGTTTTTTTTTTATCAGTTCATTATGAAGGCACACTTGCTGATACTGGTGAAGTTTTTGACACCACGCATGAAGATAACACTGTCTTCTCTTTTGAGCTTGGAAAGGGCAGTGTTATTAAGGCCTGGGAAGTTGCAGTGAAAACCATGAAGGTCTAACAAAGCATACTTTTGATGAAACTTCAATTAAAGAGGTTTCCACCTCATGTTTATCTGCTAATTTTGCCAGGTTGGAGAAATTGCAAAAATAATTTGCAAGCCAGAATATGCATATGGCAGTGCAGGATCTCCTCCAGATATTCCTCCAGAGTAATATTCTCTTGCAACAAATATTTTGTTTGGAACATAATTATTATTAGGCAAAAAAAGTTCAAAAATCAAAGTTGTAAAGTATGAACTAAAGCCAACCTGGGAATGAAATTATACTAATGTCCTAATTATTTTCAATTATATAATACAATTATCATGCTGTGAAATCAGCCTTTTGCTAATGCAAGGATACCTTTTATAGGCCTACATAGTGGGTCCAACCCTTCCTTGGTCTCATACATAGTGAGAGCTTTATACTACAGCACCAGACTGACCTTTATGCAATTACTAGATGAAGTCATGCTGTAATTCCCTAGTGCCTTGCATTTTCCAATGACTGCAAATTCATAATTTTTCACTTCCCTTGCAGTGCAACACTTGTTTTTGAAATTGAGCTAGTTACTTGTCGGCCAAGGAAGGGCTCCAGTTTGGGAAGTGTTTCGGAGGAGAGGGCTAGGCTAGAGTAAGTAACACATTTAATATTTTACCAAATTTATGTTCTTTTTATGCACATGTCCAAAAGTAAAGGTGGAATTATGATCTTCGTTTGATTTTATTGGATAGCAATAATAATATGATGTCTTGTGATAAATTAACAGTGAGCTGAAGAAGCAGAGAGAGCTAGCTGCTGCTGCCAAAGAGGAGGAGAAGAAGAAGAGAGAAGAAGCAAAAGCTGCTGCGGCTGCGCGTGTGCAGGCCAAGTTAGAAGCTAAGAAAGGTCAAGGAAAGGGTAAAGGTAAAGCTAAGTAGGGACTCATCAAACATCTACATAAATTTCATATATGATGACAATCAAATATTGATGTAGCATCTTCCTTCCCCGTTGGACCATCCAAAACAATGTATAAAGGAAATGCAAGATTGTTTTTGTCCACCTACACAATATACTTTTATGATGTTCGGTAACATCAACAGGTTGCAACAAAACAATAATTTCATGGGTTTTTGTCTAATTATAAAGACACGCTAATTGGTCCAATCCAATTAGAGCCATGCTCTACCTTTTCAACGTGGGGTTGTTGAAAGTAGAGATGTAGTTGAAGTGCGTGGTGAGGTGAGGTTTGATTCTTTACCTAACTTTTGAAATATATTGTCATTTATCAACGCTATAAAATATCGTCAGCATATATTTACAAGCAATGCTTTGATAATTTCCACTGTGATAGTTATGGTTCACAATAGTTCATTTGTATGTTTTTGCTTTAATTTATTTTTAAACATTTTTTGTATTTATTATTTAAGAGAGCTTTTGGGAAAAATAATTATTTCTAAAAAAAATAACGTTTCCAAACACGGGTCTTGGTCAAAAGCCAGTTTTGATCTCCCCCCCCCCCCCCCCTCTCCTGGTGGTGGGGCAATCCATATATGACAGTGGGAAACTTGCTGGTACGGAAAATTACTTGCCCTTTCATTTGTTAACTTTAAAATTTTGTCAATAGTAGAAAAATATAAAAATCTTATATTTATCTTGTGAGTTCAACATGTGAAAATTGAAGTTCGTTTCAAGTTTGATTCATTTAACAAATGTGTGAAAATTTTTGAACCACTTTACAACCAAAACTTGAATAAAATGCTTGTTTTTTTTTATCATATTTTCTATTCAAAATTGCAATCTCACCTCCTGAGTGACCTACACAATAAAAATCAGTGTTGATTATCATAGTGAAACTTTAATAACTTTATAATATAATATAAAAAAGATTTTGTTAATCCACAAATAAAAAAATTTTATAAAAAAAATATAGTTAATGTATTAAAATTATAAAAATATAATAAATACTTTTATTTCTAATAAAATTTTATTATTATTAGCTATATATTTTCAGCCCTAAAGATTGAATTTAACAAAACCCTATAAAAAATGCTTGACTGGACTCACTTGTATTTCTAAGTTACTTCTTTACAAGAATTGCAAGCAAATTCATAAATTGACTGGACTCATTTCATTAAAAGCTTCCACGGGTGACTAACGAAAGCATAATGACCAGGAGAATCATTTGAGTTAACCAAAATCAAAGGTGTTTTGATTCATACTAATCAATATTTATAAAACTTGGCTCGACTGGCCAATTGAACGGATGACTCGGTCAGATAATTAGTCCGAATAACTTAAGAAAATTGCTATATTCTTTAATAAATCTCGTACTTTATAAGGTATGCATTAAAGAATAAATATATATTTATCTTAAAAACATAAAAAGTCATTTAATAGCTTTTATTTCATAATTAACAAAATTCGTTAGACATACAAAATAGAATTTAAAATTATACTTTGAGAACACTAATATTCCAACCAGTAACTTGTTAATAACACTATATAACTACAACCCAATCCCACCCAGATACGTGCACACATGAGAGAGAGTGAGAACTTCGTAGGGACAGAAAAAAAAAATTGTACATGCCATTTGGTTATGCACTGAATCCCAAGAAAATGTAAGTTTAATGGGAAACAAAATGTATAACTTGTATGGTTGTTACAGGGTATCCTGCTGTTCTTCAGATCCCTATGTCAGGGTAATTACACGAATACTAGTCATGAGCTACTATCTTTGATACATGACGAGACTAAGTTACAGTTGTAGTAGATTATAATCACACGTCCATAAATAAAAATTAGACGACGTATTCAAACCATGTCCGCGATGTCATTATGTCCATTGTCATTCCACCCAGATCCAGCTCGAAACTTACATACAGGGCATGTCCCTTGTTGCCGCAGCCAGGGGTCGATGCAACTAGCGTGAAACTTCAAAACACACAAAATTAAAAGCATAAACAAGGAGTCAGTATTATTCATGAGATACATATTTTAATAGAAAATACGAATCATGATTTGAGTTTACTTCAGAATTACCTGACTTCTTAAGAGAATAGTCGATAATTGTTTATTAACATGCACGCACAGATATTTACTTCCCCAAAAACCGAAATGTTATGGTTTACTATGATTTGAAAATAACATCAAAATACTAAAAAATTGTTTTTAACATTATCAGTGCTTCTTCTATGGATACACAACGCAAATCGCTCAAGATCATTATGGAATGTACAGAAACAGAAACAACTGTTCTCAAAAACAAAGGCAATGCCAGCAATAACCTACATATCCAATATTCAACTGTAGCTGGAATTTGACAGGATTTGAAACACACTTAGTGGCACAAAAATGGGGATTAAAGCCTGACATTTAGAAGCCCGTTCTTCCTTCTTATAAGTTCAAAGGTGACTGTAATGTTTCTAATTCCTTCTATATATTAGTGACTCATATGACTAATAGCAAAGATGAACTAAGACAGTTAATCATCAAACAAAAATAAAACAGAAACTACCGGATACCTGATGCAAGCAGGGTAAGCTACGCAGTACATCGCCAACATTAACTTGCTCCAAGCAAACACTGCAGGTGAGCTCATCATCAGAGGCTTTCATACTCCCAACGGAAGTTGAATTATCTTGCTTCTTCTGCTACAAAATGAAATAAAATATGTAAACCTATCACACCACACAAACTGCTCATAAAATGAAAAGTTTATAATTTGACAGTAAGGAAATATTAACAATGTAGATCAACAATCAACTTTTTTCTCACTAAGTCAAGTCTGCTACATAGATCAAACAGTGCTATTTAATGTTCTACTGTGTGAATCATGTTTATAGAAATATTGTTTACTTACAATGCAGGTGCTCTATATTCGTATGATTCTTTTGTCAATTAACTCCCCCAAGAGACGCGAATTGAATATATGCACAATGGTGGATAAAAGTGATGTGATGATATTTAAGAAAATAATACATCAGTATTGACTATTTCAAAGTCCTCAACCAAGATAAAAGTGTTCTCTGTGCGTGTGTGTGTGTGTATCAGTGAAGTTCAAGCACTATCAGGACTTCCTCATACTGTCCGGACTAGAAAACATGAGGAAGAAATGCACCCAAGGAATCAGTCAAGTTCTCACGAGATGCAATGTAATTCACTTGTTTAGGTAAAACGGATGGAGCAAAAAATAAGGCCAAGAATGTCCACAATACCTCAGCAGAACTGGAAGATGCTGCTTGTTGCATTGAGGAGCTACTGCAGTAAGCAAAAGAAGCTTGTCAAATAATCCACACTACATTTTATTTAGAATATATATAGACTCCATGAAATTTGCAAACAAAGAAGTAATAAAGAAAGTATAGTTTAAGGCTTCATTTGTCATATCAAATGGTCACACATTGTAATAATAAACATCCCCCAAAGGTACCAAAATTTGTCTTAAATAACTTGGCAGTCCCAATCTGTATTTCCATGTCATCAATCGATATATCAATCAAAATCAAAGCTATCTAAATTTCTTTATATAATATTTACTCTTTAACCCATAAATGTTAAATCCTTGACATTTGATTGATGACAAGACAATAGTGAGTAGTAATTTTTGCCACATCATTTTTTACATTAATTTTACTGAGTTTTGGTACATCTAGCAATATTATACATACAGAGGAGTTAGGGGGGGTTAAACAGAAAATTGTTAGAGATAAGCGTTGTTAGTTTAAAAGCATCCATTTAAAAGGTAAGGATATAACAGATGATCTGATTGTTTACTTGCCTTTGGGGACCAGAAACCTTGTATTTGTGCACAGGAAGAGCATTTATCTCTTCCTCAGTCATGGAAGGTGCAGTAGAAACATTATCTGAATCCAGAGCTCTTAAAGTTTCATAATCTGAAATTGGAAAGAAAATTCTGTCCATGAATATATTATATGACACATCTAAAGAAACTAAAGCACAAGCATTAATTACAGTAGAATTTGTTTTCAGAAAGTTCTAAAAAATCTCACAAGTAGCAAAGTAGGAATTTATATCATGAAATGAAAAGAACTACTGACCTAGATCATCAAACTCCCGATCAAGAAGTGCAAGCTGAAGTCTAAGACCCTGCAGACGCCCTCGGCTCGCGAGAGCTATGGATGGTGGCATATGCAACCTCAGTTCCGTGTGGCCAAGAAGGCCACTGGCTGCCGCTGCATGAGCTTGGGCCTGTGCTTGAAGCTGTTGACATGTTGCATACATTCTCAACATTGTTGCCATCAAGAAAACACCAAGCACCAGCCAGAGCTACAAATAGAAATAAGACCATACAAATCACTTAAATAAATTAAAATGACATTATTTTTATAACAAAACTTGTATGCCTAGTTTACACACTATAAGACCCTACCAGAAAATTTGGGGACATCTGGTGAGAGTTCAGTATCATGAATAACAGGAGAACTGAAACATATTAGCAGTAAGTTGTAAATGGGACATTAATGATAATAAAAAGAGGAAAAAGAAATGCATAAAAAATGATAAAACAAACATAGCTTGAGAACATGAATACCTGTCACGAGAAAAGTGAGCGAATTGGAATTACTAGGACGTGCTGCATGAACACGCTGAAGAAAAAATGGGAATTAGTTAATGTTGTTTAATAAACCGATACAAAAATTCAGCTATGCCAAAACATTTATGCCGATGCAGGTAACTGATACAAAAAGTACATACCAATGCTCGCCTCTCAGGCATAAATCCTGGAAACCCATTTTCTATATCTGCTCTTGTTCCTCGAAAAACAAAACTCATGGCTCTATTATAAATTTGAAAAGTTGAATTAAAACTTCACAGTTTTGACTAGAGACTAGATCAAAATCAACAATTAAGACCTTTCAATATCCTGAAAAATCAAATAAAATTGTAGTCAATAAACAAGAAATCAATTACCAATAAGTGCTTGCGCGTGAAGTTCAATAGGACACAGATAGAAGACAAAATGGAAAAATTCCAAGAATACCAAAAAAATTACATCAACAGACTTTATCCAACATACCACATTCTAAGCCCACCAGGATCATCCCTATCATCGCCCAATACTCAAAAATATCATAATTTATCCCGAATATCATTATAAAATAAGATTACCACAAAAGAGGAATAAAGAGTTAAATTCGGGTCTACCTTAACAATAAATAACTAGCCTAAAAATGGTAACTCAAACATTTCAAATTGTTTCACACTCACATAGAAGATGATCATAAAATGTGTATCTGTTATTTTGTTCATTGAGTGCAGGCAGCATTCATGAAAATTTACGGTCCCTAACGTTTAGCACAACAGTTATAAAAAATGAAAAGAAAAAAGATTTGACCCTGTTTTAGACAACAGAATAAGATTCGTTAATGCTAATATTCAAGTTAATTTTCCTTGACAAAATGAAGACACTCGTCCATCTACATAACAACTACCATGCCATCCACCAGCTCCAATCAACGATAACATGAATCGACAGAATCAAACAACTGGCTGCCACTAATCCATTTTCCTAATAAACACACCAAACTCCAGAACCACGGTGCCAAATCACTTCAAATCAAGAATTAAGACAATCACACAATTTACAAGATTCAAAAGGCGATGCACAAATCAAGATAACAGCACCGGTCAAGAATTCACCACAACCGTTCATTTCATGATCATCACATCGTAGCATCAAATGACCGCAGATCCTCCACAAAATCAAAAAACAAAAATCCAAGCACAATCCCGAGACCGTTTCGGTTATGAAGATCGAAATCGGCGAAAACTACCAAAGGATCGAGAATGAGAGAGAGACGCTTACCGAAAGAGCGAGGAACAAAGCTGAATCTGATTGAGGTTGTGATCGGAAACAGCGATTGAGTTTTCGATCACAAAGTAAACGCGGAATTGGATCTTTTACCTCTGGATTGGATTCGAGGTTGAAGATCACGAGACCAAAATCGGTGAAATAGTTTTCTTTTTCTCTTTTTTTTCTTTTATTTTCCCCTTTTGATTTTCGTTAAACAAATGATGTGTGGTGTGTAGTAATCCCGTTCGTCCCGTTCTTCGTAAATGCCCTCGTTTCGTTAATAACAGTGTACCTCTAAAAATAATAAATACTCTTAAATTAATATTAAATATTTGTAAAATATGGGGGGAAAGTGATTTGATTTTACTTTGACAAATCTTAATTTATTTTTATGATTAAAATATACCTAATTGAATATCTATTCTTATTAGAATTAGACGACTCGATCAAATTGATCTTACCCAAACAATGCTTTGAATGTATCCATAGGTAATTTTTTACAGACTTTTGAATATACTATGAATTAATATTTTCAAAAAATAATTTAGTAATTTTGTAAATAACGTAAATATGTTTTTCACAGTAATTCATTACTGTTATTTATCCAAACACGGAAGGTGTTCTATTTAGAATTTGATTTAAATTTGGAATTTTGTTTTTTAAATTTGATTTAAAAATTATTATTTAAATTTGAATTTTTTAAGAGTTACACTTTAAATTCTTATTTTATTTATTAAAAATTTATTTATTAATTTAATATCATGATGCTTTTTTTTTTTGCTAATCAATAGGGCTATACAGTCTAAAAAAACTTAACTAAGACTAGAAATATAAATGTCTAAAGGGTTTAAACTCAATAAAGAGAACAAACAAGAAGGACTTTTATCAAAGAAATAAAGAATTTTTGCAGAATCTAAGTCAATTTTAACAAGAACATCAACACTTTTATTTCTATCTTTAAGATATGTCTTAATCTAATAAAAGAAATTCTCTTTAAAGTATTCCTAACGACAGTAGTCAAAGAAAAAAAAAAGGTGGTTATAATTTTGAATATCACGATTCTTTTGAATAATTACTTCAATTAAATATTTATCTAACAAGCTTTTCATATATAAAAACTTATGATATTAGAAGTGTGTGAAGGAGTTTATAAAAATGATTTATATAAATTTTATTTATTTATTTATTTAAAGATATTTTTAATATAATTCATTAAAATAAATTATTTAATTTATTTAATTAATCAGCATGTTAATCAAAATTATATAATTTATTATACAGACCTTGTGAGACAATATTGATGTCAATGGATTAAAGAAGTGAGAAGGCGAAAAATAAGAAATAAACTGTGATGATTGTATGTTTGAACCAAACACTTGAAATTTTTAGAAATATAACTTACATTTTGAGCAAGTCCCAAAATCAACCAAACCTTGATTAGATAAACAATGTTTTTAATAATCCAAGAGAATTCCTGATAAAAATCCCTGGCAACTAGTAAAAGGCTGAATTCTTAAAATTGCATATCATTTTGCAAGCAAGATTCAGCTTAATTTAAACGTGGTTTATTCAGTGAATTGAAAAAAACTCTAAAAACAAAACAAGTAATTATTTACGAAAAGTAAGCTAATGGATATGAAGGTCTTGTTAAGTATTGTAACACCATTATTTACTCTCTAGCACTAGTTCTCTACACTCTTGACTGGACTTACCTGTACAAATTGACCTACAAGAGAACCAACCCATCAATAAAATATCATAATCACATGACACATCACCAAATTAGCTGTGACCCTACCAACTAGTCAATAAAATTTAAGAACAAAACTGAACCTATAAGTTGCTCTCCACCAAGCATAAGGGGTAGGTCCCAACAGATAAATAATACCCAAATGGAACCATGATACACATATAACTCTAAAAAGGACCCAAACCTAGTCGTTGACTAGCAAGTTCACACTTAGTGTCAGCAAATCCAACTCTAGAGTTGACCAAATCAAACTCCATCCACACGTTCTGCTGTTGATGATGCCCAATAACATATGCCTCTATTCCCAACAAGTCTGAGTTCCCAAACGTGAAACAATACACACTATTACTACCGCCCTTTGCCACGTCATCCACCCGATATAACAACCTCTCACCGGAAACACTCATCTCCGCCCCATCAAACACCAACGTCACCGCCGGTAACGCCGGGAGACCCGACTTCACCCGAAAACACAAATCCATCGCTCCCTGAAACACGAAATTCGGATCCTCCAAAAGGGTCAGCACCCCTTTCGTTTGTGCCGCGAACTCGTTCCTCAAAGCGGTGTAAACCGGTCCGAGAAGAAACGTGAACTGGGTACCCGAATCCACCATGGTTTGACCCGCACCTGTATGATCAGGCGCGAAAATCGACTTAGGTACCTGTAGTTGTTTTGACCCGACCCGAATTCCCTCCAGCCGGACCGTGTATGCGACCCGGTCGAAGTAGGGTAATGGGGTGTTGATTTTGACGAGTGGCGTGTACTTCAAGGGTCCAACCCATGAGAACGTGGCGTCGCCGAAGAGCAACACGCCGGAGGAGTCGTGGCCGGAGATGCAGTACGAGAATTTGGGAAGGCCCATTTGGGTCACGAACGAGAGTGACCCGCGGTTCAGGCCCATTAACCCGGTTGTTTTGGAGTCCTCGTTGGTATTGGAGCTAAACCCGGAATCCATGCATCCGAATATGGTTCCGGGTTGACCCGACCCACCGATGAAGAATGTGTCGGCGGCGAGGTTGCCTTCGATGGAGGTGGCGTCGGCGTAGGAGACGGTGGCATGGCAGAGTTTCCTCGGGTCACAAGAAACGGGTATGGAGAAATCCCGGGTCCGGGTTTTGCAAACGGGTGAGGTGCATGGTGTGGGGGTGTATGAGGAAGAAAGGAGTGGGTTGAAAATGGGGTTGTTTAAATTTGGGAACTTTTTGCAGTGTAGCCATGAGAGTTCACTCCCTGTGTCGAGGACCATGGTAACGCTTTGTGGGGGCGACCCTACGGTTAGTGAAACTGTTAAGGTTACGTTGTGATGGAAAGAGAGCCTACGTGAAGAAGGCCTTTGAACCGAGACATAGCCATGTGGGAGTGTCTGGGTTTTTAAAGGCAAAACGAGGAGATTTTGTGGGGAAGATGAGAGAGAAGAGGCCCTTGTCTGGATTTGGAGGAGAATAATGAGAAGGGTAATTGTAAGAGAAGGAAGAAGCAGAATAAGGGGGGAGAAGAAGGCCATGTTTGATTGTGCTGTGGTGTGTGGTGTTATTGGTGAGTTCAGGTTTGGTTTGCTTTCAACTTGAGCTTTCAAATTTTAATTGAAATTAGAAGGTAAGAGAAAGGGTGTGTCCTTGTTGTATTGTCCTGTGATATAATGAAGAAGTCAGAGTGTGGTGGGGAAGTGTGAGTATTACCATCTCTAAATTCTTATATATATATATATATAGCTGGATTGAACTTGAACCATGTCATGGCATGCGTGGAGAAGTGTATGACTTTGTTTTCTGGCCGTCTTCAAAATAAGTGGACTATATATCAACTTTTACGGTAATGTTTGTTTGCTTTTATATATAGGATTTGACTGCATAATTGTTTGATTATTTTCACACTCATTTTCTTATTCCATATTAAAAATTGTGCATTTCATTTTTGCATTTATAGTATTATTCTTGGGCGGAAAGTACATTCATTGTATGGTCTTAACTCTTAAATCTACTCGTATATATATATACATATACATATACATATATATATATATATATATATATATGGCACTGAAGCTTGATTGATTCCAATAACGCCATGATTAATTTGAAAGGTAAGCTAACAAAAACGAAGACAAAGTCTGATGCTGCCAACGCTTTCTTTAGAAAAAAGGTTTCTATCTAGAAGGTATAAGCATAGACATAAAGTACTGAATTTTAAGAAAAACAGGAAAAAAAAAGGCTATGTTGTGAGGGTAATGAGCTGGCCTGTTTATTTTTTCTTGACCCTTAAAAATTAGTGAGTTTGAATGTAGATTGAGACACATACTTGCCTAAATATACTATTAAATAATGATTTAAAATGTAGATAGCCACTCTAATTTTAAACATGGTGATCTGTGAGAGAAGTTAGAGAACACTAGCGGCCAAGCTGACTAATGTTCTATAATTTCAGTCAAATCAATATAAAATAAAAAGTTTCAACTTGATTTGGACTCTACCTTTTGATTAGATATAAGAAATATATGTTTTAAGTAAGATTTGATTGTATAGTTGTCTCCAGTAATAAACTATTAAGTTAAAGTTGATTGAATCGAGAAAAATATTAAATTGAATTTCGTTTATTAGTAGCCTCGACATGTGAGATTAACACGGCAGAGTTTTCACTAAGCAGACCTGGTTAGTGATAAATTAATCACGACAACAGCTTTTAACCTTTTCAAGACTTCAGAAGAGTAAAATTTCTGTACATTCATTATAGAGGTAAGATTTGTAGCGAAAATAATGGCAATATGAGTTCTGTTTCATTCTTTTCTTTCCCATAAAAGTGTCGTAGAATCATACTCTATAGATAAGAGTTGCCTTTAAAAAAACTTCACTTTTTTTTCTTTCCAAAAAATGATATTAGCTTACTTTAAATTTTTTAACTAATGGTTTAAGAATTTTGTTAACATATTTTCAGCAAAAATTATGATAATTAAGACCGACTTACATTCAAATGTGACTTCAATTTTGTCTTTTTGGGCGGAGGGAGCTTTTCGTGAAATATAATCATGTCTAATACTTGCTTAGTCAATTTCACATCACATTTAAGTTTTTTCTCCTTCCCTCTAATAATTGGTGTCTTTATACTTAAAATAGATTAGACTTAATTCACTTCTAAAAAAATAACTAAAAGGAAAATTATTATCCAAACTTTAAACATTTTATTCTTAATTAATAAGATAAAATGTCTTGATACTTTTACGTCAGAAGTTGAATATTTACGGGTGCACGCGTGAGTATACAAATAAGCAAGAAATTAATATGAGTTGTTGAATTAAAAAATATTAAACTTATTTTAGTTTTTATTTTACGAAATCATACAATTGGGTTGTTCTCCTAGACGTTTTTTCTTCCTCTAAATTCTCTCTGAATTAACCTACTTAAGTTTAAATTTGTTGCAGCTAACAATTTGGTAGCCAATTTGTAGTAGGATGTATTGCATGATCATTCTAAACTTCTCTTGGTTCACCTCAAGCTACTTCTCCTCAGTAAATGATTATGCGAATGGTGTAATATAATTAAAAGTTAATGAATATTTAACATAATTACTGTTGTTGCGTAAAATTAATTATTTTTATTTATATACTTGAAATAATTAAATATTTAATAGTATCTGCTTTACCATTTATAAAGAATTATGTTTTATCTGTTGTATTTATTTCTATTTCTTTACTATATAACGTAGGAGTATAAAACTAACTTAAGAAAAGGATAAGTAAATCATATTATGAAACAATTTTTATAAAATTTATTAAAACTCGCCCTGATTGAAGGGACAAAAATCCAAAATTGTCATTACCATAAAAAATATTGGTCATTTGTTCCATTCAAAATTAGCATCGTGGCCAAACTACACGCCATTGAGTGATAATTTCTTGTCCGTTTTACTTATCCAAGTCCCTTACAGCTTCCTTAAGACTAAGATTGGACCATATATAAAAACAATCAAATTTCAATTAGAGCAGCATCAGCTTCATTCTTTCCTTTGAAAATTGCACATAATGACACACCGCTGTCATACGGGTGTCATAAAAGAATCAAATTGAGAGAAATTTCAATGCTATCTAATTTGTTTTTCTGGCAACATGGGCCAAGGATTTGGTGTTAGTACCCTAATGACCCTATATGCCTTTAAATTAAAAACGATAGAAAACTACCTTTCCTTTTAATTATTGGTCAACTGATAATTGGGTCTGTCTTGCATTTTAATTATTTCATAGGAGAAAATTAGTGATGCATTTCCCACTTGAAATTTCCATAAACTCTATTAACTAGGAATACATGTTAAATAGTTAATTCCTAGCAAACGTACTGTTAAATTTGCTTTAGAAGAAAGAACTAAAATGGATTTGGTGTGATTTCTCAATCAGGTAAACTGTGTGTAGAGAGAGTGACGCAAGTTGATTCTTAGCAATCCCAATGGGTTTTAATTAATTCCTTAAATGGTTAATTGATGTTCTTCTCCTTTTGAAGATGTTAGTTCAAAAGGTGGCATGCTTATATATATAAAACTTGCTACTACCTACCGGTCCTTCCCAGTTCCAATTCATGAATTATTAAGCTCTATGATTGGCTAAGTAATCTCAACACTTTTATGTATTAGTTATAACCAATTTAATTTGATCTATATTAGAATTTAAAATATTATAAAAACTACAATAAACTTGGTATAGATGCTATGAACAAAATGTTTTTTTTCTACTCTCTCTTACAATTCAATCCCTCCACGAGTTTGCAGCCAGCTAGAGTATCCAGAATGAAGATTCTAACCTTATTATAATACTAACTCTAGCTTTCTCCCCTCATAAGCCTTAGGGTACTTTGCCCTACATTGATATCTAGCAAATTTATTAATCGAACTTTACTTCAATAAACATTTATATATAATATACATGACACTACCTTAATCTTATAATTATACGAGGTTAGTAGAAATTATTAATTAGATTATCCATCCAAACTCAAACTCATATATAACATTAGAGATTATTTATCAAAATAGATTATAGATTGAGAAGTAAATAAATGATAAACCACTGGATTCACCCTGCAAATCCTTGAAATATTTGAGTGTAACATGATCTTTTTGTACATATGAAAGCTAAATTAGCATAAACACACACACATAGAGAAGCTGAGTCGATAAGGAGCCAACAAAATTATCACCTTCAATAATAAACAAAATAATAACGAAGACTACTATACTGATATTGTTCTTTGTGAACTATCTTCAATAAGAACGGCTAAAAAAAGTGTTGCCAACAATTCCCACTATACAAATTGGAAAAGAGGTTGAAAAATATACAGTATTCATCATTGTCGCTAATTATTTTGTCATTTAACAGAGAAATCTGAAAAAAAAAATCGCACGATAAAGTTGTAATATTGACCATTGAAAATTTAACAAAATAAATTTCAACAAATTTAATGTTTGGCATATGTTATTTAAGTTCGACTATTAATATTAATATTTAATTATAACTTTATATTTTACTTTATAAAATGTATCCATTCTTTTGATAAAGTTTCTTGAACTGTACCCCAACCCTTACAGAAAAGGTGCAGCGAATGAGTTAAAAGTGAGGAAACGAAATAAAATCTGAAAAATATGGTGAATGGAAGAGAGTAGGCGACAAAAGAAAATTATTACGCTGTAGGTGGCATTGATTTGAATCCAAACACAAACGTCAATTTTGGATGCGAAACAGAAAATGATAGAAAGAAGAGAAGGAGATTTAATAAAGTATGAGAGTAGGGATGTGAATTGGACCAGCCAGGTAATGCTTATCCAGTATCTGTGTCTCTATATGTGTGTGTCACTTATTAATAATTTATTATATTTAATATAAATAAATTATTACTATAGATATTATAAGTTTATACTAAGAATGTAATATATTATATAAATAAAAAATTAATAAAATTATTAATATATATTATGAATACATCAAACATTGATATAATAACATTATTTGTTAGTATGACCTTTAGAATTTATGTAATAGTTCAATTTTTTTCTTTTTAAATAAAGACTATATGACAAATACTATCTTAATATTTAATCATTTTTATTTGTTAATGATCAACAATCTTTTTGTGGTGTATATAAATAGTAGGTATTTAGGGATATCTATTATCTATATTTATAAACTTAAAAATTATATATCAAAAAAGTATATGAATGATTTGGAGTGAAATGTAATAACACTAAATCACAATAGTTAATCTTCTACTAAATTTATGCAATCTAAACACCAAATTCATAGAGCAACCATAATATGTACCTACTTGGGAAAATAAACACCTCAAACCTAGATTAAGGATTTTCAAAAAATAGGTACACTATACCTCTTGTTAATAGAGTTTCGTTTAAGGTGTTACAAGAAGATAAATGAGTATGGAAGACATAATTTTCAAGTTATTATTCAGTACAATTTACGTATTTATGGTTATTTAAACTTTTTGGTGATCCTAATAGTATAGATAAGTGTACAGTGAATGTCTTGCAAAAGCTATAGAGAGGAAAGGTCTCTCTTAAGTGTTTAGTATTTTCTTGACAATTGATGTTGAATGCACTTCTTTGCAAAAGTCTATTGATTTATCGTGATGATCAAATTGATGATATAAATTGTTACTTCTGCCATAGTTTGGAGGAACTTTCAAGTCATCTATTTTTAATGTGCTCAATTTTATCTCGAATTTAGTATTTTACTATGCCTTGACTTAGATTTTCACTGATTTTATCTTTAGATTTATCAACTCACTTACTTGCTCAGATTGGTGTTAGTTGTAGTAAAATAGAAAAGATATATTTATTAATTAATTCGGTAAATAGAGTGTGATCTTTGTGGTTACATAGAAATAGAATGATATTTTTTTTATGGTATTTTGGATGAGAAGGAAGTCTTAAACTCTATTATTTTGAGATTTTGGAAGTGACTATCACTTGTTAATAAAGAAAAAACTATTTTATTAGCTGATCGGTATCTGAACTCACGAAATTGTATTTGCCTTAACTTAGCATGATTATGATTCTGTGTAATTGTTGATTTTATTTTTTATGTTTTTATTTGGATTTTGAATTCCCTTAAACTTTCTCTAATAATATATATTTTGCTTATAAAAAAATTAAAATATGATATATACCTAGTCTAATAAATAAGAAATTAATATCAATACTATAATATAATATTAACAGCGTATAATTATATTAGTTATATGCTTATCGATCAAAATTATTATAAAAATAATTAATTAATTTTATCTCAACTGAAAGCAATAAAAAATATAATATATAAATAATATTTAATAAAACTATATTTATAAACAAACAGGTATTTGTTGGATGAGTATCATAATATGCCATTTCACTAAATGGATATCCATCTTTCCAGTCACAGGTAATTCATAATATCTGAAGTTGTAGATATTTTTGTCATCCTAGAAGACCTAGCGAGAATATACATGTGTATGTCAGTATGTGCCAATGCATGCGGGAATTCACTTATCATAAGAACAATTTTAGTTATATTTATTTCAACTATTTTTTATAAATATTATATTTTATTAACAAATTAGCTTGTTGGATTGGTAAATTTTATATTTATAAAGAATTTATACATACACAGAGAGAGAGAGAGACGTGATGTTATTTTAATAATTATATATATTAAAATTTAAATAAAATGAATACTCATAAATGTATAATTTCATTTTTTACATTTATGTATATTTTTTAAAATATATTATATACTAAAATAAAATTATTTGAAAAGCATTGAATAATTTTAAAATATTATTAAATTTCGAAGGCTTTATTTAATGTAAATTTTTAACTTAACAATTAGATCTATAAAATATGACATTTTAAAAAAAATTATTAAGTGGAATGAGTGATTTGAAGTGAAAGTGGATTTCTTCCTATATAAATTATATTTAATAAGAAAATTCTTTTATATATACAAAAGTTGGAAAATAAAAGATACTTTTGGAAAAAATTATAAAAATAACTTATGATTTATGATTCTCATTATTTTTTAATATATTTCAATAAAAATATATACAACCTCTTAAAATATATTATTTAACTTATTTAAATAAAATTAGTACAATAAAAATATTATATTATATTAACTAAATAAATAAATATTTAACTAAATTATTTACCTTAAACGTGGCAAGAATTTTCCTATTTTTTTGAAAAAGAAACGTGGCAACTTGTTTAGCATAACAATATCATAATATTAAATTACACAGCTCACACACAACCCACAACCCATAATTGGTGTCCCTGTTGTATGATTTTGATTCTTATAGCTCGGAATGACCAAAAAAGAAGAAGAAAATATTCTCAAAATTGGCTTATAAATGGGGGAGGAAATGAAGATTCCATAAAAACATGTATTAGGATCCTTCAATAATCTAAATTATAAACAATAGGAATAATGATTTCCTTGTTCAAGGCTTTAAGCATATGGCATATTTATGTTCTCTCCATTAAAAGATACCAAGCAATAGCAATACCATTTACCTTAATGTTGTCATCGCATAAGATCCCTTACCAATTTCCAAACTTCCTTGATGTTAAAAACATGTGTGGAAATTATTATGAATTGAATGCAACGTGGACAAAACTATTTGGGCATAGGAAATATTTTATTTTTAATTATAAAACCATCTTATTTTGAAATATTTGTAAAACAAACATTAAAAACATATCTTGAAAAAAAAATAAAAATAAGGTGGTTGCTTGTAACTAAAGTAAATATAGAAAATGAAAAAAAAATCATTTTATTTGAAGTATAAAATTGTCACTTAGTTTTTCGTTAAATTTTATTGTAATTATTTTTATACAAATCTTTAAAAATAGAAAATAAAATTAAAATAATGTGACAAATTTATAATTAAAAAACAAAATAAAATATTTTATGAAACCAAACAGCAACTTAGTATCCACCCAACATTCACGTGCAATTATTTTGATGTTCTTGCTCTCAACCATCTCAGCTTCTTACCCTCAACTGTATGGGCAGCCCCCACCAGAACTAAACCATTTTCGCCAATAATAGTGTTGTCCAAACGTGTACAACTCAGGAACTCAGATAGAGCCTTATTTTAAGCCACAAGAAGTACTATGTCCATTGGAATGGCATTAAATCCCATCAATTCCAATTGCACATTTGTTTATTTATAGTGTCCTTACAACAGTAGCAGGTTTGCACGTTGCAATGCCTTCTAGGAACTGCTAAATAAAGAAAAGACAGTTTCAACTAGAATCAAGAAAATCGTCTCCCTATAACCTTTCTCCGAGTTATAAAAATTGTAACTTTATATTAGTTGTTATAACTTGTACAGAAAGAGTGATGACAACAAAATTTGCCCTACACTTTTTAGTGATTTTCTACTACTGTCATTTCTATTAAAGTAACTTTTGTCTAAAATATAATTACAAGAAAAAGAAAAGATATTTAAAAAAAAAGGCTTGCATTAGAATGACTTATATGATGTGATCTGTACTTTGTACAATTTCATTATATTTTTTCGTTGTCTCTTTATCTCATTTAAAATTTCATCCCACTCGTTTTTCTCTCATCACATTCATCCTTCTTTCTCTCCCTGTCTCTCTACGTTGTAAGAATCGTAAAAAATAATAATATTAAGAGTATCATTACTCAAAGGTAAAGAAATCAAACTTATCTGGTTTGGTTAGAAGGGCTTATTTGGTGCCGTTCTACCCTCATGATAATTGGTAGACGCCAATGCTCGATATATATAGAGCCCACTACTCATTGCTATAAAATAGTACGAATTCTTAAAGGGTAGGAACGACAATTTGAAGGAAATCTGATAAAATCATAAAAGCCGCGATGTACAATGTTAATATAGAGTGATGGGTTAAGCATTAGGACTCAACACATTATATTCATATATGGCTGAGAAATGTTACTCAGGTGTCTAAATCCTTAAATCACTAGCCACACAAAATTGCTGATTTGATTATTTTCCCTAACAAGAAGAGTTGAAGAGAATGATGTATGTATTCTAAAATGTGTGAAGCACAAAGTCGATGATGGGTTCACACACAAGAGAGATTCGGATCCTCTTTTGATATAGCCCTACTCTGTTACTCAATAACAGAAGAAAAAATCCAAATCCATTTCGCTCCTGAATATGTTCATTTCACCCGGAATTTCCATGGACAAAATTCATGTGTCCTAATTATACTGAACTACAGTATCAATATAGTATTAGAATATTTAATGTTCTATAGGTATTGGACCATAGAAAGTTAAATGCTGCTACTTGATCCATAAAATGGGGAACTAAAGCTAAAGCAGATGGAGACAAACTCAATTAAAGGCAGACAAATTATTGTTAAGAAATAAAGAATCAATTGTTTTGTTAAGTAGGAAAACTACACAAATGTAGTGCGGTAAAAGCGACATACATTTCAGCATCAAATTAAATAAGTCATCATCAACAAAACCAATTCAAGGCAATATACTTACCGTGCATTTGAACTTATGTTTCCTTGGAAAAAAAAAAAACCAATGACATAATATGACAAGAATTTGAAGGATCATAAACTGAAGCTAGCTTCTTAAGTTTACCAATGATGAGAAAGAAGAAACATAAAATAAAAAAGTAATATGAAGGTGCTTCAGTTCATTATCAAAGTGGAATGAAGGTACTGGTTGATCATTATGTCCCCTCCCCCTTCCCCCCAAAAACCAAAAGATACACAAATACCGCACAGGTTCTCCCTCTATCTCCTCTCTTCAACAGCTTTCTCCCATAGCTTTCACTTCTTGTCCACAATGGATATTGCTAACACAACAGTTCCCCACCCAACACCGGGTTCCAATTCCCACACAATTCTCCATTCATCTGCAGCTCAAAATGTGAGAATCACATTCACATGAACCCGAGATTGAATTGCATCATCGACTCGACTCGATTCAATCCCATTATGTACACTTTGACCAAGACATAAAACAGAACTTTCCCTTGCCTTATATGGGGAACCCATAAACAAAGTTAAGATTTTTATCCTCCCTCAAGTTACCATTGCCTCATTCCACTATTCACATCCATAGACCAAGTCCTACGTGAACGTGGAGAAGGATCAACACTAGAACGAGATGATGAACTTGCCCTCATAGACCGAGACTCTCCACTAGAATCAGAACGCTGAGTTCTAACTCCAACCATGAAACAACCAAACAAATTGCTAAAAAACCTACTCAACCTCCCTCTCTCTCTCCCTCTATTCCCTCTAGAAGACCAATAAATCCTCCTAGGTTCACCACCATTGTTAAACCCACCATCCATTTCAGTGTAAACAACAGGAAGCTCCCTCTCTCCACCTCTTCTCCCACCAGAAAACCTTCCCACAGCAAACCCTCCACCAGGTAACCTCCAAATGGTTAACCCCACATTCTCTTCCTCATTTAAGCTTAAATTTTGCCCTGAAGGAGGTGGATTTGGGGCATCAGAAGGTAACTCATGGCGACAAACGGGGCAAGAATTGTGAAGTGCAAGCCACGGCAATATGCAATCAGGATGGTATATATGCTTACAAGGCATTTCCCTAACCGCAGTGTTCAACTCAAAAGGCTCCTTACAAACAGCACAGTGTGATTCCATTGCTAAATGACTCTCATCAATCTCAATAGTGGGCAATGAATCAATGGCAGCTTTTGAAGCAGGAGGATGTTCATACCTCCCAATACCGTTTATCTCAATCTGAGAAAGCTGTTCCAAAAGCCTATCAAAACCAGATCCAAGAAGAAACTCTGACATGCTTGGAGGCAAAGGCCTAAGACCAGAACCAGCACCATCATCATAGAAAAGCTCAAACCCACGACTCTCTCCTCCCTCCTCCGTCACCGCGCCGCCGCGGAGCACGATCACCGGATTGAACGGCGACCGGTCGCCACCATTCCGGCGGCTTCGCCGGAGAGAAGGGCGGGAATTCTGATCGAAATTTGGGCGTTGGCCAATCATGTACATCGCCGCAGCCGGAAACCTTCGCCGGCGGCCGTCGACGTGTACGGAACGCGCCGGATGCTCAATTTCCTCGATGAACCCGCCGTCACAATCGGGACAAACCACCGTGTCTTGTCGCCACACGCTCACGAATCGACTGCATCTGTAACACCAATACGAGGATGTCCCCGAAGACATCATCTAGATCCCGCAAGATCGAAACTTGATCCACACCCACAATTCAAAATTTTCACCAGATTCTGTTACGAACCCAAAAAACACGATTTTTTGCAACAAAAAAAAAACTGAGGAAAAGGGTGGGATCGTGGGGTGTTAATGGTTTTGGTTGTGGCGAGTGAAAGGGGTGGTTGAGGAATTGAATTGAATGTGTGTATGTGTGTTTCTCTCTATGTGAGGGTTTCTTCCATCGGAGAGAAGAGAGAGAGAGAGAGAGGGGGGGGCGACGGCAGGTTCATGTGTCGCGTGGAACAAAGATAACAGCAAAACCGCGTAGTCATTTCTTAGCGTGTCGCCAACGCTTTTATTCTGCGCCACGTGGCTGTTTGCTGTTGGATGGAATCAAAACGACACCGTGCTAAGGATAAAAACGTTGTTTCGACGCCGAATGAGTCGGTTCCGGAGGGGCTTTTCAAGAGTTTAAACTCTATCTTAATTAAAATTAAGCTTATCTTTATTGTTATCGCTATTTTTTAGGGAAAAAAAAAAGAGATTTTATCCATTAATAATTAAAAATTAATCATATTTATAAAATATTTAATTTGAATAATATATTAAAATTTTACCTTCTTATTTTACATAATATAACACTTTAAATGAATTAAATTTTTGCTTTAAAAAGGATTGAACTTATACTTCTTGAACTAATTACCTATTAATTATTTGTAATCGATTAATCATAATTAAATGTAAATGTCATGCAAGGCGTGTAGCTTGGTGTACTTTGACCTCTAGCATTCCACTTTCCTTCAATTATACATTTTCTTTTTCTTTCTTCAATTTCAACGTTTTTCCATATAATGATGTGAAGATTTTCCACAATATGCTAATAAATTTATTTCCTTCAACTTTCTATAACCCTTTAGCACAATTAATCTTGAAATTCACTTATAGATTTCAGGAGAATCCTCATCTCTTTAAATAATAATAAGCCAATAGCAAACTGAAGGAATTAAGCATATTAATATTCATTAATTAGCAATCACTAATCTGTATAAATAATATAGACTTAAAGGTCACTATCCGTTGATGAGCTTGAATATTATGTGTGTGGGGTATAGTCTACATCACATGCTAAGAATTGGGAGGAAAATGTAATAGAAAAATACTAAATATAATTGACAATTCATCCTTGAATAAAGTTTGATTTGACACCAACAATATTTAATCAAATTAATGACTATAACTTTGGGATTTCGGCAACCAATAAACAATACATTCAAAATAAAATAAAATAAAATACAACAGTTGAAGTTAACGGAGGCATATCGCTGTCTTTGCAAATTCCTAATTGTTTTGAAAAATGCCAGCAGACTTGACGGCGTGATTGATTGATTTTGATCGTCCTTTATTTGTTTATCTTCGCAAATGATAATTTGAACTTTTTTTAACGTGGGATTTAAAAATATTATATATTAAAAACATTATATTTTTTTAAAATATTATTGAATTTTATATTTCTGTATTTTTTAAATACTGTATTTTGGTATATATATATTTCAAATCATATGTATAAAAAATTAAACCTGATATTTCAGTACATAATACTTTTAAATTTAGTATATAAAATCCATGGTCTGTTTCATTAAAGTCAGAAAATGAAAGAAATGCTTGGTAGACAATTCGCACGTACAATAAAGATAAGAAAAGAGAAGGCATTAGTATTGGTTGGAAGGGATATTTTGTGGACAGTTATAGCTGTCTGTCGCTCAAATATTTGTTCTCGAACCACTGAAAATGTAAATTGAATCTAATTAGGTCTTAATCCAGAACCAACCAAACATCAATGGTTTTATTTATTTATTTATTTTTGCATAAAAAGTAATGGGTATGAACCCTAATTTACGAAACCCATTTTTGTATTTGGAAATTAGGATCCAAATCCACTCAATATTTTCTGTTTTACAGAAAACATCTTCCAAAATGGAGAGGCAATGCTTTTTTGGTCAACAAAGAGAGAATTATTGTGTCTAATTGTTACAGTGTTAAGTGTCTAATGGGTAGTGGCTAGTTTAGGTTAATAATTCAAGTGATGGTCATAGTACTAAGGAACGTGCTGAAAAGAAAAAGGTAAATGGGGTTCAGTTCCAACCCATTGTTGCTTTTTTATTAGATTCAGATATGAGAATTGGGAGATGAAATTTATGGATGAGAGTGATCAACCCAATTACTTTCATTCAACACATGTTTCTAATCTTTCACATGATTTATTAGAGACGTATTAAGATTATTTGGGAGGATATTTTTTGAAATAATTTTTTTTTATATATTTAAGTTGGTAAAATTATATACTATTCAAGGTTATAAATATTCAATTAACACATTATATTTGTGTTTCATTCATTATTTTATATCTTTGGTTTTAAAAATTTATTTAATTTAAATATACCTATTGAAAATAGAAAAGTGTGTCATTCTCTTCTCTCATTTCAATAACATCTTTTCCCAAACAATTTGGACACCTTACTAAAATAGCCCAAATTTCTAAGCCTTCTGAACAAATTTTCTTCCAATCTCAACCTGAAAAGTGCTTTAATTTTCTATATGCGACTTTTTGTTCTCCCTACCTCCAAGCTGGAACAATCATTTCCAATATTTAATTGAAATTTAAATTCAATATCACATATTAAACTAAAATAATTTTCATTAGATAATTTACATCTTTTGTAATAAATTTTGTTTTATTTGATTTTAAAAAAAGACTATTTAAGAAGTAAATATTTATTTTAATTTCTTAAATTAAAAATAGTGATTATTCTAGTTTGAAATTTTATAAAACAATTACTTATTTTGGTTGTTTTGTGTTACTTTTTTGTTATTATTTTATATTAAAATAATAATAATTTATAAATTAGAAATAAAAATAAAATTTTAATAAAATTTAAAAATAAATCGATGAACATTTATAATTTAAAATACTAAAATAAGTTTTTATCGTCAACCTTCTTGTACTTAATTTGGTCTGGTGTTCTTTTTGGGTTTTGGTTATCCATGTTGTATTACAGCTCGGGCCTAGTTCTTTTGGTTGATCCACATGGGCCTTCTTTTCTGTCACACGAATGACAAAAAGATTAAGCCCAAACCAACTTTTAATAGGCCATAAGGTAATAGTAACATGGTAAAATTCAGATTTCTCAATGAACAGAATTGTTGCACTTCCTTGTAGTGAAAGCCCATCTGACATTAAAAGGGGAAATATTCAATTTTTTTTATTTTATTTTGAGGAAATGTTTTCTTAAATTTCATCAATAATAATTATGAAAGCAAAAAAATTATTTCATACTTTTCAAGCTTGATACAGAAATCAATTCAAATTATATAATATTAAAATAAAAATAATGTAACACTCTTATAATTCACAATTATTAGTTATTAGTAAAAATAGGATCAAATAGGATTTCAATTTTCTTAATATTATATTTTTTTTCCTTTCCCGTTGTCAAGTTTCTGATTCAAGGTAAATTAAAAAACAAGCTATTAAAATTGTGTTAGTAGTGAAGAGTTTAAACAATTTACACGAATTTAAACCTTTTTGTCACCATGGTATTTAAAAAAAGAATCCAAAAACTGTTGTTGAAAATATTTTATATATAAGCAAATATATATTAATCAGCAAGCTTCTCTGTTTTTTAACACTTAAATAATTTTTAAAATATAAGTGCGTTTGTTTATTACAAAAGAAAATTTGTTACAAAAATGTTAACAATACTTTTGTTATAATATATATTTTTTTAAAATAATTCAAATATATATAGTTTTAAAACAATATTTGTCACTCTGAAACCAAAAAATTTAATAAAATTGGCATACCTTGAATGGTATCTACAGTTGAACCGAAGAGGGAAACATAATATAACATTTGGAATTTTACGATATAATATTGTGTTCAAACGTGGGACAGTGAACACTTTTTGAGTTGAGTGAGCATGGAAGAACCCAACTCGTCTTTCTTCAACCTAGCGGTTTTGGATACTCTCACCCAACACTCAGTGCACGAAATCATCGAAAGCTACAATGGATTCTGCAACGCTACGCAATCCCTTCTCAGCGGTAACAGTGATCTCTCTGTTGGTACTGTCTTCGTTTCTCACGTTCACGCTCTCTGCAAACACCACCTTGAATCCCTCGTCCAAGACCACTTTCTACGAGTCCTAGAGGTACCCACCAAATTATGTGCATAATAATGCTTTAAAGTTCGAATTTTTATGAATTCCTTTGGTCTCAGGAAATGTTTGAACGAAATGGGGCATCCAGATTTTGGCGCCATTTTGATCCTTATGCTCATGTTGAGGGTTTGAGCAAGAGTGATGATCTCGGTGTGAGTGTTTATGAACCTTACTTGATGTTCTTTTCATTGTGGTGATTGGTTGTTTAGTGCGGATTGTGCTTGTGAATGGTTTAAACAGATTGATGAGGATGACATTCAGAGTGTGTTGTATAATGCATTGGAAGAAATCTCTTTGGAGAAACAGTATCAGGAAAAGCTTTTGTTAATGTTGGTTCGTGCTTTACAATCTTTCAAGGACAAGATGCCAGAGGAAAAGCATAATTTTGAGGCAGAAAGAAATTATCTTACATCTAAGTATCAATGGATTGTCTCTTCTGTACTTATGGCTACACTTCCTCGGCATTTCCCTGGTTTGTAAGCATTTTATTGTTTTTTATTATGTTAATGAAGGCTTGCAATTTCGTGCTAGAAGTAAATTGATTGCTTAGATTATATAATCTTGTTGACACATCTCTTGGTTTTCACCATATGTATAATTTTGCATCAAAGTTTGCTGTCAATAGCCTAATGTCTGGCTACATAATACATATGTGATAGGTTAGTTGTTAATGCCATATTTTAAGCTTTTGGTGTAGTTCGACTTTTGTATAAACATTCTAGTTTGTTGAAAGTTTTGCTTATTAGAGATTCAGTTGCGGTTCTTCCTGTCATCATTAATTCTCTTATCTGTATGTTTTTGTTCCCTTTTGCTACTATTAGTTATACTGCATTGGTATTTTAAGAGAAAACTGGAGGAGTTAAGTACAATCATGGATGGGGAGTTTCATGATGATGCATTTCAAAATAAGGATGGCATGGATTTAGATGAAAAAGGAAAAATGTGCAACAAGGTTGGTGAAATGGATGTTGATGAATGCTATAACGACCATAGGTTCTCAGAAAACAGTAGACTAGTGAAGAATATTGGAAAAGTTGTTCTTGATCTTAGAAATCTTGGATTTACTTCCATGGCTGAAGATGCTTATGCTTCTGCTATATTTTTACTACTAAAGGTGAGCATGTTTCTGAAATTCAAACTTATGGCCTTTTCAGTTTATCTTCAATCTCTTTTTCCCAATTTTGTTCTCACCTTTTTGTTGCAGTCGTTTGTCTCTGTGTGAGTCTAATCTTTGGATGACATTTGTGTTTCACTCATCTGAATGACAGGCAAAAGTATATGATGTAGCTGGTGATGATTTTAGGAATTCTGTTTTACAATCTATTAAAAGCTGGATACAGGTTTGTGGTGCATATGGAAGTACATCTTACTGTGGCATGAATGCAAATTAACTGCAATAATTTATTCTTTTGCAAATTATGGTTAGAATTTCAATTACTATTTTAAAAACTACAATCGGAAAATAATTTTGACTAATTATATTGCAAATATGAATTTGTACCAGATTGCAATAATTAATATTGTGGTACTTCTCACCATTCATTCAGCAATTTATTCAGCTGTTGGGATTTAATAAAAGAGACTGGTTAATAAAATGATGCCCAATCCCCAAATCTTTTCCAAATATCCAGTCTTGACAAAATCTTATGCCCCACGCAAGTTTCCCTCCACTTGTTTTCTTTATAGCACTTTTAACTTTCTTAGTCCTGTTGCATCTTAGGTCTTACAAGACTATGATTTCTTTACTCGTTATATATATTAAATTCATTTACATATATTGTACGGATTCCATTAAATAAGGGTTTTTGTGATGCTTTTGTTTGGCTAATCATTTGTTTTCATCTGAACAAAATGCCTGGACTTAATTTCTTTTAGTATCAAAATATCAATGATCATACATATTAAGTCGAGTAGGTAAAAAGTATACGCATTTAAGTTCCAAAGTTTTTAATGGAAAGAACTTATTCCTAGTTTTTATATATTTCTGAAAATAGGACTGTCATTCTCCACTTTATATAAAATAAAAATATATTTGTTGCCTATAGTGACCTGTTTAGAAAAATAAATGTATGCTTTAGCAATTCTAACACACGATCCTTATAACCGGTGTCATTCAGGCTGTTCCTCTCCAGTTTCTGCATGCCCTTCTTGTCTATCTTGGTGATTTTGTTAGTTACGAGAGTACTTCTTCAGGCGTCAAATCACCTTTGGCACCACAACCATCCTCATGCTGTCCTGGAATTGATACTCCCTCTGAAGGGCTTGTTAGGTGGAAGTTGCGGCTGGAGTATTTTGCATATGAAACACTACAAGATTTAAGAATAGCCAAATTATTTGAGATAATTGTTGATTATCCTGAGAGGTACTCTGTTAATTATAATTCTCTGTATTTCTTCTGGGTTTTCTGTTAAAAAATAAATTACCCTCTTTTATTGCTTAGTAAATTTAATGGCAAGATCAACACCCTTCACTGAAATATATTTCGTGGTTATAGCTTCCAGCCTTCCAGCAATAGCAGAGGCAAATGACAATTCTTCTAGGCTTTAACTTGTTCTTCTGGAAATGTAGTTGTTTCTGTATGACTGAATAAAGAATCTTGAATTTGAATTATCTTCTCTGTCTTAATACTGTTGCATGCTTTAACCTTGGTTTTGAATAACTTCCAAACCCAAACATTAAGCACTAGTGCCATTTGACTTGTCATAACAACTTAATTCTTCGCTAGATTGTAGCTCCTTTGTTCATGTCATGTCTTCTGATCATATATTTTCCTTTCTCTGTGCTGATATTTGAAGTTCTCCTGCAATTGAAGACTTAAAATTGTGTCTTGAATACACTGGACAACATTCAAAACTGGTGGAGTCATTTATTTCAGCACTGCGGTATCGCTTGCTTACTGCAGGCGCATCAACCAATGATATATTACACCAGTATGTTTCGACTATTAAAGCCCTAAGAACAATAGACCCTGCTGGTGTTTTCCTTGAGGCAGTTGGTGAACCCATAAGGGATTATTTAAAAGGAAGGAGAGATACCATAAAAAGTATAGTAACCATGCTGACAGATGGGACTGGTGGAAATTCAAGTTCTTCTGGAAATTCTGGTGATAGCCTTCTTGAAGAACTGAACAGAGATGAAGAAATTCAAGAGAATGCTGGTGTTGAGGATGATTTTAACACTGATGATAGGCAAGCATGGATCAATGCCACACGGTATATTTATATTCTGGACAATGATTAGATGGTTTTAGTTGTTCTTTCTGATTTGGTGTCCCTGCCATTGTTAAACTGATGTTTCTTTTAATTGGGCTTTTCAAGCAGATGGCAGCCTGACCCTGTGGAAGCAGATCCATTAAAGGGAAGCAGAAACCAAAGGAAGGTTGACATACTTGGAATGGTTGTTGGCATAATTGGTTCAAAAGATCAATTAGTTCATGAATATCGAACTATGCTTGCTGAGAAACTTCTAAATAAATCTGATTATGATATTGATTCAGAGATACGCACGCTAGAACTCCTAAAGGTAATTATTCAAATAAAAACTCATGACACCTGTTTGTTTGATGGGTTGAGTTAATATTTTATTTTATTTTATTGTGTATTCATTCTTGATTTTGGTATTTCTATCAAAACATTTGTGTAATGCTTTTGTTTCTGCAGATACACTTTGGAGAGAGCAGCCTACAGAAATGTGAGATTATGCTCAATGATCTAATTGGCTCAAAGAGAGCCAACACTAACATTAAAGCTACCATAAGTCAGCCATCTCAGACAAGTAATTTCTAAGTTCAACTTTCCCATGTTTTTTTATTGTTGCTAACAACATTTTTAATCATTATTTATCTTTTAGTTCTTATCACAAAAATGACTATGTTAACTATTATTTATATTGAAGTCTTCATGACAAAAATTTGTTGATGCTCCCTCAGGTGTTGATGTGGGAGACTGTGCAATATCCATGGACACTATTTCTGCCACTATCATATCTTCTAATTTCTGGCCTCCAATACAGGTTTTAAGACAATTCTTTTATTGATTATTATGAATTTTAGATAATGAAACAATACATGATTTATTTATGTTATGATACAAAATCTACTCCTCCCTACTCAGCTTGTACAAGCTCAGTTAGCTCTGTTTTTCTCTTCTATTTGATTAACTCATTCTCAACTTGAAGCATAAACCGAACACATTATGATAATATAATCTATCTTTTTCAATATAATGAGTTGTTGGACCGTATTAGATTTTTAACAATTTCATTGTTGTCCAGCAAACTGTTTTGGTTCTATGTTTAACTTTGAGGAGAATTACAGGATGAACCCCTTAATCTGCCTGAACCTGTTGACCAACTCCTCTCTGATTATGCAAGGAGATTTAATGAAATCAAAACTCCCCGTAAGCTGCAGTGGAAAAAAAGCCTTGGAACCATCAAGGTTAGTTGTTCTATAGTTTTTGGGATCTCTTGTCTGCAGATACTTGACAGCTTTTGAACTTGATTAGTAATTTTGCCTCTCCCTCTCCTTTGACTATTTTACCTCTGTATTATCTCCTGATATTATAATTTCCAATCGTTTAGTTGGAGTTGCAGTTTCAAGATAGAGTAATGCAATTCACAGTAGCTCCTGTTCATGCATCTATCATTATGAAATTTCAAGATCAACCAAGGTATCCTCAGCAATCTATGCACACCTTTAGTGTGTTGTTTTGATTGTATGATAATATTATATTTCTGCTTTCAGTTGGACCTCTAAAAATCTTGCAACTGCTATTGGGATACCAGCAGATGTTTTGAATCGGAGAATAAATTTTTGGATAAGCAAGGTAGGTCTGACAGGCCACTTGTGCAATTTTTTTGTGTTCTTTTACGTATTAGCAATGACATATTTTGCAGCATTATATATTTATTTTGTGTAGCAAAGAATATTATTATCTCTTTCATCAAGTTAGCTAACTTCTGATGGCTTTTTCATTACAATATTTTTTTTAATTTACTTTAGCCTTGATGTTCTTTTGTGTATGATGCTTCATATTTCAATGGCATGACTTACTGTTCAGTTGAGTTTGAGTACAAGTTTCATATCTGTGAAATTTCTTGTTTAAAGCTGTTGAGTCCCAAGTTTAGAAGTGAGGTTGAAAATAAATTTTCTATTGCTGTCTTTTTTGGTATACAGGGGATCATTGCAGAGGCACAAGGGGCAGATTCCTCTGACCATGTGTACACCATTGTGGAAAATATGGTTGAAACAAATAAGAATGGAGGCAGTACTGGTAGTACTCAGGAACTTCTAGGAGGTGATGAGGAGGAAGAGAGATCTGTGGCATCTGTGGAAAATCAACTCCGTAAGGAAATGACTGTATACGAGGTATGTCAGCATGTTATTTCTAGTTTTACCAAATATACATAAACATTTTGCCCGTGATGGTGGTTTAGGCTGCACAAGTTTTTCGATTATGCATATTGAGGTATTTAAACACAAGGGAATGTGAAATGCATCTGAGTGAAGACATCTAACTGGTGTAGTTTCATGGCAGAAATTTATCCTGGGGATGCTCACAAATTTCGGTAGTATGGCATTAGATCGAATTCACAATACTCTGAAGGTAAGAATCATTTTACGCTTGTGCTCCCACATGAAAAAAATAATATTTTTATTGATAACATTATCAGTTAGATAAATTCCATGCTGTATTACCACAGATGTTTTGCATTGCTGATCCTCCGTATGACAAGTCACTGCAACAACTACAAAGCTTTTTATCGGGTCTTGTGTCTGAGGAGAAATTAGAACTTAGGGATGGAATGTACTTTCTAAAGAAGTAGTGGGCTTTCAGAGTTGAAATGAAGCCATCATTTTGGTTGAGTTTTTGAGCAAAAAGGTGAAATTTATAAATATTTTCCAGCGCCTGAATTTCATGAAATTGCTATTTATTGCTTAGTCCTTAGCAGTTATCACAAATTTCTTTCATTGCATCAATCGTAGTTGTCCATTTTTTCATTGACGTGTTATTTATCTTACAGAAGGTTCATTGAATAACTTCACCCTTGGCAATTTGTAGTTGAGCTTCATTTTTATTGGCATCTTTGTGTTGTCCTAAGGAAATTTCTTACTCTTGGTTAGAGTTTGTTGCCAAACTTGGCTAGTTGTAGTATCAATGTGAAGTTTTCATGAAGTAGTTAAGATAACATTGGTTCCACTGTAGAGATAAAGCAAATTCATGCAGACCAAGGATCATCTTTGCTCAAGGAGAGTGGTGGATTTGAGGACATTATTGGCTTCTTTAGTTTTCATCTTGTGCCAAAGGCTTGCCAAATGTTTTTTCAACCTCCTCTTTTTTGATATTTTATATTCTCAAAGTGTCACCTAACTCAATGTATATTTGTATTATTTAGTGTATTGGATAAATTGAATCAAATAGGAAAAATTATATTATATAGTCTCATGTGGTGTTCACGTCAAATGGTGTAAAGTTAATTCTTAAGGTACTTTTTACATTAACTCGATTAGGCCATAAAAAATGACCTTTGTATTTGGCATTGGAATTCAAACCAAATAACCTATAAATTAGAAAAATCCACCAAATCTTTAAAAGGAGTTGGGACAATCATTTTTATGATTCTTCTGGCATTTGCACGTCCACTAAGTTTCTAGGTGTCAATATTACCATGTAGGGAAACTGTTGTTTAATGTATATCTAAACAATCTTTGTCAAAAAATTTGGACCATTTATAAGGATGGAAATTAGTAGCACATCTTTCACTATCTGTGCACAATGAACAACCTGAAATTTATCACAAGTTTCGGCAAAGTCATGGTAACAAATTATTATTATTACTTGGCAACATGGCTACATAATAAATCCAACAAAAAAATTAGTAACATTTACTAGTAAAATATCACATCTTCCTAAAAGCTCTTGTACAAGCCGCTCGAAGGCTTCTTCAAATTTTTTTTTTTTTAACTTGTGCTCTTGGAATTGCCTTGATCTGAATTCTTTGTTGGAACCTGCATGACATTAGTACATAATAAAATATAACTTTTTTTGCTTATATAAAATGAAGATACTTTTGGTTGTATTTGTTTAAAAAGTTATAAAAACTATAATTTTAAAAAATAAAAACATGATATGTCAATAAATACATAAATAAAATAAATGAAAGCCAAATAAAAAATAAAATCAATATTAGTTAAAAGAATTTAAAGAAATGAAAAGTAGTTATTATATTTAGTACGTAGAGAACCTTACCACGTACCACGCACACATATATGGAAATAGTAGAACATAATTTTGGCTTGAATTTTTTTGTTCACTAAAATTACGACCTTTTTTGCTATTTCTTATAAAAAAACCTTTGATTATTACATCTTCTAAGAATGATGTAATTTTAATTCTTTATCATTAAAATTTTAAAAATATATGGTTTTTATAATCTTAAAGAATTGAAAATGTATAAATTTGAAAAATGATATGTTCTAAAGGACCTAAATACATTATTCAAATTTATAATCATTCTTTATATAATTTGGCACAATAGTTTTTTTGTTAATTACTCAAAACCTTTAATGTTGTTTCATTTAAAGCTGGACCAGGAATGGAATTTAATTTTGATTTCTTTATTTCTCCATCTTGAAAGAAGAAGAGGTGGAAACCTCCTTCACAACCAGTATTCTAAATATACATATAAATAAAAAACTGCTATGCCCAAAAAAAAAAGTTTCAGCATAAAATTGATATTATTGGTTAAATAATAATTTAAAAAAATAAAAAAATATAAAGGTATTCGACAAAGATTAGCCAGAACATTTAATTACAATTTTGGTAGAACATGAATTCAAAACATTCAGCAATTTTCATAAACAATATCCTTTAGAAAAACATACCTTTTTATGTGCATCATCACCAAGTGAGGACTTGTAATCGGGAATTGGAAAATGCCCTGACTCTATATTATGAATATCTTCTAAAAGAATTGCATAGTGTTTCTTCACTTCCTCCACTGATTTATCACCAACTTCTTTGGCTATATTTTGCCATCGATCTGGGGTGTCTTTATCATACAATGCTAATGCGTTTTCAAACTTTTTGTTCTGCCATCTTGTCCAAGATGAAGAATCTTCTTTGTCGCCATTGTTGAGAGAGTTTGAAGCCATTAGAGATCTTTCAAGGGTTGCTTGCTTTTCAATCAATTTGCAGAATTACAAGAAGATAATTCTTGTACTTATCTTTTATATATAGGTGTAAAGGCTTACGTTTTAGTCGGGGCTAATTTTCATAAATCTAATTAATATAAATAGATTAATGGTGTAACAAATTAAATTATTTTAATGGCGGATGCAGCGTTTCATGGTAAATAATATTACTGCGTAATCAAAGTGTAAAATAAGAAATTTTAATTTTAATATACATCTTCAATTTTTTCTGCTTAAATTACAAACTTTAATCTTTTGATCCTCTCATAAGTAATATGGTTTCCACCATATCTACAAAATTATTCAATTAAGATTACATTAGGTACAATTTTATACATTTATATCTGGGTTGGATAAAAGCTAGGTCACGCTAATTACGAAGTACCATATCTTACAACCAAAAACATAATTATGTGTTTTAAATATTTACATGATCATTCGTTATTAATTTGCTTGATGAGCAAACTTTTAGAACTCTTATAGATAGCTTTTACAAAAGGTATTTATTAGTACTTAAAAAAATAAATCTGCACCATTAAATATATATATATATATATATATATATATAATCGATTAGTATATTGATTATTCTTAAAATATTTTAAATGATTTTTTAGGATTATTTTTCATAATTTCTTAATTTATCTTTCATTTCTATTAATTTGAACATGTATATAAAATGGAAACATTGAAAAATTCCTATACTTTTTAAATTACGTGTACACTCAAATTAAATTAAAATTAGCTAGGACAATAAAAAAATTTAAAATAGGATAATTATGTTATTAACTGTAAATTTTCTAATCAAAATGGTAATTCTCAAAATCTCTCCCGAGGACTGAAGATTGAAGGTTGACCTGCCAGCCTCTAATATGTAAAGTTTTGTCTTGTGATAAATCTGCAATCATATTCAACCAATGATATATATATATCCACTATATTTGGAGGTAGTTAGTTCTTTGGTTTTGGATATTGTCATTTGTCGTAGATGAAGGGTCATTTGATTTTTGTTTTTTTAAGGTTGTTGTAGAGGAAACATAAAAGGGTTATTAATCATTTGAAAAATCCTTTTTGATACGAAATATTGTATTGAGAAATTGTCAAAATGACAGTTATACAAGACAAATTTAGCAATTTACTTTTTTTCTCTTCTCCTCGCATTTAGTTATGCATTTGGTAAGATAAGATTTATACTAAGTCATAAAACTCTAATAATTCTATCATTTCTATTCATTGCTAATTTAATAATATAAATTAACACTGAAAATTTATACTCTTTATTTCATATCTCGAATTCCTATTCCTTATTTATTTATTTATTTTTGGTTTTACGTGCATCATCTTTATTTCTGGAATTCATTTTCTAGCTGATAGTGTTTGTTTTAAGGTGATAACTTCTTTTGAACACTTCCTAGACTTTAACTAGTATATTTCAAAGTTTGTCATGACAACTAATCATGCAACTTAACAATCCGATAATTGACATAATTGGACATCATAAATAATCACAACTACAGATAATAAAATCACTAACATGATTATGAACTTCTAACCTTGAAAATTGCCAAAACTAAAACAAAAGAGAATAAAAAAGTTAAAACTGAAGAGAAACAACAAATAATTAAAACACTGAAAACACATTCCTTCTGCGCTTACTAGGACATCAATGTGGAGGGCAAAAAGTAATGACATAGCGGGGTGCCATGCAAGTCTTAAGAACTTGTGAACCATCATAAGCATAGCTATAAGCATGAGGGCAAATGGTCTTGAAAAGACGAGCAAACACACTTGGCTTGCAACTTTTGGCGTTAGCAAACTCACCAGTGCAACAATTCCTATCTGATTTTGCAGCCAAACAAGCACTTTTACAACCCACAACCTTCTTATTCCTCTCCACAACCAATGCAGACGGACAATAAACATTCAAATCAGCCTCACATGATGCAACACCACAAGCACCACCACCACCCACAGGCTTCATGGACACGGGAAGGTTAAACCCATCAACCAAACTAACATCATAGAAATGCAACGGTGACTGAGGGGTTCCAAGGGTCATTTCTACAAGGGTTGTAGGAGGGACTCCACTAATGCCCTTGCATTGCAAAAGGCCTCCACAATCACCTGTTTCACAAGACCCTTTGTTTGTTTGTTCATCAAAGTAACAGCCTTGTCTACCCCATATTCTCCCTGACCACCCCTCAGGGACTTGGAGATTGACCTCCTCCCCACTAGCAAGGTGAAACCCCCCATCTTTAGGAGAAGGGTTTTCTCCAGTGCCAAGAATTCCTGGCCACACACTCTCTTTGCAATTGTTTACCATTATCAGTTCTGTCCCATCTGTGAAACATAAAAGACATTAACACCAAAATCCATGCGAATCTGGATTAAGTGCATTAAAAAATATTAAGAACATGTTAAGATACCTGTAAAATTATGTTTATTTTAATATTATTAGTTATAACTTTTAATTTAGATTCACAATGTTTTCAAATATATACTAAGAATATGTTTCTGTAGACATTACAAAAGCTACAAAATGATTTTCAAAACAAATTTAACCATAACAGTATTTTGTGCATGTTTTACCAAGTTCAATGGTAGTGGTTTATTTTAGATTCTATAGCAATCCATTTTGCCTGATTTTCAAAAGGAGCTTAATACTTTGTATTAATATCAATTTGATGTAGTTTAATGTGAGTCATTGGATGAAGATTGAATAACACACCTTCTCTTAATAATTAATTTTTATTTTATTTTTCATATTAAAGCTTTGTTAAAGCACAAAAAAAAAATTATTTTTTAAAAATAAGCTAAATCAAATATGCAATTTTAAGTCATAAGTGCTTGATACATATAATCATGAACTAACTACGGTGAAAGTTTTAGTCAATAAACACAATTATTGTTTTTTTAACATTTGTAGCTGCTAGATGGAAGAATATCAACTACAAAGATAGAATAGAATATAAACAAAAAGGAGGAGGCATAATGTAATCTAATGTAATGATGTTCAAGTAAGTAATGAAGAAGAGTACCTGTGAGGGAGATGGAGACTAGGAAGTAGAAAACAATGAAGTGATGTATGGAAGTGGGCATATTGTGTTTTGAAATGTGAAACCGTTTGTGCTTTTCAATTCTTTCCCTAATTGTGAAAGTGTCTCGTGATTAACTGATGGTGCTATGGAGAAGAGGAAAGGGAAGGTGAATAAGGTTCCTTCTTTTTAGCCATTTTCTACAAAACCGTTTGCTAAATCACAAACTGGGAACCCTTTCAACCGTTTTCCCACTACCTTACTTCATAATTAATTATACAATTAATATTTGTATAACAAAAATTAGATATTGGTATTTTAAATGTCATAAATTTAAAAAGTAAATATTTTAATTATTAATAATTTATAATTTATTATATTGAATAAGAATAAAGAGATAATTTTTATAATTAAAAAATAAACTGTAACAAATTTTGAATTCAAAATTTAAATTTAAATTAAATTAAAAAGTTAAATATTAAACACATGAAAAGTATATAGCTTGATAAAAAAGAATTAATTTTTAAAAAATATTTCTGTTTAATATAATTTTTAAAAATATTCTGACTTAAATATTACAATTCAAAATTTTTATATAAAGAGGTTAATCATTTAAAATTTTTAATTTATATTTATTCAAATAATTTAAAGATAGATATGTACCAAAAAGTCAAAACCTAATTATAATTAGTTATCATAAAAATATAGTATGACTTCAAGCAAATTTTATTTATAATACTAAAACTCATTGTAACTCCTAATAATAAATTGATTTATCTATTATGTATTTTAATTAAATTTATAATAATTAATTATGCACTTTTTTATTTATAATTTCTTTCAATTTTTAATAGTCTCTTTTTCTATTTGGTTAAAAGCATAATTAATGAGAGAGATAATAAATAAGAGAGAGAAAACTAGATAATTAATTAGGCTTAATCCGTACAAGTTTGCACAAGATAGATAAACTTATATAAATTAAGTAATATTACTTTATATTTTATTTATTTTAAATCTAATTCTGCTACAAACTATAAATTATACTAAATAAATAAATTTATTTTATTTTATTCTTTTATCTTATCTAATAAACGTCCAGAGTATTGAAGTTAATTAAGGGTCTGAAAATTGAAACTGAGGCAAAGGGTTCTAAGAAGTAGAATCAATCAAAAAAACTTGGGCTGGTGTTAATTCATTTGGAAATTGTACTTGACATTTGATTTGATTTGTAACAAGTACATAATACTATATATTTAATTTAATAATAATAATAAAAAAAATAAAAATGTATTATCAGAGTTCGGCTCCGGAGCAGAGAATCGGCACAAATATCGGTTTATCCACTTGTTATGACAAAACAAACCGGTCCGGCTGGCCTCTTTGACCGCCGAAACCGGATCCATTCCCAACTCAACCGGATCCATCTCTCTCTGCCCTAACCGGTCCATCCAGTTGCTTCTCCACGGTTCTCTCCGGTTCGTTCTCTCTCCCTAATCACTCTCTTCACCCTTAACAATAAAAAAAAAAAAAAAAAAAAAGCGTTTCCTCAACCTGGGTATGCACTGGTTTCTCTATTCCTTTTCTTCAGTTTTTTTTTTTTTTTTGTTCCTTAACCATACCCTGAAGCTTTGAACATTTGAATTTTTAAAAAAGGTTGAATCTTTGTTACAATTTGGCTCTTGGGTTCATGAGAAAGTGGTTGTTTATGTTGTAGTTACACTAGCGAGTTAATAACAGGGTTGTTATGTCATTATTAATCTCCTCAGTGGTTGATTTTATTATAGGAAATATGGGTTCGAATCTGGAACCAGTGCCAATCACTTCTCAGAAACATGACCCGGCATGGAAGCATGTTCAGATGTTTAAGAATGGGGACAAGGTGCAGCTTAAGTGCATATATTGTCTCAAGATGTTCAAAGGTGGTGGGATTCATAGGATTAAGGAACACCTTGCTTGTCAGAAAGGGAATGCTTCCACTTGTAGCCGTGTTCCTTATGATGTTAGGCTTCATATGCAGCAGAGCTTGGATGGGGTTGTGGTGAAAAAGAGGAAGAAGCAGAAAATTGAGGAGGAGATTATGAATGTTAATCCTTTGGCTACTGTTGTCAACCCTGTGGCTAATCAGGTGGATGTGAATCAGGGGCTTCAGGCTATTGGAGTGCACAATTCAGTGGAGCACAATTCAAGTTTGCTAGTGAATCATGGTGAAGGAATGAGTAAAAATATAGAAAGAAGGAAGAAGATAAGAGCCAGCAAGAATGCTGCACCAGTTTATGCAAACTCTGAGGGTGTTGTTGGTGTGGAGAAGAATGCCTTGTTCTCCAAGAAGATGGACAATCACATTCATATGGCAATTGGTAGGTTTTTGTATGATATTGGTGCACCTTTTGATGCTGTGAACTCAATCTATTTTCAGCAAATGGTTGACGCTATTGCTTCGAGGGGGCCGGGTTTTGAACGGCCCTCACACCACGAACTTCGGGGTTGGATCCTGAAAAACTCTGTGGAGGAAGTGAAGAATGATATAGATAGATGCAAGATGACTTGGGGGAGGACTGGCTGTTCCATTTTGGTTGACCAATGGACATCAGAAACAGGAAGAATACTGATAAGTTTTTTGGCATATTGTCCTGAAGGCATAGTCTTTTTGAAATCCTTGGATGCAACTGAGATTTCAACATCTGCAGAATTTCTGTATGAGTTGATAAAACAAGTAGTAGAAGAAGTTGGAGTTGGGCATGTACTGCAAGTGATTACATCAGGGGAAGAACTATATGCGATTGCTGGGAGACGGTTGACTGATACTTTTCCTACCCTTTATTGGAGCCCTTCTGCAGCTCACTACATTGATTTGATACTTAAAGATTTTGGAAATCTTGACTGGATTAGTGCAGTGATTGAACAAGCTAAATCTATAACAAGATTTGTCTACAATTATAGTGCAATTTTGAATATGGTTAAAAGGTATACCTTAGGGAATGATATTGTGGATCCCTCTTTCTCACGCTTTGCAACAAATTTTACCACATTGAAGAGGATGGTTGATCTTAAACACAATTTGCAGGCCTTGGTCACTTCTCAGGAGTGGGTGGATTGCCCATTTTCAAAGAAACCAGCAGGTCTCGAAATGTTAGATTGCCTAAGCAATCAAACATTTTGGTCCTCATGTGACATGATAGTTCGTCTAACAGCTCCTCTCTTAAAAGTTCAGAGAATAGCTGGTAGTGAGATGAGACCTGCAATAGGGTACGTTTATGCTGGAATGTACCGGGCAAAAGAAGCAATTAAGAAAGCACTTGTGAAGAGGGAGGATTATATGGTGTACTGGAGTATTATACATCATAGATGGGAAAGGCTGTGGCATCATCCTCTTCATGCTGCAGGCTTCTACCTTAATCCTAAGTTCTTCTATAGTATTCAAGGGGATATGCACAGCGAGATTCTCTCAGGGATGTTTGATTGCATAGAGAGATTAGTACCAGATACAAGAGTCCAAGACAAAATTATAAAAGAGATAAACTTATACAAGTCTGCTGCAGGAGACTTTGGGAGAAAGATGGCAGTCAGAGCTAGAGATAATCTGCTTCCTTGTAAGAAGCCAATGACCCCATTCTCTTAGTTAATATTAATTACATTAGTATATTCTGTTGCTGTGTTGTGATTTAACTTTCCTAACTTTAAGTGACTTAACTGAAACAAAAAAATTAGAATCTATGCACAGTATAAAAATAGTTAATAGTATGGGAGTGCATGTGTCAAAACTGATAAACTGAAAAGAGGAAAAAGATTGACTTGTGTAAAGGCTTTATGCTTTGGCGTGATGACCAAATGCTGTACTAGTTGAAGTTGAAGTTGTTATTTTCTTTGTCTGAATGTCTGCACAAGTTACTTGTAGATTTAGAATCCCTGTCAGCATAATTCTTTTCAAATCATGCACAGATGGGTTTTGACCTGTCTGAAGTTACCCAAATAACAGTTAGGTTCTATATATGTAACTTGAATGCATGAGAATTTAAATTTGCATCACATAAGTCATCCATTTTACCATTTCATTTCTCTCATGACCATTTGTCAAATTGCCCTTTTTCACTTACATATATGCTATTTTTTTCCAGCTGAATGGTGGTCAACATATGGAGGAGGCTGCCCTAACTTGTCACGTTTAGCAATTCGTATTCTCAGCCAAACATCCAGTGTGATGTCCTGCAAGAGAAACCAGATTCCTTTTGAACAAATAATCAACACAAGGAATTATATAGAGCGCCAGCATCTTACTGATCTTATCTTTGTTCACTGCAACTTACGATTAAGACAAATGTGAGTTCGAACTGTTGTATATTGGTAGATTTCTTTAATCCCGTTGGTAGTTGAAGGGAAATTATATTGTGTTTGTTTGATTTTCTTTCAGGTTAATGAGTAAAGAACAAGATTCCAGTGACCCCCTATCATTTGACAGCATTAGTAACGTTGAAGACTGGATTGGGCCAAGGGATTTGTACTTAGAAGAGTATGGGAACTCAGATTGGATGGCACTGGATCCATCTTCTGTTAACACAATGCTGTTAAGGCCTTTAAATGATGAAGCAGAAGAATTGGGTGAAGGTAAACTGCTTGTACTTAAATGGGTAACTGTACAGTTGAAAATGACATTGATTAACATGTTTTGATCTGATTGTAGGGTTTGATGATCATGAGATTTTCAGTTTTGTGAAAGATAGCGAGGATGAAAATACTGGAGACAAGTTGGTAAACCATTAGTGAATGATCAGAAGAACCATGCTTTTGCGTGTGGAATCTGTGCTGAGTCTGCTGACAGATTTCCACATTATTGTCCAATGCAGAAAAAAGTGTAATATCCACTTGTTTCCATGGTTTCCCAAGTGCTGATTGGTGAAAATTAATCTTGGAAATTCATTGAAGGAAACTGTTGAGGTGCTGGTTGGACAAGTGAGGGGCATCCAAATCATTGTTAGATATATGAACAGGCATGGATTGCAATATTCTTGTACAGTTACCTGTATTCTATTTATTAATTTTTCTCTATTTCTTGCACTAGTAGAGTGTACAGATCTTGCAAACTAACTGAAAATAAGTTGATAAGGAAAGGGACCAATTAGAAGCTTTAATTTTTCATTTTTGGCTAACTCTTAGAATTTCTAGAATAGATTATCCCAATTGTTCAAGTGGATGCATCGCTGATTTTCCTGTATGGATTTACTTTTTATGGTCATTATGGGAGATTCTCATGTAACATGGTGGTAGTCTAGTAGCTGACATGACACGACATGACATGCATCAAGATTTTTTTAAAGTGCTTTTTGAGTCGGTGTGCTATGCATGTGTAAGTGAGAAATCTTCTAACGCGGTGGTGAGAAATGCCAAGCAATACAATACAATTTTTTAACATTTTTTTAAAAATTAAAGTATTGATGTTGCAAATTGATCACTTTTTAAAATTATTTTGACATTTTAATAAATTGATTAACTTACGTTTGATATGTTCATTTTTATTTCGCAAAAGGAATTACTCTTATGATCATGTAAGAGAATTAAACAAAAAATAGACTAGTTTTAGGGCATTTCAAACATGTGCTCGAGTGCGCGGAGATATTGTTGATGGCAATGCAGAGTTGCAGACACAAGTGACAGTCTATTCTTCTTCCTTCTTGCATTGCCAGTTTGACAAGAAAAACGCACTACGTTTGGCCATTAACAAAGACAATGACACCTTTCTCTAAGATATATAATACACATTGCTCATTAAAAAAACATGGACATTGAAATTTTGTACAAAATGTTTCTTGGTATATAAATTTGTTTAGAATATTGATATAATATTACTAGATAAATATTTTAAAAGGAAAATAAATCAGATTTTAACATGATCACTAGAGGACAATTTTAAAATTCAAGTGAGTTAATTTCATGCAATCTCGTTACTTTTTAAATGAAAGAAAAAAAGAAGCATTTCTTCATAAATCTCTGTGCAAAAATGTATCAGTGAGTTATCTAAATTTGACAGACAAAAATTTTTGAAACTGCCAGCGTTTACAGAATTACGAATGAAGATGATTTTTGGAGAAATTGAAGTCTGAAATTGATTTCCCTCTTCCTTGGCAATTAATTTTCTTAGTACATTAATTTGCATTGAATGTTTCATGAAGCCCACATACATTAGAATAAAGTCATCCTTTTTAAATGAATAATTCTAAATTATCTTACTCTTTATTCCTACAAATCTTCCTAATTATTAAATGAAAAAAGTATTTAATGAATTTTATATTTTCATTTTTCAACACAATAATAAATGAATATTTTATTTAATACTTATTTTATAAAATAGTAAACAATTTCTCTTAAAAGATAAAATCAATCTTCCTACTTCATCAAGAAAAACAAAATTTAAAAACATGGGTAGTGCCCACAAGCAAAGTCCATCCTTGTCTCATTTATACATTTCCCTTTAAACATGCGGCTAGGAAAAGAGTTTAACCGAATATTTATTTAATAAAATTTATTACATAAAAGTTTATAATATAATTTTAATTAGAAGATTTATTCAAAAAATTTAAAATATAAATTTGTTTTATAAACTTCTTCTAAGCACCTCTAAAATGAAAATTGAGCCTGTGTAGTTGTTCTGTTTGACACTCGCTGCGTACTGTTCCAATACCTTACTTTTTTATTTACACTAGCAATTGAATTCCAGATTACTTAAAGAGAAAAAAAATTCCTTGTCATTTAAACTATGTTTAATTAAATAACTAAAATTTTTTAAACGCTAAATAAATCAAATTAAATAATTTGAAAATAATTAAAGACAAACACTAATTTCACAATAAATTGATACACTTTTTTTTTATAAATTAGACAAAATAAATAAAATAAAGAGTTAAATATATTTTTACTTCATCAAAATATATCAAAATTTGATTTTATTCTCACAAAGTTATTTTTTTATTTGTTATATTTTTAACATTAATTTTTCTTAATTATTATTAAATGATGTCATGATTAATTTAAATATTATTACATAATATTTTTTTTTATCACATATTACTTTTTTGAAATCATGTTAATGAGAATGAGCAAAACATTTTTTAAAAGGAATTTTTTTAACTTGTGTAAAACTACACATAATAAGAAATTAAATACAGTAAATTTGTATGATTTTTAATAAAAATATTATATATAAATTTTTATTAGGCGTAACATTATATGTATTAAAAAGATATTTAAATTATAAAAAAATTAAAATACATGATTTGAGAAATAAAATTAGAAAAAAATAATAATTTATTAAAGCAATAATATATTATACCCAAAATACATTTAATTTTTTTTATTAAAGTAGAGAGAATTAAAATTAATAAAAGTTTAATCATTTCATTCATTTGAAAAAAAATAAAATTAGACATAAAATTAAATATATTTCAATGAGTCGTAGTCCAAAACTTACCTGAGGAAAATGGTGTAAAATAAAAATAAACAAAGGTAACATTTAGTTTCTATTTTTGCCCTTAATAAAATATTTTTATACAATAGTATGCAAGTATCAAAATAGTAAGCTGCTATTATTATTTTGTCGAATTCTTTTAAACTGTTACACATAATAAAATACTATACAAATAATTTTTTATTAAAAATTGTAAAATTTAATATATTAATAATAATATTAAATGGTATAATTTGTTGTAAAAGGTTATTATAAATTTTTTTATCCAGTATAAATTGCATAGAACAGAAATATATAAATATAAAGCTCCAGAATATTTATTTAAGTCATTACATGAGTAAAATAATATAAATAATTTTTAATTTATTTTTATTTCTGCTTCAGTCCATTGAATCACACGAATTTCGTTAATATTTCAATTTTATGTCATTCATTCAATTTAAATTATTGCTATATGTCCCTTAAATCCAAAGAAAGTGCACTCTCTCATCCCTATTTTAGTGCTGACATGTGAAAACAACATTAAATTAAAAAATATCCAAAATCCAAATATAGAAATAAAAAGAGACAAAAAAAAGTAGGACAGAAACAGAGAATCTAGTGTAGCCTTGTCACCCCAATCAACTACCGGCCACCGGAAAGTGAAATAGATGATGCAGAGCCACCCTCCACGTCATCACCGGTCGACGACCACGTATTTGCCCTCTCAAAAAACGACGACGTATACGAACGCACCAAATCCCCAAACCCACCAGCTCCACCACCACCACCACCGACGCCACCCTTTTTCACCTCCACCGGCGGTAACACCACCTCCCCCTCCAAGTACCTCAAAACCTGCCTCATACTAGGCCTATTGTCCGGCGACTCATCGGAACACAACAAACCCAACTTCAGCACCAACAACGCCTCCATCTCATCAAAAACCCCATCCAACTTAGGATCGATCACCTCCAACACCGCCCCCACTCGCCACCGCTCCCACACCCATTCCACCAACACCAACTCCTCCGGCAACGCCTTGGCCTCAATGGGTCTTCTCCCACACGCCACTTCCAACAACAACGCCCCAAAAGCAAACACATCGGAACTCGTCGAGGGTTTCCCCGTTCGTGTGAGCTCAGGTGCAAGGTACCCCAATGTTCCCACCACCCTCGTTGTGTTGGCCTTCGAACCATGCTCGTAAAGCTTCGCCAAACCGAAATCACCCAATCTTCCATTCATTTCACCGTCTAAAAGAACGTTCCCTGCTTTGACGTCTCTGTGAATCACCGTTTGTTCCCATTCTTCGTGTAAATAAACAAGCCCCGAAGCAACCCCTTTTATGATCTTAAACCTTTGTTCCCACGTTAATGCTAATGTTCCTCTTGGTGGGTCGAATAGGTACTTGTCCAAGCTTCCGTTTTGCATGAAATCGTAGACTATAATAAGGTCGTTGTGTTTCCGACACCAACCTAGTAACTGTACGAGGTTTCTGTGTCGAAGCCTTCCAATGGTTGAGATTTCCGAGAAAAACTCTTGCATACCTTGTTTTGATTCGTGGGAGATTCGCTTCACGGCGATTTCGGTGTTGGAGTTTGGGAGCACCCCTTTGTAAACTCTACCGAACCCTCCAAACCCAAGAAGATTCTTGTCTTTGAACCCTCTCGTGGCTATATTCAGTTCTTTGTATGTGAACCTGTGTGGACCAACATCTAGCTCCCAAGCCTCGATCACTTCGGCATTTTTAATGTTTCTACAGAGATAAAATGCCAAAGCAATTGTGGCAATTATTAAAATAAAAGCGGAAAGGGAGAGTCCTAAGATTAAGGGTTTGTGTGTTTTGTTAGACGTAGAGAGTGAAGGGAGGTTTTTCAAAGAAAGGGTTTTGGCCTCTCCGTTTATTTTGAAGCTCCAACCCAAGATATAGTGGGAGCTAGCAAGCAACCCTGTTGAAGAAGAAAAACCAACATACATAGAATCTATGAGAATTGGGGAGAGATCTACTTGGTATGACAAGATTGGAGAAGTGGGTTTTGAAGAAGTTGGGGAGAGTCTAACTTCTAATTGATTCTTTGAGGAATCATAGTCAACCCATGCTTGAATCACCTTGCCACTCTTCAAATTAAGGTTTTGCTTTGACCCATCAGTGAAAAAAGCAGCGTCAACTGATTTGTTGGAAACCAAGTTGTTGAGGTCGATGGCTACATGGTTGTCATTGATGTCTTGGAATTCGAAATCTTGGACAGTGTCGAACTCCACTGCGAAGAGGTGGTTTGAGAAGTTGCCAACGTTGTTTGGGTTGAGGAGGCCCAAGTATTGGCTAGGATCCGCGCCTTGAAGCACGTTGGAGGGAGAAATGATGAAGGCAAATCCATGGCCACCGAGTTTTGGGTACTGGGGGATGATTGAAAAGGCAAAAGCGGTGGAAAAGGAGAAAACTTTGGCCTCGGTGGAAGAGTTCTTGCTCTTGAACTTTATCGGGGTTGAATAAAACGCATGCCCAATTACTCTGCTAGTGACGTTTGTTAGGCGAAGTAAGCCCTTGTGCTCAATCACTGCTCCTCCGTTTAAGCTTATGTTGGTGGCAGCACCATCAAATCCGTTGAAGAAAAGCTCTTCATGTTGAGACTTTACATGGTTTGAGGCTAAAAGGATCAGAACATAGAGACAAAGCACGAGTGTTTTGGCCATGACAGAGTTGAACTTGAGGCAAGTGCAGTGGAAGTGAATGTGATAGAGTAGAACCCTCTTATCTTTGTTTGTATGGATCAAGAGCAAGCGGAACAGAAATAGTGCCTTCTGGTCCGTGGAAACGTGGGGGTTATGCGTTTGCTTGATTCCTGTGTGTTTAGTGTTTAGATTGTGACTGAAGAGTGCCTTACCATTATGTATCTCAATCGGTCCCACTTCATTTATTTATGCGTCAGCTAAACCACCAAAGTCAGGGTTAGGACAGCTCATTATTTTTATTATTATTAAAATATTTTATTTGTTTAAAAGTGTTGCTATCTTGATCTGTTGTCTTCTTTCCCTTAAAATTTGTTGTCCCCTGTATACTTCTTGGGATGCAGTCTCTGTTTACATGGAGGATTGCATGGCTGAATATGGATATAGAATGTGATGTTATAGAGTCATTATTTAAACAAAACTTAGGTCGAATTCAGTTTTGGTGTTGTTATTTAATTAAAGTTGAAGTTTTATTTCGATAATATATATTGATATTTAATGTTGATGTATAAACACTTATTGTGCTGACTTATTATTATACATATATTTCAATTCAAGTTATACTGGCTTGTAATGGAAAGTTTATTAACTTAATAATATTGTTAGTCAAGGGTTTCGGATAATATAGTTTAATTATTGGAAGTCAGCATCAACTGAGCAAAGATGGCTGAATCATTTTTCATGGCTTGTCTTAAGTTTTGGGTGACAATCAATGTCTGAATATGTAGGTAAAATAACATACAGTGCGGATAAGTGTGGCTTTTGAAATATACAGGAATTTTGATTACCTTGTCAAAATGGAAAACCGACTTTTAGGTGACATATACATGTTGGATTTGAGGTAGAAAACTATAAATAGGTCAACATTATATATATTCACATTTTCTTTTAAAAGATTGTGGTTATCATTTTTTTTATGTATTTAATCTGGAGTTCTCTTTCAATTTACTTTTCTTTGTAGTAAGAAATACAGTACATACATATTTTTTACATCAACTATCTTATATTTTAATTTTTTATGCTTTTTTAATTATTATATATTACTTAAGTTTAGTTATTTAAATTTTGATACAATAGATTAAGTTAATAGACAAAAACAATGACATGTCTTAATTTTATTGAACAATTTGAGACTAAAAGTTTAAATTATTATGTGCACAATGACATAAGTCTATTTATTTTATTTTGAAACTCCAACGTTTTGTTAGAAGAATGTTGATAATAAGAAATGAATTAGTTATAATGGTTAACGTTATATCACGAATTTATTATCTTGAAAATTTAATAATTAGATAAAAAATAAGAATGTCTAATTTGTATATTACATCTCTATATAGTATTTTATTAATAAGTTATTTATAAATAACACTATATAAGTGTTTATTCAAGCTCTTGTCAAGTCTTCATTCTGGAATAGAATATTAAAAAAAACATAAAATAATCTCAAGCTTATGAAAAAAAAAGTATAAAGTAAATTTAAGTATAGCTTCAAAGTAAGTGTTAATCAATGTTTTTAAAGTATTGATTAAGAAATAAAATATAAAAAATTGTCAAAAAATATTATTAATATTTAAAAAATAATTTTAATATATCTTAATGTCATTTTTAATATTTTTATTTTTTAATAAATATTCTTAGATTACTTATGAGCAAAATCCTAACTTTAAAAGTATCTTAGTACTAGTGAACTAATTAATAAAGACAGCATAAAACGGTGAGCTCACAGACCAAAGATTTTAAGAGTATTATGTGTTAACAATGGGCTTCATATTTTTTATGTCATATAAGATATTTTTCCTAATCATCTTCTTTATTTGCTTAATGACTCACCGAATCAAATAATTAACTACGAATCATTTCAATGCGTAAGATAGAGTGATTTGAGTTTTTCTAATTGCAACCTTTGACTTTGAGTTATTTTTTTCTTCCTGAATTTTTAAGCTACAATTTTTTTTATAGGCAGACAAATATTATTAAAACGAGTAAGTACTCAAAACTCTTACACAGAAAAAGAAAATAAATTAATATTCTAAAAAAATAAAGAAAAATACAAAAAAACATAAGTATAGTCATCCTATTCTTATTTTCAAGCTACAATTATGGAGAATCTTTGCATTTTTAATAAAATATAGACCTAAAGTTGGTAAGCATGCATATTGACATGAGTCAAACTCTTCATCTACTTGTACAAGCTCATAAGTATACAATTCAAACACCAATTCAATTAAAATATGACGAAGAAGGTAGTGATAATTGGTCTTTGCTGAACGTGGATTTGTACAACAATTTTAGCTCACAATCAATCATGTTGGATAGGTTTTGGCAATTCATGTTTATCATAAGATGGTTGTTGTCTTAATGTAACAACCTAATATCTATTGTGCTCATTACTTGATTGATAAAGTTACTCACAAATTATTCAGCTTCTTCATACTTAGTCATCTACATTTGCATGATGTAAGCATTATGCTTTTCTTAGCTTTTTGGTCAGGTTCATTCAATTCAAACTTTTGGGCCAATTTTACATTTTACATGTTGAAGAGAAGAATCACATTATGGCACAATGGGTCATGGACCAAACAAAAACTCCACAATGGGTCAATTAGTTTTCCTTTACCAAAAACAATAGTTACAGATTTTGCCCAACATTGTCTATCCAATTAACTAAATTCACGAACACTTGAACAGGAAAAAAAACAAAGAAAGAACGAACATAAGTCTTACGTTATATGAGGGTTGAGTGAATAAAATCAAGAATGGTTTTATGCCCAATTAACTTTCTCTCAATATATATTTTTTCACGCGCTCAATATTTTCTTGTCCCTTCTTTAACTAATTTTTAATTCTTAGCTAATTTGTTTCCTGTTTTAACCAGTTCATTCTCTGGTCCTAGTTTTGTTATTTTTTAGTGTTACATTTTACTTCTTCAAGTTTGTCAATTCAAAAATCTTATTTAAGGGATTTTGATTCCCCCCCCCCCCCCCCCAACATGATTTGCCATTAACTTACTTAAATGTCAATTGTGTGTATTTTTCAAACGATTCTTTTCGACAGTGATATTCTCATTTTAGTAATGATATTTGGTAATCATGATCTCCGTGCATCATATTTGAAAAGGACACTACAAATTTAGTAATAGATTTGGAAGCCTAGGATATTCAAGGGATAATATAGAACAACTCTTCCTTCTTTCCTTTATGAATGCCATTTGATGTTCATGATATATATGATGTTCGATTGTCATTCATTATTGAGCTTTGAACGTGACCTTTCTCATCAAGTTCTTTAGTCACCTAGCACTTAGAAACGAAGCTAAAATGGCTGAACAGGTATTAACATGTTTACGTCAAACAAACAATTAAATTTTAAAATTCAAGATTATACTAAAAAAGAAAAAGGCACCATAATCAATTTAAGTGCACACTATAACTCAAAATTATAGAGGAAGATAGTCCAATATGAAAAATACAGTAAAAGTATCTCAAACTTAGCACCACCTAACACATTGAGTAAGACTGATGTAATTAAGCAGGTGTCATCACAACTTCTGGCTTTTGGATCAAAGTTTGAAGGTATTCGGATTAGTACCACCTTTAGGAACAGAAATATTTACTTGCTAGGTTGCTTTGCCTGCACAGAAATAATTGTTTTAGTTGGAGGAACATATATAAGGTAGATGCATATACCTCCAATGAAGGCCTCAAAGTTAAGAGGTCTTACTGTAGAAAGTTCCACTTTTAATAGCATCTTGGTTAGCATCACCAAGAGCAGCCTCGTTCAAATACTTGTCTGCCAATTGGACTCTCTTCACATTCTCTTGTTCTTGGACAAGCATGTTACCATATTGCAAGAGCTTTTCCAAGCTCATCTTGGGTTGCTCAAAGGTGGGAGGCCCTTCCTTTGAATTCACAAGCTTTTTCCCAACACCGTCAACACCAACTCCAGATACCCACTTCCTTACTTCATCATCATATACTCTAGCCCTCAGTGCTCCAAAGAAATCTGCAGTAGTACATGAAAGGGGATAGTATTAGTATCCAGTGGGTGTTTGGAAACGTGATAAAAATCTTGTAAAATAAATTCAATGCAAAAGTTATAACTAATAACCATTTCTTGACCTCACATTCTACATTTGAAGTACATCATCAAACATAAAATAAATTCATATGATATGTTTGGTCCTATTTTGACACATCTACCAAATGATATCTTAAATGGTTGTGATATTTCAATTTCTAACTATCTATGAAGCTTCTTACCAATAGATTGGCCAGGGAAAGTGTCAACAAGTGTGACAATGTCTTGGTCAGCTACACCATCAGTGCGGAAAATACCCTTGCAGACACCAATGCGGTCATCCCTAGTTGGTGCCCAGTAGAACTTCTCCATACGGCCATCACGGATGAGAGGAGCATACAATGTTGAGAAATCATTACCAGTAACAATGATGGGCACACGAGGGTTATCTTCCTTGTTGTACATACCAGGAAGTTGCACATTTGTGGGGTTATCAGCAATGTTCATGAGAGTGGCATTCACCATTTGGTTGTTCACAGTGTATTGTGTGGTTCCACCAAGACGACCAGCTCCTGCATCAAGATCATTGATGAAGAGACAACACATCTTTCCCTTCTTTATTATATCAGCAGCTTCACGGTATCTTTGTCTGATCAGTTTTGCTGGCTCTCCTGCATTTCCACTTTCCAGCTCTCCCGCACTCATCATGATGGGGCTGTAATGTTCAAAGTTCTAAGTTGTTAGGGTGTTGGATTTTTTGTTGTTGTGTGGTTCAATATATTCATATCTATCTATGTTCAAACAGGTGAAAGAAATTCGTTGTGCACTAAATATGTTCTTATATTTCTAAAGTAGATTATATTTTGATCTCTTTTTTAGATTTTAAAATTTTAAAAATTTATTAATTTTGTTACCTAATAACTTTTAAAAAATAATATGACAAAATTCAATATTTTCATAAATTAATTTTGTGTCACATCAGTTTTTTTGTATAACTAAATTAGTAAGAGCAAAATTAAAAAAAAAAATAAGAATGCTATAAATCAAAATATGATATATTATCAGATATTAAAAACAGAGCATGTTCTTTTAAATATTTTATTTTTACATTTTACATTTTACATTTATTGATTAGTAGCTATATAAGCCATAGGATACTTGCTAGTATAATTGAAATCTTTATTGAAACGTGAATGGAATTCATTAAGGAGGGGTTAGTATAGCAAGTACTCACTTAATTCCCATCTTGGCAAAGACAAGCTCACATTGGAAAGATTTTCCTTGTCCTTTGCCTCCCCAGATACCAAGAATGAGAGGAACCTGTAAAAATATAAGGAAAATGTTGAATATTTCAATGTGTCTCATAATTTTGCTGAAGTCTAATGCAGACATCATGTTTCTAGCTGCATGCCTTGATGTTGGGCAAGGACAAGAAGTTCTTGGTGATGTGAACAACAAGCTTGTCCATAAAAGCTGGAGCAATGTAAAGTCCATCTACGTTGTTGTCCAAGTCGTACCTAAATTGAACACCATGCATCATCACTGTCAGCTTCATATAAAAAAAAAATTAAGCAAACACCAAAATGGTTTTGAAGTTTGCGTGACTCACTGGCGAAGTCCAGTGCTAAGGTACTCATAAGAACTCATGACAGCATAGTGAGTTCCAGAATCCATTGGAGCTTGGAAAAGTGAATCAACCATACCCTTTCCCCTTGTGATGTCTTGCTGGTCATCTGAAACATCGTAAGCCAAACCCTTCCATCTGTCTTTGTCTGTCTGTTGGTCTTCATCAATCTCTTTCTCTGCAGCCACAATTCTGAAGCTTCCACATGAAACCTTGCTGTTGGGGACTCTTGAGTTCGTCTTCTTCAAGCTATTGCCAAAGAAAGCTGAACTAGGAACTGAAGCTCCACTTCCAGACCCATTCAAGCTCAACTGTAATATCACAGCACCTACCCTTTCAATCTCTTCATACTAAATCAAAATTCAATACTTACAATTCGTTTTCTCTCTTGTATCTTTTTTATCTATTATTTATCATCTTTAGCATTTAAGGATTCTAATATCCAACATGTTAGTTATATCATTCATAGAACTGTAGGACAAAGCACCGTTTCTATATAAACATGCACACCAAGTTAAATAGAATTTATATGGGAAATGTGTTTTGGACCATCAAGTTATATATATATTGTAAATAAGAAATAAAAACAATGATATACGATAATATATATAGTACCACTTTTTAATGATAGAAAGAATAAAACTCAATAGATATATCACTTGATTAGGAATGTATAATTACTGACACACTGTGAGCTATATAAACAAGTTGAAAATATTCATGACCCCATCCACTACACTCTCTTACTCCCTCTAGTAAAGTAATGGCGTAAAGCAAGGGTATAATGATAAGGGGTATGAAAGTATCGTGTTGTTAAATAAAAACATTCACGCGTGTCAAACAAGACCTTAAAGGGAAATAGTAATTAAGTGCAAAGTGTAACAAAGTGTGGAAAAGCATCATACAAGAGTTCTGTTGACAGCTCCGACAGTGGAGACGGAGGCAGCCATGGATGTGTTGTGTTTAGAGGTTCAAAGAAGGGAAGTTACTAGACGCAAATTCAGTGCTAGCTAACTTATGACCAAAGGGTGAGACTTATAGGAGCTGCTTCATTCAGTCTACACAGAAGGATTGCTCATAGAAACTCTGACATCCACACAATGAAGATTGCCCAGTTGCCACGTGGCAAGCCTACAGTGCCTGAAGATTTTTGGTCATTTTTAAGCCTAGACCTTGAGGTTGGTATTGAAGCTTTTTCCAGCTCCACCAGTATTATGAAGATTTTTATTGCCACACAAGCCCAGGATGTGTCATTTCGTCTCATTCAAATTCAAGCATTGGTTATTGTAATTTAAGCATTCTTCCTAACCAATAAAAATTTATTATTTTTAACGACAACTACACTAATATTTGAGGTGCTATTTTAATCAAGGCATAGATGGGTACTATTGACCCCACACTAGCCAAAAGATTCAATTTTCAGTTGTCATGAAAATTGTGTTCAATTCGAGTATTTTCAGGTGGAGAAAAATTGGACATGAATTATATGATATAAAATCAAGAAATTAATTTGATGAGTTTGAGATAATCTTGTGAATGGGAGTGAGCCTCCATTACATCATGGTCCCCAACGTGGGTTCCATGGACCCAAAGATAGTAACAAGTTCCTTGTTCTGCTACTGCGCCTTCTTCTCTTTGTGCCTCTTCTTCTGTCTTTCTCTTTGTCTCTTCTACGCGTTGCATGTGGCTCTACGAACTCCTAATCTAATATTCCCCATTCTGTAATTGAGGATATTCATGTACTTCACTAGTTTCTTCAGTATTAAGCTTCAGAACAACACACACACGTTACATCTAAGATTGATATTTTAATTATTTATATTGGCAACTTTAAAATTTTTACTTTTGGGTCCAAAAAATTAATTTATATATATTGCAAATCAACCAGAACAAACTTGGTATCTAATCTAAAGCAGGAAGATCGGAATCAAGGAAATTCAATATATATATTATGTCTCTTCTAATAATTGTGTGCCTTAAGATATACACGTGTCAAGCTATGAGTAAGATATTTTATGAGCAACATGTATCTATCTAGAGAGAGAGAGAGACTGCACCGAGTATATTTATCATTCACAATGAAGGGATTTAATTATCTTAAAGAAAATGTTAGTATTTTCAACGGGATATTCTTTTGGTTAAATAATTGTCTGTGTTGATATCTGATAGTTATGCATTTTTTTGCCATCTCTTTCCAATTTTAAAAACAAAATGATATATGATTCGTAAGATTTTTTGACAAAATAACATATTTGTGTGTAATTGGTTCAACAATAAGTTTGAAAGAAAAGGTAAAAGAAAAGTCAATACTTGATGAAAATCATCCTTGTGGGATTGACGTAATATTTTTTCTGATACAAATTTCTTACTATTTTGTAACTTTCTTTTAAAATATTCTCACTGTCGCATAAATAAAATGATTTCCATGATTTCTTTTGAATTAACTTGTTAATTTTTTGTACTTAAAAATCCAAACAAGTTAAGAACATTTTCTGCCACAAGCAAGTTTATGAAAACAAACAACCATAAATGATTTATTTTTTAAAAATAAATCAGGGAAAATAATCAAGGGTCATTGTTATAATAATAAAACTAAACTATTAGAATTAAGACTGAAAAAGAATTCGAAAATCATAATGCATGAAATTTGAAATAGACTGGTTCAAAAGAAAATGATGATCACGTTTCATGGTTAAACTCGAAAGCCCAAAGTTCTTCATCCATTTTTACATAAAAAAGAAATGGCATCACCTCACAAGTCTCTCTTCTCATGCATCTGCATAAGTCAAATATAGAAAAATTGTTTACTGCTTTGAAATGACAGAAACCGGAAAGTTTTGCTAATGTAAATGACATTGTCTGCCAACTCCTTTCGCATAAACTTTATTTGTTTCCAAAGCATTGGAATATAGTATATATCCATGCAACTGTTGCTGATTACTACATAATTTTGTATTATTAGTCTCTTTAGTATGAAAGAGTCAGCTACTAACACTTAGGGGTAAATTTTTTATTGTAATATATATATATATATATATATATATATATATATATATATATATATTGAATAAAAGATATAAATTTCTATATTAATCAGATAAATAATATATAATTCTCTTAATTTAAATTTTTATAAAAAATATTATTTTCCTTTCAAAGATGTTCCTATGGAATAAAAAGGAGTGGTGTAATTTACCACTCTAGATAATTAAGTGGCCAACAGCTAAACCAAAATTAGGGAGGGATTAAAATAAACAATCAATTAAATTATGGAGTTTAATGGACCATTAACAAAGTCCGGACAAAAAGCCGCAAAGAATAATGTCACAAACCGGCCAAATGTTGACCAAACAAAAAAAGAAAACCGGCCAAACTCTTCCCTTTTCTAAATAAGTTATACATGATTTTCAATTTCTAAGGATTTAATGTTATTAATAAAAATTAATATTTAATATTATTATCTTTCATTTAAATATGTGGAAGTTTAACCGATGGAAGTTTAGGATGAATTTTAAATAAAAAATAATTTTTAAAGTTTAGAAATAAGAGATTCAGAAGTTTTATAAGATATAGGTTTGAGTTTTTTTTTTAATTTTGGATGAAATATCATGTTTTAATTGATAAGTTTTAAATAAAAAATAATTTTAAAAAGCCAATTTATAAAAAAAATTGAATAAAAATAAAATATGAAAATTTTAGGTAAAAAAATCAAGAGAGACCAATTTTTTTTTTAATTTAAAAATAAAGGGACTTGATTAATTTTTAAAATTTGAAAATCAAAATCACACACAATTTAAACTAAAAAACTAACAATATAATATAGTCTTTTATTTATTATTAGAATAAAAAAATTATTTAAATTCTTGAAGATATAATCATTAATTACTTTTACCTATTAAATTATTTACAAAAATTAGTTCCTAAAATTTTAAAAGTTTCGGATAATATAATCACTAACATTAGAATATATCAACTATTTCAAACAAAGTATCTAACAAACTATTTCTATCCATGTTTTTTGTAATGCTCATGATTTTCGCAAATGAGTACTATCAAGAGCTACTTCTAGTAAGAAGAAATTATTGGAAGATTTGAGATCACTACATCTCTATAATTTCAGGTAATTATTATGCAACATGTGATTATGTTTTTATAATTAATTAATAAAAATAATAAAATTTCATCACATATCAAATGATAGTTAGTTGAGACTATAAACACGCAGTGATCTCAAACCACTTAAGAATTTAGAAGTCTATTTCTAAAATTTTATAAAAATGATTTAGAACTCTCAAACTATTTTTTAAAATTTATTTAAATAAACTTCTTAGTATAACTTATTAAAATAATTTATTTTCATTTTATCTCAATAAATTTTATTTATTGAATAAACACTTAATAAGTTATATGTATGTAAACATATTTTTAATTAGGCCATGTACCAAAACACATTATTAAGTGTTTGAAAGAGCATATGAAAATAATTAAGACTTTCATAAACTTTTTTATTATTATTTTAATAATTTTTTCCGTATAACATATCAAAATACAACATTTAACTTATTTTGATATGTTTCATAATTAATTTTATGTCACAAATTATTGTGAAATAATATTCTTTATGTTTAATTAAGGTGTGTACTTAATAATCAAATGCTTAAATATTCCAGCAAGCTCTAGTGTATTCAAAATATGAGGTCTCCCGAGGTTCAAGTTTTAATAAAAATAGTGTTCAAAGATTTTAAAATTAATATAAAATTTAAAGTCTTTCTGTTTTTATATGCAAAGCTGTGTGTCATACAAGAACAATGTCCTCTCCAAGTTTTTTGAATTCCATTAATATTAATTTGTGTATCAATTTGATTAATATATTTTCATGAAGCACGCCTGGTCGGTCAAAGTACCAATTAACAGATCAAATTCTACACTCGATCACTGTTAAGCCCAACAAATGCTGATGATGATTGGGTAATCAATGACACAAGAAATTTCATGAACGAAACCCTTTTTAAGGTATAAAAGATGAGCTTTGTTACGTTGACAATGACAATGTAGGCCACAAAAGAGACCCAAAAGAACAACATACTTTAAGCTGAAGAAGCTGCCCTTTGGAAACAACAAAAAGAACTTACCCTCCCAAGTTATGATGATGGTTATATAAGCATTGAATCATTACTTAACCTTAGACAAACTATTTTGAAATAGTCAAGTATTAACTAAAGTTGATGACAGGGTTTGGCTCTTCATGTGGAGCATGCAAGTTCCTACGGAGAAAGTGCACAAGAGATTGTGTATTTGCTCCTTACTTCTCATATGATCAAGCTGCAACCTCCTTTGCAGCAGTGCACAAGGTTTTTGGTGCTAGTAATGTCTCCAGGCTCTTGTTACACCTTCCAATGCAGAATAGAAGTGATGCTGCCATCACCATATCTTTTGAAGCATTGGCTCGTATGCAGGATCCTATATATGGTTGTGTTGCTCATATCTATGCATTGCAGCAACAGGTTCTTTGACCACAGAAACCTGCTATATCACACACCATAATTATGTAAAGTGTGCTTCATATATATAACTTTAATTTAACCTTTCTATGAGCAGGTTGCTAGCTTGCAAGAGGAGATAGGTATTCTAGGAAATCTAATGGAGAACACCACAGTTGGTGTTGATAATTGTTCAAGTGGACTGGTGAACCCAAACAACGGGTTAGAATATGTTTTGACACAAAATGGCACAAGGATGCAATCACATCAAAACCATTATGCTAATATATGTTCTCAAGAAGGAAGTGGAACAGATTACCATACCTTGGACAGAGAGATGAATAGAGAGTTTCCTAATGCAAATGAGTTGGAAGACCATTTAGATCCCAACTCAGCAGAGAAGTTTTTGTCTGGAATTGACCAGGAGTTCTTCCTGAATCATCCATGGTTCAAGCATAGTAATGGCATAATAAGTTAGGAATATAATATCTGAGTTGTAACAAAAATTCTGCTTATCTCAATTGTGCAAGATTGCATAAAAAGATAAACTGTCGGGAATGGCTTAGTGTTTATCAAATGATCCTGTAAACATTATTGTCAGGTTTGATAACTAAAATGGTTGTGCAAGTATAGATATATAAATATTCTTAAGTACAGTAATCGGTTTCTTGCATTTTGCATAAGGATCAATAGCTCATATACTGCTCATAATTGCGTGTATCATGAGTTAACGGCCAATTCACTTCCATTTAATGAAATGTTAGCCAACCATAGTGATTATTAAAATATTCAAACTATTTCGATTGACTTGATTCATTTTAACAGCCACGTTAGTTGCTAAGAAATGGATGGTTGAGTATTCTGGTCTGAAACTGAACTAATCATCTCTGAAATATGAAATTTTTTATTTTTGAATTTTCTCTCTGAGTAAAAGTTTCCACAATCCAACAATCGGATGAAAGTATATTATATAAACATCACTCACTCGCTAGTATAAACTTCAATGCAATTTACACTTATCAATCATTTCAACAAAAGGAACTAACCAACCAATAAAACTATCCCCAAATTACTACTTTATCTTTCAAGGACAGTAATATGTAATTTAAGTAAAACTTTATAACTCAGGCAATATCAAATATATTGGTCATTTTCCGAATAGAATTGAGTAATACTTGACGCCATAAATCACAAGGAACTAACTTAGGCGAGACAGTAATATAGAAGGGTAACTGGAAATTCTTAAATTTTCCACAAGAAATCAAAATATCTAACATATTTGTTCGACATAAAGTAAAATGCAAGAGTTTTACCAATGTATAAAATATAAGACCTTTCCATTAATTATTGAAGTAAGAGATGGATGTGGCATCAACTAAAGCAAGGAAAAGTGCTTTAGGGGGGAAAAAAGAAAGAAAAGAAAAATAGATGATGATCTCAGGAACACCACTCTCTTGCATTCTGGAACATGCGCAACCAAGGACTAGGCCCCTTCTTGTCCACATCCCACTGCTTTGGATACCATGGGAACTGCCACATTAAGAAGCAACGCTCGGGATGAGGCATCATTGCAAGATGCCTCCCATCTGGAGAACAAATAGCAGCTACCCCTAAAGGAGAGCCATTCACATTGAAAGGATAGATCTCTGTTGGATTGCCAGCATCATCACAGTATCTAACGGGAGCTAACTCGGAGTAAACTACACGGTCCAACACACCTTCATCTGGGAAATAAGCTCTTCCTTCCCCGTGAGCAGCCCATACTCCCAATGTACTACCTGCCATGCCTTTGAACATTATAGCTGGAGAATCCTTTATCGTTACACTTGTAAAGCGACATTCAAACCGCCCTGACTCGTTGTGAATGAACCTAGGTTGTGAAAGGTCACCTCCAGCACCATGCACACCACCAACTTGGGGACCCGGTATCCATCCCAACAAAGCCATTAGCTGACATCCATTGCATACACCTAGACTGAAAGTGTCTGGACGCTTGTAAAACTCTTGAAATTGTTTTAAAAGGGGCTCATTGAATCTTATGCAAGCAGACCAACCTTTGGCAGAATCAAGCACATCAGCATAGCTAAATCCACCAACAAAAACAATTCCACGGAACTCTTGCAGAGAGATTGTTCCAGCAAGAAGGTCTGACATAGTAATATCCCACGGTTCAAAACCTGCAGCATGAAAGGCTGCAGCCATTTCTCTGTCCCCATTACTCCCTTCTTCTCTAATCACAGCCACTTTAGGTTTCACAGCTGCATACATATACTTTTCATCAGTCGAAGAAGGTATAAAGGACAGTTTCCATGATGGCTCATATCGACGTTTCAGTCCTTCTCTCTCCGCATCCACACAAGATGCCAACCTTTGGAATTTTTCCAGCTCAAAGCTGGTCTCTTCCCACATGTCCCTAAGGATACTAGTTTTTTCATTTAAACAAGATACCCCATCAACCTTAACTTCTATTGATGGATTGGTAGTCACTTGACCGATGATATCAGCTGAAACTCCAAAACTGTTCAATTTATCCGTTACAGAGGCCAGATTTTTCTTGCTAACCTCAAGAACTAACCCAAGCTCTTCCGCATAGAGTGTTTCGAGAAGGCTGTTACCTCGTGATGTCAAATCCAAAACAAGTCCACGATTACCCGCAAATGCCATCTCTAAGGCACAAACTAGCAACCCACCGTCACTGATATCATGACCAGCAGAGATCAGTTCATCAGCGAGAAGGTCTTGAACACCTTCAAAGACCTTTTTAAGGTAAGGAACATCATCAAGATCGGGACACTCAACCCCAACTTGGTCAAATGCCTGGGCAAGAGCAGATCCACCCAACCGCCTCTTTCCCTTTGACAAATCAATATGCAGCAAAATACCATCATCCCCAAGTTTTAAATCTGGTGTCACTGTTTTTGTTATATCAGTGCAAGTTACATAAGCGCTGATTACAAGATTTCCAGGAGCCTTAACCACTTCACCTCCAGCATGGGCTGCCATAGATAGGCTGTCTTTCCCTCCATCAATAGCAATACCAAGTTCAATCATTGCTTCAGACAAAGATATAGCAGCATCATACATGGCAGCTCCTTCCCCATCAAGCTTGGCAGCATACATCCAATTACCACTTGCCTTGACATCAGAAAGGGAAGTGACCTTTGCCCATACAAGATTTGTGACTGCTTCTCCAACAGCCAACCGTGCCATTGCTTTAGGGTCTAACATACCTTTGATTGGTTGTTCCCCAATGGCACATGCACCTCCAGTCACATCAGTAAAAGTTTGAGCTATAACTGCAACATCAGCAAGGGTAACCTGCAAAGGACCAACAGTTTGCTGCTGTGCCACTAGACCAGTAACACACCTGTCCACTTTTGTTGTTAAGAAGCGTTTTGAACAGACAGATGGTAAGCTCAATACCCTCTTCAGAGAATCTACCACTGTGATCCCAGGGGCAATATCAAGTGGCTCCCGTTCATAAGCAAGCCGGTTGAATTCAAAATATTTCTGAGGCATGTCACCAAGAACTTTTTCCAGTTCAAGATCCACAGCTGGGGGAGGTGGAGGCAGTCCATTAGAGAGACACTTCCGAGTTGCTAGGCTATCAACTAGCACAACACGCCCATCACCACTAATAGTTCCAATCACAGCCATTGAAACCTTTTCCCTGCTACAGATTGACTGTAAGAGCTCACGACTTTCTGGCTTCACCAAGATTGCATCTTGCTCCTGATACTCAGCACCCCAAATTTCTAGAATAGACATTGTATGATCACCAACCACTACTGCTCGAACATCTATCTCAGCACCCTTTGGATATATAATTTCCTTTACAACATTACAGTTTCCACCAGCACCCTGATCATGAATGCTGATAATTGGATTTTTATCCCCCATCTCAATACAGGCACGAACAAGACGATATAATTTTTGGGCCATCTCAGCATCCCCACGTTGCACAGCATTAAAATCAAGCTCGGCATCATTCTGCCCGCTGACCATGCTTGAGGCTGCTCCACCTCCCATCCCAATACGATAAGCAGGGCCTCCGATCTTAACAACCAACATTCCAATGTCAGCCTCTCCCTTTGATATGTGACTGTGGTCGATCTGCCCAATGCCTCCACTAAACATGATTGGCTTCAACCATTCTCGCCTCTCCCCACTAGGAAGTCTCATTCCAAAAGTTCTACAAAATCCCTGGATCAATGGCTCTCCAAATTTGTTCCCGTAATCAGATGCACCATTACTAGAATCTATAAGGATCTGCAAAGGTGATGCCAAATTTGATGGATAAGTAAAGGATGGATCTTCCCATGGAGCATAAAGCCCTGGCGTGTTGAGATTGCCAACACAATAACCAGCTGTAGCTGCCTGGACAAAGGACCCCCTTCCAGTTGCATGTGTGTCCCTAATGCGACCTCCTGCACCTGTCTCTGCACCAGGATAAGGTGCCACGGCACACGGAAAATTATGTGTTTCAGCTGTAAACAAGATATCTAACTCCCGTGCTGCAATCTCTAATGGACATGCTGAACCAGGCTGAATTGGTCGCAGTTGCTTTACGGGGAAACCCTTGATAGCACTTGAGTTATCCTTAAAGCCAATAACTGAGTTACTTGGATTTGCCTGTAAAGTACTTTTCACAATTTGCATAAGAGTTCTACTCATAGGCTGTCCATCAATGAAAATCTTTCCAGTAAAAAACCAATGCCTGCTATGCTCACTGTTAGACTGAGCAATGTCAAACAATTCTACATTTGTGGGATTACGCTTGATGTCTTCTCTGAAAAGCTTGGTGTAGTATTCTAAATCCTGTTCATCAAAGGCAAAACCCATCTCCAGATTAATCTCTTCCAATGCCTTTCGTCCCCTCTCCATGACAGGTATATAACGAATTTCCTCTGGAATTACACTGGTCTCAAAGGATGTTAGCTTCTGAGTATAAACACATTCAGTCATCCTATCATGCACCATAGATGCAAATTCATTGATTTGGTTGTCTTGTAATTCACCTGCGGTGTACAGCAAGTACCTCCTTGACCGTTCCAAACGGTTCACTTCTGTCAAACCACAGGCTTGGCAAATTGCAACGGCATTGGCAGACCATGCTGTGGTAAATGACAACCTGGGGCCAACCTCTACTATAACAGAATTCAAACCCTCCTTTCTCTTTTTCTCAAGAAGGCTCTCAGTTCCCAGATTCTCAGGCTCAAATGTTTCTTGAAGAAGCCATTTAAGGACCGAAAGCTTTCTGCTTGAAAGTGTTGAACCAACACCAATATTATAACACTGCTCCGTTTGCAGGTCCACAATCTGATTAGAGATTTTCACTTGAGCTTCCTTCAGAAGCTGAGCAGCTGCACTTTCTTGCATAAACGGGACACGATACAGATGAAAAACTTCCAAAGCAGGCTTCTGAACCAAGCCAGATGGCTCTTCTACAGAACTACTCACATCCCCAGAAACCACTGCTCTGGGTTTTTCTTGAGCTTGGCACTTTAGAGGCAAAGCTTTTCTAGTTGACCCCAGAGCCAAATTCCTATCCCAAATCCTGCCCCAAAGCATGTGACTTCTCAATCTCTGAGGCTTCTTCGCCAAAAACAAAGTTTGCCGACAGGTACCCTGAAAGCAAAACCGCAAAACTCATAAACACAAATGCACTTCATATGCCAAAGTTAAAATAGTGAACCCATTGGTCAACGAGAAACCAAAAACCAAAACAAACCCATGCCAAAGATGCAAATTTGAAAACAATCCATTCAACTTATGTTACAACACCACCAAAGGATTAAAAAACAAATCCATGCCAAAGGCTTTGGGTGTAGTATATGATGCTAATTGAAACAGAGTATAATAAATTCAAACCTGCATGAATTCAGACACCCCAAATTCCCTAATAGTCGCCATGTCCTCGATCAAAACTCACGTGAATAAAGTATAAGAAGTAGAAGCGAAGACCCCCAGAGTGTAGCAGTGGCGTGAAAATAAGAGAGGGTTATGGCGTGGCACCAAGGTGTAGCAGTGGGTTCAATAAAGAGAGGGGTTTTTTGCGTGGCACAGAATAAAACCCTACAACCACACTGCACTCTCTTTCCCTACCAATCAATAAAATTCTCACTTTTCAACTATTGGTTGCTTTGGCGCTATTTTATATTCTTCAATATTATTATTATTATTATTATTATTATTATTATTATATATATAGTTTTTTTTTTCTTCTCCCTTCCTCTCGATATTATCTTTTCCTGTTCATGCTTTGTGCTTTACTTTTGGATTTGACTGAATCTGAATCAGATACTTTTGGATTTAATGGAGAAATTTTAGCAAGTTTTTTTAAATATGCTAATCTACGGTTATAATTCGCTTATACACAAATAAGTGAAATAATAATATCATAGTTATTATATTTGGAAATGTTTATTTGATTTTATGGATAGAATAAAAAAAAATGAATACGTCAATTTTATTAATTTTATTTTAACGACACAGAATTGGCTTTTGATTAAACTCTAAGTAGAGTTGGCCCTGTGGGAAATCTAAGTATAATTTTATTTTTCTTTTTTTAAGTGTTAATGTTACTATCAAATTCTTTATGGTTTGTAAAAAAAAATTAATCGTCAACAAGATGATGAATGGGTTGAAATACCTCAACATGTACTTTTGTTATATGAAATTCATTTTTATATAATATGTTTAATTTTTTCTGACGTGAGATCATTTATTTACATATTTTCTTTTTTAAATATAAGTTGCTTTTATATTATCATATGCCGTGAGCTTTTACTTTAGTAAATTAATATCTTAATTAATATTTATGGGAAAAAAAAAGTTCACAGTATCTTATTCTTTAATTGTGAAAACGATTTAGTTATAAATAACAAATACCATAAAATTACTTTTTCGGAATTTACAGTTTTATTCAAGCATAAAAAGTAGACTTAATGAACCTATAATAATTAGGAAAAATTACTATATTTATCGAATAACGTTAATATTTTATAATATATTTTTATATTATAAAATTAAAAAATGTCTAATGTTTATTTTTGACAATGACATAATACATTTAACTAAACAACTTAATTAAGCATAAATTATTACCAAAAAAGTTTACAAAAATCTTAACCCCAAACAACTAATAATACGTTTAGGTGCATGGTCTAATTATAATATGCTTGAATATCAATTTAAACAAGTGTTTATTTAATAAAATTTTATTTCATAAAGAGTTTTTATTTCAAAGTTCAAATACATTATTAAACGCTGTTCAATAATTTTTTATTATATGAAAACTTATTGCATAATTTTCAGCATAAAAACTGGCAAAATAATTAATAAAATTTATTTTAATGCACTATATCAAAAATTTATTAAAAATTGTAAAAATTGTCAATTATTTTCATATAGAAACATTCTTTGAAAATTTTTAATATTTAAATCAACCATAAAACTAATGTTATTAAAAGATCTTGCTGATCAATATATTAAAATTAATAGTTAAAATTTAACAAATAATAAATTTACATTAAAAAATATATTAAAACGCATTTACAATAAAAAAAAAAAAGTTCATTATTAAATAAAAATATTATAAAGAATATAATAAAATCACTTTTGTAAGTTCAAATCAAGTATTTTAAATGTCGTTAAATGTATGAAAATAAAATTTTTCAAAGAATCGTAACTTTTTTTTGCTAAAAAAAATAATACACACCAATTCATGTCAAAACAAAAATTAGGACGTTACCAATTAAACAAACTACACGGTATATCTTAGTTAATTCGAATAGTAACATAACAATATGGTTATGATAAAAAAAATTATCAAATAAAAATCTACTATAATTGAATATAAAATCTATTAATTAAATTCGATAAAAATTACATATAACTTTAATATAATTATATTATATTCCTCAATTATTATAAGAAGATGAAATCTTATCTTATTACTTTAAAGTAGAAAAACTAACTCAGAATTGGTATTCTAGATTTGCACTCAAGATCTAGAAGAAACCAAGCACTGTTAAAAGATAACTGAAGCCTTTTTCTGTCAGAACCATTATCCCAAGATCTCTGCCATGGCAGGCATAGTGACTCAATAACTCCCTAAATTAAAATAAAATTACTCCTCCAAATTTAATCATTAAAGTAACTTTTTCATTAGTCTTTTTTCAAATATGTTTGAAATTATATCTTAAAAAGAACTAAATCAAATGTATTCTGTAACATTAGAAAATAATTTTTAACTTTTATAAAACATAAACTAAAATATCCAATTCATTCCATTTCAATAATTAATTTAAAATTTACTATTTAATTCCATTAATGACAAGTGTGAACTTGGATACTACACATACTTGGTATGAGTTGTGGACTACTTCAACGTCAATGCTGGGTGGGAAGATAAGTCTATATTGGAATAAATTATTTGACAACAACGTTTAAGCAAGTTAAGTAAACCAGCCACCATTACCTTGATGACAAGTCACACATCCCATCATGTTCACAGACAAGAGAATCATGAGTAGTTAATTGAACCACAACTACTTGATAATAAAAGCCCATTATCCCAGCATGCTCACATCATGCAAGTCAAATATGCCATTAAAGCAATATTCTTAAATAATTAACCATTTCTCATCGTTGTTATGACTTTCTTGCCCACAATATTACACTCTACAAATGCACATCTCCAATTTGATCCATTTAGTGAATATGATAAGTATGAGATTTTATAACAACACAATATGATCAAAGTAACATAAACAGCCATCTTATTTTACGTTTGTTTTACATTAAGACAACAAATTAGATAAAATAAGTCTATAAAATAGACTTCATATACCATTAATTAAACTGATACTACAAATTCTTATCGAATCTACCAAGCGCGCGGACTCTCAATGATAAAATTGCACATAGCATATGATGATCCATGGAATAGTCGCTTGCATCAGAAAATTCTGTAGGTTAAATATTTGCTGAACTAAAAGTCCTTCTGCTGATCAGAATAAGGTGGTTTGTTTTCTTCTTTTTCTAAACAGTATCTCATATCAGTTTCCTAATTAACGATCCTAATGTTTTGATACAGTGCTTTGTGAGGTGGGAATTGAGTATGCAATACAATAAATAAATCACTGCCCGTCTTAAGCAAATTTGTCCTGCACCACACATAGAGATATACGGTTACTTATGTAATAAGTAATGCTGTCATTTGCCTCAAGGAATTAACATCAAATATTACTCCTGCCATTTACTTACTTTTATTACCCTTCATCTACCAAGTTATAATTTCTCCCTTTACATTTCCAAGTTTTATTGGGTGTCTTAAGGAGCCATATCATTTTTGTTGGCCAGGGGAGGGGCATTTGAACCAATTAGTGCAAAACCAGGGTTTTATTTGACCAAATTACACAAACTTAACCCGACTAATATGGCTAATTGACATTGTTTAATTCTCATTTCAAGAAACTTGGTCATTTGAAAACCTACAAGCTACAAAAAAACACCCCCCTGGCTAGGACATATGCTATACAGATAACTTTTTAACCTTGGCCAAGGATTATTAATCTCTTCTGCTAATCAAGGAACATCATAGATATACTTCATTCATCGTTAAATTCGGTCCATGATTGTAGGATCCAATCACAATGCTTTCAATCAAAAGAGTTGCAATAAAGACACTACAAATTAAGAATGACAGAATAACACCAATTTAGAATCAAAGAGAAGCCCCGTGCTCAACATCAACCACAATTGTTTCAGTCAATACAAATTATTGTTCCTTTGCATCCACTTCTTCATAACACCACAAAAGAAACACAAAAAAATGTTAATTATTTGGCTTATCTTATTTATCTCCATCAGTATAGTCGTTGTCTAGAAAAAATTAAACTACTAATACAAAACATGTAAGTCGATTTTAATAGTATCGTGCATCATACTAATAATAATATAATGCATCTATGGTATATATCCATTTTCCATGTCAATGGAATTATCATATATTATAATGCATCGTACTATTAACATAAACATGCAAAGACTATATTAATATTTTAATGACCGCTAGACAAATATTGTATCATATATGGAAAAAAAATACTTAATTTTTTCAGTTAATATATGACTCTCTTTTTTACAATAAAAGCATTATGAAGGGTTAAAGATCCGTTAACATCAAATGTAAAACTTAAATACTTACACCTTTTAATAACTTTTCATAAAATGCAAAATGAATTCAACTATTGAATCATCTTACATTGTTTTTATAAACATGCATATCAAAGTTCACACAATTTGAACCTTAGTAAGTAAACTATCCAAAATTTGATATTTACTTATATTTTAAAAATATATTACCTGTTAAAATAAAGTAATATGATGAAATATATATTCATTTTATTTTTGCATGGAATTTTATAAAAATAATCTACTTGATAAGAATATTCAAATCAATGATTAAATTGGTCAATCTTGCATTTTATAAAAAGTTATTAAAAGAAGTACGTGCCCAATTTTGATGATTGGTGTCAAAGGATCCTATCTCTTCGTTAAAAGTTCACAAACATCCATACAAGGAAAAATAACAAGGAGCCAAGTGCAAGATGGAATCAGCATTACCACATTGATGAAAGATGATAGAACTCGCATTAAAATTTCTCAGTTTCAAGATCATCCAAAACAAAAGAAAATGGGAATTGAGTGTAAAATAGGTGACTGAATTGATTAAGAAAGCAAGTGAACTAATGTATTAAAAGGAATAGCTTAGGAGCCCGTGATGCTGACCAGCCTTGATTCAGTATCCAACAATTCAAAATTCGGTGGACTCAATGTCTACTACCCCTCCCATACTTTTCGTGTCTATTGACACCTATTATCTCAAATAAAAAATTGATAATAAAGATGTTGGCTAGATGATTTCTAGGCACCAGTGATACAAACCAAAGGCCAAAACCACAACAGCATCCACCATAGGGTCAAAACTTAATAATTGTCGAATTCCTACAATAAGAGTTTTGGTTCTTACTTCACTTTCACCTATCCTTTTTCTTCTTAATTCTCTCTCCCAATAACATTACAACTTTCATTTTTCTTTGTTCTATTCCTATCTCTTGTTTACACACCCTAAGGTGTATATATCGATGTGTAACAACCATTATTCTTATTCTTCATATAATACTAAAAAGTTGACCCCATAAAACGTAGAAGTCTAAAACAAGGGGAAGTTACACCCAGACAGCCTTGTTTGGCACCATATAGATGAAGAAAATAATGTTAACCGAGTTCAACCAGCATGGTCTACTCTAAAGTCTAAACAGCATGCGAGATTCAGGGAAGGGGAGATGAACCGACCCTACCACACCTTCCCCTCTCTTGAAGAAAAAGCTAATCCATCGCCCTACTATTAAAGTAGCAAGTGCAAAACTATTCAATGCACTACTGTCCAATTAAATACCATTACTAATCAACACCATGACTTTCCAGCAATTTCCTCTACTGCATGAAATACTAACTAGGCAATTAAAGAGACAAACAACAACGTACGCTTACCATAAATTCCTGAACATAGCTCCACTCTTATTCCCGAACCATTTCAAGCCTACACACAATCACAACTGAACTCTTCTACCAAAAAAAAAAGCAGATGGATTAGACAGAACAGAAACAAACTAGTACAACAAAATAACTTGATAACATCTACTCGAGTCTCTTAGAAGCAAACAAAATGAACAGGGAAAAAAAAAACCAAAAAGGCTAACCTTGCTAGCAAGATATTCTTACAAGAAAACCGTCAGAAATTAACATACTGCACAAGTACTACTACAAGTCAGTGAGATGAAAGATATGATTGAAACTTTTATCTCTCAGAAAGACGGAGGAGGACGAGGTGGGGGTCCCCAAAACACATCATGAGGCATATTCTGACCATTGTGCAGCAAATTCGGAGGCAAATTATACATAGGCATTGAAACCTGTTCGCCCAAACCTTGAGAACCCGGAGTTGCTGAACTAACACCCGGTTGCTGTTGTTGCACTTGCATTTCTTCCTCACCTTGTTCATCCTCCAATGGCAACCTCTCATAAGTAGCATTTGCAAAAGTAGCAGCAATCACCATCACAGGCCCCGAAGCAACCAACGAACCCGCCACGGCGCCGCCAACGACCTGTCCCTGACCACCGGCTAAATACACGGTGAGTCCGGTGGCACCAGGAGGAGAAGGAGAAGGCAAGAACGCGCCAGAGAGAGAGAGTATCTCGAACCTTCCATGAAGGGTTATAATTCCACCGGGTGCAGCCGGTTGCCGGAGAGTGACGTTGGTGACAATGCCACTCCCACTAAGCACCGACACGCCACGGTGGCGACGGTTAGCGAAGGCGGCGATGCTCTCCACCACGTCACTCCCGGTGGTGATTTCCAACACGTGGCTTCGTAGCGCGTTTGGGCTTTCCTTGGTGATAACAATGGGTGGCTTGGGCTTGTTCTTGGACCCTGGTGGCCTGCCACGTGGCCTTCTCCCGCTGCTCCCCGGTTCCGCCCCATCGTGGCTTCCTGGGTTCTGCTCTTCCCCGTTGTCCCTGCTTTCCTCGTCCTCGGTCGTGTTGGTGTTGGCGTTTGTGTTGCTGTTGCTACTGTTAGTTGGAGTTGTGTTCACGTTGTTGTTGGTGTTGTTTTCCATCAACTCTTGCTCTCTTCTCATTCCCACATTCCCAGCCCACCAACGATTCGCCATCTTTGATTCAAACGATCTCAACACCTTACTTGTCAGTTAAATATTCAGATCTCTAAAGCTGAATCCCAAAATCAAACCCAAAACCTTATCAAAGCTTGGTAAGTGCATCAAACACATGAGTTTTGCATGTAAACCCTAACCACACTACCCAAAATAAATAGAAGCAAGCACAAGACCCAAAACACACATACACACAGTGTAGACAATCCCTTGTGGTGCTAAAATTTCACAACAACAGTGTGTTTTTGGGGGGTGTTGCTTAGAGTAGAAAGGGTGTAATACTATAATATGGAGTTGTAATTGTACCTGGATGTATGGCACTAAAAGGGTCAGATTAGTACGGGGCATAAAATGGAAACAGTAATAGCAAGTACCTTCTTCAGGACTAGACTAGAGGGTCCCCCAGTTTTTTTTTTTTTTTTTTGTGTTTATAGCGGTTTTATGGAAGCGGTTTTGGGTTGTGTTTCCCGGTAACCGGTAAGCGGTGTGTTCAAAGTTTTCAACTTCCCAAGTAAACAGAGGTGCATCCACTTGTTGGTGTGGTGTCACCTACTCACACACCTACGTTCAAAACAAGATCACAGGGAGAGAGGGAGAGAGAGAGAGAGAGAACAAGTTGCTAAAATGGGTTGATGACTGCATTTACTGTTCTGCCCTCGTTCCTCTTTGATTGTGGCTTGGTTCATTGGTCTGGTCAGAACTGGGGGGCGTAGTGGGGTGGCTCGAGCGCCGCGTGGGGCTTGTGAAGTTGTGGATTAACTCTTTCACTTCCCCAATAGTTGCAGCTTTGAGTTTGCATTATACTTGCATCACTCCAAACCAAATCTATCATTTTCTTAGTTTCTTTACAATATTTCATAAATATGACGAAATTTCATATCTATTTTTCAAAACAATATTTGTAAATGTAAAAGGGTGTTACTGTGTTAGCTTTTTAATGTGAGAATGTTAGTGTTTAATTTGTTGACTGTTGACCAGTATTTTCGGAGTATTGATTAAAAATAAATGTAAAGTAGTATTTTTAAAATATTTATTGGGAAATAGAATAGACAATTAATGTTTATTATTAAAATATTTAGTTTAAAAAATGTAAATTACGGTTTATGGAAAATGACAAATCTATTCAATGATTTCACATATTGAATAAAAACCTTTTTCTACTGTGTTATTTGACTCATAATAAAAAAATTATACATAATATTTTTATAAAATTTCATTGATTATATTAAATGTTATATTTCAAAAAAATATTATTTACTATTCTTTGTTATATGTTTAAAAGTAGATATTAAAAAAATCGAAATAAGAATTCAGAACGTTTATCGATCTTAAGGATTCAACTCAAAACGCTCTTCTCCTTCTTGACCAGTGTAATGGAGTATTTTAAATAATATTTTTTTTTCAAAGCAAGTAAATAGTTAACAATAATTAATATGATTATTACTAGGAAGTTTAAAGATTTAATGTGCTTTCATATGTATCACACTCAAGAGTTGAAAGAGTGTTATCAGCAATTTCTTTTCCCCGATAAAAAACAATAGATTAGACTTATCTCTTCTAGTAGATTTTTGTATACTGCAATTTTTTATAATTATATTTTAAGGAGACTAATAGATATTACGTTATATTTTACTTTAATATATATTATTCTTTTAAAATAATTATTTTAAACTATCAGTAGTAATAGTGGCTAGTTTTAACTTTATACTATAGAACAATAAAGAACTAAAAAATAGGATTGAGTTAAAAATAAAAATGATGGATGATAACCAAAAGCAACAAAATAGTAAAAAAGTAATGACTATAAATAAAACCTAATAAATCAATAAGGGAAAAGAACAGTAACTGGAAAGTTATTAAACCCTGTAATTTATTTCTAGTAAACTTACTTCTTTTATACAATCAAACATATTTTCAATAATAAGATTAATGTTATCTTACGTTAACCAAATAAAAAAAATCATTGAAAACTAAGTCTTTTCTAAGAGCCGCCATGGTAAACTCAACAAACAAACAGTGGAGAGTGGTGTTATGTGGGGAGACCATGCCATACAGACCATGCTCGGGCACCTCGTGGGAGGGCTTTCTTCATTATTGGACTTGTATATATATTAAGATAAAATAATAGTCAAATTATATCAGCATTTTGTTTGCTATACTCGAAACTTTTATGTTTGCATTGATAAAAAAAAAGAAGAAAAAAAAAGGGAAACAACGAAAGAATTATGCATGAAATAAGCAAGATATTGGATTTCTAAAATAAAATACATCAAGACACCAAGAATATTTTAGAAAATGTTAACTCTCTTTTCAACAACTTTCTTAAATATTTAATAAAAGTAGATGTACCAATAATCTGTGAGCATGAAGTATAACTAATCTTATTCATTTTCTTTCCAGGAAATTGGAATTCTAACCTTTGATTTATTAAATATGAAATATTGTCTTTGTCTAAATTAAATTTTTACAAGTTAACATTTATATTTATAATATATCATCCCACAGTCAAAATTGACACATAAATATAATTTAAAAACCATCTAAAAATTAAAAAGATATACATACATTTAATATAAGATATAGTATATTAAAATTAAATTAAATTTTCTCTCAGAAGTATTAAAATTGATTTGAAAAGGGTTAATAAAATAAAAAGTGTGTAGATGGAGAAGAAAGGGAAAAGAAGTTGTGATGATCGCAATAATAGAAAAGTATGGAAAGAGTGATGAAGGGAGGATGGGCGAGAGTGGGGTAACGTGCTGATGCGGCAGTGGGACACATCACTGTCTACACAACACGACAAAAGTACGAATATCAATGTCTGCAACTTCACCGCCAAATATTATTGCCTCCTTCTCGTCTTAAAGTTTAAAAAAACAATTATCATTAATTTAAATAATTTGATTTGAATGTATTAATATTAATTATTATATTATTAAAATATGCCAATTTTCATGATAATCAACATTTTATATAAATTAATCATCTTATCTTATGATAGAAATAGTAACGTGTTATTTATTTGTTAATAGTAATGTAATATATATAGTAAGAATGAGTTGTGAAGCTCTCTCTTGACATATTATTATTTTGAAAATAGTTTGAATTATTATTTACATAAGTTATAACATTATTTAAAAAAGATAAAGAAAAGGGTTAGTTTAATATACTAAGATAATGTGTAATATATTAAATAGGGGATGGATAAGTGAAGCCATTTAAAGAAAAAGGGTTGAATTAAGTAAGTGAGAATAGAATGAAGTGACGATAAGATTCCACTTTTATTAAAGGTAACAATGTATGAGTTTTACATTTTTTTGGGGTCAACAATATGGTTTTACGTTAAATAAAATGAGAAACTCCCTACGAATTTGTGAAGGCTCCATTTTTCACTTTATTCTTTACCTTCTAAATGCAATCTCAAGGAAAACGCTTCTTTCACGATATTCGTATATTAAACAAGGCAGTATCGGCGTAAAAAAAAGGTTGTACATACTCCAAAAATACTAAAAATTAAATTTTTTAAATTAAAATAAATTTCATATATATTATTTTCACAAACATATATATATATATATATATATATAATGATAATTACGAGTCGTATAATTATATAAATAATTAAAATTAAAATTATTTTAAAGTTATGTAGTCACCTTAAAAAATCATGCAAAATTTTTAAATCATTATATAAGTTTGATATTTTAGTCATAAAAAAATTTAATAATTAAATTTTATTTACAATCTTAAATAAAAAGAGCATTTAATTTATATAAGATAGGTATCAAATTATAGTATATGTTCGTTAAATTACAAGTTTTTTTTTTTTTTATCACGAGACAAGTAGAAATAATATAAGTAAAAAAAAACCTCTCATTCTAAGTATTTAACATAATTATGGTTATTAAAACTTAAATTTTAGATCATAAATATAAAATAATTTACTATTAATTGATCTACTTATTAAATGATTTATTATTTAAACTATGAATTATTTTAACTTTATAATAAATATATATTTCTCACTAGAAAGAATATGAGATTTTCAAATCTAAATTATATAATGTAAACAATAAAAACTAAAACAATCAATTCTCAACAGATAACTCAAAAAAAATTATAATAATCAAATATTTTCTGGTAAGTCATTCTATGAATACACACACTTGGTTTAGTTTCTAACTTTCAATCCAATTTTGTATGTGCTCTCAAATCGCCACTGCTTTTTTTCTCCTGAGAATGGGATCATTACTAGCAATACTCTGAGTGATACCACTTTTGCTATGGCTGTGACCGACTTCAGAAAAAAAAGTGAGAATGGAACCAAGAAAGGAGTTGGAATAAATAGCTATTCCAAGAAAGTAGATGCTTGCCCAAAAGAAAAAAATAAAAATTGATGATGGGATGGAATGCAGGAAACGAAAAATTATGTGATGATTTTCGTCATGAAAAATCCATATAAATGCATAAAATAAAATAATTAGTATATTATAATAAAGGCTTAAAAAATGTTACAGCATATCTAAATTTAATTTTCCAGGCAACCTATTTTTTAAGATTCTATTTAAAATATAATTATAAATAATTTACACACAATTTGAAAATATAGCCTCATAGTATAGCTTTAATTTGAACAAATATATGTACATTTTTAAATAAGCTGAATTAAATATTTACTTCGTATACAAATTTTCTCTTTAGGAGCACAGAATGGGTGAGCTTCTTTAGATTCTCTAGCAAATAGCATGGAGTGACTGGTACTGTCTTCATCTATGCCATCCAATTCTCGTGTTTTGGTCACAGGTCGATGATCACTTCATCACAAATTTACAAAGAAATGCAGACATGTAAGTTTGTTCATCCACTGTTATCTTATCTCCATTCAGACGTCAACTTCTCTATTTGTTTTAAATTAGCTATATTTGTTATTTTTTATCGAAGCATTATTTTTGAAATAATTAGTTTGCAATTTTAATTATATAATAATTAATGATTAAATGATGGAAGGGGTAAAATCAATATATTTCAAATTTTTTATACATCTTAAGCTTTTGATATTCGTCATTGTATAAGTTATTGCTTTGGTATAGGATAATGAATCTCCAGTAGATATTTATATTGATTATTTTGACTTGAATTTATACTGAAATATGTTGTAATTTTTCCCTTGCTCATCTACGAGGTGAAGAATACCAACCAATTATAGAAATAGAACACAAATGTTTTATTTGCAAAAATATCATAAAAAGTAAAACAATAATATTATGATAACGTTTTTTTAATAATAAATACGAAAAAGTGGTATGAGGCACACTTGTTCAAGGAAGCAAAACTCATAGTGGTGGCCAAAATTCAAATATGACCAAATTCTCGAAAGCTAGTAAGCAAAGGGATAACTACTCTCAAGATATTAGCACCTATGAAAGTAACACAAACATCGTTATCAGAGATGGATTCAGGGGGTAAAGATGGCATATGACCTTTCCATTTCAGATTGAACATTTTTTTTCCAATTCTGGATAGGTTGAAACCAGGTGAGAAACTTCCACAATAGAGATGAATTATATATATATATATATATATATATATATATATATATATATATATAATTGTGCATATTTATAAATTAGCATAATTAGTGCATAGTTTTTTTTTAATATATGAATTGTGAAGGAGGTGATATTTATTTTGATAGTACATGTTGAAAAAAACTACTCTAGAGTAATTAACCAAAAATATATTTACTACACACCTAATAATATAACATGTATATTAAAATTTACTTATTTTCGACCTTCCAATTCACGTAGTTTCTAGATATCATTATCCATTTTCACGATATAAAAAATGATCTAAGAGGATAAACATAGGAGCTGATGATTTTCAATGTATGATTATGGCACGAATAGCAGTTGAAGGAAAACTTGATTGATCAGTTTAGATTTTCTTTAAGAACACGGTAGATTTGGTAGGAATGACTTATGGGTTAGAGTTTGAACTTTGAAATTAGATCAAACACTTAGTCAAATAACTTGAGCTTATGCTTAATAAGGTGGATAACCTGATCTTGTTGGTCAACCGCTGAAGGATTTGATTTTAAAAATTAGTATTCTTATAACCAATCCTATTCCTTTATATATTGTTAATTAATTAATAAAGTAAACTAAGTGCTTATTTTTACATCATTAACTATAAAGTTAATGAGTGTTTTAGTTTGCACGGTACTTGTAGAACAGATAAAGCCTCTTTAAGTTTCAAAATTTCAAGTTTAGGAATTCTGAATTGCTTACATAATATGAATGTAAGGGTAAATTTTCATAGTTATTTTGTGAATAAACATTATTTAATATTAAAATAATAATTATATTATTCAATAATAATGATAGTGGAAATTAATATATAATAGTTAATTATGATAGATATATGTTATTGATTTTTTTTATGAAAATGACTTGTAATTATTTAAGCTATTTATTTAGTATCTGACCAAGGATATTTTTTACTCTCATCTAATATAACTATAAAAGTCGTTTTTGATTAAATAATTTTTGCATGGCATTATGAAAAACTCCTAAAACTTTCCTCCGACTATACTATAGTTTACATCATTATATGATTAAAGTTGTATTATCTAAATTTAAAATATAATCTACCAGTCAACATCAATGATGTTCTTTTATTGAAGAAATAAAAATGGTGTGATATCTTATCTTGCAAAGAAATAAAAACCGGTGTGATGATGTCATAAGTTTCACAATGAATAACATAGAAGCTCAACGTGAAATTTTAAGTCACAAGATTTTCATTTAATAGATTAATGTTTTGGATTAAGTTTGCAGTTCATGATTTGGTTCTCTTTATGTTGATTCTCCTCTCATTTATGTGATTAAGATAACAATTATCGAGAGTTAAGTTCTTAATGAAAGGATTAACTATAAGAGCTTATGCATATGAGAAGAGTTTAATTAAAATATAATAAACTTCTTACTTAATTCAATGTAGAACTCAATAAATTATATTTGTTTATTTTAACAATGATCATTCATTTAGTGTTATCTGTAAATTTATCTAGTAAATTTCTTATACACGGTACAAATATTATTAAATTTAAATAAAACTTAAAAAAATAAATTATATATTATATAAATATCTGCATAATTATAGAAAATTCACGATCTTATCGTAAAATTTAATAACAAATCAATGTCCTTATCTTATTTTTCCAACTTTGTAATCTCTTATAACTAGATAATTTTCTTTTAATTCTTCAGCTATTCCTCTCGCTTTTAACTTTGTCCCTCTTCTGTTTTTCATTATTATTATTATTATTATCTGCACCGTTAAGCCTCAACTTGATAATGAATACGAGGGATATCTTTGTTTGGCAAAATTACGGAATAAATTAGCTAAAAGCTTAAAAGTTAACTCAAAGTTAATAAATTAATAATTAAACTAAAAGCATGTAAGTAAGCTTAAAATTTGATAAATATATATTTTTTAAAAAAGCTATTACCCTTTGTACTTTAATTTTTCAAATAATTTACCACCTTTTTCTTTTAAGTTTTCTTAAGAAGGTAAAAATTTCTAAAAACTATGCATTTACACTTCTTCAAAGTTTAATACTACTATATTTGGTATATAAGATATTGAATAAAATCTGATTAAATTTCGATGGGTATGAGTATAATTTTCTTTATATATATATAAAAAGCCGAACAATATCCATACTCACGGGAGCACAGGGAATCAACATCACTTGAAGTTGTGAAATTCAATGCACAGAGATTTCACTACATGATGTATGATTAAAAGTTCTTTGTACTTTAGCATAACATTGATTATTATTAGCTAGAGGCTCCATGTGAATTTGGAATCGAATTTGTTGGAAGCTCTGCATTCGATTCAGTTCATGCCAGATGATGCAATAATGTTACAAAGCACAACACAGTGGCACTTGGCATTCGTTAAATAATAGATAGGTAAGATTTGAGAGAAACGTATAAGGTGGTCCAACACCACCGATAATCTCAATGATAACTGATGAATATAACAATGCAAGAATTTATATATATTAAAATAATTTATTGACCAATTAAAATTACTAGATTATGGATGGTCCAAAACTTAAAGTGGTCACCATAACAACCCTGAATTCAGTGTTGCACCTTGTACATATCCATAATACAGAAAATTAAAGGACAAAACTAAGGTGATGTTTTTCGGTCTAAATTAAAGTTTTACCTAAGTAATTTCCAATGATATTAAATATAAATATTTTATTAAAACAACACCTAAGTTTTGTCCAAAATTGAAATGACAAATTTGCTTTAAGAAATCATGCTGGGTTGAAATCCATTGGCAGTGAATCCTCCATCAACTGAAACAATCTGCCCAGTGATGTAGGACGCCGCTGGCAGGCAGAGGAAAGTGACCAAGGATGACACTTCATGTGTTTCTGCAATTCGCTTTATTGGTGTTCGAGATAATACCTCATTCACAAACTCTTTTTTAGCAAGCATCTGTTAGAAAAGTAAACAATTAGCAACCCAAGTTATGAAGATAATGTTGTCATTTGAAGATTAATAATACACATTATAGTGCTGACATAATTATATGTACAAGTACAATTAATCAGCACTTAGAATTCATACAATTTTTTTATAGTAACAAGTATAATCATCTGATTAATCAACAAAAACTATTAACTACAATAATAAGATATTCGTAAAATATCCAGAAACACTGTCCTTAACTAGATCCACTCAACAGTAGTACTGAAGCACATTATTTTGGTAACATTTTCACAAAGAAACCTAAGTAAAATTAGATGGGTCGGGCCAATATTTTGTGTATCATGTGTACATTTATAACATTATGGTTCCATTAAGCTCCACAGCCCTTCTTCACATTAACCCTCCACGTGTGTTGCGCGTTCTGTCATGGGCCTGCCATTCTCTTGTGGGTAGTTGGGTCTATAGACTATTTAGATTTTTCTTTTCAATAATAAAAGTATGGACATTGGTTAAGAAATTAGAAGTGAAAGCCTTTTATGATAAATTGTGTTAGATTGCGTTTGAAATCACAGAGAGGTGCATTTATTATATTTTCTAACAAATCTTTTACTTTTAATTTCTTAACCAATGCTCTAAGAGCAACAAGTATTAAGAGTCATAAAGACTGATGGACACATCTGAATGCTACTACACTTCTGATCCTTAAAAGGAGCATGTGTGTAAGAACGTCAAAGCAAATATTATGTTTGATATCCTAAAATATGGTATGAAGACTGGAGGGATGAACGTAGTGACAGCACCAACAAAAATAGAATACTATCTGCCGCAGAATTTACTATTGACCAATCAGTTCACTGCTCATATACAACTCAAAAAATTTTAATTTGTCAACATAATTACCCAATCTTCATAAAGAAAAGACTATTAGTCCTTGGAACAGATAATAAGAGGGTAAGAGCATTACAGGTTCCGCAAGTGGCGTTTTGGTATACCAGGGTGCAACACAGTTACTTCTTATGTTGTCTTTGGCCCATTCACAAGCAAGATATTTGGTAAGGTGATTGATTGCAGCTGACGAAAATGGCAATGTTAAATCTGTTTTGTCAATATATTTGAAAATAGTTTGTAATCTATCATGTAAGAACCAGAGATGACAGTTATACATCAAGTCACCTTTAGTTGCTGCATAAATGGTTCCAGAACCTACGCTTGTCAGACTTGCAACAGAGGAAATGAAGACGATGCTTCCATTTCCAGATGCTTTAAGAAGAGAGTATGTAAGTTGGCTCAGATGGTATGCAGAGTCCAAGTTGGTTGTCATCAATTTTGAATATTCTTCAGCTGTATACTCAATTGTTGGCTTCCGCACATTTGTTCCGACATTATTTACCTAAGCTCAAAAGAGCATCAAAGAAACAAAATTTATCATGAGCTGAAGTCATGCTCATGCGAGAAACAAGTCTATGAATTTGAACATTTTTAATAATAACAGTTTTTTATGCTAACATCATCAAATAATCACAAATAGCAAAGTTATATATATCATGTTTTCAATTATTAATTATATTGTGCAGATATTAATGCTGCCCTTCTGAGTGTATCTCCAGCAACACTAAGACAGAATTAATTGGGAAAATTGCATTAAGTAATCAGTAAACACCAACCACTTGGAAATTAAGTGCATGAAACATGGAAAAAGGATGAACAACAAACATGGCTTTAGCATCTTAAATTTCTTCTGTTATTTAGTGTTTATCCACAAATGTTATTAGTTATTAGTTATTACAATACATGATAGTATCATACAGCAATACACAGCATAATGAAACCCTGTTTGACTTATAATACGTGAGATCGATCTCTAATATATACCATAACCAATGATCCCAGCATAAAATTAACGAGTCATCAACAGAGTTGAACACAAAGGTTATCCTGCACACTATCCTGAACACAGGCAGAGGTAGGTGGCAAGGTACAAGAGCTCCTACTTTTTAAAAAAAAATTAGCATAGTAAACAAATTAGTAAGTAGTCCATATCAATTTCATTGATTTAAAAAGCATTACCGTGGGATAAGTCATATTATAAATACAAGAAATTCTAGCTTTTTTCCACTTTTCCATATGCACACTCTCCCAGCAACATTACATTCTCCTACAAATTGCTGCTATTTCAACCGCTCTATGAGATTTATTTTCTAAATTTTCACGTCAAAAGTGAATTAGGAATAAAAAAAATGTGCCATTCAAATATCAACATTATATTTTTACACTTCTTTCCATTACATTTATTTTTCACTCTCCACATTCTTTCCATTCCTCTGTTCTTTCCATACCACATATCGCTTACTGCTCGACAAAGTATAATGTCAAATCTTTTCACTTCACATATAAAGTTCATGTTTGTTTTTCACAAACTATCTTCAAACTTTTGACTCTAAACTATTTTAAACATAAATGCAAAACAAACAATTCCGAAAATAGAAGGAAAAAAAAAAACTCACAAGAATGTTGAGCTTGCCATTGAAGGTAGAAGTCACTTGTTGAATGAGGTTCTCCCTTTGAGGTGGAGAAGAGGCATCACAAACAGACCCAGAAACCGAAAACCCCTTCTTTTTCCACTCCTTCAAGCACGCATTCAGCTCATCTTCATTCCTAGAACAAGTGTACACACTGGCACCAAACTCCGCAAGTTCCTCCACCACAGCGTGCCTGAACAGTGATCCAACACACCATGCAAAAACCGAAACTTTAAGTCGTTTTAAGAGACCCCAGAATCAAGAAAGCCAATTCAATTCATGCAACAAAGAAAAAGGAAAAAAAAAACACGATTTAGCAATGTCTAGCGAGAGAAAGAAAATGAGAAGAGAAAAAAAAAAAGAAGAACCCAATTCCACGTGTTCCTCCAGTAACGAGCGCAGTGGTTCCCTTGAGAGACCATCTCGAACCTGTGCTACTGCTCTCTGAGTTGGACATTGTTGTCTCGGTCACTGTTTTGCTCACACGTTCTTATCTTCAGGTGACCAATACCATGAAGAGTAAAGGATGTGCTTCTTAGCTTTATTCAAAACAGCGTCGTTTTGCAACTGGGCATTTGTTTTTAATTGCTAATGTTATTTTGCTTTTTTATGGGCCCAAATACAATTTTTTCAGTCGCCAGATGGGCCCATTGTGAAATTGTCTGTGCTGTCACTTGTCACTGGTGATGAAGCAGGAGAATAATGAAGCATATTTTTGTTTTTATTAATTTAGAAAAGGACTCACACATGCACAAGAGTGTAATAAAATACGAGTAACAATAAGTCAAAGTGAGATGCATGTTGCCATTTTTATTTAAAAATTATTAATTTTATATATTTCTTTTAAATAAGAGAGTGACATGATTTATGTTTTTCAGGTGCCTATATAATAATTCTGAGCTGAGTTTCAAGTCCCGAACTATATATTTAACTTATCCCTATGAATTTGACTTATACATGTCCATAAGAAATAATAACTTTTTTAACCAATTTCTAGATAGATTGTTTTATATATATAAAGAAGCAACTATTTCTCAAAATTAGTTCATTCTCAAACATGCGAGACATTTAGGAATTTTAATAATGTATGGCGTTCACATTTAGGTAATTAGGCACCTACAAAATAACAAAATTCATCATAATCACGGAGGAAATTTTCATTACAAATTACAATTGCCATCACGTGCATGTAGAGAGTATAGAACCCCTTGTTCTTATCTCCCTTTTGTCCAAAAATAAACTATTAATTTTAAAATAATTCGATTTCTATATGGAACATGATATGACAAGTTGAGTATTAGGTTTCTAGGAAGAGTATAGAGACATTGTAGGAAGGAGAATAAGCTTGTGAAGTGTCATTTGTCAAAACGCCTTTTACAACCAATGAATAGATTAATTATACGACGAAATGTCCGTGTAGTTGTTTTCACTGCCAAAAGCTAGAAACTATCCTAATGCATAGACACACACGTGCTAGGTAGCTACAATTTCAATCTCTAGACTCTTATACTTCAGCAGTATATAGCAATAGTTATAGAAATACTATCACTACTCTGCATACATCGAAGCACCCTAAATAAAGAAATTTTTTTTGCTAAAGCAAGGAGCATATATCAATCTCAATTCTCTTAATAAATACCCGAAAGAAAACAGAAACGCGCACATCATCCCCATGTGATCTCTCTCTGATCAAACACATAAGATAGAGTCACATAACAGGCATTGCCAAAATCAAAATGTTGCATTGATTGATCAAAATCATCCCATGAACCTACTATTTGTCTATTCCAAGTAATTAAACACCAATTTTAGTCATAAAGTGACTAACTTCATCAACGAAGGTTGGTTGCGACTAATTGCGTGAGCAAATTTTTAGGACAAGGAGGATGTTCAAATTGTGAGAGAAGATAATTATTTGAATGAATTTCTAGTTACAACTTGTTCACGGAGTTAGTTTCGTGGCAATGCTTGAATATTCTAGTTTATGGGCCAACCTCTCATTGAAAATATAGAAAATTATTGATGTATATTTACCTAATGATTTAAGTTTTTTAGAATTGTTAAACTTTTTAATAATTATTATAGAAGATAAATAAGCGGTAAGAGAACTTTAACAATTTTTAAATTTTAATTACGTTATATAATTTAACTTTTAAAGAAGTTAAATGTTAGTAAAAGTTGACATGTATTTAGCATAAGATAAGTGAACATGTGCATGATCCACCTTAACTAATGGAAATATTGGTTGATGACACCCAACCCCGAACTTTGTTTTCTTGATTAATCACTCTTTTGTGCCAATGTCATATCACGGTGTGAATCAATATGAATGAAACCAATAAAGGGAAAAAAATGTGAAAAGGGTAGCAGAAATTCCCCCTTGATCATAGACAGCAATGCTTCTGCATTCCTTTACGCAGACTGCAAAGAACATGAAGTCAAAAGCGATATTTCATCAAATTTCCTTACAAAGAAAGGTTGAAAAGAACAGACTATGACGTCCCCGTGTATTCTGGAGGAACGGTCGGTGTCACAATAAGGTGGCTAACACTGTTTTCAAGTAACTAAAGGCACAAGAGTCTCGGGCTTCGAAATATTTGAAAGATAAGAAATAGACATATTTAGGGATAACTATAGCTAACATGGATATAATGTCACACCAAGAGTAAAAACAATGACATGCTAATAAGGCCAATGATGTGATGTCCTTTCGCTCTCTACCAAACTAAATTAATATTTGGTTGTACTATAATTAACATTCAATTTCTGTGTGATTGGTTGGATTTTTGGAAGTGTTAGGAAGGAACATGTGGAAAACAACTGAAGGGTTTGGAATGATGATGTGAAGTGGTAAGTGGGTGAGGATCACTAGTAATGAAATGATCCGTGTAAAAAGATTATTCATAATTTTGTGCAGTCTTATATGCATGTGACTACTGTTAGTTCCCTGGAATATATGTAGCTGAAGTGACTTCTAATTGTCAGTTTCTGTCAGTTCTTCTACCACTTTAATTATTACCTTACAGTTGAACTTTCCTCTTCCTTGATTCCCCTCTAAACTTGAAGTTAGTTGAGAGCCAGAACCACAGGAGAGAAGGAATATATATATCAATAAAAATAAATAAAATATGAATTTTCTTTTCACATGAGAAAGATACAATTTGATTTAGCCCTTCATTATGAAACCCTAGCACACATATTAGAGTTTGTCCAACTTATCACAATGAGATGGTGAAATTTTACATATGTTGAAGAATGTAAAATATTGTTGTATTTTTCATTTGTTAAAGAGATTCCATTCGTCTTGCAACCCTACTAATAATTTTATCATGCTCAAAGAAAGAGAAAAGTGAAACATCTACATGTTCAAGAAAAAAAATAAGGTAGCTAGTAACATGTAACTAGAGATAACATTAGTATTCAAATTAACATCTGATGAAAATAAACCTAAGAATTCTATCCAACGTTTAGTTAGGCGAAGAAGGTTCTTGCCTATTTTCTATGAACCCCTAATAGGAAAGACAAAAAAAAAAGCGCAAGCACTGACATTCCATCACAACTTCTTCTGTTTGTCCTATATACTAAATAACTTTCTGTGGTTTCCCAAGCCTGAGTTCAAGGTCCAAGTCTTCCTTTCCAGGCTTAAGTCCAAGTACAAATTCTGCAGACTGGAAAGTTAGGAGTCTATCATTTGAACATGGCTTGAGGAAGACGGGCAAAGAAGAAATAGAAGTCTTTGGTTTTTTATAACTGAAGGCTTCGTCCCCACATGAATCATCACTCGGTAATTTTTGGCCAAACACTGAACTTTGCCCAACACACAAACTTGTTTCAACATAATCATTACAACCAAAACCTTTCAAACATTCTTCCCTTGCTTTGACTACCCCTTTTGGATCTGAATCAGGAGACCCCATGTGGTGGTGTCCCCAGCCAATTGAAGAAGAAAAAGGAGACATGATAGGTTGACAACAATTTTCTTGGGGGGATATAGTTGAGACTTTGCTTGTTGTTGTAACTGTACAAGCATGGTTAGAGTAAGTATTAAGACAACAATCTAGCAGAGAGAAGTAGTTATTCTCTTCAGAAAATTAAGCACTTGATGACTTACAATCATTTTTGTGATGATGATGATGATGAAGGGCTTCATCATGTGGGGTAAGACTTTGTTTGAGCCTAGCCCTGTCCCTCCTGTGCACATTCATGTGGCCCCCTAGAGCTTGAGCAGACCTAAACTCTCTTTTACAGAAATTACATGAATAAGATCTTGGAGGCCATATACACCCACCAAGTATCCTAGCAGCATCTTCTGCAAAAGCTCTTTCCTCCCATGATGAGTTGTTGTTGTTGCTGGCTCCAAAGGGTTCTTGAATATGTGACTTCAAGATTTGTTTTCTCTTTATCCACATCAAGTACTGAGAATCCTCCATGTTGATCAATATAGCAAGAAAAAACTGTTAGGAGCTAAGTGTGAAAGTAAGAAACAAAGGTGTGGTGGAAGAAGCTTTATATAATGAGAAAAGCAAGCCAGGGAGGGAATTGAATATGAATGGTCTAGCTAGGGTTGCATGTCCTTGTTATTATATTTGAAAGCAACTTAAGAATCTATGAGGGAAGAGAAAAAAGTTAGCTGAAAAGGTCTTGTTATGAGCTCTGTGTCTTGCCTTTAGTACTGAAGCTTTTCTGTTGTTTTTTTTTGCTTGGTTTGCTTGCTACACAGGCTATAGAGGGTCCCATTTATGCAACTGTCTTGCATCATATTTGATTCACACGGATGAAGGAGATAACGGTTATGAGTGTAAGAAAATACTACTAAACTGTTTCTCTGAAGCTTCCACCAAAACCCATATGCTAATACTGTTACACTGTCCAGTGTTCTCATAATAACTTCCACTATGTAGTACGTACATAAAGTAATATCTCATTTAAACTCGTGTCTATTATTTCTGTTCCACTATAGTAACTTCTTTATTTTAGAATGTCATCACCTCTTTAATTGAATAAATTAATAGTACAATATTGCATGTGAGGTGGAAACAAATTAAAGAAAAAAATATTAATGTATAAATACCTGTGTAAAATGAAAGAGGAAAAGTATAATTACTATGATATTCACATCCAAACTGATAAACACTTAAGCTGCTATTTGATATAAGTACTTCTCCCAAGTCCCACCAACAACACATTATTTTTGAGTTATTGTAAGCTCAATTTTTCAGACATATACAATGTATATGACAATTCAAAATGTTGAAATCATTCATTTCTGTCGTCCATGAACAAATGATATATTAAGTAGCTAAGGGTCACCCCCTTATTTGGATTATCTACACACCTTTTCCTTTAGCATTTGTCGCTCAGAAACACCCACAGAATCTTTTAGGCTTTTCCTCCCATATCACGTTAAGCTAACAAGTCAAATTAATGGTGGGTAATGCATTGACTTTCTCTCTGTCTCTCTCACTCACACACACAGATACACGAAATAGCTAACCAAGGCCACTAATATACTGGTTGCAAGGTTAATTTCATTCATTTCTGTACTAATTTAAGAAACACTAATTAAAAATTAGGCCTAATTCAGTGCCCCCCCCCCCCTCTTAAAAAAATAATTTCTTTATTTGTTTTTTTAATGAATTTTTCACCATATATTTTTTTCATTATAAAATTTTAATTCTGTTGATTTTTATGAGGAATTTATTTTAAAAAATTAAAAATGAGGGACTAAATAATAAAATATATATTTTTAAGAAAATGAAATAAATCAAGCATAAAGATTAAACAAAGGAAGCTAGTAAAAGTATTTTTTAAAAATGTTTAGAACATCTGGGTTCTTATATTTGGCACCAATTGGCTTCTTTCAATTAAAATATTCAGTGGTTGTGTTTTCAAACGAATTATGTGTACCATCTGCACACCAAATTGTTATTAACTAATTAACTTCGTTGTCATTAATATATATTTTTTAAAAATGTGTAGTGGACTTTTGTGTGGGGAGGAATATTATTGCTAAGGGCTAATTCTATAATCATTTCATTAATTAGTCTGACTAAATCAGCAAAACAATTACACTCCGAGCCCCACAAACTAATGAATCAAATATATTAGCACCTAATCCTTGTTCTTAAGCAAGAGCAATTGCCTTGTACAAGTGACCAAGTTAGAAAGGATGTGCCTAGCTACCATTTGTGCTGACATAAGGTAATGGAGCTACCTGTGTTTTTATGCCAGTGTTCTTGCACACATGGATCTAGAAGCAAATTAAGATACGACAACCATGATCATTAACTAATATCGAATTGGACACCATCGTAGTTTATTGACTAATTGTTATTCAAAAAGTTTTGATCAATCATGATCTGCAGTTATGATTAAAAAAAAAATAGATGAAAATCCTTGATCATGAAATTATTTTAGCATGGGCATGGCTACCCAATTGCATAGTGCATATCGAGAGTCTGCAAACCGGGACTACTGTGTCATAGACCAATTTATTATGTACTTTCCAAAGAAAATGAAAAGCTAAGTGATGTATGCATGCATTCGACATTTATTGGATGTGATATGACACTTGGTAATCAACCATGCAATGTAATTATATTTTATTAAATTTTTCAAAGTGAGAGAGAGAGAGGAGTAATTGACACAGGAAAGTAGATAATGTCACCTCCAATCCAATTGATGTGAGAAATTTAAATATTACTTTATATGAAAAAGACAAGTGGCGTAAAAGTATTTGATTTTGAATTTTTAATATATTTTATATAGTTTTATACTACTTTTTATTGGTGGTAATATTTTTTTATTATTATTATTTTACATCGTGTGGGTGTGAAAACACTATTTTTCATTAATAAATGAGTCTACGATACTTATTAGTTATTAACAATTAATGTAGCATAAACTAGTAGATAAGTTAACCTTTTAGTCAAAGTGGTGACCAGTGACAATAAAAAAATTTAATTTATATATTTAATTATAGATTATTATATTAATAAGATTATTAATTTATGTAATAATTAATATAAAAAATTATTATATTTAATTTATAATAATTTTTTATTGATTGATCATATAAATGTTTATATTTACCATGCATTAAAATTAATTTTTAATAATAATAACAATAAACGTGAAGAATTCAACTAGATCTTCAACCATGTAACTAACACCCTTGGCTTTATAATAATAGGTCACGAAAAAAATAGTTAAAAAATTGGATTATTCACCTAACATAATTTGTCTGCACTAAAATAATATTAACATATTTTGAGTACATTATTTTAAATATTTCACAATTCATATAAATTTCATGAGATAATTAAACTCATTCTCAATTTCCGACAAACTTAAATTTCATCAAATAATAAATAATACGTTAAAATACCTTAAAATACATGGTACAAATAATTATCTTCAACACAAATCCTGGCGATAATCTCCTCTCTTTCTTTATCAGGTATCAATTATCTGCACCTAAAATTCCATAACAAAATAAACTATACTAATGTTGAATGCCTTAAGTTCAATATTAATCTATTTAAAGTGCATTGGGGTTCATAGCCAATAAATTCATATTATTTAAAGAATTATGCAATAATTTAGATTATAAACTAATTTCATATTTTTTTTAAATGCTTCCTTCATTTCATTTTCATTAATTAAAATATAATTGGTAAATTAGACCCTAGACTCATCATTCTTTTGTTTTTTTGGATCTAGAGACTATTCATTCCCATTTTTGGTTGGGAGAGACTCATCTCATTTTTTTGGTTGTGTGGAAAGACTCATCATTCAACTAGTGCTTTAAATAAACTTCGTGGGCCTTTAAGATTTTGGGCCTAATGCTGATATAAAAAAGTTGTTTCCTATCATATCAGATCACCATTGCTAGCTTGCAAAATTTCAACTTGTTTACATTTATTACAAAATCTTGTTTGAGATTTGGTGGGAGTAATTACACCAATCCCTTGTTACATATACATTGGTCCTCAAGGCTACTAAATTTTCATTCATATAATTAAAATCACTTGTATACATAGTTCTAAAAACCAATGATCCAACAATTGGAGATTCTACTAATAGATACATTTGCTTTGGAGACTAACACCTCACGCTGGAAATTATTTGACCTATACATAAAATCTAAGGAAGCATAGTCATTTACCATGTGATTACATTTATTGCAATGCCCAAAAGACATAAATGATAACTTCTCAATCCTCATTCGAGATTTCATACTCATAGGTATCTACTAAGGAATTCAATGAAGTTGGGCTTTTTTGATGTTGGGAAATTAGTAGTTGTTGATCTAATTATAGATATCTACTATGGAATTTCAAGCACCTTCAATTCATTGGTAGTCATGGAGAGTTAGTTGAACCAAATTGTGTTAGCTAGCATGGTAGTTTCACTTAGGAGAATTCATTACTTGTCAAACATGGAATTGTAAAAGTTAGCTAGCAATGCAATCTATGAGAATTACTTGTAAATCCTTGAATTGGAACCCACGATGATGCAATTGACAACCAAGTTCTCATTTTGTTTATCAAATCAGAGATAGAATTCGGATTTATCTAAGTAACTTTCAAGAAATAATAATTTTATTTTAAGTGGGCTAATAAATTTTTGTATATAAATAATTGATGTAATTTTTAATGTAATATAGAAATTATATTAACAACGTATAGAAATTATGTTCAAATTATAAAACGATTCACACTAACAATAAATCAAAGTCATCTAATTGATACCCAACCGTAATTTGATCACACTATGACTTTACTACGTAAATTTTACATGCAATGTCTTTGAATCCTAAAGTCGTTGTTATGGGAATCACTTTATCTAGTTATTATTTTTTACCAAAGTTTAGTCTTATAACTATGACTTCATAAATACGTGGTCAAAGACTAAAGAAGAAATTGTTAAGTAATGATTGTTTTGTCATTATTATTATGACATAATAGTTATTAATAAATGTGAAACTAATGAAGTATTCAATTATAAATTATGTCATTAATTTTATATTATTTATGGCTTAAATTTTATATAACGTGTGTTTATTATTTATTGATTTACATAGATATCAATACACTTCCAAAGGAATTTAGTACTACTTGAATGAAGGATGTTGGTTAAATATCATGTGCATAAATACATTGTTTTAAAACGATTGTTATTTTTATACACAGTTTATAACACTTTTAAAAATAATATATTTATTTATTTTACATCACATTATTCATTATATTACACATTCCTTTTTTCTAAATCTTTTTATTTATAAAAATAATTGTACGAAATTATAAGAATAACATTTTTTCCTCTTTTTATAAAGCTATTAAGGATGAGTTATATATATATATTTTTTATTTAGATACATAAAACTACAAGTCATTGTGGTTATTATCATTTCATAACTATCGCCCATTACACGTCCAATTGTGTTTAAACTTGAAATTTGAAAATGATAGAATTATTAAACCAACAACATTGACTGCCCCATTTTGAGGTGTTAGTGCAATATGATTGATGACAAAGAAAATTAAATAGGTTAGTTTCACTTCTTGTGATTATTCTTAATCCAAGGAATCGCCTTTTCAATAAATGCTAAGCTAAATCATTATTGACTTCATATAAAATAAGGGTAAAAATGATTGCAATATTCACAGTGATTTGTCAAATACAGAATTAAACAAAAGTTGAATGAATATAAGTGGCACTCTAATGGAGCGGCTAATTTGTCAATCTATGATAAAATATCTATAAATCATAATTAAGTTAACATTTTATTCATCAATTTTTTTATTATTGTTTATATTTATGTTTTTATTATCAATAAAATATTTTTTTTACAAAATTTTACTTGAATTTATAAATTCTTAAAGAATATATGTAAAATATATTAAAATAATCATATTTAATAGTATTTGATATGATCAATTCTAATATATAAATATTTTTTAAAATATAATTAGTAAATAATAACCAATTGACGAGTACCCTTAAAATAAGACAAAACGGAATACGTGAGTATGAACTTGACTCACTTTGTTGGTTTATTCCCATTGACATTATTAGAATTCAAAAAAATTAGTTAATTTTTTCAAAAAAAATTACTGTGTTTATTAGATAACAAATTTTCATGTTTTTTACTTATTTTGATTTTGTGATTGTTTTAAAGGTTAAAAATAATATTTATGAAAAGAATTGGCGTATTTATGTGGTAGGATTGAAGATGTGGAAAATAGATGGCATGGGTCATATGAATATGAATGATATCACATCCATCACATGTTTGTTGCGCCGTACCCGTTTCGCTCTTTTCATGATAATCTAACGCTAACTGCCCTGCAGCCAACACGATGCATTTAGATAAAATATATATAAATATAAAATAATAAGTTTTTAAATTCTAATCTATTTAACAAATTTAATATAAATATAAACCATTAATAACTTGTAAGAAAATGTTTATATAATATAATAATTTTTCATAAATTAAAAATTAGTTATCTTTTTAGATTTTAAACTTAAATAATTTCTCAAAAAATGAGAAACATAAATAAATTTTATTTTACTATTAATTCCTTACTCTCATAAATATTTATTTTAAATTGAATCATTCTTTTTAAGCAAATTTATATGTACGTATGTAAAAGAATAAGGAAGTTGGAAAGTGATGTCGTGTCGCGTGTAGGTGCTCTTATCAAAAGAGTGGGCCCCTATGTTTCTGTGCTTTAGCCGACACGTCATGAAAAGGATCTGTACGTGGCTCATTCTCATTGGCTCCTCAGTTTGCGATGTTTCTGTTTTCTTCCTTTTTTCGTACGCCATATTTTTATTTTATTATATGACACTCCTCAATTCTGCATTCTTCACTTACAAATATAATAATTAATGTGTCAGTTATACTATTTATTAATGAGAATTTCCGTTTTATTAATACTAACAATATACATGGATAAATCTAATTAATCACAATTAAGTTCAGTTTGGAACAAAAGGATAATTGCAAATACATAAGTTTTCAACTGCTTTTATTCATTTAATGCACTCATCTCATCAAATACACTTTTTTAATCAATACAATATTTTATAATAAACAAGGATAAAAAATAATTTTTTATTTTCACAATAAGGATAAAAAGTATTAATAATTATTTATTATGTAAAGAGCAAAGAGAATATTTAAAGGAAAATCTAAAGTAAATTTCCGTAACAATAAAAAAAAAGAGCTTGTACTAATCTTGTATTAGAATACGAGATTGCGAAAAGTAAGGAAAAAGTGAAAGAGGGGCAAATTTACATAGTTAATTTCACTGTTTAAATATTTAAAATATAATACATGATTCGTAGCCAAAATTTATTATTAATGATTATTTAAATTCAATCTTAACTATTAGAGTTAACAAAATTAAATTTATATTATAGTAATTATAATTTACTTTTAAGCGGTGATCGGCGAAGGTAGTATGCGAGCCAATGAGATTTTGCCGAGTGTCACTGTAAGTAGTATGGGTCCCACACCACAACTTTTCTTGGATCTCACACCCTATTATTTATGATTGGGATTCTGAACAATAAACACCTGCTTACACCTGTACCTTAATCTAAACCATCCAAACATTGTTTGTTTAATTAATATAAGAAACGTGTAATGTTTTAAGTTGCAATGAAAAAAATATTTTATTAGAAGTATTTATTTTATTAAAAATATAAAAACCATTTAACATTTAATTTAAATTTATCAGCTCAGATTATTTTTTTTGAGTCATTTTGAAATTTTAAGATAGTGTTGATTATTATTTTTTAAATTATATATTTATCTTTACATTTATATACAAGAAAGATAAATAATATATCATGAGAGTCAAAATAATAAATAAGAAAGATTAAAAACAAATATTTTTTATATAAAACAAAAACATTAATCATGTATTTGCTTTATACATTACAACATAAATAATAAATAATTACTAAAAGTATTAATAAAGTGCATTCAACATTCCTTAATCGATATTCATAAGATTTAATGACTTTAATAATACTTTTTTAATTACTTATTATCAAAATAAAATAAAAAATAATTAATTTTTTGTTTAGGATAAATTTTTACCACGTTAATCCATGTTTCATATGAAAGTCAAATAAAATTTAATTTTTTATTTTTTAATTAATCTAATTAGTTTAAAAAAGAACAAAATACTACTTATTTTATATAAAATAGAGACAAAATTAAACGATGATGACAAGTATTAATATCTTGTTAAATTTATCTTTATTTATGATGAAACAGAAAAATGATAACACGTGTATAAATCTTATTAATTTCATTTTTATATGAGACAAAATTCATATTATCCCTAGACAATAATCAATGGCTACACCCTAATATTCAACAAAATTCAACTATATATTCCTACCATCGTTTGATCAAAATTGAAATGAATTTATATATATATATATATATATATATATATATATAAAATTTAATATAATTAAATAATAAAAAAATCACCTAAAAAATTATATATAATATAAGTGTCTTTATTGTTAATGATAAGAATTTTATCTTTTTATATACAAGTATAACAAAAAATGTGACTTTTTAATTTGATAAAAATATATAAAAATAAATTTCAAAACATTAACTCCATCTTTTAGATTCAAAGATAAGTGACTAAAAGTGATAAATTTGTATTATAAAAGTATTTATCATTTAAAAATATAAAGTGTAAGAAATTTATATATTATTTTTATTAATTTGATGTGATGTATTAAGTTTAAAAGATAAATTAAAATTGATGGGACGAATCATTTTTATGTTTATTTCAATAAAAGAAGTATTAAAAATATTGTTTAATGAATAAGTTGAAAAGGATTTATAAAAATTATTAAGAGTGACTAATATTTATTTGTTTCAGTCTAAAAAAAATTGTATGCGCATACTTTCACACGCAGAAGCACACAATTGCTTTCATTTTGTTCTTAATTGAAGTGTATTTAAATCAAATATAAAAAAAATTGAATTAATTAAACTTTAAGCAATATTAAGAATAAAGAGACATTAACAACCGTATGTTTGTATTGTTGGACTTTTGTTACAATATAGAACTCTACAAATGAAAAGCAAAGTAAAGATTTTGTCTTGGGGATAGCTGCTGCTCATTGTCCAGAGGTGATATGAATTTCGTCTTATATAAAGATGAAATTAACAGAATTTATACACTTATCATCATTCTATTATTTTATTTTAAATGAAAATAAATTTAACAAAATTTGAACACTTATTATTAGCATCTAATTTCATCTCTGTTTTATACGAAATAGATGGTATTTCATTTTTTTTAGATAAATTAGATTAATTTAAAAAATAAAAAACATATTGACGTAACAAAATTTGTCTTAAACAGAAAATTAGTTATTTTTTGTTTTATTTTAATAATAAGTAATTAAAAAAGGATTATTAAGATCATTAAGCCTATTCATAAAGTATTTATTAAAAAAATACCAAGCATGAATTTGAGTTATGTATGCTGGCTGATTAATTAAATTGGAATAGGACAGAAGAAGTGTACTAATTATACACTTTTAATAATTTTTTCAAGAGAATCGGTGCTCAACTTTTTAAATTTCATCTTTATAATAAATATTTTAAGCTTTAACTTTATTTCGATTTATTCTTAAATTTTAAATATTTATTTTATAAAATTTAACTAAATAGAATTTTATAACATAATTTTAATCATAAAAAATTAGATATTTAAAATGACGGGAGATAAAATATCAATAAATATGAGAAATAAAAGCGATAAACTTAAAATACTCTACAACAAAAGGCATTTTTTTAAATATCATGTGATAAGAACAATGAAATTTTTTTATGTTACATTGAGATAGAAATTTTTTTATAATTAAGGTGTATCGGTTTTGAATTAAAATTATTATTATCATGGGTGGAAGTTGGATATAAAAACTAAAAAGATAAGGTTAGATGGCCTAAATGGAATTGACATTTGGACACAATTACCACCATTGATACTTGAAAGCATATTTATCTGTAAGGATATGTACCATTCATTGTGTTCGAAACACAGCTATGAACTTTTTCTATAACTAAATATTTTACTTTAATAAATAAATAAAAAGAGAACAAACTTGTAAAAAAATTTGCCAGCTCTTGAAAATTTTAATGTTGTACCAATACTATGAATGCATGATGCATGGTACATGACCATGATGTTCTGCAAGGTCCCAACATAAAGAAATGTCATTATTATTCTGCTACCATACACTTCACCCTCTTTTCCTCTGTGTAAATGTGCAAAGGTTCTCCTTTTTGTATATAATGTGAATGTGAATAGCGAATCATCATCACCTCAGAACCACTCTGAGGATTCTGCACCACAATACAACCAAAAACAAATATCAAAATAAAAAAAAAGGGAAAGAAAGAGAAGGAGATTTCTGTTGATTATTTCGGAAACTACCCTCTTCTGCTGACGGTGTACGCTGAAAATCCTTTGTATTTTTTCTTTTTGTACATCATCATGTCTCTTATTCTTCATCTGGGTCATCGCCATCTTCAACTTTTATGTTCAAGTTTTCATCTTTATGTTTTTTTTTTGTGTTTTTTTTTTTTTATAAATTTTGTTATTCTGTTTCATTGCATGGAATTGTCCAGGATTAATATGAGAAGAGGAGTAGCAGAATCATACAACTAATCAAAGAAAAAAAAAAGAAGGAAAAGAGTGTTTGAATTCGATCGTTAAACTGAGGTATGATGTGAAGCTCTGATTGTTTGAAGGATTGTTTTTTTTTTCCCCGTAATTGTTCGAATTCTTTCTCTCTCTCTTAGCTTCATGTCTGTTGTTGTGTGTGAAGTTAAAAATGATCATCGTTATATTACCTTTACTTTTTTTCCATTTTAAATTTTCTAAGCAAATTTTTTTTTGGGGTGAAAGGGTGAAGTTTATTGAGCTTTTTATTGTGTGGTTAGCAAAAGCTTGATGAATTGTGCAAACGGAAATCCTGCTCTGGCTTTTATGCCTTTGAATTGATAAGTTTAAAGAAAAGTTTTTAATTTGATTATCCCAATAAATTTCCAGAAATGTTTTTTTCGGTTGGGGTTTAAATAAGTACGTCAGAAGTTGCTTCGGTGTTGCTTTCTTATTTCTAACTTATTTTTTCCCTGCTTCTTTATAGTTTTAATTCTCATTCTTATTTTCTCACTGGAAAATTTTGGTTTTTATCTGACTTCAATAGCGTGGAATGATCCATGTGATTGACCTCACCTACTGAGATAAAACTTGGTTGTTGTTTTGTTTGTATTTTCCCATGGGTCTAACAATAGCGAGCTAAACCAAGAGTTTGTTTTAATTTTCTCATTTCTATGTCTTCGGTTAAAATTAAATTAATCTGTTTTGTGTCTTTGATCAAGTACAATCGGACATCACATAGGAATCTTCCTACGGTTGAAATGATTTATATGTAGATCTAACTTAAATCATTTATGAAAGTACATTTGTTGTGAATTGTGATGATGCAACAAGGGTATTAAGTTAACCATAAAAAGGATAAGATTACTTGTACTTTGTCTTACCCCTGAGAGTTTTTGTCCATTTTTGTAGGAATGATTCCGTGTTAAATAGAAAAGTCTAAAAATAGTGGTCTATGTAATGAGAATAGTTATGGAACTTGATTAATTATGTGATTTGATATGTACATATATATATTTTTGTTAATATTATGTGCTATTTTATGAGAGTACCGCATTCCTATGCTACTTATCTCCTTTCTCAAATAGCCAAGTCAACATCTTGGAGGTTTATTATAGTTATGGAACTTGATTAATTATGTGTTTGAATTTTATTTTGTTAATATTATGTGATGTGACTTTGATTGTTATTTAATAATGGATACTTTTTCATTGTTAAGAAGGGACAAGGTTATATTTTAAGTCCATTGAATATTTTTGTATTAGACTAGCTTCAGCGTGTAGGTTCAAAAGGGCTGCAAGTGCTCTTGAAGAAATAATTTGTACGGTATTTTATTGGAGAGTGCTTAAAAATATAAAATTAAAATTTAACTAAACTTCTACATACAAACCCCAATATTATGACGCTTTCTAGAGATCTGTGGGAAATGCCAATGAAAATATTGTGAATCCTCACGCTACTGTTTTTTTTATTGTATGCACGGATTTATATCAATAGCAGAGTATATATGACTTAGAGGATAAGATGTTTAAACAAATTAAGAAAGAAAAAATAAAAGGAATCAAATGGATGGGTACCCTTTTCCACTTGTACCATATTTATTAATTTTTTGTGCTGCAAAAGGACATGTTTAATACACTACATAGCTGGGCAATTATGAGATGTGATAAATCTGAAATAGATGTGAGTCTATTGCTTTACACGTATATGGCTTAGATTTGTGAAAAATTATTGATTTAAAAAAGGACCATAGGAATAATTTATGGTTCTAACTTCTTCAGGGTTAAGTTTCCTCCTTACTCAATAAGAAAGTTGGTGCATCCACTGGTTGGATAAAAAATATTTCAGCAAATTATTTGAATATCCTGGGTAAGTAAGATCAAAGAACACCCCTCATGTGTTAAAGCATCCTTAGTAGCAATGTAATGAAAATAGTTCTTATGATAATTTTATTTATTTGAAAGTTCTATGATTTGTTATAACTCATGCCTAAATTCTTTCTCATGAGTTATTTCAAATGTAACAGGGATAAGAAAATGAATCACACTCGCATGGAACCTTGTCATGACCCACTTAAAGTATCAAAAATCCCTTTAGTTTCAGACAAATTGGCTGATATGGTTATAACCTTAATAAGGATTGGCATACTTATATGCCTTATTGCATCCATATCACTTGCTCTTCATGCAGCATTCTCGAAACCAGACCGTTGGTTCCCATTACCAGAACATTTACATGCCTTCCACAATGCTTCAGTCACTGACAATGAACCCACAAACATCTCACACATTCTATTTGGCATTGCTGGTTCAGCAAACACATGGCTTGACCGTAGCAACTACAGTAAGCTATGGTGGAATCCAAACACCACTCGAGGCTTTGTTTGGCTTGACAAGAAACTTGATATTATGCACCCTGATATGTTAGTGCCATATCAAATCTCACAGGGCTGGACTCAGTTTAAGTATGTGCACTCAGCATCTGCAGTTCGGATAGCTCGAATAGTTTATGAGAGCTTTAAACTCGGTTTGCCAAATGTTAGGTGGTTTGTAATGGGAGATGATGATACTGTGTTTTTTACCGAGAACTTAGTTACTGTGTTGGGAAAATATGATCACAATCAAATGTATTATATTGGTGGAAGTTCTGAGAGTGTGGAGCAAGATGTGATGCATTCTTATAACATGGCATTTGGTGGTGGTGGATTTGCAGTTAGTTATGCATTAGCAGCTCAACTAGCCAAAATAATGGATGGTTGTCTCCAAAGATACTTCTATTTTTATGGTTCTGATCAAAGGGTGTGGGCCTGTGTGCATGAAATTGGGGTGCCTCTTACCAAAGAAAGTGGATTCCACCAGGTATACTCCATATCCACTGGTTACATTTGTGTATTTGACTATTTGTTGGTATATATTAGACAGATATCATAAGTTGATCAATCTCCCTATCTCTCCTTTACTGTATATAATATTATTACCATTTTGAACAAAATTTGGAAGTTTAGAGATATCAGCCTTGATGTAAATCTTTTAATCATTGCTGTAAAAGGAATGAACATGGAAACATGTTGCAAATTTCAGTTTTTGTAAATTCAGTCAGGGTGCAAATCTTTGGACTGTTCCATCTATAAGTAATTTAATGTTTTTTTTTGGTCCTTTTCTTTCAGCTTGACTTAAGGGGGAATCCATATGGTCTTCTAGCAGCACACCCCTTGGCACCACTTGTATCACTCCATCACCTTGACTATTTGGACCCACTGTTTCCCAACCAGACTCAAACACATTCACTTAAAAAGCTCATCAGTGCATACCACATTGACCCTGCCCGGATACTGCAGCAAAGTTTTTGCTATGATCATAATCGTAGATGGTCAATATCTATTTCTTGGGGTTACACAATACAAATCTATACAACATTGTTGATAGCAGCAGATTTGCAGATGCCATTGCAGACTTTTCGGACCTGGCGAAGTTGGAAGGATGGTCCTTTCATATTTAATACTAGACCTATGAGCTCTGACCCATGCCAGCAGCCGGCTACATTTTTCCTGGACCAGGTTACAAAGGTGGGAACGAGTGGAAGTATCTCTATCTACAAGAGGCATGCAGGCAATAAAGCAAAGTGCAAGAGAGAAGGCATTAATAATGTAGAAGTGCAAAGAGTTAGGGTCTCTGCCTTGAAGCTGGATCCAGAATATTGGAAGAATGTACCCCTCTCTCTCTCTCTCTCTCTCTCTCTCTCTCTACACACACACACACACACACAAAATCAAAACCAAAACTTTAGATTTAGAACTTGTTATCTTCTCATGATACTAATATGCTTGAATAGAATTGAAATTTCTGTATCTTTGGAGCTTATATGGCCTTTATATTGATCATTTGATTTGGCTGTACTGAACCAGGTACCACGGAGGCATTGCTGCCAATTTATGGATGGTGGAAGCATAAAGGATGGCAGTATCCATATCAGGATTAGGAAATGCAGACCTCAGGAAACAATTACTATATAGTTGATCAGTTGTTTTTTTTTTTTTTTTTTTTTTTTTTGGTTCGGCATAGTTAGTAGATTGATATAACATGAGTTTTATAGGTCTGGCCGCTAACATTTCCACCTATGTACATACATAGTTGTCAATATATTTATATGATCTCAACTTTTTATAAATAAATGAACCAGGAAATTTTCTACTTGTATGTATTGCCACAATATCTATATATTATAAAAATGTATGCTATTTTCCCTCCATTTTATATTTTGTGGCTTCCTCTTCAATCTTTCAAGCACATGCTTATGACTCCAGGAAGACCATTGCCATCGCTTCTTCATTGGATGTAAATGTGTTTCACTCAGAAATCATGGTACCTTATCCTGCATATTTTGATGTAGTTCAAGCTTTCATTTTACTTTGCTGAACCTTTATGTGCAGGTTCAAGTGCTGACAACAGAACTGCTGACCTGGTCAACCTTTGAATATTGGGGCAGAGCCTGCAGATCATGGTTCATGAAGATAACTTGACCACATCATCACCATATAAAACTAACCAATCTTGCATTTCAATCACATTTTCTCTATGTTAAAAATTTTATGTGACAGGTTTAGGATAAATAAGCACCAAAGGATCAAATAGCTTGATGGTTGTTAAAATATCGGTTTAAAGGGGCAGAAATTAGTAAGGTATTATTTATGCTCTCCTTAATGTAATTGAAACCTGAATTAGGCCTTGCTTTGTAGCCAAGCGGTTCCAACCCCGAATTGTATTTCCTTCTCTTTATTCAATTTGTGTACAGGATGAAAATGTATAATTTGATACACAGCATTCAAGAACATTTCCTTCTTTTTAAGTGTATAAAAGAAGCGGTACAGAAGAACTAACTTGTAATATAGCAAAATGCCCATTACTCGTTTGTCAAATAATGAGGAATCTTACGCTCGAAATCTGGGTTACGATAATGAATAATCTGTTTAGACATCACTTTTCACTGCAACAGCAGTAAACCTGGATGAACGAACTAATTGCAGCCTTAGGTGAATGAAGCCACAGAACAAGGGAGTTCAAGAATTGAATGAAAAATAAAAACCATTCAAAGAGTAATATAAATAAATTAATGAGTAAAATGAAAATAAAAAGGTTAAAAGGAGTTAAAAGAAACAAGGGTGCATCTATGCACCAAACTACAAATTAAATTATGTATCTTTTTGAAATGTATATATTAATTTTAACTGATAGCAAAAATTAATTTATTTTACTTTTAAATTTTCTTCTTTTATGAATATTTATTGATTAATTTATCTAGGCCATAATTAAATTTTATTTAAAAATACAAATAATAAAAGTTGAAGTTACGGTTCAACACTTCGATCAGCTGCCATTCAAAATTGATGGTACAACAGCAAACTTTTGAACAAAGATACTCAAAAAGCTGGATATTTCGTGATCTGTACTTCTGTTAGGAATGAGATTCTCTATTGTCCATTTTTAGTATTCAACACAATCGCAGGAACTAATTTTATGCGAAAGAAAGATGCTTGCCCACAAATTTAAGAAGAATGCAATTTAGTGCCTAAAGTCAACGACCAATTTTTGGCTCAGAAAAAACGCAAACAAGAAGATGTAAATAATAACTATATAGGCACAAACGCAACTGTTAGTAGTTCAAATATCATGCATAAATACATCAAGGTTTATCACACTTGCAGAGATATGAAAGCCTGTGCAAAATCAGAACAAGCTGTCGTCATACCCATTGAAATGCATGCTGTAGTAAGAGAAAACCAAGGTTCTGTACAAAATTTTAGGAAATTTATGCTTACTATTCCTGACAGCTCCATGAGTAGAAAAGGAGATGTACTACACCCTGCTGGAATGTAGAAATCTATCTCAAGCTACAATATATGTCATCTAAATTACAGAAACAAGAAGCTTCTGTGTGGAACGGGAAAGAGCAAATGACAATAGACAGGTGACAGTGAGATTTAACTAAATCAACTTGCTGCTGTTTCACCTGAGAACTATATACTTTCCCTCCTGTAATACTGCATCTTTCAATAGCAAAACAAAATTAAGATGCAAATTTGATCCACAAATTCTACACAATCAGTAGTATTTTAAGGTCAGGGATGGTGTGTATGACTATAAACAGCAAAACCGATTAAGGTAGTAACAACTCTAATTAACCAACAATGCCAGCATCTTCCCGGCTTGCTGTTTCACTTGAAGGAACAGACCCTATTTCATCAGGCCGCAAAACTCCTATTGATTCACCTTGTTTGTGCTCAGGGAATACCTCAAGTTGCAATGATGGCGAAATGTTATTCACATGTAGCCATGTTAGTTCCCACAGACTATCACCACCCAAGGCACTCCTCTGTGCCAGTATACCCTTCATCTTCATAGCATGCAAGGAGTTTTTAAGCAGCTCAGGCACTATCTCTTGAAGCTTGTCACTTCTTTTCCCCCTAACCTTCACCTTCATATATTTTTCCATTCTGCTTAGTACACCTAACCATAGCTTGCAGAAGGTTGTCAATTGGGATAACTCTGGGAGTAATTGAAGAAAAACTTTGGACAAGAGCTTCATTGCTAAGATAAGTGTGCCTTCCATGTTGCGGTAGTCCTTCTGAGAGTGTCCCTGTGCAATCTCAAGCAGGTCATCCAGCACCGTGAAGATCACAAGATCAAAGCATTGTAACCACAAGCCATACGGGAGATAAATGCCATCGGCTCCTGTCAGGCACTTCTGCAGAGATAATAAAGCATGATTTCTAACCTCTTCTCTCTGGTCTAAACATACCTTCCGCAGACCCTGTACTAGTCTCAACCACATCTCTCCGATATCCTGAGACAGCTTAGACACTTGCTCCTCCTCTATTGTTTCCTTAGCCTCACTAGTCCACCGGACCAAGCAATTGACAGAACCTGCCATGAGATCAAGTGCCCGTACAGATCGCTCTGCTTGTCCAACACGAGACTCAGCAAACTGCCTGGCAGTATCTACACAGAGAACATAATTAGCTGGAAGCAAGTGGGCGCCATCGGACATTATAAACAATAGTGCATCAAACCCAGCCTCGGATGCTTCTATGTGTCTAGCTGTGATGGAAAGTAGTGATGTAATTGTGCGCCATCCTAACTGAGATCTTATATGAGAAGCATTTGCCTTCACAAGGCGACTGACTTCCTGAGTAATCTGCTCACAATATGCATCTGCAACCCGGGCATCAAGCTTCAAGACAAGTTGCAATGACCTCAGAAGTTCATCAGCAACATTCTCCTTGTAGGGAAGCAACCGCTGGCAAATCCGCAAGAGTCCAAAAACAGCTTTCTCTACCAGGGCACAAGGCATTACAGTTGACTGAACAATATTGGATATGTGCTCATACACACCCTGCCAAAGAATCCCAATTCTATCTCTGTTATTCAAAGTGATTGCAATCAGCAACTCCAGGCAGAAAACTGCAGTATCTTCATCCTCAGGTGTGCTGTTCCCTTTCTGAGGTCGCCCTGCCCAAATGAGTGCTCTTGCAAGCTGCAATAGAGATTCAGCTTGCAGAAATTTACTCTCAGTGAATATGCTGTCAATGTGACACTTCTGTATTGTTTGCAGGGTGCGCTGATGAGCAGCAAGTTGTTGTTCAGTAGGTTGTGATCTTGGCTCCTCAGTGTCAAGAGATAAGAGTTGACTAAACCTACCCATCAATCCCGAGGATCTCCTTGGAGTGCCAATAGATTGCATATGAGCTGAGGATAAAGAATTCATGATAGGCTTTCCATGCACAGTTTCAGCAGAGAGCTCTGACTCATCAGCTGCATCACTGGCAACACGGGCAGGAAGAAGACCAAGCTTGTGCAATCTTAAGATGCAATCAAGAATATTTCTCCAACCTGTGCGTATGTAATCACCATACCTGTTTGCTATAGTGAATACTGTCACAGTTGCCATTCTTGCTTTCATGTCATCGCCAAAGGCAAGGACTGGTTCCTCAACTGATGATGGGTTCAAAAGTGTAGTGAACTTACACAGAGACACTACCAGATCATCAAGAACATCTTCAAGATGATGGCAAGCTGATATCTTGGCAATAGCTAAGAATCCATCCATACATGTTTGGTATACCTCTTCCTGTTCAGCATGATCAAATACCACAGAGATGGCAGCAATTGTTGGGCCTGACATTATGGCAAACATGTCATGATCAAGGTAGGCCTTGGAATCAGATAGGATAAATGGAGCAGTTTTTTTTGACTTATGCATTAGATCAATCCATCGACTTGGTGTCATTTCAGGAAATCCAAAACCTTGTTCAGGTGTTGTGCGGATTTCATTTTTACAAATTGAATGGTAAATCTCTGATAGAAATTCTCGAGGCAGATCATTGCCACCATTTATATGCCTATTATTCCGGATAAAATCCTCTTCAGTCATCTTCTTTTTCACCTGCACATTGTGCTGATCTGTATTGAGCATTATCATTGAGTATGATAACACAAGAGCAGCATCCTTATTGGCCAGGATATGTGGTGACTGCTCATAATATCTCTCAGAGAAAGCTTCAAGCACCCTATGTATCTTCTGTGACTCTCCAGGCAATCTGAAAGTCTCCAAGAATAGACGCAGGGCTGTGTCTAAGTTCATGTCTTGGAAATCAAATGTTCCAGCAAATTCATGAAGAACCTGAACACAAAATTCATCATGATTTCCTAGGAAATCACCAACAAGATTCTTATCCAATCCAGCAGTGTATCTGAAAAAGCAGGCAACACTTTGGGGATCAAGTTTGTCAGGCAAAAGATGTGTTCCTTGGAGAAACTCTAAACCTTTCTTAGGATCACGATTAAAGTGGTCAGCACCAATCATCAATCTTCTTTTTATATACTTTCTTCGGCGGACAAAAGGAACCCAATTATTTGGATCATTATAATTCTCACATTTAACCATCCAGAATGGGGTATACTCTTCAAGATTCACCGGAGAATATTCTGAGCTTACAGATCCATTGGCTATCCTTTCAGCCATTCCCTGTATAACAGCAATAAGACCATCCAAAGCAAGAATATGCATGGTAGACAATGGACAATTCACAGGAAATGCACTTTTGGACAACAAATTAGCAAGGTCTTCAAAGACATTACTGCAAGTTATGTCACAGTCAAAGTTAGCATACATATCTACCATAAATGTCTTTTGCCTGCAGAAATCAACAAGGGCCTCCATGGCTACCTCTTGCTGCTGGTATGAAGCTCCATATCTACTTTGTGCAAGTCTCAAAATGACACATGAAAAAAATGCTTCTAGCTGTAATTTGAGTTCTGTACGAAGATGATGATACAGATTGAGAACAATGCTACACACCGTTGAAAGTATAAGGGGACTCATCGACAAACCAAATTGCATCAGATTGTGAAACAATTCATCCTGAATTAAGCTCAGCAACCTTGGGTGACGACAAATAGAAGGCCCTCCAAGTTCTATTGCCGAATTAATTAATGTTAAGGCAAAGAGCGGCACATCTTCATCAAATGATAAAGTGTTTGATCTAGGGCCCATTCCTGTATGCTCGACAACATTCAGCAAAGAACACAAAAAGTGAAATATTTCAACCATACAAGGAACACCATATGGTTCAGTCATAAGATGCATATCATATGGTACACCCTCCTTGCCACTAATAGCTAACGCTGTGTTTTCATCCATCACAGTTGCTTTCACAACACTTGTGGCATTGGGAGCAAAGTTTGTGGCTAATGGCTGATTATCAAATTCAGAATTCATGCTTCCATTCTCCAATTGTCTACTTCCAAAAGCATACTCATTATTTAGGCCTCCAGTCTGCAAAAGTAATCAATAAATACAAATATTCATATAGAGATGTTATAAATTTTTAAGTTCTTGACCACCAAAAAAATTGTTAAAATCCCTTTGAATGTCAGATACTATCTTAATGTCATTATTAGTAACTATTCACAAAACAATACCAATTACACGCAAGGAATGTAAAGGTACTTCTTGCTGGGGATGGGGAGACAGTGGGACCGGGAAGTCTGTGAAGTCCATCTTAGGAAGTACAGAATACTTAAGATCTAGCTATGGTCAGCAAGTCAAACACTACTAAATGGTAAGTAACATCCAAAAATTGTATGGTATATGTTTTATTGCAAATAATAAACTGATGGAAATTGTAATGTAAATAGGTAGTTGGCAATATTCTAACCAGAAAGAAGACAACAAAACTTTTTCCTGATTATCTATCAAATTGCAAATTACAGACAACTAACTGCTGTTGCATAATACATTATAGGAACAATAATTAATAACAAAAGCATCGCCCTCAGCTTCCCCACCTCATTTCCCCTTTATATAATTTCTTCCCCTAGAAGCTAAAACAATAATCATGGAAAAAAATATGCAGCCTTTAAAAGAAGGTAGCATGATTCACGTACCTCCTGTTTCAAATTAGAGCTCCCATTAACCAATGCATGGTCTGTGTTGTCAACATCTTGAAGGTGTGAGAAAATACACCTTACAAGTTCATGCATTGTGTGTCGTGCTATCTGCTGCAACAACTCACCTTTAGATCCTGCTTGATGAACTATTCGGAAACAGGTATTCACTATGGTGCAAACATGTTGGTTACTCAGCATTATAGATGCTTTACTTTTCATACATGCTAGGAGAACTTGTAGTATCTTCATTAAAACAACTTCTTCTGAAGAAGGATCAGTAACCTCAAATCTGCAGCTAGTGACGGCATCAACCACCAAGCGCATAGCATCCTCAACGTTGACAGTATTTTGATCGATCACATCAAGAGTCATGATCTTGTAAACAGATGACAAAGCAACACCAGTAATAGCTGCACCGGTTTCATCAGACCTAATCACATCTAAAAATGGCTGCAGATATAAGGCAGGGTTGATAGCTTGCCACTGATGGTGGTGCCATGAAAAGATTTGCCGCCTTACTGTCTTGAAAGACTGAATGAGAGAGTGTTCCAGCTGATCATCACCTGATATATAACGACCTCCCCATCTTACATTTCGTCTCATGACTGCCAAAACAGCACCGATTTCTGAATTGATCATGCATGCTAAAGTTGTTTTGTTAGGATAGGCAGGATCACATTCCTCAGGTTCCTCCTCCTCTATTGCATTGATACCAGCTTGCAGCTTTAGACGTCCCATTTTCACAATTTTCTATGTAAGGTATGGCAAAGATCTGATGGAGGTTCACCAATACAATAGAATGCCAAGATGAACAAACATTCTCTATGAAGTCCAAACAGACATTAAATATAACAAGATCAGGATTTCCACAAATCAAATAACTAAACAGAATAGTCAAGCATTTTTTGAACAAATCTTCTTGAAATCCAATGAGACAAGATCTCCACAAACCAAAATACTTAAAAAAAATAAAAATTCTAAATCCCCCTACAACATCTTTCTAATCCTTCTACTTACTAAACAAAGAAATACTAAATGTTTTCTTTTATATATTCAAGATATTAAATGTATTTTAACTTTTTATTGATTCAATTATTTCTTTATAAAGTATTGGAAGAAGTAATAGGATGATTTTGTTGGAGAATATAACATTATTCTTATATTAAAATTACCAAAACCACCATACCAGGAAAACAAATAGATAAGTAGCGAAGTAATGCCCTAACTTCAATGAAGCATGAAACACAACCTGAAAATGCTCCACAATCCACATTCAATTCAACAGCACAGCATGTACATACATACATACATACATACATACATGTTGAACACACAAGGCAACCCTATGTAAGTATAAGACATTGCCCACAAAAATCCTAAGCATTCACATATACACGAGTTCAGGTACTCCAAATGCACACGCAGATGAAGATCTGATGGATCCACCATTTTCACTGATGCAGTCGGAAACAAAGATCCTACGCAATTCAAAGAATGACACAAACTCTTCCACTACACAGAGAAGAGAAAAATCGCAAAAATCTCACTCACTCTTTGCTCTCTACGATTCCAAAGTTGCGTCGCGTCGCGTCTCTTATATCACCGATTCAACGTTAACGTTGACGGAATTCGGTGCTGCTTCTCCCAATCTTCAGTCTTCTTCTTCTTCTTCTTTACTTTACTGTGTGTCGTAAGCTACGTGAAAGAAAATGAATGACCCAAAACTGAGAATTTTTATTTATTTATTTATTCAATTCAATGTTGTAAGTAAATTGAGTCATCCTTCATGTAATAATAATAATAATAATAATATTAAATACTGTTTATATTCAAAATGAAAATTGAAATATAGGTGATTTGTCTCATACCTAATAAAATATAATTATGATTTTTAATCATTCAAATAATAGTAACACTTATTTGATTTTCTTTTATTTTTTTTATCTCTTTCCTCTCATTGCATGATATTAATAATTATGTTATACTTTTTTTTTCTATTTTTATATCACTCTCTAACTATAAACACCTTAATAAGTGTCTATTAAATGTTTTTCAATAAAATGTTTGAATATCCACGGTTTTAAAATAAGATATTCAAATATATATATTAATGCATTGGAATTGAAATCATCGTAGCATCTCGCATTAAATGCAACAGAATTCTCTATCAAATGATAGAAAATTGTTTCAATGATACATGTTGACGTTATATAAAGAAAAAATAATAATTTTATTCCTTCAACTCAAATATTAGTTACAAATAAGTCTGAAATTAGACTATTCTTGCTTTTTAATTTTGACTAGCTGAGTTTTCTTTTTAGTTTAATAATAATAATAATAGTAATAATAATAATAATGACATAGTTAATAAAATTAAGGTCTTCTTAATAATTTTCAATTAAATTAAAAAAAGATATTTTCATATAATTAGTCATTGATTTAAAATAAATTTTCCAATGCAAAATATATAATTTTTAAAATTCATATGAGCAAGATTATAAACGGTACATCTATATATATACACATATATTAAAATAAAGTTATCTATTCTAAGGATAAAATATAAATACTTACTTTACTTAATTTTTTTTATAAAATATAAATTTAATATTAAATCATACAATATTATTTTGATAATTATACATATTAAATTTTGTATGAATATTTATAAATAGATAGTTTTATAACTGATATTTGTTTATATATTAAAAGTATATTACATTTTAAAATTAAAAAAATTAAAATTACATTAAACTTTGCATGTCGTAATTGATTTAATTAGAACTTTGAATCCAATAATGAATGAAATTTGATTTTCAAAAAAATTATTAAATGAAGTCTGACAAAGTAGCTCCAGAAGTATTCTTGAACGTCCAAGTGTGTGTACACATATTTATTATCATCATCTAAAAAATTTTGCTGTCTGCATCATTATCATACCAATACAATACTAATGCTAAGACTATGAGAGAGAACAATTTCAAGTTCTGTACAATCTAGCAAGACAATACTAATGCTTTATAATTTGAGGGTGGGTATGAGTATAGAAGTATAACATATCTCCAACCAAAAATCTCACTCTTATAGTAGCAAGCATCCCTGGGGCAAATATGAGAGAGAGAATACCAAATAATAGGCTTCACTTCATATATCAAACTGCTCCAACCATAATAATAATCTCAGACTCTGCATAATCAGCTTGAGTACCCTCACAATCTATCAAGGGTAGGCTAAGATTGGAGGATTGTTAAAAGGGACACACAGAGAAAAGTGAATTCAGGTAGCTTAGGCACTGTTTTGGACCACTGTTTCATTTGAAGGAACACTAATATTTGCATCAGGTTCCAAACTTCCAATTGTTTCAATCTGTTTGTGCTGTAACTGCAGCTGCTCTGAATCTTGCTCAGGAAACACCTCAGACTGTAACGAGGGAGCAATATTCTTCATATGGAGCCATGTCACTTCCCACAAACTGTTTTCTCCTAAGCCACTGTTTTGCACTAGTAAGCCCTTTGATTTCATAACAAGGAAAGTGTTCTTCATAAGTTCAGGCACAAGCTCTTGAAACTTATTGCTTCTCCTTCCCCGAATTTTCATCTTCACACATTTTTCCATTCGGCTTAGCACACCCTCCCATACTTTGCTGAAGGTTTCCAATTGAGATAGTTCTTGGAGTACCTGGAGGAAAACTTTAGACAAGAGCTTCAAGGCAAGAATAAGCGTTCCTTCTATGTTCTGGTAGTCCTTTGGAGAGTGTGCCTGAGCAATTTCGAGAAGTTCATCTAGCACGGTGAAGATCACTTGATCAAAACACTGTAACCACAAACCACTTGGGATGCGAGTCTCAACAGCTCCTGTCAAGCACTTCTGCAAACACAACAATGCGTGATTTCTAACCTCCTCTCTCTGGTCCAGACATACTTTCCTCAGTCCCTGTACTAGCCTCAACCACATTTCCCCAATATCCTGCAACATCTTTTCCACTTCTTCTTCTTTTGCTGCTTGCTTAGCATCATTAGACCACTTTTCCAAACAGTTGGCAGAACCAGCCATAAGATCTAGGGCAATTATAGACCGATCTACCAGTCCTACACGAGACTCAGCAAACTGTCTTGCAGCATCTATACAGAGAATATAATTAGCAGGGAGCAAGTGGGCTCCATCAGACATAATGAACAACAACGCATCAAATCCAGCCTCAGATGCTTCCAGGTGTCTGGCAGTGATGGAAAGCAGTGATGTAATTGTCCGCCATCCAGATTGAGATCTAATGCGAGAAGCATTTGCCTTCATGAGGTGACTGACTTCCTGTGTAATCTGCTCATAGTATGCATCTGCAACCCGTGCATCGAGCTTCAAGACAAGTTGCAGGGACCTCAAAAGTTCATCAGTCATGTTCTCTTTGTAGGGAAGTAAGCGATGGCAAATCCTAAGAAGTCCAAAAACAGCTTTTTCTACCAGTGCAGAGGGCATCATAGATGACTGAACAATATTGGATACATGCTCATAAACACCCTTCCAAAGAAGTCCAATTCTATCCCTGTTAGTCAGAGTGATAACTACCAGTAACTCCAGGCAGAAAACTGAAGTGTCTTCATCCTCAGATATTCTGCTCCCTTTCAGAGGTGCTCCAGCATTCATGAGTGTCCTTGCAAGATGCAATAGAGATTCAGCTTGCAGAAATTTACTCTCAGTGAATATGCTGTCAGTGTGACACTTTTGAATTGTTTGTATAGCTTGCTGATGAGCAACCAGTTGTTCTTCAGTTGGTACTGATCTAGCCTCTTCAGTGCCAAGAGATAAGAGTTGACTAAACCTGCTCATTAAACTTGAGGATCTCTTTGCAGTACTAATAGATTGACGATAAGTTGATGGCAAAGAATTTGAATTAGACTTTCCGTGTCCAGTTTCTGTTGTAAGCTCTGACTCATCAGCTGCATCACTGGCCAACCTAGTTGGAAGAAGGCCTAACTTGTGAAATCTTAAGATGCAATCAAGAATATTCCTCCACCCAGTGCGGATGTAATCACCATAGCTATTTGCAATGGTGAAAACTGTCTCAGTTGCCATTCTTGCTTTAGTGTCATCTCCGAATGCCAGGACAGATTCCTCAACTGATAATGGATCCAAAATGGCAATGAATTTACATAGGCACACAACCAGATCATCAAGTACATTTTCAAGATGATAGTAAGCCGATATCTTTGCAATAGCTAAGAATCCGTCTACACATGTTTGGTATACCTCTTCATTTTCAGCATTATCAAATACCACAGAAATGGCAGCAATTGTTGGGCCTGACAATATAACAAACATATCATAATCCAAGTATGCTCTGGAATCCGATACAATGAATGGAGCAGTTTCTTTTGACTTGTGCATCAGAGAAATCCACCGACTTGGTGTCATGTCAGGAAATCCAAAGCCTGGTTCAGCGGTTGTGCGGATTTCATTTTTACAAATTGAATGGTAAATCTCTGACAAGAATTCTCGGGGTAGATCATTGCCACCATTTATATGCCTATTATTCCTGATAAAATCCTCTTCTGTCATCTTCTTTTTCACCTGCACATTGTGATGATCTGTATTAAGCAATATAATTGAGTATGATAACACAAGAGCAGCATCCTTGTTGGCCAGGATATGTGGTGACTGCTCATAATATCTCTCAGAGAAAGCTTCAAGCACCCTATGTATCTTCTGTGACTCTCCAGGCAGCCTAAAAGTCTCCAAAAATATACGCAGGGCTGTGTCTAAGGTCATATCTTGGAAATCAAACGTTTTAGCAAATTCATGAAGAACCTGAATGCAGAATTCATCATGATTTCCAAGGAAATCACCAATGAGATTCTTATCCAACCCAGCAGTGTATCTGAAAAAGTAGGCAACACTTTGGGAGTCAAGTTTGTCTGGCAAAAGATGTGTTCCTTGGAGAAACTCTAGACCTTTCTTAACATCATGATTGAAGTAATCAGCTCCAATCATTAACCTTCGCTTTATGTATTTTCTTTGGCGGACAAAAGGAACCCAATCATTTGGGTCATCAAAACTGTCACAGTTTTCCAGCCAGAATGAAGGATACTCCTCAAAATTCATAGGAGATTGTTGTGAACTTAAAGATCCATTACCTATCCTTTCAGCCATTCCCTGCATTACAGCAATAAGACCATCCAAGGCAAGAATATGCATTGAAGATAATGGATTGTTCACAGGAAATGCACTTTTTGACAACAAATTAGCAATCTCTTCAAAGACATTACTGCAACTTATGTCACAATCAAAGTTAGCATACATCTCCACCATGAACGTTTTTTGCCTGCAAAAATCAACAAGTGCTTCCATCACAACCTCCTGTTGCTGATATGAAGCCCCATATTTGCTTTGTGCAAGCCTCAAGATTACACAAGAAAAAAATGCTTCTAGCTGTAATTTGAGTTCTGTACGAAGATGGTTATACAAATTGAGAACAATGCTACACACCATTGAAAGTACAAGAGGGCTCATTGACAGACCAAATTGCATAATATTACGGAATAATTCATCCTGAATTAAACTCAGCAGTCTTGGGTGGTGACGAAAGGAAGGCCCTCCCAACTCTATGGCTGAATTAATCAAAGTTAAGGCAAAAAGAGGCACGTCTTCATCAAATGTTATTGTGTTTAATCTAGGATTCATTCCCATATGCTCCGCAACATTCAGCAAAGAACACAAGAAGTGAAATATTTCCACCATACAGGGAATCCCATATGGTTCAGTCATGAGCTGCAATTCATGTGGATCAGTTTCCTTGCCACTGCTAGCAATAGCTGTGTTTTCATCCATTACAGCTGCCGTCACAACAGTTACAGTACTGGAAGCAATGCTTGTAGATGATGGTTGAGTATCATATGCAGAATTCAGCCTCCCATTTTCCAGTTGTCTGCTTGCCAAAGCACGTTCATTATTTAGCCCATTGGCCTGCAAAAAAACCATATATTATCATTAATTCATTGCAAATTTATGCATGTCTTGACTCTGAAGATTCAGTTTTGCACCAGCAAAATTGTTTATTTCAGTAGAACAATTGAATTATTGCCTTTGAGAATTTACAGATTTGATTATACAATATCAGTATTTGTAAAATCATAATAATATATGTGGAGACAACTCTATCCTTAACTAGTAACAACAACATATATGCATCCAGTGAAGATTCTTTGCTTTGTACCTAGCTCTCCTTATTCCTTTCTTATTTTTTATGTCCTGCATCTCAAGGGAAAGCAGGAAGAGAAATCTAAGTTCATTATTTATTTTAAGCTGAACTTCAGACTTACAAGCCATGTATATAATCAGCTGACCAAAAACTGTGGTGTTCAAGACACTAAGATTAGCAGCATACAATTTTGTTGGGAATAATAAATAATTGGAAATGGAAAGTTTCATATAAATATAATAAACACTAACATAAGAAGAGAGTAAACAAATTAAACATATTTCCCTTTCAACTATTTCACATTTTGAAATCTGAGAATAACACAATAGCAAAACAAAAATTCTAGTGCAAATTAGAAATTTTCCCCACCTGAGGTTCCCATTGTTCCTTTTTAATATTTGTCCTCCATACTAACAAAATAATCACACAAAGGATAAGGGAAACACAAATCTCATACCTTTTGTTTTACGGTAGCACTCCCGTTTATGAATATGTGCTCTGTGTTGTCAATATCCTGAAGGTGAGAAAATATACACCTAACCAGTTCATGCATTGTGTACCGTGCTATTCGTTGCAACAACTCACCTTTGGTTCCTGCTTGATGAACTATACGGAAACAAGTATTCACTATGGTGCAAATGTGTTGGTTAGTTAGTATTGCAGATGCTTTCTTTTCACACATGCTAGAAGAACTTGTAAAATCTTCATTAATACCACTTCTTCTGATCCAGGATCAGTCACCTCAAATCTGCAACTTGTGACAGCATCAACCACCAAGTGCATGGTATCCTCAATATTGACAGTGTTTTGATCAATCACATCCAGTGTTAAGATCTTGTAAACAGATGACAAAGCAACACCAGTAATAGGTGCACCAGTTTCATCTGACTGTATCACATCCAAGAAGGGCTGGAGATACAAGGCAGGGTTGATGGCATGCCATTGACTCTGCCATGAGAAAATTTGTCTCCTTAATGCCTTTAAAGAGTGAACAAGAAAGTGCTCTGGTTGGTCATCATCTGACATGTAGTGAATTCCCCATCTAACATTTCTTCGCATGACTGCCAAAACAGCACCAATTTCTGCATTGATCATGCATGCTATAGTAGTTTGGTTTGGATATCCTGCTTTACATTGCTCATATTGATCTTCTATTTCATTAAATCCAGTTTGCATCTGCACCTTTAGGTGTCCCATTTTGACAAAGGGATCAGCTTGACATTCGCTGCAAGAATGCTGAGATGAACAAAAGTAATGTAGAAAGAGACAATCAATACACTGATAAGGATTCCCCCATGTCAATGACTCTGATGAAGCACCAGCGATTCAGTAACACAAATAGCCCAAGTTCAACACGGCTGCAAAGTGCAAATATTCAAACACAGCCTGAGGATCCAGTAGAAAGACACACTGAATCCCAAAGGAGACTAAACAATGTTTTCAGGCCTTGACCTTATTGGGGCCACAATACAGATCAATAGCAGAGATTAACAGTATATCCTAACTGATAAATTATAATCAACAGTATATTTTAAGTCTACACCACCAAGTTAATCCAGAAATTCCATTACTATGCTTTCATGGTTTAAAAATTAAAATAGAATTTAAGCTGTACAAGTACACTCGCTCGTGGAATCATGTAGATCAGAGGCTAATGAATGTAGGTTTTGATTCCTTTTACATCAAAGCTGAGATTTTCTTTTTTCCGTTGAAACTCTAAAGGCAGTAGCGCACACACACAACACAGGAATAAGAAGGATTAAATTATAAGATAGAAAGTTCACATTGCAGGCACAGAAGTTACACATTCATAAAAGAAAGATATAAATTAAAACAAAATTAAACTAGTTCAGGACGGAATACAATCCAGATGCAACCATAATACAACTTTAAACCCATAACATGAAACTGCTAAAACATTAGATCTACCATGAAATATCAACCTATTTCCTTGACAATCCTCTTGGCATAGTTACAATGATCTAATCCATTGGACATAACCCATTTGGAACTAAACTCAAATTCTACAAGGGGTCCCAGAAACCATGTTCAAGTTTAAATTCTCACAATGACCCCTCCCCCAAAAAAAAATAAAAAAAGAATCTTTGATAATTAAAAAATGAATCTTGATAACTTACAGAGGTATAGAGTTAAGGGCATGAATCGGAACTAGAAGGTTTACATTGATTAGAGTGCAGAATGGGAAATGATGGGTTCTGTTGTGTGCGCCACTTCCTTTCGAGAAGATCCCCACGCTGCTATTGGTGTCACGGCCACAATTTTTTTACTGTTATTTGGATTTCAATTTGTTTGTGTACCCTTTTAGAAACAGCATATTACTACAACAATCTCTGTTTTGTTTCCATATTGACATTTTGATATTTATCAGTCATATTAAAATTTTAAATAATCGAGTTTAATATTTTTTTTAGCCTCGTTTAAGAGAATAAAATTTATACTAAGACTTATTTTTTTATTCGTAAAATTTGAATTCAACGTGTCAAAAATAGGAACTTTGAGTATATTTACAAATGATTCATAGATTGACAATTTGTTTGGATATGGGAAGAAATTAAGAGGAAAGAATTAAAAGAGCAAAAAGTAATTTGTAACTGTAATTAAAATTATCTCATTATTATATAAAATAATTTATGACAAAAATTTGAATAATTAAAATTATTTAGTATTATTAACACTTAAATTATAATTTTTTATTTTATATTAAATTACTAATTTAATTATTCATAATTTGTAATGTTTTAAATAACTTAAACTAATATAAAATTTATTTTCATTAAAATAAACAAAATTTAATTGAAAAACATTATAAATGATTGTCACAAGTTTATTATGTTTAAGTATTATAAAACATTAAACCTTCTCAATTAATTATCTACTATTACCCACCTAAATTGAATTGCCATAGAATAAGGCTCGTTTTAGAAAAATTGATTCTCAATTTAAACCAAACAAGGCCTAAGTACATCTTAGATTAAAAAAAATCACTTTACAAATATTTTCAATTTTATATTTGTTATTCCCCCTATCTTATTCTTATTTCTTCATCACACCATTTGAGCTTCCAATGAGACCAAGCGCTTTCCCATTTCAAGAGGGGAAAAATAGCTTTATTATCGGTGGAAATAGAAGGTTAGGCCCCTTGTGAAACCAAAAAAGTGTTTTCAAGTTAAAGGGATGCATGAAGCTAAATTTGCTCTTTTTCTCTCTCCAAATATTACTCAACCTCAACATTAGCTACTACCGAGCACAAAAGTGCTTTAAGTTTCTTTCTTCTTTTATTTTAGGGGGGTTGTGATTTGAACAAAAGCAACAAGAGAGGAGCTTGCCTTAACCATGATTTGGGACTTCAACAAAAGTCCAAACATGTACTAGATTATGAAACATATTGGGTGATTAGCCACCAAAATGGGATAACAAATCAAAGAATGTTGTATGACACACGTGCAACAAAGTATTTCCTTTTCTTCGATAGTGCAATGAGAATTATGTTTGACATGATATACAATATATGTTATAAAGCAATTTAATGCAAATGAGTTTACTTAATAAATTCAAATGTTACAGCTTGATATGCAGCATCTCTGTCTAGTCTCCGATTCAATATAAGAATATACACTCTTCGGCAATGGAATACTAATTGCACAGCAATGTATCACGCGTAGCATTTCCAGTTGTTGGGTTCACTCTGTTACCATAAACAACTTGGTCAAAGATGAAGCATATTTACACAAAAAAAAGTGTGTAATTTATAGATTAAATCTTACCCATCAGCAACTTTGCAGAGATATTCACGTTGATCATCTCTTAGTGGCACATCCGTGAAATCTGGCTCCGACCAAGATAATGGGCAAACCAGTGTCAATCCACAAGTTTCCTAACATCAAATTTCTTGAATGAAGATGTAAATCTTCACTCTTATGGTGCTAACATGTTGACATTTAGCTAAAATTAGATGCATTTTACTACTTGTTTAGTATTAGTAATAACGAAAAAGTCTATTTATATTCTTACCATTACATATAAGTCTAGTTATGTCTTCTGCTCAAGCATATCATATAAAGGAAAAGTTAATAATTCGTAAGTAATTTGCAATTACCTTTGGAATAGGCATTCAGGCTTAATGTTATAATCCCAACAATCACAAAAACCATTTTAATAGGGTATATGCAGAATGCAAGTGATACTAACTTAGTGAGACCTAAGATCATAGAGATCAAAGTAAAGGAGAAGAGTTCCACAGAAGTACAGAGTCATTGTATATATTGAACAATGACAAGAAAATACCACTCCTATTTATAAAACAACCTAAAAGAATTATGTGCATATGCAGCTCAACTACAGCTTGCTACAGTTGGCATGCTAACTGATTAATTAATTCTAATGACTAGCAATTATTCAGTTACAACTTACAACTAATGATCAACCATTAACTTTTGGCTTCTTTTAGTATATTATATACATAACTACAAATATTGTTCAAACGATACTTCCTAATTTGATGAAATTTGTGTTTTTGAAATGAGGATTACTAAAACTAGGTAATATTGGAAAGTTAGGACTTATTCTGACAAACTCATGCTCTATTCTCTCTCTCTAAGCCCTTCCTATATAGTCGTCTTACACATTAGTTTATAGAAACGCAAGAATAGTTGTATCATGTTTGTCAATAATATGCATGACTTTAATGGTAATGCTGGCTTGGTTTTGGAACTAAGAATTATTTAATTAATCACCACTCAATACCAAAGTATGATCTTTGATAAAAAAATATACACACTCTTTTACCACTATAAATCCCTTAAAAATCCCATGTAGCACATAATAGTTGAGGTAATACTGCATACCAGCGCCTGTAATATTTGATCCCCTAAAAGATGTATTTCCTGTTGCAAGTGCACCTTCCAAGTTAGCATTGCTTAAATTTGCCTGCAGAAAGTGGTCATTCAAACAGAAGCCAACCGGACAAAAGTTGAGACATGGTAGAAAAAAAAAATCTTTAATTACAGTGAATTGAGGCACATTTTCCACTTCAAATAATCTACATTCCTTCGCATCTGATTATATCAATATATAAACTTTCGTTCTGTCTAATTGTATATGGCTCAAAATTATGCCAATGATCCATTATTTCTCTTTTTTAAATAAAATAGTAAAGGGCCAGAGAACACTTGATAAGTTGGTTTAGTAATTAATGCATTAACTATCTCTTGTATAACCACTCACACAATTGCCTTATGTTTGGTCACTGCCACTATGTAAAATTTTAAGTTGAATACAATACACAACAGAACAAATAAAAGCTTTCACATTGATACACTGTAACATATGGAGTAAGGGTGATATCAACAGGGAATAAGAATTTCAAGATGGCCTTGAGCAAATGATTCAAAATTAAATTCCCATTAGATCCTCCCCCTATCAGCACAGGAAAGAGTTACCTTTGTCACATTTGCCAGGGAAAAATCTGCACTCCTAAGATCAGCATCCGAAAGATCAGCACCTGAAAACAAAGTGGGAAGAGAATGAATGAATTCACAATGGTAAATCGTATTCCAAATATGTATAATACATTCATTCATTATAATGTTTAGTGGTGGCCAAACCTGTTAAATCAGCATCAAAGAAGCTAGCACCAATCAACTTTGCACCTTTAAAATTAGTTTGTCTCAGTATGGACTGTAACAGGCAAGTAAGTTAACATGTTAAACCTTGATCAAATGCACCACATTTGAGTGATCACATTATCAAATCAACTAAGTTAAACAAAATAAAAGGAAAAATAAACGAAGTTACACCGTTTTGAAGTCTTGCTGGATCAGTGTCTTGCCACTAAAATCCTTCCCAGAGAGATCTTGTCCTCTTGTCACCTCTTTCCCATACGGTCCACCACCCTATATTATTCACCATACCCATTATCCATCAACTCAAAAAAAATTTGATCTTGTTTAAATGGGGTGAAATTTCTCATATAAAAACTATAAAATGACAAGTTATCAGTACCTTGAATGCAAGTGCAGGATCAACAAAAATGAAGGAAGCAGAGAGAAGAGCAACCAGGGTAGCACTTGACAAGGATTCCCCTAATGGAAATGTGAGTTTTTGAGATGCCTGGCAACTTTGCTTTTTATTGAGTCCCTGAAGATGAATGGAATGAATCAAAGAGGGAATTGTTGAAGTTGAATAAGAGAAAAGTGTGTGTAGTATACGAACCAGAATGAGAGGAGAATGAAGAGCTTTGGAGGCGGTGGAGTTGGAGAGATGAAGATTGGGTTTAGAAGTGGAACACAATGAGACGTTCAGAACAAAAGCCATTCCTTGCAGTCACACACAACTGTGACAACTACCATGTGGATGTGGATAATGTTGCTTGCTCTCAGAATCATCACATCAGGTCCAAAAATATAAATATTCAAGGACACGTGTATAAATATTTTTTAGAAATTTTTTTTAGTATAAATCAAAACATGTGAGTAACAACCAATATGTTCAAGATGTTTGAGTAAAATTATCATAGAAACTGAGTAAAATTATTATAAGCGGTAACTTCTTATTGATTGATCTACATTTTAGGTAGTTTAACAAAATTTAAATACATGTGTTTAATATTTTTTATTTGAATTTATAATAAATGATCTTTTATTAAGATAAAATTTAATTAATAACACTAAAAATTACTCAAAAAATTATATTTAAATTTTGTCTGATTTTTTTTTGGCCTCCTCATTTTTTCTAAAGAAAAAACATTATTTACTAAAAAGAAAACAAAAGTAAGAAAATATATGTGTTTTGTGTTTTCTTTCTTTAACTTTTAGATGAGTTCCTTCATGGGGAAAAATTGGTAAAATCTCTTGTGCCTGAACATTTGAAGGGGCATCAGTCTGTCCACTCATCTTTAAATGAAATTTAATATTGTTTTTATTATATTTTTTTTATTGCAAAACGATTTCTTCTACATTAACCATTAATAACAAAATAAAATAAAATAAAGCCTTATATTTCAATAATTTTTTTTTATTATAAGACACTTTTATCTGTGATAATATCAATTTTTTTGTGAATTTATGATGATTGTTTCGTGATTTAAATTTTTTTTTTATAAATAACTTCCTCTCGTTTTATTTATGATAATTTTTAGTGTCTAGTAAATTAAAAAATATATATTTTATATCTTTTTACACGTAAAATAATTATTTTTATTAATTTTAAATTAATAAACAGTCAATTTTTGTTAGTGAAATAAACGGCCAAGTTAATAATTTATTTAAAAAATATATAAAAATATATTTCATTTCTAAAATATTAAAAAAAATTATGACTATTAATTTAAAAAATATACAATACTGATCACCTTTGTTTATATATTATTTTCTCCATTTTTCTGTTAACTCCCACTTGTCCCTACAATGAAAAACATTTGTAAAAGTAAAAAATAAAATAAAATTATAGTAACTTGCTATAATTATTGTCTCTGACCATCAATAACGTAAAGATATTTGTAAGTGCGATATGAAATATTCTTCTTAAAAAATTGTGTTTTTCTCAAAAATTAATTATGCGTAATTCAAATTTATTTTAGGCATGAGTATAATAAAAATAAAAGACAAAAGTATTAAAAAAATGCAAATGACAAAGTTATTCTTAATAAAAATTATGCAATTATACGTCTCTCAAGCATGAGTGATGTTAACCTATTTTTTAAAAACATCTTTTGTTAAATAATGATCATTCTCTTCCTTTTTATGTTTTTGTTTAAATTATATATATTTTTAGAGCATTCTCATATAAAAGATGTTACTAGTTATCAAGAAATTAACATTGCAATTGCTATCAATTGACTTGAAATAGGTAGTAAAACAAAATAAGTGAGTACTATACAAAGAACCAAAGAAACTTTCATTTTAATGTATTTATAGCTTAATGAAAATATACCATTGATCCTACACTATTTTTACTAATATGATTAATGAAAGAGTCATTTAATTTTAAAAAGGTAAAGCTTCTACTAATAGTAAACTATTGTCCTCTCTTACATTTATTTTTATATTGCACCTAATCTTTAAGATAACAAAATTATTAATATTTGTTGTCAAACATTATAATCATGCTCTCAAAATAAATTTGCAAAATTACTCCTTTGATAGTTGACAAAAATGATGAGTGATATAATTTGTTAAATAATGTATTTTTTTAATCAAAAGCACGAAATGAAAATTACTATCATAGATACATTAGGGGAATGTCAGCAATCAAATATAACAATTAAGCATTATTATTAGGTTGATATTTTCTTAGTTGTAATTAATACTCATTTACAAAAATGGAATTCAAGAATCAGCCAGCAAACTAAGAAACTTCCAATTTGTAGCCTAACTTTGGAGGCTACCAATAATTACAAAGGATTCAACATCAGTGATGTTTGTGAGTTTGTAAAGAGCCTTTGTTTTTATGATTTTGCTGACAAAAAAGACTTCATCTTATAATACAATTTATCTGTAAAAATTTGATAATATTGATGAATTATATGGATAATATTGAGCACAATAAACAAGTGCTATATATTTATTTTACGTTATGCCTGTTATTATTATATCTCACATATATCTTTTCTCATAATTACATTTTAGACGCAACCAAAATTATCCAAACTAATAAATTGTTTCAAATATATATTATTTTAATAAATTGTTTTAAAATTGATATTATTTTAGTTAAAAGGTGCAGAATGGGCCAGGGCCTTTGAAAGATTGGTCCATGTTACTTCAACTATTATTCGAAGTCTAATGCGTCGTTGTTTTATTTTAATGAACCAAGAAAAAAAAGTCCGGCACTTTTATTGTTTTAATTTTCAAAAATTGAATTTATTAAAAGATATTAAAAATAATATTCTTATATATATATTTATAGTTTTATCATCTTAAAATTAAAATAAATTAAAAACACGTATTTACGAGACATAAAAATCAAGAGTAATTTGTAATATTCATTCCATGGGCTTTTTAAAATTACATCATTAGACTAAACACTTACTTAAATTACATAAAATAAAAAGAAAGAATGTAGCATTATCATAATAATTTTTTTAATAGGTGTTCAAAAATACACATTACGAAATTAAAAAAAATTATGAAAAATAAGAATATTTATCATCTAAAAATTATTTATTTCATATTTTTATGATAAATTTAAATATTTAATAGAGTATATTTAATTTTTTTAAAATATATTTGTAGACATACATTAAAAAGTTGTTATTATAATAAAATTTATATAAATAAATAATAATAACTTATTTTTAACATGGTTTTTAATAATTAAATTTTAAATAATGAAAAATTACAAAAACAAAATTATTTAAAGCTATGTTAGCAACGTTCCTTATATAAAAAAATTATAGTTAAACAAACACATTTTTAATAATTAAAATTTATTAAAAATTATAAAAATAATTACGTGAATTTTACTTCTTTTTTTTTCTTTCAATTTTTAGATTAATATAGTTTTTAATATTTTTAATTTTTAATAAATCTTAACCACTAATAAAACGTGTGTTACTAATATTTTTTCTTTGCTTAATATTCAAATGGTGTGAACATGATTTTTGACTTTTTAAATTAAAGTTATGATAATAAAATTTATATAAATAAATTATAATATCATATTTTTTAAACACGTTTTTAATAATTAAAATTTATTAAATATTAAAAAATTACAAAGGAGAAAATTATTTAAAACCAGGTTTCTGACGTTTCTTATGTAAAACAACTATATAAGGAGAGAATTGTTTAAGCATCCCTACGCAATACCACATGGTGTGTACATGGTTTTTGACCTTTCTGAGTGAAAGAGAGTGAGAAGTAAGAAATGGCAGAAACAGAGAGCAGAAACAGAGGAGGGAGATGGGGTTTGAATGGAATGACCGCACTTGTGACTGGTGGCACTCGTGGGATCGGGTTTTCATTTTCTCTCTTTCTTTGGTTACTCGTCAAATCAACAATTCACATTCCTTTGTTCTTATTCTTTCTTTTCTGTTTCAGGCATGCCATAGTGAATGATCTAGCTGGGTTTGGTGCTGCTGTGCACACTTGTTCAAGGACCCAAACAGAACTTAACAAGTGCTTGCAAGAATGGCAAAGTCAAGGCTTTCGGGTTACTGGGTCTGTCTGTGATGTGTCATCTCCATCACAGAGAGAGAAGCTCATTCAGGATGTGGCATCCACTTTCAATGGCAACCTTAATATATTTGTAAGTATTACTCAAAATGTCAAGTCTATGATACCAAGACATTGGAGTCAGATATCCATAAATTAGATTAGATATGATTTATAGATCTATATGTGAGTGTAAGTTTGGTTTAACTTAGTGCATCTCTAGAAATAAGCTGAAAAATCTGTAATGCGGAAGATATAATTAGTAGCGTTAAAAAAAACATGGATCATGACCATTTAAAACGTGTTAAAATGTAGTTTCTATGCTATAGTTATTTTAAAATAAAAATCCATCATATTTTTAGTTTTTAAGATCACTTTTGAAAAAATAAGTATTATTGGAGCTAGTTAATCATCCTCCAACACCGTTGATGATATTTCTAACAAGTACATTGTTTATAGCTACATTTGTTTCATTTAGTAGAGCTGAAAACAATGTGTTCAAATGCCCCTTACTTGATACTATAAGCTTTCATCACAAATTAATGATTCACTTTGAAAGTAGTCTCCTTCCATCAAATTTACCTGTCATTAATCATACATATGCATGACTATGTGCTTTAGGTCAACAATGTTGGAACAACCGTAAGAAAGCCAACCATTGAGTACACTGCTGAAGAATATTCAGAGCTGATGAGAGTTAATTTAGACTCTGCATTTCATCTGTGCCAACTTGCATATCCTCTTCTCAAAGCCTCTGGAAAGGGAAGCATTGTGTTCATTTCATCTGTTGCTGGTGTTATGAGCTTAGGTACTGGATCTGTCTATGCAGTAAGTAAAGGTGAGTAATATACTAGCTTGGTTTTTTCTTTCATATAGATGTGATTAATAAATTGTTAGCACATAAAGAGAGACTTATATTTTTTGTTCACTGAATTTTCAGCTGCAATTAATCAGTTCACAAAAAATCTGGCTTGTGAATGGGCAAAAGACAACATAAGGAGCAATTGTGTTGTGCCATGGGCAACCAGAACCCCACTTGTTGAACATGTAAACTTTTTTGTTTCCTATATTTTTTTCTGAGCAGTTTTCCTTTCTACAAAGGCCTTAAAAAAATATTATTCAGTAGACAAAGGCATTAGCTAACCATCCAATTCCTGCAGCATTTGAAAAATGTTTGTAAGAAGCACTGATCTAATTGAACCACTTTCATAGCTACACCAAAAAAGAGATTTTTTATTGACATTCATCATAAACTTTAATATTTGCATGTTATATATAATGAACTCCCAAAATCAGAAGCAATTTACATTTTTGTCTGCATAATACTAAACCACTACTTAACCTAACAGGCAGTAGATTTTAGAATCTATTAAGGTCTGCTAGTGCATTGATCGATTATTAAATTATAAATTTCGGCGACCTCAATTTTACATCAGAGTTTAAGTATTTAAAAGTAATAAAATGTTATTAAAAATATGAAAGTATAATAAATATTTTTTAATAAAATTTCAGGATTATTAACTGCTTAAACTCAGTTAAGTAAGAGCTGAAGTTAGAGCTTTTGCATTTGATAATAAGTCAAATTTTATTGTTCCTTGAAATTTTTGTACTATTTCCTTCTCTTAGTTAAAAGCTGTTTGGAATGGCATTTTTTTTTTGTAGTTGCTCCAAAACCAAAAGTTTGTGGATGATGCTATGGCTCGAACTCCTCTGAAGCGCATTGCAGAACCTGAAGAAGTGTCATCCTTGGTGACTTTCCTTTGTCTGCCTGCTGCTTCGTACATCACAGGACAAGTTATTTGTGTTGATGGAGGATTAACTGTGAATGGATTTCAACCCAGCATGAGAATTACTTGAATCTCCTTAACTCCTCTTCCTTGGGACAAATGATTCTCATCTCAATTCAACAAGTGTGTCACACGTGATGATCTTGATTTGCAATTTCATTTTCTCTCCCTTTTAATAGTGGATGGTGGTCATATTTAACTCATGAACAGCTTATGTAATAAGTGACACGTCCAATTTTTCATGTCTTTTTCTTTCGTAACATGGGCATATGACTCTTACTTATTAACTCTTTGTGATAAGTTTTTGCCAAAAATAATTGTATTGGATAAAGATCAACTCAGTCTTACTTGTTGGAAAAGGAAATCGAGTATCTATTTGGCATAGGCCGAATACTCCTCGTCAGGATTAAAAAGTAATTAATTCAATTAAGGGTAATAATCAAAATATTATTTAAATCAGGAAAATGGGCCAAAGTATAAAGTATAAAGGCTGACTCAGCAGGCCTATCAGCCCAATACAATGCCTATAAAAGGAAGATAGGAAATACAGGTAGGGGGTTGACTTCTCATTATTAAATAGCATTTATTACTCAGAACCGAATCCTGACTTCATTATCGGAGTGTCTTTTGCAGATATCCTTCCACGTCAAAGTAGAGACTTGAAGACCTGTGTTATCTTGACAGGAACAATAATTAAAATATTTTTACCAAAAAAAAATTAAAATGTAGTTTAACCCTCCTTATATTTCTTATATTTATTTCAAACTTTTTATCTTCTATATATCTGTAAATAAAATCAAGATATATTATTAATTAACCATGCAAAAATTTAATCAACTAAATATTATTCAAATATTCTTCTCTTTAGAAATTATAATAATAAAAATTAAAATTAACAACTTAGTTAACCGATGATAATAATAATAATAATAATAATAATAATAATAATATTATTATTATTATTATTATTAAAATATATATATATATATATATATATAAAAGTTAAATAGATTGTGAAATAAATCATACATATATTATTTAAATTAAAAAAAGTATGCATGATTATTACTTTATAAAAATTAATTGAGTGAGATGATAAGAAAATTCATTTTAATTATCCAAAACAAAGCATATCAACTTTCATTTTATTTTATAATTTAATCTTATTTATGCTAGTTACAAACTTACAATTCAACTAATGAATTCAATTATGAATCATAATCCAATACCATTTCAACAACATCCACTTTTTAAAAAACATTCATCGGGGGTATTTTTGGAAAGAATAATAATCAGAACTAAAAAAATTTCAAGCATCGAAATGGAAGGACACGTTGAGTTTTGAGGTTTGAGGAATCGTGATAAAGCAAATGGAAACAAACAATTGAAGAACATAGAAATGGCAGCTGCGAAGAACGGTAACCAGAGAGCCTTAAGATGGTCCCTTAACGGAATCACTGCTCTCGTCACAGGTGGAACTCGTGGAATTGGGTCAGTTCTTTTTTTTTTTCATGGAAATACAGTATTTTGATCCTTACCCATTTGAACTGTGGCCACAAATTTCTACATTTGGCTATAAAAAGTTGATCTTTTTGGTCTGAACCAATGAAAATATGTTCACTTTCAGGCATGCCATAGTGGAAGAGTTATGTGGGTTTGGTGCCACCGTCCACACTTGTTCCAGAAACCAAGCTGAACTTGATAAGTGTTTGGATCAATGGCGTAGTAAGGGCTTTTTGGTTTCTGGGTCAGTGTGTGATGTGTCATCTCCACCCCAAAGAGAGAAACTCATTAAGGATGTCACTTCCATCTTCAATGCCAAGCTTAACATTTATGTAAGTTGAGACCTTATTTCTAATTTTTGGTGTTAATTTGTTTTGGAATATATTGCTTTTAAGAAATAAGCATTTATTTTTTTAAAATTTGTATAACACTACATATAATTAAAATCTATATATAATAAGTTTTTATTAAAAAGTATAAAAATGCTATTAAATGATTAAATTTTTAATAAAAATGTGTTATTTATTAAAAAAAATTTATCATGGGTAATATTGTATGAGAAAAAGAAAATAAATAAATAAAACTAATATCATAGGGAGAGGTTTGGTTCCTTCTAACATGACATAGGTGAACAATGTTGGAGCAAACTACAGGAAGCCAACCACTGAGTACTCTGCTGAAGACTATTCAGAAATGATGGCAATTAATTTAGACTCTGCTCACCATCTGTGCCAACTTGCATACCCTCTTCTAAAAGCATCTGGAATGGGAAGCATTGTGTTCATTTCATCTATTGCTGGCGTGGTGAGCTTAGGTACTGGATCTATCTATGCAGCATGTAAAGGTGAGCTATCATGTTACTTCATAATAATTTGTTTTTTTAACTTGGTTGTTGTAAAATGTTGGGGTGATCAAGGGCACTGAATGTTTCCATTCCAATGCTATTTTCAGCTGCAATCAATCAGCTTACAAAATATCTGGCTTGTGAATGGGCTAAAGACAACATAAGGAGTAATTGTGTTGTTCCTGCTACTACAAACACACCACTTGTTGAACATGTAAGGCTCTTGCTTCTTATTGCAGTTGTAGTTAGCTGCTTTCCTTTTGATTGATGGGTTCAAACCTCAAAGATAGACATTGACTATCCTGTGCACTTCTAGTGACATACCACATCTCCAAGGCTTACAATTATAAACTAATGTTAGAGATATAATATAAGGTCCAAGATAATAACTCGAACATTTGATACTTGGAATTGAATTAAATCTTAGGAGGTTATATTACTCTTCTGTAATATCTATCTATGCCATATACAATTTTGAGTGTGTTGAAAACACGTTTTCTTATCTAGAATCACGTTGAATAAAAGCAAATTTGCTTGCATTATTGTATGGTTGTACCAACATGTTTGGTTGGTCTAGGTCAAAATTGATTAAGTATTAAACAAGAAAATAAAAGAATTACTAACTAAATCATATAGATAAGTATATTAGTGTTTAAATGATCATGGTAAATACTGTTGTCAAAGGAAAATAAAAAATTCATATAAAAATATTAACAATAAATCATAAAAATTTAATATTTTTATTTTAAACTAACTACTTAAAAACTAAAGTCGATCGTTTCTTTAATGCGGATTATCTTTAAGACTCGGTTTGATAAATATTTCATATACTGTTGTTGAAGCTCAACCCTCTAGATAATGTCTATTGAAATCTGTATTTCACATGAGCAATTAATGCTATTGGGGTGGTCACAAATTCAGCTCATCCTTAAATCTCTGTGCATGAAAATTAACTGATTGTGGGATCTAGTCAGGAGTGTAGTAAATTGTAGTCTATAGGAATTCAGTAATACTAAAGGTCCACCCAATATTACTGTTTATTCAACAGTACATAATTGTCATCAAGCCTGTGCTCAACCTTTTGCTGAAAACATGTCAAATAGATATAACTAAGCTATTTGCCTTCCGCTTTTTATGTATTTCTACTTGTTTGAATAACATATGCACAGGTGTGTGGAAATTTTGAAATAGTATTGAGAGTATGTGTTATTCATACTAGACACTTGTACCATGTTAGCCTTTTTCCATATAACACTACACTGGTGAAACTTGAAATTTCAATGGCATGTGAATTTTACAACTTGTACAGTGTGTTTGACTTGAGATACTATCAAGACTTCCTTTTCAAATAAATTACCTAATTATGAAAGACAAGTCATAGTAGGAGTCTGCATTCCCAAACAAAGTGAGAGTTTATATTACCTAATTACCATACTACCTTTTTATGTATTGCTACCAATCTTGTCTTCAAATCCTTTGCTAGTTTAAAGATCATACATATTATAATTTATTTAGAATCCAATGCTGTATGGCTCTTGGATTGTCTGGTTAAGCTGTAAGATTTCAAGATTTCATGTTAATATCACATTTGCAAAAGGACAAAGCTTTATGATGATGTCTATTCATTTTTGCTGTACTTTTTAGACTGATACATTTTTCAGATATTCTGAAATAAAACTTTTTTGGTTTCTTTGCAACAATTGTTTGTCACTCATCTGTTATGATAGCTGCTACGCAACCAGAAGTATGTAGATGAAATGTTGTCTCGAACTCCTCTCGGCCGCATCGCGGAAGCCGAAGAAGTGTCATCCTTGGTGGCTTTCCTTTGTCTGCCTGCTGCCTCTTACATCACAGGACAGGTTATTTGTGTTGATGGAGGGTTAACTGTGAATGGATTTCAACCCAGCATGAGATTAACATGACATTCATGTACTTCTCAGTTTATTGTTCAAATGTGTTTCATCTTTGGAATATAAAAGATCCTTTAGTCTTTCATTGGACATTTCATTTAATTTCATCCTTGGTGGTTTTGCTTGCCTGAAGACAGGTTATTTATGTTGTTGGAAAACAAACCCTGAAATGATTTAAAACAAGCTTGAGAATAACACAACATTCATGTGCTCATTTGTTTATTTTTTATCATATTTGAAATAAAGGATCTTTTTTCTTTTGTAAGAATTTCTTGTTTCTTCCTATCCATGAATAATCATTATAATAAGAAATTTTATGAAAATAACGCCGTGTAATTTATATAGTCGACTAAATTTCATCTAATAAGATGACACTTAATTATTGTTTGTATAAATTTTTTTATAATAACTAATATCTCTGTAAATTTAGATTTTTATCAAATTTAATGATATGGTGTAATCCACATAATCAATCATTCAGAAAAAAGAACTATATGCATTTTATGCAGTTGTTTGTATTCATCACTATGTGCGTCAAACCTAGCTTAAAGCAGTTTCTATCAAGAAACAACGACTTTGGTTGCCATTGCAATTGGAGGATATTATTTGCACCCTATTCTTTAACATTTTCACTTACACGTGGCAAATCTGAGTTAAACATAGACTCACTCAACAGATTTTGCATAGCCCTTAATGAGCATCAAATAGTGGTCAACTCAGTGTACAAAGCATTGTTTGCAAAATGTAGGGACCATTGGCACTGGTCATCTGACACTTACATAGGGATAAAATTGCATTCAAACTTGACATTTAACATTTTAAGGTTGTGTTGGCATCCCTCCAAATCAAAGCTGACCTTGTTTCACTTTATATTAATTTCTCCACGGGTATCTTAAAAGAAAAAAAATAAAGAGATAAAATAATTTTTTTTATAAATTAAAATCTAATTTTTTAGTGTATATTTAAATCAATATAATAATAATTTATATATAATAAATCTTTATCAAAAAATAAATATTAAAAAATTTAATGCATTAATAACAAAATCTTGCATTATACTTTTAAAGAAATTGAAGACAACTTTTAGAAAAGAATAAGATAAACAGGATAATTTTAATTAGTAATTTTTTTAATTTGTATAAATATTTGTTAAAAAGTTTATTTAAAATTATATTTTAAAAATGTTTAGATGAACGCATTAGATATTTTTTTGGGCAAACTTTGTTAATTGAAAGATGACAGCACCTATGGAGCTAGCTGAGACAGATTGGGTACAAACTTTTAAGGCAGTGATGAATAAGGGTTAGGTGAATAATGAATGCAGCACTCTGCTGAGTTAATATAAATGAAGGGCGGCATTGAAGGCAGTGAATGACATAGAGAAAGAGAAGGTGATGCATTCCAAACAATCTCACTGATGATCAGAGATGAAGCATTCTCTTATGCTTCTGTATGTATCATATGACACGACATCATGGATCCTAGGAAACAAGATATGCTGTCTTCATCCGTACAAAACCTGGTTTTAGTTGTAAGCAGTATCACATCATCGCCAACAGTATTGATTTAGGGGTGGTTCAATATACATCTTGTTAAAATTTTTATTTAGTATTTTTAAAATAATAATTAAAATTATTAAGATAAATTAAAAACTATTTATTTCAATAAATTATTCCATTACATAAATTCTTATTTTAATTGTTTAAAACAAGAACAGTAATGTTTTTTTAAAAAATATTAAGTAGTTCAAATAAGTAAACTTTATTAAAAGAATTATTACATCTTTATAATTTTAAAATAATAATTTATCACATTTTTAAAAAATATTAATACTCTTTTCAGTCTTTTTTATAAAGTTAATCAAATATATTATTTTTTGTCCTAATTATAAAAATATAGAATAAATTTAAAATATATAATTGTTAAATTTTTTATATTTTTTATTATTAAATATATACTTACAAAGTAATAATTATATTATTTAATATTATAACTATTTTTAGAATAAAATTTATATTTATAAAAATATAAATATTTTAATTATATTTTTTGGTCTTAATAACTTAATTTTGTTTTTATAAAATGACTAGAATAAATATTATTTATTAGAAAAAAATTATTTAAATTAAATAAGATTATTATAGATAATAATTTTTTTTATTAAATACCTAATATAATCATAGTAATTAATATTCGAAATCACATAATAATATGTTACATTTAAAGAGTTGTTTAAAGGGAGTTTTGAAGGAAAAGGAAAGTGATGGCATAAATTTATATTTTAAATAAATAAATTTAAAATTAATATATTCTTTCTTCTATTTTCTTTTAAAAAAATATTCTCTCAAACGTACCCTAAAAGTTAAAATTTAACTTTAAATGCAGAAAATATGAAAAGAGTTTAAAATAGAAATAACTTAGTGATATGTTTAGTTTCCTAAGGAAGAGGGTATGTTGATTGGAATGCAAGTGCAAGTTTAAAAAGGAAGCACGCGTCATAGTAAGTATGAAATTGCAGTGAGGAAGTGCCATTTGCTGGGGTTGAGTTGATTCATAGTGCGGCTGCTAAATCCCGGAGTGAAGATGCACCAAAAACCATCTCATTCTAAGCTATGGCATGCCTTGCGCGTGTCACTTTCGCTAACCATGCCACGTTCTTCTGTCATTTACATAGCTGTCTATCACCACAAACCATCACACTCCAAGAAATTGGAGTATGTTCAAGTTACTCACATTTCAAATCTTTATGTCTTTATCTTTTATTTTATTTCTTCTCTGTGTTACCACTTTATATTTTAATCAAACACTTGTGTTACAACTTGCAACAACAATAAATACCATTGCCTCCTTAGTGAAGGTTACTGCTACCCACCCACCAATTCAAATTCCCATAAACATATCATGCACATAATATTCTTTATTTACGTTCTTTTTCTTTTTCTTTCCTTCACTCCCCTCAACTAATTGCATATTCCTTATTTTCAAATGTTATCTTTTTAGTTTTTCTAGATGAAAATGTTTTACATTTTTATTTTTATGAAACTTTCTTTGTTAGCGGCTTTTGATAACTCTCACAATGGATTTTTAAAACTCTTTGAAATCTTAGAAAATGAAATAAAGTTTAGAATATTTCTGAAAAATTGTACTTTAGATTATATCATATATTAATATCAATTCTATCGTATTCTTATAAGAAAAGCAAAAGAAGGTTGGGTTGTTTATTTAAGACAATAATAGCAAAAGAATTGAACCTAAGACACAAGCTATCCGAGCTCTTCGTTGCTAATTCAATTTTGCTTAGTTGTAGCATGTAAGATAGAGCCATGGAGTCACATTATTTTTCAAATTTTTCTTAAAAACTTTTAGATTTATAATTATTTTTCAGTGAACTTATTAAAATAGCAGTAAACATTAAACTCAAGCGTAGTGTCTGTTTGTATAATTTTTGAAACGGAGTTATGCACGCACCTTATGAGGTTAATGTTGTGAGAAAAAGAAAATATTCATTTTCGTCTAAACGGAATTTCAACTACTATCTAAACAGGCCCTCAGCGATGTTTGAGAATTTTTTTAATAATCAACTTTAATTTTTTTTAAAAAATATTTTTAAAAAAGTTAAATTATATTCCAACAAAATGTTATTTTAACATTATTATTAATGAAAAGAATTAAAAAAAGTATTTTTAGCTAATTGTAAAAGATATTAAAGTGTGCACGATGCAACGTCTATATTTGTAAAAGAAAAATTAGATGAAATAATTTAAATAAGAACTTAAGTATTTAATTGGTTGTAATAAATCGTGGTTTAGAGAATATGAAAACTTGTAAAAACCTAATTGTTAACTATGATGATGATAAAAAGAAAAAAAGAAAAAGTTCACTGAAATTGGTACACAAGGAATCAGTGTGGCTTTTTGGTGAAAGACTGAAAAGGTCAGGTTCTGAGACGCTGACTGAACCTGTGGCATTGTTAATCACGTGGCGGGTTTTAGTCACGTCACCTGCAGTCACACAGTTGCAGAGTTTGAGAAGTAAAGTGCTTCCTTTCTGTCATTGCACGCCCACACTTAGCTCCCTGCACCTCTCCTCACCCTATCTTTATCATTTCAATCATGCAATTAAACAATATAAATTCACTTTAATGCCCTCCAAGCAACCTTCCTTTTTTTCTTATTCAAAGTTTAATTTTACTTTTTTTTATCCAAGTAATTATTTTCTTTTTCTTTTTAATTTTAAAAGTTTAATTTTTGAAAAGTGTTGATTTGGAATTGAAGCTACTTTGCAATTTAATTTAATTAATCCTAAATGACATGCAAGCTGAGTGGATTTGGTTCATTATTGCTAGACGCATTATTGATTTGATGGATAGCTGAAAAGACTAGTCAACATTGGTTTGTTAAAGAAACGAAGATCAGTAACCTGAGAAATTTCAAGATCAGAAGCTTCATTGTCATAATAATTTGTTGTGCATCGAATTAACACTTTTAATTTATCATTAAAAATAACAAATTAATTAAAAAGAAAAAGAAGAAAGGAATATAATAATTTACAATGAGTTCAACTCTTTTACGCAGTGATCCATCTTTCATAACTGATTGTAGTATCTGTTTTGCAATTTCCCCTACAACAACACTTGCATGCTAGTACGCTTATATTGCATCTTCAACATATGTTGTTCCGCACGTTGTTAATGATATTCTCCTGTGATCCTCATGCGTGTCTCTGTTTGATACTCAAATGACTTATTACGTGATACGCTATGAAGTTCTAGTTCAGGATGAGGAAAGCAACAATAAAATAAAAACTAAAAAGCACACTAATAATAATACTACTGATTAATGCATAAAAAGAAAATCCGGGGTTTGATCATTGCAGCTAAACAAAGGAAGAGAGTAGCCAAAAAGATATGTGAAATGAAATGATACACATTGGATAATAGTTTTTCTTGTGAAGACAGGTGTTTGATACAGAGATGAGAATGAAATATAAATATATGTAACTTTTTAATATTTAGTATATAAAGTTGATAATTTAAATTAGATTAAAATAAAGGTAAAGGAAATAAAAACCTACAGGATGGGAGGGTGACAAGTGTCATGTGTGAAACGCATTGAGGAGAGGACTAGGTAGGTGGTTTTGGGTGAGGCTGCTGCGTTTTTTTGAATTGAAAAAGGAGAGTGAGTGAGTGAGTGGTATTGGAAACTTGGGGTGGGTTTGATCGCAGTTTCGGATCCACGTAAGATATTGCCACGCGTCCCATATTCCATTATGAGAACCTGAGATATTCTGCAAGCGTCAATCGCCTTTGACATGCGGTCCCACACGTGTCGAAATATCCCTTGTTACGTAGATCGCTTTCATTGGACAACTGGAATTGCCACGATAAAGCGAACCTTCTCCCCACTCAACACTCTCCCCCACCTCCCTCCTCCGTTCCTTCCACGCTCCCTGTTTTTTCTACCTTCCCATTACTGCTAATAATAATTCATTATCTTTTGTATCCTCCTTTCATCTACTTATTCTAAAGATTTTCATTCTTAGGAATTATTTTATTTAAGCCTTTTTAGACTTATTGCAGCTATATTATTTATCATTTCACAAGTATTGGATTATGTGAAACAATTTTTCTTTTCCATTGCAGTGACAAAACATTTTCTCCTTTCCTTCTACACATGCCACCTCATTTGTGTGACGCTTTCCTGAAGGTTTTTCTAATGTACACGCACCTCTCTCTTTCATTTAAATTTCGACTACCTTTCCAATTTCAGGGAATATCAGCTCAACTGAAATAAAATAAAATAAAAATGCAGCGCTATTTATATGTTTAATGTAATATTAATTTTTAAAACGTTGATGCTTGTAAAATTTTAAAATATATTTATTTAAATTTAATATTTATACAAGTATTTTATGCAGGAAAGTTTAATCATTAAAGAATCAACGTAAATTGGATAATAATTACAGATAATATATACTAAAAATGTATTAAAAAGTAAACTTGTAAGAAATAAAAAAAATATATCAATGATTCATATAAAATACTTGATGAAAGATAATGAGTGTGCAAGTTCAGAAGAACATAAATCAAATGAACTTAAATAAAATAAAACGAGTGCAGTAAAGACAAAGTAATAAACCAAAAGCACACCCTGTTGGCGCGTGTTGGGTACGTGGAGGGACGCGGGCGTGAAAGGCAGAATCAAACAGGAATCTCATATTCTACGATGAAGCCACGTGGTGACATCCTCCGGCCGAGTGTCTTAGGAGACCGAAAAGTGGAATAGGAAAGAAAAAAAATAAAGGAAAAAGCGAAGAAAAAAAGAGAAATACTTGACTAATAAAATGAAAGGAATTAAATGAGATATATTCTAGCCTAATAAATTGAAAATAATTAATAATATATAAAAATATTTTTTGTATTGAATATAATAATAGAGGATTGAGATTATGCAATAATATTGCAGAAAGATAATAATAATTTGCGGGTGAAACGGAAACAAAATGAGGAATGAAATGGAAGGAAAGAGAGAGAGGAGGCGGGACATGCGTGTCTGAAAAGGAAGAGGGTTTGGACATAGCGTGGATGGAAATGATTGGTGCCACCTAGTCCTTTGGAAAAAGCCAAGCACCACGTGTTCCACAGGCAAAGCAGGGAACCATGAGATGAAGGGTGGAGATGCCATACGGTGCCCCTAACGGTGACGGGCAGGCTGCCCGAGATCGAAGTGTGGCCCCCATCGTTAAGCCTAGAAAAGCTTTTCCCCCAACCCCATTTCGATGGGTCCTCTTCCCTCTTCCCTCCTCTTCTTCGTCTTGTTCTTCTCTGCCCCTAATAAGGGTTCGTTATCAGGCACTACTGCCACTATTGTGTTAATTGTTTAAGCTTTCCTTTTCAAACTTAATTCAATGGCTGGGATTTGCTGTGGTGTTGTTGGAGAAGGTGACACTCCCGCTCCAATTGAGCCAAGTTCACGCCCTTCCCGGCGCCGGAGTTTGGACCTTTTACCGTTAAAATACATAGCTGATATGGCAGTGCCGCCGCCCGAGGGTTCTCGGAAACGTCCTAAGTTGGATCTCTCTCCCAGGGATTGCCAAAATGCTGTTGAGAATTGCGAAAAATCCAAGGTTGAGAATTGCAAAAAATCCAAGGTAAACGACAGGAAAAGTGTAATGGAACTTGAAGAGTGTCCCAAGTTTGGCGTGACGTCTGTCTGTGGGAGAAGAAGGGACATGGAAGATTCCTTTTCGGTGCGTCCTTCCTTCTCGCGTGAAGGCATTCACTACTTCGGTGTTTTCGACGGTCACGGTTGCTCTCACGTTCGTATTCTGCTTAGTAGTAATGGATCTGGTTGTTCTAGTTCTGCTTGTGATTCTTAGTGTTGGTGTTCGTTTGGTTTCTACAGGTTGCGACCATGTGTAAGGAGCGCCTACACGAGATTGTGAATGAGCAGATTAACACGGCCCCAGAGAATTTAGACTGGAAATCCACCTTGGAACACAGTTTCGCTCGCATGGACGACGAGGTTCAGAGTTGGAGTCAGACCAACCAGACCTTCACTTGCAGGTGCGAGCTTCAAACTCCTCACTGCGACGCTGTCGGATCCACCGCCGTTGTTGCTATCGTCACGCCGGACAAGCTTGTTGTCTCCAATTGCGGCGATTCACGCGCAGTTCTCTGCCGCAACGGCGTTGCCATCCCGCTCTCCTCCGATCACAAGGTGAGTCTCTGTCTCTCTTTTCTCTCGTTTCCTTTCCCAAGAAACAAACAAGTTTTTGTAACCGTTTTTGGATCCTTTTTTTGCAGCCCGACCGACCCGACGAATTGCTTCGGGTTCAAGCTGCGGGAGGGCGCGTGATTTATTGGGATGGGCCCAGAGTGCTTGGAGTGTTGGCTATGTCACGAGCCATAGGTGAGTGAGTGAATGAGTGTGCACAATAAAGGGTTGAGCTATTTAGTCACATACGGCATTTTAGCTAAAGCCAGTTTGTTTTATCTGTTATGTAATTTTAAAAGTTCGTGTGTGTTGTCTCCATGTATTCAGGTGACAATTATCTGAAGCCATACGTGATTTCGGAACCGGAGGTCACGGTAAAGGAACGAACGGACGAGGATGAGTGTTTGATACTGGCGAGTGATGGGTTGTGGGATGTTGTGTCAAACGACACCGCGTGTGGGGTGGTGAGGATGTGCCTGAAGGCGCAGAAGCCACCGTCGCCACCTGGGTCTCCTGGTAGTGATGTGGCAGCAGACGGTTCGGACCGGGCTTGCTCGGATGCGTCGATTCTGTTGACGAAGTTGGCCTTAGCGAGGCATAGTTCGGATAATGTGAGCGTGGTGGTGGTTGATTTGAGGAGGGATCAACGACAATCGTCAAATTCCAAAGACGTTAATTGAATTTAACGGAATGATATTAAAGAATGCCCTTTAACCCTAATCCGTTTTTAAGGAGGTGGAGAATGAATGGAGGGGAGGGGCGTGGCTTTTACTTGATGAATGGGGATTAGTAATTGTAATGTAATGGGATATTTTAGGTGAAAAAAATGAGTTGTAACTTTGAGAAATGAAGAAATTATAGGAAAATTTTACTCTAGGGAAAATTTGTGTCAACAAAGGAATCAATCATCCGGTTGACACTCCTTTTCTTTTGTCCATAATCAAATCTATAAATTGGATTTTGCTTTGGTTTCATAATTCTTTTTTAATCATCCATCCCTAGTAAGATTACACTAGTCCTCCAATACAATGGCCTAAATTCTTATGCTCTTTGCCTTTGGTGTGTAATGATTTACTAGTTCATTCAATATGTCTGTCAGTCACATAAGGTTATAATATATTTTAACAGTGTAGTTTTTTTTTTTTTTTTTATAAATAAGTTGGTATAATTGTTTGATAAAAAAGATAGTTTGCAATTTACTAAAACATCTGTCCATTTATTTTTTTCAATTGATCTCAATTGATATAAAATTCTATCATAATCTATCATTTGATAGATCTAAAATATTAGTAACATAAATAGTAAAGATTTCATATATGTTTTGCCATTTAAAAATATTTAATGAACATGATTTTCAATTTTTCACTGTGTCTACAGAAATACATTTATTTTCTTTTATTTAAACATACAATGTGTGATTTTTTATTTCTTCTAATGAAAGGAAAGGAATTGTGTGTGTGGGTAAGTGTGATTTTTTAGATTTCATCGAGTTATAATGTTAAGAAGGAAATTGAACAAGGTACAAAGGCAATTGCATCTCAGAAATATGATTAAAATTTGAACCTTGTAGAACCAGTGACAACAATGATTACTCTCATAGCAACATCAACGAGCATACTTTAATCAAAATAAAAAAAAAAGTCACATATACAAATGCACTAATATATACACCTTTGGTAACTTTATTTCTTTCAAGCTCCGATCCTTATCTTAATTTTAGGGAATGTTATAACACTGTTTTCATTCGTTTGATTCCATAAATTAAGATATTTTGTAACATACATGTAAAATATTTTTATATGGGAATCAATATTTTTCAAATGTGACATTAAGGATAATGGGATGGGACTGTCCTTTATAAATCCCCCCCCCCCCCCCCCCTCTCCTTCAAGCTCAAATAGTTATATATATATATAATTTTTAAAACTATTTTATGTAGTGTGTGAGCTTAAAACTTTTACTTTTTTCCCTCATTTTTATCTTTACTATTGTATTATATTTCTCATTATAATTTTCTTTCACTCTCATTAAATACCATTCTTTAATAATATAAAATAATCAAAATTATAATATAAATCATATATATCATTTAATTTCAGTTCATAAACATATTTAAATGAAAATAGGATAAATTTTTTTGTTATCCTAGTTTTAAGATGATAAATTATTAAAAATGATTAATATATAAAAAATAGTGATTGCTTATATATATATATATATGTATATATATAATTATCAAAGTTTTAATTATGATAAAATAATTAAATATATATTTTTATGTCATTTATAATTATTAATTAATTCAACAATTATTTTTATGTAACACTTTTAATTTATTCCATTACTTTATCAAGTTTTCACCGTATATTAGGATGCAAATTCAGCCTCGTAATTAGATCGTGCAGTTAATGTATTTTACACTTTTGCTTAAGTAAAATTTTTTTATTTAAGTGAGAATGCAAAATTTTACTTAACTAGACTGTCTAATTTTTGTTTAAACAGAACTAAATTTGAATTTCATATATTATATCAAATTTCAATTAATTTATCTACTAATTTCTTTAAATACATCCATTACAAAAGTTACTCAATCACTAATTTTAATTTTACTTACTAAGATGAAATTTAAAAGAATTTTAATTAGTTTATTTGATATACTTTATTAATTAATTTTTTATGTTCCTAAAATCAATATTTTTACTGATTTATTTATAAAAATTAAAATTAAAAAATTAAAAATATTTTTTTTTTATGATTATTAGTAAATAAAAATAAAGTAAACAAAGCACCATTGTCCTAACTTAAATTATTAATTATTATTCATCAAACAACAGTCACTTCTTTATATTTCCTTTTAACTTGTTTCATTTTTTTTTCTTTCTTTATTACACTATTTGTTATTTTTTTTTATCCCATGCTTCTCTGGCACATCTATACAGTTTTTTGTGGGTGTGGAAACGTGATTTTTCATTATTAAATATCAGTTTCTTTTTTTTTGTTAACTTTGCCTTTTTTTTATTTTAAAAAACAACATATCAATTAAGAAGTACAATTAATGTCATTCTCTATATAACGTTACTTATAACTTCTAAATATGTTTATGATTAATTTTTTCTTACTTATAATAAATGTGTAAAATATTTAAGAATTAAATAAAGATAAAAAAATAATTTAAAACAATTCTTAATGTTATTTTAAAATAAAAATTCTATATATAGACAGATAAAAGAAAAAATTAATTAATATATACTATCAGATGTTATCATTACTATTGTAATAAAAGGAAATGCTATAATTTCCATTATAGAAAAACAGTACTATATAATGGGAAACCGTGATGGGTAGCAATAAGTTCCAGACCACAGGTGTCACATATCAAAATCGACAATAGCTGTAATTTGATGACAGTGCCCTTTATTTGGGACCCAATTGATGGATAAATGTTCTTCCTCTATGTATTTATATTCCTGTATTTCTTTTTCCTCATATGAAATATGAATTATGCAATAGAAGAAACACATCAATAAATCAAGACTTGAAATAATTAAAAAGTTAACAATATTATTTTACATTTAGTTCTATTTTATTTATCATTCAATTTTATACCAAGTAATCATTCAATTTCACCTTCTAAGGTGACTAACATGTTTTGCTTTAGTTTTTTTGAAAAAAGTTGTATACATAAATTAATCCTTGAATTTATAAACTCCATAATAAATTAGTCTCTCTAACATAATTAACTAAATTTAGAAAAAAATCGTCAAATGAACATATTTGGGATTCTAAATTACATGAAATTGATAGATACAAGATGAAATCAGCAACTAAATTGTCATCAAGTTGACAAATTTGAAGATTAAATTATGTAAACATAAACTTTTAAGAACCAAATTAATATTGGTTGTCACTCTTGAGAGTGATATTGCATTTTTACTATTTTATATTCAAACATTTTAATATTATCTTATATTTATTGATACTTTTCTATTAAAAGGTAACACAATTCTTAAAGAGAAAGAAAGGGAAAAGATATTTGGGTTTTGGTTGTTGCTATATTGCACCATTTTTCAAGCAAATTCCAAAAATAAACTAGACATGTGGGGCTCACTTACATATTTAATCAAATATTAACACGTAGCATTTGATCCTTTTTTTTTTGTGTCACCATCTCTTAGCTGGACAAGATTTGCTTGGATTTGATGCTGATTGCTTGCGCTAACCCTTTTGGTTGGGCCATGACTATTTACATCTAGGAATCAAATTTCTTCTTTCTACACTAATTATTTCCAGGGAAAACATTGAATTTGTCCTTAAACTAATAAATAATCATTAACACTTTTTAAAAATGATTAGCTTACCTAATTTGGAAATTAGCTTTGGTGTTATGAAACTTTCGTGATATGGTCAAAGCTCAATGGCTTACGTGATGCCTTGCAATAATCAACATTTTGACAAATTGTTATATGGTGCTTATGATGCTGCAACTACTACTTGGAAATAATGTAGATATGAGGGATATAAACGTTTGAAGCACTATAAGAGGCTGGCAAAGAACTAAACAAACTCGTTCTTAGTAGGTTGCCACCCAAAATGTTCTAGCTGAGAGATATTTTTAAATCGTTTATCAGTGTTAGTCAATCCAATCCACGAATTCACAGTTCAATAGTTCAGCCATTAGCCAATTCAGCTTTTGATTTACTCCATTTTCCATTAGAAAGGATAATACAGAGAATACTACAGAAAAGACATAAAATGATTTACTCGACCCATTTGGGTCAATTGATCATGGGCAGTAGACTTTATTGAAACAGATAAAAATAGTTGAATTCAATTCCAGCCTATAAAAATACTGCTTAAAGTATATAAAGTTCAAATTTTTATGAGATTTTAAGGGATTAACTTACATTAATCTTGATCAGATCGAATTAAAAAACACATTTACTCGGTCTATAAAATGATATAAATATTTTACGGCAGTTCTGTAAATTAATCTGTATTATTTATTGAAAATTTTCAGCAAGTGATGCCATTGCCACTCCAACTAAAATGGAGCCATTATGCATATGTGATTGCAAAATTGTGGAAATCAAAATCGGATAAGACGTAAGCTACAAATAATGTTATCCTATCCGAACTTTGGTGCATAATCAATTACAATGCTTTATAGTTTTCTTCAGCAGTTTACTACTGCGATACGTCCCAATCAACGAATCAATGGAGAGGGAAAAAAAGAGGCAAACATTAACAAAATATGTAAGTGTGGGGAAATTGACAAGAATCTGATACTGTAAAACAAACAAAATATTTTAATAAAAAATTGCCAGTGTCCACATGTTGTTATTAGAAGAAAAATGTACACGATTTTAAACATTGAAAAGATTCAAAAGAAATAAATTAGGGAAGGCAAAACCAGTGGATAAGTTTTTATTATTCCCCGAAGCATGCTGTTACAAATTCAACCACTAATCTAAAAATTTGTTGGGGGCTCATATTATATGCTAAGGTTGACCCTGAATACTCCACTTTTAAGATTTTCTGAATAATATCCACAACGAATAATAATGTCACACGCAATAGGCTTCTTGAGATTAACGATCGAAACCTGAAAAACAATCCATACATCATTAGATAATTAATAAACAAAAAACATTTGATGACCCATATTTAGTTGGGAGTATCAGATTCTGGCAGGATGCAAGTCAAAGACAAAGTGGAGGCAAATCCTATGTATACCTGATCCCCTACTGATTAATCGTTTCACTGTCAAATCTATTCATTAATTAATAAACAAATGGTATCAAATTTGGCAAACTCATATATATATATATATATATATATATATATATATATATATATGGATGTATTACAAATGTTAAACTTTATTGATTCAAATCATATATAACATGGTATTTTTCTAATGATTATGTACACAAAATTTTAGATAATTTAGACAATTATAGATAAGTAATCTAATCTAATAATATATAAGTTACCTTATATTTTAATTAACATATCATGTATTAAAATAAAGTGAAGTAATGAAGTATCAATTTTTTTTTTAATTATATGTTTATACATTTAATTTATTCATGAAAATTTTATGGGCACATGCTTAACTATGTTCTCTATAACATCGTTGACCGAAAAGAAAAATAATTTCTTATAGACAAAAAATAAAATTGTAATTTCTTGTTTTAAAAAAAAATGGAAATTGCTTTGTGGTAAGGACTAAACTTTATACGGATGCAGAGCTGTGATTCCCATCTCATCCCTTATATTTTTTAAATTTAATATTTTCATCCAATATAATACAAACACGTTCTTTCGTACTCTTTTCGCGTGAAAGTTTATGATACTAACCTTTAGTGCTGGCAAAATATAAACAAATATAATAGCCCCTTTAATATTCACGTATCTAGTGGGCAGAATGATCACCAATCCAATACAAAATTAGCATCTAATAATTTGAAGCTTTTAGAACAAAGATAAAAATACTTCTTGATAGGGATCACAATTTTCACCAGTAGATGGGAAACTCCATGGGATAATCCCTGTAAGGATGGGGATGGGATGAAATTTTCACACTTCTTGATACCCTTATAACACTATTATTAAATTAATTTCACGTTAGTCTCAGTGGACTCAAATTGTTTAGTGTTTGAGCCCATAAATTCACCTAATAACAAAAGATGCATTCAAAAGAGAGTTCTCATCCTCTTTATTTTTCTTGTTAATATTTGTTGGTTACTAATGCTACTATAATAAGACTTGATAAACAAGCAAATCAATAATTTATTTCATATGCAAAGTTTCACACTGCAAACTCTTGCATGCTCCAAATATTACCGTAAGTACAGAAGAGTTGTTACATTTCAATGTAATGTCCATACGGGTTAATCACTTTTTGATCCCCGGAGGCACAAAAAAATCAAAATCCCATTCTTCCAATCACTTGTGTTAACAAGCAAACTAAAAGGGCGAAGGCAACAGTTAAAACTTAAAACCTGTTGACAACTAAAACCATGATGATGTTTTTAGGGTAATAGAGTTTGCTTTTGAATCTTTGGCCTCCACATCTGATGGCCTTTATGCACCTGTACATGTCCTTTTGAAGATGAACTGTTGGAGCTTGTTTCTTGATTATTGGCATTTTGAAAATGACGTGACTGTAATCGTGGGCGAATAACTCTCTGCACTTGTGGCTGGGTTGGGGGAAAGTAACTGCCACTGTAATTTCGGATAACAACAGGTTTTGTGTTAAATCTTGATACTTGTGGTGAAGCTAAGTTGGTCAAAAGTGAAACTTGATTTTGATTTTTTGAGGTAAGTAAGCTGTATGTCCTTAAAAATGCCTCAGTTATCTTTTTCATTTGTCCTGTGCTGACAGATCTGGCAGTATTTTGTGGCTGCTCAAAAGGATCCTCTACCTAAACCAACCAAAAGTAAGATGTATATATCAATATCAGAGCAAGAGAATATGTATGAAAGAATCTAGTATTTGTCCAGAGGTAGGAAAGCCCAAAAGGAATCAATGCATTGTTGTGGCAATAACTAAAAATAGCCCTTCCAAAAACAACAATAATGCCACCCAAAAGTAGAGAGGAATGTATTGTTGAAGTGAGTAGGGTATTACGAATATTGCATAAGTCTTGGGTAACCATCTCATGTTGTTCTTTATCTGCTCCCATTGTCCAGTATGTGGGGAAAGTCCCAGCTCTGAGGCCCATGAAACCATCTGAGCAAACTGCAGGAACATACAACATGATGTAATCATTATTGTACGTAAATAATGCCTGGAGGGCAATGCTATAGATTGAGAAAATTCATTGCCAAAAAGAACCTCAAAAATAAATTCATATAAGATGTTAGCCTTTTCATTAAAAATACATGACTTCCATCACTACAACATTCTCACTGGTAAGGTATTACCAAAACTAGGGGAAAAAAAAAGAAGACATGTAGTCATAAAATTATCAGCTATGAATTGTTATGATCAAGTGCGCACAAAAATACCGGATGTTCAATGGAGAGAGCATACAAAATGTTTTCTACTATTTCCAACTAAGAGTATAAAATCATGATAAGAATGATTTACCTTTCTTAGGAATTCAACAAAAAGTTCAGGCAAAGATTTTCTGTTAATTGGCCTTGACTTGACTGATATGAACTGATTTATATTAGCATCACATGTTTCTGCAATAAGATTTTCTGCGTCAGCTCTGACACCTGCATAAATTACATCAAGGTTACATAACTATTAGATAGGTAATATGACAATGCAAAAGGTGGATCTGGCTTTTCTAATGTGTGCATGTAGGTTGACAATTCTAATTCACATGCTATTGCTATTGAAGAGAGAGACAAATTCAAACATTCCAAACACTTAAATTCAATAAAAAAAAAAAAATAGCAAAGGAGCAGCTTGGCAATCATGTTGAACAAGTTTTGGACTTTTCCCTCGACCCATATTTAGAGCAAGTAGAGAAGCCTCGAGGGAGATCAAAGGGAAAAGGATAGTCAAAGGGCAAATAATTAAGTGGTGGTAAAATGAAAGATTAAATGTACCTCTAAGATCATCAACCATATTGCCAGGGTATATATCTTTAAGTGGTGGTAAAATTGCAGGAACACACGTCTGAAAATGAAGGGAAATATTGTGTACATCAGAGGAGGAATACAATAACAGTAACAATCAAGTCTTATCCCATTAAGAGAGGACAAATATCCAAATATTATTTTTGGAGAGAAGACAACTAACTGTTAAAACATATTATAGTAGAGGTGCCTACTATTTTAGGACTTCTTTGGTTTGAGAGAACATTTTTTGTTCTGAAAAAATAATTATAAATCGGTCACTTCACTTTGATTCTTGTTTTCAAATATTTGTACAATAAAAAAAGTACCATTTCCTATAGAAATAAAGAATAAAGTGAAGATAAGGTGACATTTTTTGCAATTATTTATGAAAGAAGGAAACAAAGAAAAAACATTTTCTCAAACCAAACAAGCCCTAGCCTGGTGACAAATCTTTAAACTGAACAGAGCACCTAGTATTTTTTCAAGACAGAGACTGAAGGTGCCACCAAATGGTTGAAGTTATAGTTCATGTAGAAAGAAGAAAAAAGAAGTACAAAGAAAATGCACATGAGATTCCAGCAAAAAAACAAACCAAAATAAATAACATAGATGAGATGACTTATAAGCAGAATCAATAAATTTTTTGCTAGAATTGGTTAAAGCACCACCAAAGAATAAAAATCAAAAGGCCAAAAAAAGGAGAAGAAAAATAACACCACATAAAAGAAATATGAAAAAGGAGAAATACCTGAAAGTGAAAGATTACAAGTAAACTGAGGGAATAGGAGTTGAAAGTTCCAGCTTTAGAGTTATTGATTTTATGTGCTTTGGCCCATTCCTTGACCTACACAAACTAGAAAGAATGAATAAAACAGAAGCAATTGCTAGCACAGCAACCCTTCTTTAGCCTAAAGAATGTACCAGTAAAACCATATCATGAAAGCGGCCATCTATCCTGTTGATCCAAAGCAAAATCTTTGATTTCATTTGGCCCGGAAGATTATTGATTGAAATATCACAAGATATACCCTGCCGGTTGCTTTTAAATTTTAAAATGGGAACTCGTGCATTGGAGATGAACTGCAAGTTGCTCCCTCCACCTGCAAATTAATGGCATTACAGAATGTATTAGGACACACTAAATAAACTTGTAAATTTCATAAATTTCTTTTTGCTAATGATGGTTATTAAAACTTTCAAGTACAAAGAAAGCTACGATAAGTTTAATAAACACTATTAATGGAACTCTCAAATCTAAAGCAAAAATTTAATCAAATAAATTAAACCTCTGATAATCAGTGCTAAAGTTGATGTCCAGTGATAAAATTAATTATTGGATTGATTGGCTCAATAAGTAATCCCACGGTCTAATAATATATGAAATTATCATGCTATCTAGCATGACTGGATCTTAAATTTAAAAATGGATACTGTAAAGCAACTTGACCATATAAGATCATTCACACTTTTTTATCCTTTTCCTGCAGCATAACTTTTTGTTCTGGTTTAAAGCAAGCCAATAGAGAAGACATTTCTGTGGCATCAATCCAATCAGAATTTTGAAGAAGTCATCTCCTCATGATCTAATCTTCAACAGTAGTCATGTAACTACATTATACTACCAATTTCAGTTATATTTGTATAATATAAAATTTGTACCGCATACAAGATCACCAAAAATGCTCGCTAAAATAACTGAATAATATATGTGGTAACCGAGTTGGTACATATAAATTTAGGAGATTATAGATATTAATAATCATATGATGACTATACAGTGGATTGAACCCCACACTACAAATTCTTGCACAGATATTTGTTATACTAAATTGTTTCTTTACTTTCACTTCAATGGGGGAAAAAAAAGTCAACCAAGCTTTACATCCTATTGCTTAATCTGTGGGAAGATGAAGAGAAAAAAATTGTCAAACTGGAAGAGAAATGAATATGCTACATGATTAACAAATACAAAGTTTTTGTACTAACTTCCAAGTGATAGAAGCTTCAAGTATAAGAAATTTACCTTTCATTTTCAGAGCTTTTAAAATATCCCCCAATAAAGTTTGTTTTTGCTTTTTCCCAGCAGATGAAATATGCAAACCATTTGATAACTCAATTGAAATATCCAAGTCACCCCATCGTGTGAAGAGATTAGATACAAATGACCCAAATGGCTCAACAGTTGCTCCTAATCCAAAAATGGAGTAAAAAAACAACTTTAAATACTTACATTTCATAACTGGATGAAATATACATCAACTTATTTCTATGAGATACAGGAGCCTGAATCATCTTATGAGATATGACTTCAAATGCCCCACCAGTTAGCATCTTTTATTTTCTCTTCGGATGAGAACAAAACAATTTAGACAGAACCTTAAGATATCTTGAAACACAATTAAATATTTAATTACTATAAAGTGAAAATAAATGTGATAACAAGGATAGGTGATATGTTTGAAGGGTAAGGCAAATCTTCAACTTAGGTAATCTCAAAAAATAGAAAATTTTTGCTCATTTTTAACATTAATAAATTGAAATTTTTTAAGCAAAAACAATAACAAGGACTCAATCAATTAAATTTAAATTTAAAAACCTTTCTCCATAAGAAGATGTAAGCACTCAAGGCTCTGGCTTGCTAAGCAGAGGAAAAGTTGGAGATAATTTCTGGAGGGGATAAATATATATTATTAGGGGCATTTAAGAAAAAAATTAAACTAGTGAATTGGGACAATTATATGCACAAAAAGAATAAGACTTTGAAAAAACTTGGGAGGCCTTTCCATGTGCTAATCCCAACAACATAGGTCTGCCCTTTTGCTGGTTCACAACAGTGAGATACAGTAAAGTAGTTAAAGAATTTCATATATTCAATTATATGCATTGGAAGAACTAATGCTAACAAAAACATTTACCATACACAGAAATCATGCCTTCAGTTGGTTTAGAACAAGCTACATTGGGTAAAATGATTTCAGCAAATATGTTTAGAGATAGTAGAAATTATAATTGAATAAAGGAGAAACCTTATCAACTATTTTTTTTTTGGGGGGGGGAAGAGGTGCAGAAGCAAAACTTGTAGAAATGTTACCTCTCAGGCTTTCCACAGATTCAATAACACTTCGCAGATCATTAATAATTGCAAACCGTATCTCCCAATCTTCTTGTAAGGGAGTGACCACCTGAAGTATATCACTTAAAACAATATCCAACATACTACGTGTATTCATTTTTGTTCCTCAATGACTCTCAGGCTTCCACAGATTCAACAACACTTCGCATACAATTAATAATTGCAAACAGTATCGTATCTCCCGATCTTCTTGTAATGGTTTGCAGCACTAAATGGAAAAAATGAGGACATGAGGATCACAATCTATGAGCATAGGCCTTTGAAAACACACACCAAATCCATTGAAAGTCTTGGAGCAGCATCCCTGACCTGATATAATCATTCATAAAGTTAAAGACTGCATTATATGGATCCATTCCATTCAGCTAACTAAATATAAACACAAGTGCCACCACAAGTATAAGTAAAGTGATAACATACAAGGCCTTCAGCATCTAGAAGCTAATGATTTTATCACAGACAAATCAAAATCATTTTCTTAATGGATAGTTCATAAATCTCCTTCAAAATCAAACCTTTTCAGTTTCTATCATGATACTAAAGCCAGAAGATATCCAGACGTAGGATGTTTAAAAGATAAACAATTCATAGGTTCTTTTGGCTTTGTTCTGTGCCTTAACTCAAGCATGAGAAACAAGCACAACTAGCTATCCATAAGAAAGCACCATCTAACTCAAATTCAAACCAAGCAAAAAAACATGAGTAGAAATTTCACAAAATTGATTCACAATTTTCCATTGTCCAATTCAACAACTCAAATCCATGACTCAATAGAAACCAGCGAGAGTACAAAGCAATCAATTAATTGAATACCCATTTAAATAAAAATAAAAATAAAAACAGAGAGGAATGCAGAAAAGAAAGAGAATGAAAAAAACGCACAATCAAGAAAAAGCATTGGGTCCTTCAGATTTGAAGGTGCTCTGGGGGAGAGAATTGATTGCAGAAACTGAGTTGGCTTTGTTTATATACAAGAAAGGAAGCAACTTGGGAGTGGGTGACTGGGAAGCAGCAGTGGGTGCCTGAATTTGAGTATACTTGGGAAGAGGGGTTTTCTACTTTGACATTTCCAAGCAATCAACTTTTTTTTTTTCCTTTTCTAATTAAAAGCAATTAACCTCTTTTTAAGACAAGGGACATTTTATCAAAAGCTGTCAACTTAATCTTAAAAATTGAACTTAGAACAATTAATTATAATAAATTTTATTAAAATATATTTATTAAATTTTTTATCTCTAATATAATAAATTTTTTTTACTATTTTTAAATACTTAAGCTTAATTTTTAAAGTTGAAATTAAACAAATTGTATAATATTATTTTTATAAAACACATTTAATTAAATTATATTAAATAATAAAAATAATTAAAGTCAGTTAATTTTTAGTCTTATGGGTTTTAATTTAAGTTTTTCATTAAATTTCATCAAAGATAAATAAAAAATTAAAAAATATTTCATAAAAATTAAAAAATATCTTATAGTAAAGAATAAAAGTTACTAAAGCTTTTAAAAAGTTTCCTACAAAAATATTAAAGATAATAATATTTAAAGTTAATTAATTTTAATTTTTAACATTATTTCATATTAAATGTAAAAGTTTATTCTTTTAATTTTTATTGAATAAAATATATATTATTAATGATAAAATATCTATTTTTTAACATTATTTTATTTATAATATTTATTTGTAATTAAAAATATTTGTGCATTGCACAGTATATTATTAAAAAAAAAGTTATTAGTTATTACAATCACCATTTTTTAAAAAAGTAAAAAAGAATTACTATCTAGTAAAATGTTGCATTTTAATATAAATTTTTACCGGAAGAGATTGATTGTGCTTCAAATCAAAGTAGTTTTTGTAAAATGTATTTATAAAAAAATTAAAAATGTTAATTTTAGCTAAACGAAATATTTATAGTATTTTTATAATTTTAATGTAATAAATATGCACAATTTTTTATAAAATATTTTTATTTATAGATGTTTAAAAGTTAATAAAACTATAAAAATAAGAAACAATAAAATTTATTTTAAAATTATTAACATTAAGGTTTTATACTGGCCTTTTTTCTAAAGACATTTGAGATTGGCAAGCCCTTTTTCATTCATTGGATTTGGTAGCGGGGAAAAAGGTTCCATGAGATTCCTGCCTTTTAAACATTCATGGAAAATGGTTCTTCGCTGAACCAATCAATTTATTTATTGATATTGTTAATATCAACTATTGGAACTAATGTTGAGAAAATTAAAATATAAAATAATTTGATATTTTTCAAGTAATTAAAAACAAATATTAGAATGTATTGTATGTCATTAACATCAGTTCTTAAAAGCCAAAGTTAAAAAAGTTTATTTATTTGTTACAAAATAAATCCAAATTTATATTTCTTTTCTCAAAAAGTAAAAATAATTTAATACTTACAAGTTAAGATAATTAAAATATTTAATAACATATAATTTATACTTTTTATTACAGTATTAACTCCTTTAATTTGTAGTTTAAAGTGATGAGACATGTATAAAAAAAATACAATTAATATTCTCATTTATCTCAATACAATTAATATTTAGAGGTTCATGCAATGCATTGGTAGAGGTGGAGGCTATGAGTTCAAAGATGACATGGATGTCATGCTGAATGGAGGTTGCACACTTTCCCTGACAATTTATGTGAGAGAATAAAATTATCAATTAAGGAGTGTGTTTGGCAGAGGTGTGGTTTCAAACATTAATGTGACAAGTGAGTTTTTGAAAGCAGACAATCATGTTTAGGAAACAAAATATTGTTCCTAGTTTTGGAGGGAAAGAAAAAACAACTTTCACACATTATATCTAACACTTAACATAACATGCCACATTAGTATTTCTATTAGTTATAATTTCTCTCTGAGCAATTTGTCTTTAAGAGGTTAACTACCCCTTAATCTTTCAAGGACCCAAACTACTATTGATGTAAAAGAGAAATTTAAAATTGATTAATAATTTTAAAAACTATAAAATAAATGTTAAAATAATAATGAAACTGCCAGAGGGAAAAAATATATAATAAACTTCGAGAATGTGACACCATCCAACTTTTACCAATCTAGTCAAAACGGTCAAATTTTTTTGTGATCGGTTTATTTGCAAACACAATTCTTGAAACAAGTTTTTTTCTTAAACTTCTGCCAGATGTACATCGTAAAATGGGCATGAATTAATTTTGACCACAGATCTTAGCATTCTCCATTTTCTCACTGATAATCTAAACAGGCACTTAGTTAATAATGATCATGGATCATAACTACGGTTAGACTGAACATCCGGTACATACAAGTGTACTTGGAGAGTGATAAAAATAAAAGGAAATGTTATATTTGGAGTACCTCATTCAATATAACATATATTCAACGTAGAATGACTTAATTGTCCTTTTAGTCCTAATATAAATATAAGTATTTCTGATTTTGATTGCTATAAATTTTTTGGTTGATTTGTATCCCTCAGTAATAAAAGTGAGCTAGTTTGGTTGCAAAAGGAACTTTTATGAAATGAGAGATACAAACTGACCAAAGAATTTACATAGATCAACAATGAAAATGCTTATATTTATAGGTACTAAAAAATATTTGAATCAACTAGAACTAGAACTAAAACTTTGGAATATACAAATAAATTAAATTTTACAATTTAGATGATGCACTTGAATTTTACAAATGCTGATCCGCTCTTGACATTTGTATGGAAGTAGTACTTGCACTTGCATCTTCCTGCACTTCTCAAATGACATAATTCCCATGCTCTGTTGGCTTCCCACTTGGAGGGTCATAATAAAAATCATGTGGTATACCTCCATTGATTCAAGTGCGTAGCAGATGCTTATCACAAACCAATATCCTATAACTTGCATGAGGACCCTCAGCTGTGTCTCTCAACATCACTTGCCAGCCTATTGCCTTGGCAATCTCTTGAAGTTCATCCATGATGGCGAGAGAGTCACGTATGTATACACGTCCACCAGGTCTTAGTATCCGATCCATCTCAAGCATAATTGATGAGACGTTGCATCTGATGGAGAGAAATGCAACAGATAGTAAAGAATAGACATCATATAACATGATTTTTATTTGCAATATCCAGTTAAGCACTGATAGAGTCATAATGCATGCTCTGGATGAATAGTGCAATGTTGATGCATGCTATGAATGAACAACAACATGAAATTGCAAATATGAGTTGTTTTGCGATGCATGAATGTTAAGATGGTAGATTCCTAGAGCACAACAGCCTTAAAATTAGCAGTAATGGATGCTTATTTGAAGTAGAATATAAAAGGCTAATAAGGATAGCAGATTGGATATGCAAAACAGATAACTTAGCTTGAGAAATGAGAAAGGCTAACATCCAAACCACAATGCAATACTCTTTTTTTTTTTTATTTGCAAAAATACAATAATAAATGGGAAAGAAATAAAAGTGCTGACAAGTGGAGAAATGTGTACCTTTTCCTCTCAACAGAAAGCAGGTTTGCTGCATGCAGTAAATCATATGTTCTTGGGTAGGTGTCAAATGGCTCACACCTATTTCATCAATCATTAAATATTACTACAACATTGAGAACACTTGTATATCTTAAATAAGCTTAGTGAAATACCAGTCATGCATCACTCCAATCAGTCCGCGGTCATATATAACAGGCAAGGTGTTTGGGCCACTAACAGGAACAACATTCATAACCCAGCTGTCAAGATTCTTATCAATCAAAGCTGCCGCAAATCTGTAAAACACTGAAATATATTGATATTTTTCATGGGGAAGAGTCTCAAATGTAAAATCATGACAAGAAAGTAAGACAAATAATACCCTCCAAATCCTGCTCGCATGTCCATAGCATTTCTTAATCGCATCTTGTTCCAGTGTAAGGCACGGACATAGCTTGCTATAATATCATTCCAGTATCTTGATTCTGCTTTAAAGAGCTCTTTTCGGGATATGAAAGCATCAAGTTTTATGCTTTGAAGCCTATCAGGTGGGGTTTGCAAACGTGCAGGCCATTCAGTAACATTTGCTCCATATCCATTCTTAGGCAATTCAGAGATGCATGCTTTTAGATTAACATACCTAGATTAATCAAGTAATTAATGAAATCACCAATAATGAGCCATTTCATTTTAATAATAACACTAAGATGCATGGAATTGAAAAACAATCATAACTCATCAGGCATCGCCCAAAATTATTGATATAACTTTTGCATGAGCAGCATAGTTTTCAAGTGTGTAACCAGAAAAAAGTATTCTACAATATTGCAGTTAGAAAATGAAAATAGACACATATAACTAGGGATCAGCGCAGGCAGACAACTCTTTTGCTTCCTCAGTATTTTGCAGAATTCCACATTTTATTATGAGGTAATATAACCTTTAATGGATAAAAACCACATTTACAGTGAAATAACCATTTTTGCATTATAATAGACCTGTGTAATTTCCTTTTCCTTCTTATCCCATTTCGTTTCTCTTCAGTAATCCACCTAAAATGCTTTAACTATTCGAAGAAAGTATAGATTGAAAATAATTGATGACATAAAGGCTTCAATTAACGGTTGATCATGGTTAAGATATTTAATAGTCATTTTCATAGTCTTTGTTTAGATTTCAGTTTAAAGCTTCATCAAATTTATGTGAATGGTAACTATGTTTCGCTATCTTTTTGGTGGAAAACAAAGTTTATAGCATTTTAACACTGATGAAGGAAGGAACTATCCTATTCTACTTCTTTAGGGTGTTTAAACCTACATAATGGCAAAATGCACCTATTTTCTACTCTGATTTTATCCTGGAGAGCTCTATCACATACAATATAAGAATGATAGTAATTTTGCACATCACTTTTGACAGTAATCATATGAATTGAAAAATATGCATTTAATCATTGCAAGTTAAGGAAGGCCCGAACACAATACCAAACATTGTCCGGGTCATCACTTGGGTCACATAGGGGAGGTTTAGTTCCAGCTTCCCGGTCTTGATAGCAGCTATTGTCAGAAGGTTTCTGCCATACTGCAATGTACCCATCTTTTTTCAAAAACTTCCAGCACAGTCGAGTGGTAAGATTAAGCATCTCTGGATATAACAAAATTCAATGCTACATTCATCAGCATTCTTAGAAATAATGAGTAAGACAATCCCCAGTAACTTATTGGCAGTTCAATGAAAATAGCATAAAAGGACAGAAAATGACAAATGAAATATAAAGAAACGTTAGACAGGAACATGCAAAATATCAAACTTTGCTTTGAATGACAAACATTTTGTTGAGACTTGAGAGAAGTCAAAGTCAGGTTGATTATTAATACATTGCATGCTAATTATCTGCCAAAGACACTGATGGAAATCGTTGTAAAACAATTTGGTGTCTACACCATATCATACAATGCTAATATCAATACAAAAGGTACAAAATTGAGCGATCCTTAAACACAGGTACACAACTACTCGATAGCTAAAAGCTTCAATAAATTAAATCTAAATGGAAACTCATTTCAACTATACCTTCCCATTGTTCTTCTAAAACTTCCTCATGCTTATAAACTGGCTGTGCAGCCCAGACAAAGTACCCTCCTGCTCTTAGCATCCTATTAACTTCAAGCAGCAGTATCCCATCTTCATCACAATAAATCAGTTTTAAGCATCATAGCACAAACAATGACATTACATATCGCTAGCAAGAAAAGTGTCAGTTTCAACATGCATTCTCTATCTACTTTCTATTGGTTGATTAGCTGCTATAGACCTCTCCACATCATTTTTCTCTTCATCATCACCAAGAACTATAGCACATCCTACAAGAGAGAAAAACACATACCATCTCGAGTCCAATTAATTCTACACCGTGAACAATGTATCAAGTCAAAAGCTTGACTTGGATATAACAAACGTCTAGTTGCAAATGCGGCTGCCATGGCCGGTACCCCACGCTCAAGAGCAAACTGAATCTGATTCTCATGAACGTCTTTGGGAGCAACAGACATGGTGATGACATTCCGAGACAGTAAGTACGCCCCAAAACTAGCAACGCCACAGCCCACATCAAGAACAACTCGTATATGCCGACCAAATGTAATTTCGGGAATCATCTACAAACCCAAAAATTTCAACATCAGATTCCCATAAGATGTCCCAACAAAAAAGTGAAACCAAAATATAAAAATACAACATAATAACCTTAGCAATATGGTCCAAGTATTCATTTGCCCCATGAATAAACTGCGTACCACCTCCTGGAAATTTAAACTTATCTTTGTCTCTGGAAATCCAGTTTTGGCCTCCCTTATCTTCAACCAGACGTGTATGAGGCACATTATTGTACCATACCTACGCTAAAACAAAAAGAAAACTTTTATCATAAAAAAAAAACCTTCAAAAACTGAAGCTAACTAAATACCCTAATAATGTTGGAGCATACGAGGAAACTTAAATACGGTAAAATATTCGGGTCAAGAACAAACCAAATAAGTAAACCAGATACCACAATCAACCAAAAACTTTAAAAGACGTAATTGTCACTTATATCGCTCAACTTTCTCATTTTTAACTAATACGATATTTCTTCACTCACCCTTACTATCTCAACGACTAATTGAACCCATTTATACCCATTTGGCTTAATTGAAAGAGAAAAAAATAAAATAAAAATAAAGGCAATATTTTGACCTCATCTCGGCTTCTGGGCCATGGAATTGGGGTACGGTACCCATTGGGAGCAGGAACCAAGCAATTCAACCCTCGACCTTGTTCAGGGCAATGCCGCTCGAACCTTTCCCCTTTCTCCGTGGAAGGCAGCTTCCGAATCGCGTCCTCGTTATCCAAACACGGAATATACTCGCTCATGTTGCGCGGGCACAACCCAAACCTCTTGATCACGAATTTGAAATCATCATCGTCATCAAAAGAAGAAGAAGCACCCAACTTCTCAATCTCAGTCTCGTTCACCCAATCACCCACCTCGAACTCATCGGACATCGTGCCATTCTCGTTCACGATCCCCAGTTTCTCGATCGATTCCGCCGGCGGTGGCGCTAGGATTTTTTCCGGCGCCGGCTGTGGAAGGTTCTGGTCAATGAGAGCAGAGACATTGAAGAATTTGTTGTAATTCGGGGACGTTGACACACTCGGGTTCGGATCCGGATCCGGGTGGGTGCCTTGGGTGAAGAATACGAGTTGCTGGTACCCATCGGACCAATGCTTGCCGAAGTAGAAGAACGTGACGGCGATGAAGAAGAAAGCGGCGATCTTGAGTGTGAGGGTTGATCTGAAGAAATCGCCATTGGTTGGGGATTTCATGCTTCAATTCACCGATCCACAAATGAAGGGTACGACTCAAAACCCTTCCTTTCTCTGAAATGCTTCACCAATTACCAACACTAAGATCAACAGGTACACTGAGCATGCATGTGTGCGTGTTTTGCACCTGATCCCACTGTTTTCTTTTTTCTTTTTTTAATTTGTACAACATCACATTAAAATAATGGATAATGATAATAGTTTATGTGACATGAATTAGCATTAATAAATAAAATAAATAAATTAGCTTAATGCTTGGTGCTTAAGCAAACTTGAGACTATGCACCATGAAACACAATTGCAGTACTTCACATATTAGGTGGTTGTCCTTTTTTTTTTAACAGTATCTGTTTATTGTGAGTGAATGGATTATGGAACCAATGGTTTTATAGATTACTCAATAAATAAAATAAAGTCATTTATACGTGTTATGAGAATCTTGCAGATTAGCACTGCAGCGAAGCTCTTTGATGGAGATCATTCTCTCTTAAACTGCCAAATATAGCATATTTACAAAAAAGCCAAATTGCCTGCCATCGTAAAAAGACAACAATTAAATAAATCCATTAACGAGAATAACTTAATTATTTAGAATTTTGGGTGAATAAAAAAAACTAGATAAATTATATGAAAACCTTTTTATATTAATTAAAGATATAAATTTAACTTAAAAAATTAATTTTCTTATTATAATGTTTTTTTCTGTGTTATAAAAAATAATGTCTTTTTGAACAATAATAATAATAAAAAAAACCGCCGCCTCACCGTCATCCCATTCGAATTTGGTTTATATTTTAAATGGTTAAGATTAATAAAAAAGAAAGTGAATGGGTATTAAAAAAATATTATGAATGCTTTATACATGCTCAACCATTCTGCCGTTGGAGAGGATATGAATCCTCCTAGCCCCCTCCATTTTCTTTTGTCCTGCATTTTCATCTAACCAAGTAATGCAAAAGTAATACTTTCTTCTTAACTTCTTTCATCTAAACGTGTTTTAAGTAAGCAATGAAGGTGAAGATATAATATCATAATTATTGATTAAAATCAATAATTAGCACACACATAGCAAGAAGTTATGGATTTAATATATTAAGCTAATACATTGTATTAAAAAGTAATTATTTTACCTTTATATTTTCGATATAATTTTTATTAAAAGATTACCATTTATATTTTTTAAAAATCAACTATAAAATTGGTGTTAATATTTTCTTTAATTTAAAGTCAGTCAAGTTTTATGATAAATTATGATTTTAATCAATATCAAATAAAATTTTATTTTTTCAAGCTTTTTCACTGTGTAAGAGTCAAATCTATTAAAGGTTTTATTTTTTCCCCTTGTTCCTTATAAGGGTATATTTGAATAAACAATTTAACTAAATATATATTATGTAATTTTACTTCACTTTAACTTGTGTAATTAATTTAATTATAAGATTTACTTAATTTTAATAAGCCATAGAAAAATTATTGAAAAAGTTATAAAAATTAAAAATCTGAATGATTGACTTTACAATTAACATTATAATTAAACTTTATTGTCTAAACCCTCTCATATTTAGAAACAAATTAAACTCAGAAAAGAAACAGTAGATGAAGGGAAAAATGAAAATTTTGTGGAATCATTAGGCCGATTTACTTAGAGTTGTGGTGTAGGAGAAATGTATTTTGACTATTGACTGATTTTTAAACACCAAGGCAACCTCAATGGGTGAAAAGGGAAAGAGGAGAGTGTGTTTGATACAACACATGGTGCTATCGGTGGCAGTAGAAATACAATCCTATAAATATAACAGCAACGGTGTGGTTATGGGTAACCATTGTTATTCTTTGTTACTACTTCTCTCTCTCTCTCTCTCTCTCTCTCTCTCTCTCTCTAATCTCAAATTAAGTTCTCTTTTTTTTTTCTCTTTTTTCTCTTCTCTAAAACCTTCAACTGTAACACAAAGTTTCGTAACGTCACTCGTCTCTTCTCTGTTCAAATCTCTATTTGTAGCGCTACTTTCTTCAATTCCAATTCTATCTTCCTTGCTCCGCTTAGGTACCACTGACCTCAACGGAACCCCAATTTCGGGAATTAGGGTTTTGGCCCCATCGATGTCCCGTTAGGGTTTACGATGACCGAATTGGAGGAACGGATGGGGGATTTCAAGCCCTTCTCGGAGGGGTCGTCGTGCTCGCGATCAATTAGCGAGACGATGAATGGGTCGCACCAATTCACGATAAAGGGGTATTCTTTGGCCAAAGGGATGGGTGCGGGGAAGTACATCATGAGCGATACCTTCAGCGTTGGTGGCTTCGATTGGGCTATCTATTTCTACCCTGATGGCAAGAACCCTGAGGATAATTCCATGTATGTTTCTGTTTTCATAGCTCTTGCCAGCGATGGAACTGATGTTAGGGCTTTGTTCAAGTTGACGTTGGTGGATCAGAGTGAAAAGGGTAATGATAAAGTTCATAGCCATTTCGATCGCCCTCTTGAGAGTGGACCTTATACCTTGAAGTATAGAGGCAGCATGTGGTTGGTACCATCCATTTCCTATTATTTTTGGAATCACCATAATTTTCGAGGTGGAACAGTGGCCTGGTTCGACTTTGGGAGGGGGAGGGGGAGGGGGTCTAAAAATGCGCATGTTGTGAAAATTTGGAGTTTAGGGTTTTTGATTGAGTGATATACCGATATTTGACATGGGGCAACTTAATGTGAATTTGGAAAAATACCCTAATTAAGTCTTTTTACACGTAAGATAGTTTATGTATAAATTTGATTATGAAACTTATTGAAATGAGCCAGAAAGAATTTGTTTTTAAAAGCTTTACTAAGAGGGTCATTGAAATATGTTAAAGAGAGCTTATAGGAGTCATAGGCCTAAATAGGCTCTTCCAACCACTTCTTTTGTGTCTCAATTTACTTATGTTTATTCCTGAATTATTAACTTTGAATCATGTCTCTCTCTTTTTGTGTCTCACTTTAATTCCTAAAATGACTAACTGTACACAGAGTGGGGCTGATTCATTCTCATAAATGAAATCCAAGACCAAATAATTCAATAGTTTTTATGATTTTGGTTATCAGTATTTTGCTTTTTATTTTTTTTGGGCTGGTTGGCAGAAGGTTGTTGTCTCTGGTCTCTGTGTTTCCCTCAAATTAACATTTGATCACCCCCTTGAGAGTGGTCCTTAGATGCTGAAGGCTTGTGCCGCTTGTGGTACCTTGAATCTTCTCATCGTTCTTTGGTTTTGTTTTGTCATTATTATCAACATGATTGTAAATTTGGAAGAATGGCTTATTTGAAGTTTAGGATTTTGAATTAAGTGCTATCCAACATGATGTTTGTGTGAGAATAATGTTCAAAAGGAGAAATATTGGTGGACAGAAAGTTGTCGTGTGATGTCTCCGGTCGTGGGTGTTTCCTGCAGTTGATGTTTCTGTGTTCGTTTCAGGGGTTACAAGCGTTTCTTCAGAAGAACACTATTGGAAAATTCAGAGTATCTAAAGGATGATTGCCTCATCATGCATTGCACTGTTGGTGTTGTCAAAACTCGTTTTGAGGGATCTAAACAAGGTGTTATTGTGCCACAGTCAGACATGGGCCAAGATTTTAAGGACCTGTTGGAATCTGAGGTTGGATGTGACATAGTTTTCAAGCTCAAAAATGAAAGTTTCAAAGCTCACAAGTTGATACTTGCTGCCCGATCTCCAGTGTTTAGAGCGCAGTTTTATGGACTTGTTGGGGATCCTAGCTTAGAGGAAGTAGTGGTAGAGGATATTGAGCCCTTTATCTTCAAGGTAGTTTTCTACATCAATTACTGCCAGTCTCCCGTTTGTGAATCTGAACAGTGAAATGATTGAGCTCATTCTTACTCCCATTTGTGACAATGAACAGTCAATCTTTTATTATTTTTTATTGATCAGTTTAAGGGTCTGTCACCTACTTGTGTTTGCTTTTGTTTGTAAAGCAGTCAGTTGAACTGGGTGTATCTTACCAAAATAGTTTTTTTGTGGTGGAACAAAATAAGTTGTTTCATAAACAACTTCACACGAGTCTTTTAAATTGCAACCTTGTATTCTGGAGAATGTTGTATGTTAAGATGACTGGTTTGCCTGTCTTTTGTAGCGTAAATCAGAGCTGCTTATGTCAAAGTCAATTATGATCTCATCTCATTCCATTCTGATGCTTTGAGATTTGTGGCTGGTTCTTTAAGATATTCTTCCTGCATCACAGTCTTCATCATGTTATAAGCTTACTGACAATTTTTGTCTGAAGTTGTTATTCTTTCATTTTCTTTTCTTAAGCAGATTGATTATGTGAATACCCTTTAATCTATTTTCTCCAGGCAATGCTTCTCTTCATTTACTCTGACAAACTTCCTGACATCTATGAGGTTATGGACTCGATACCCATGTGCTCATATACTGTCATGGTGCAGCATCTCTTGGCTGCTGCCGATCTCTATAATCTTGATCGGCTAAAATTGTTATGTGAATCAAAATTGTGTGAAGAACTCAATACTGACAATGTGGCCACCACACTTGCCCTGGCTGAGCAACACCACTGTCCACAGCTTAAGTCAATCTGTTTAAAATTTATTGCAAATCCAACAAACTTGGGAGGTGCGTATAATATTTTAGAATATGAATGTAAAAGTTTGCTGTTGTTTCAACTTAAGATTCTTTTAGCAATTAGCAGTAATATGTATTATGGTCTTGATGTTTTTCCCACACTTCCATATTAAGTACATTTCTTGTTTCTTTAGTCTCTTTAAGTTGATAGGATAGATGCTTGATATGCTATTTGGTCAAATATCATTGTGAATGAGAAGATTACAGAATTTCACTTGGTAGCACCTTTTTTTTTTCTGTTGTATTATAATTCTAGTTTTTGAAGTACTAGTTAGTGGAAAGAATTATTCACTTTTTTCTTTTTGCATTCATTTCCTTTGATTGGATAACTTCAATGGTTAAAGAAATTATACTGTGCACTATTTTGAAATTGCATTGAACTAGGAAGTAGCTTGACTCCAATTGTATCTTTTTGGGGCTTTTGTTTTCCCCAGAAAATAAAAAAGGGTTTCAATGTATACTTTTTCTCTGGTATATTATTGAAGTACGGATCTGTTGAAATTAAATTTTCATCCTTAGTAGTTTTATTATCTCTCACACACTTGTGGTTCCAGAAAGTATTGCAATGGAACTTCTGGGGATAAGACAAATGGAAATAGGGATGCTAGCGAAAATTAATAATGCCTTGAAATCTTTGAATCTAATTCCTTCATTCTGAAAGCTTGATTTTAGACTTCCATTTTTATTTCCGTTCATCTTTTAGAAGATTTCTTCCCACATGCTTCATAAGTGTAGCTCTGAGTTATTGAGTTAGGGAAAAGAATGTGGTACTCTCTCTCTGGTGTGTGGGGGGGGGGGTGCGAGTATTTGAGCACCCACATAAAAATACAACATTCATATCAATTATTTTGCATGAACTTTTTTACCCCTTGTTTTTTGTGCATTAGTAACACTCATCATTGATCTGTTGAAGCTTGCTCGAGTTATAAGTGTGTTTTGTTGGCTTATATATGTTGTCATCCAGTGTGGAAAGAAATTGTAAGCTCTTTGGTTGAAACAACAATCATCCAGAGAGATGCGTAGTAGGATGTACATAGCTTTAATATTCAAAGTTTATTTAAGAGCAATTCTCTCAACCTTTGGCGCATCCTTGTACTCTGTAGTTTGAGAAAGTAATTCTACTTCTTTGGTGCTACCCCTCTTATTTTTGCCGCATCCTCAATTGACACTTCATTCAAACTTGTAAACCCCCCCCCCCCCCCCCCCTTTTTTCTCTTTCTATCCATGATATATCTATCTATTTATCTATACTCACAAAAGATTTTTTTTTGTACCATGTCACTTATTCAATTAATTTGATTTTTTCTTTTAAAATTTAAATTTATTTTACGTGTTTAGTCTGTGTGTTTTGCTGTACCCTTTTTCTTATCATGTATCTATGTCTACTCTTTAAAATTTTCTTATTTATTATTTCTTTATAAAATAATTGATATTATGAAGATAAAAGGGAATGCTGATGTGTGTCAAGTATCTATATTTCATAATTTGTGTTTTGAATGGTTTATGGAGTGAGTGGCCATGACTCAATTTGTCGTACATATCAAAATTCTCCACTTTTCCTAAGCTTTCCTTTTTTTGTTTTCTCTTTCCATCATATCTCCTCACTTGTCCAGATGGAGAATTTTCAGAAGGTAATTCTAAAATATGAAAATATCAAGTTTAATGTACAAAGTTGGTGAATTTTGAAAATTGTTTGAAATTGAACATTGAATTTCCAATTCTTGTAATTATTCTAGATTAGTAATTTGAGGTTTCTGCCTTTCTCTCCTTGTTTCTACTTACCGAACTCTCTTAATTGTCTACTGTGAGTCACTGATTTGGTGTCTGAGTTTCTACTTGGACCAAATGTTTTCTTGTGTATTTTTCAGAAATTTAATTCAGGTTTTTGTGACTTGTCTCTTAAATTTTGCTTGGTTTATACTCTTCTGGAGGTTTTCCCCTGTTGCTGTTAGTGCCATCTGGAACCCTTGAAATTCCGGCTGTGGAAAGATTTAATGATGTATTATTATGCGTTGTGCAGCTGTAATGCAGTCCGAAGCTTTTGTGCACTTGAAAGAGAGTTGCCCCTCAATGTTGTTGGAATTGCTGGAGACATTTGCATCAGTGGATGATAATTCAAGCCAGACATTGAGCAGAAAGAGAAGTGGCAGTAGCATATATGGTCAAGATTTAGCAGATGGAGCAGCTGCCGAATCAGTTAATCCCAATGGCAGGCGAATAAGGAGGCGAACATAAGAACAGTTTACAATCTGAATCTGCAACCATTTAAAGTGTGATATAGATAACCCCCTAGTTATGAAACTCCCTGTCCATATGAGTGATTCCCCATTGTCATTTCACCTGATCCTTGAGATTTTATATGTGAAGTTTCTGGCCTTCCCACCTCGTCTCAAGGGGCATTTCGGACAGCATTTTCAGTAGTAGTTTGACATTAGAAGAGTTCTAATGTAGGGTATATCGTTTTTATGACTTAATAAAAGGTAAATAGCTGATATATTTGTTTTTTCAATCATGTCTTGGAAGAAAATACTTTTCCTTTTCAAGCGCCACCCCCCCCCCCCAAAAAAAAAAAAAAAAAAAAAAGATTTATGATAGAACATCCCCCCATTTTGTTTCTCCTTCAATTCCAAGTTTTGTAGTTTCCAAACGTGAAACACTGGGTTTATGTTTGTCTGATGGCTGTATGATTCAATCTGTGTCTTTCCCGGCTTATCTTTATTTTTCAGGCCTTGGTTCTGGTAAACGGTCTTGACTTGACTTGTGTATCTCTTTCTGTATATTTAGTATTCAGTGACAAAAATGGCTGAGAAGTTTCAGAAGACACAACTTTTTTTAAAGTTTGCGAAAAAGGTGTCGTTTCAAGCTGCATCTTACCCCCAACTCCCGAGTATCGTTAATCGCTATGGGTAGGAATTAGATGGGAAAAATTAGGGAAGTTTCAGTGACAGACTAAAACTTACAAAATATTATATAAATTAAGTGGGTTTTATTCTTAATTTAAAGATTCTTTTTTATGTTTTAATAATTTTTAATAAATTTTAAATAATATTCAGGAGTGTTAAGAAGAATGTGTTAGAAAGCAAATTCTCGTATGCCGAACATCAGATAACAAATTTGGTTCGGTCTATTGCCCATTTTTCTTTTAAAGTCACTGTGTTCGAAAAAAAAATACTATTGATGTATAATTTGCATTGTCCTCCATTTTTTAGTTACTGTTTTTTTTTTTTACAAGAAGTTTTAGTTAGTATTGGGAGAGAGAACTTAAAATATTTGTTTGGACCCACCCGCGTGTGCACTAACTTTTGGTCGGATGGAGGACGTGATGACTTGACCAACGAATAGAGTGAACTTGAGGCATTATTCTGTGATATCAAATATTCTTCAATAAGATGCTTTGTCATTGTCGAGTTTGTGACACATGACACTGAGACCCTTTTTGAAAGCCAGGTTTAAATAATGGCTCAACATTCGTGGACTACTTTTGCCTACGAGGTCCCAAAACCCAATTCGAAACCACTTTATAATTCTGAAGTGGACCTAATGTACGGGCAAGAAGTCAATGATTAAGAGAACTTTTTAAATAGATAACCACTAATTTAAAGTTATCAATATTTACATATATTATGGAGTCGTTTTAATTAAATGCAATGTTTCATTCACATTTTTCCTTTTCTGCCAAAAGCAATATGATGGTTCCACATCAATAAAATGATTGTATGCAACAAAATTAAATTTTCATTATGAACTAAATTATTAATAATAATAATAGCAAATGAAACATTATAGTTGACAAAAAAAAGACTCATCAATATTAGCATATATTTATTAAGAAATATAAATACAAATTTTTCACTTTTTAAGTTTATGTGAAAATCTAACATTAGAAAATTCATTTTCATGTGATTAGAGTGTAGATTTACAAAAGGGTGCGTGTGATGTCTCCCCTTATCCATGCCTTCTTATATCTAAAATTTTTGCTTATTCGTTTATTGTCATCTTCAATATATCGTGTAACTAGTTCACTTAGCTTAACTATCTTTATACATTTATATTTTAGTGTGTTTGATGATGAATAACTCGGATAGTTAGCCCACACTTGTTGTTGCAGAGGGGTTACTGAGTTTTTCATCCTTAAGACAAAGTGTTGTTGAGATTTATATCACTTAATCGGAGTTGTGATTAGTTCACGACTTCTTACGTTTTGATATTTCTTTTATACTATGATTCATCTGCTACTAACTTTTATAGAGGTTGATGCATGTGTGAAATGTGTTTTCAATTGGCATTAAAGAATCTCTTGACAAGTTTTACATTTATCCATCTGAAACCATTTGGTGCATTCATCTGGAGTACATCTATAAAGTATATGTATAAAGTCCTACAAGATGATGAAGAAGGGTTCTATGTGGAGTACAAACTAGTGACAAAGTTTTATGTTGATTTGAATATGTTTTCAAGAAAAACTTGCAACTTTATTATAATGTTAATTATTTTAATGATGTATGATGATGTGAACTAAAAAAAGTGGGAACAAGCATATTCTGGTATGCCAAGTAGAAGATTGAGAAATGGACATAGTTTTATCCTTCATAACATGATATAATTTTTCTTTGAAAGTCTTTACAAAATATTATATCTTATAACATTTTGATTGTTTCTATCTCAAAATTCAAGGTGACATTGATTTAGAAACATGTCTATTTCAGTTTAATAATTGAACGGTTCAGTTTTATTTTCATTTAAGTAAAAATAGAACCACTTTTACCATTTTGTTCCTCTCCTCTTAGCCCAAATTCAACATAAATTATGTAATAGTTTGTTTTGCCAATATAAATTATTAAATTGTTTCTGTAAGTTGTTCATAGGTGTCAAAATCATTTCAAATTTTTAACTAAACTATGTAATTAGTTATAGATATAATTTTTCTGCTACTAAATTGTTCCTCATTTTGTCTAGTGTTCTATATATGTAAGGGTGAAAAAAATTTATAGAATCTTGGACCATGTAGTTTCAACCATATTATGTAAACATAATATTTAAAAAGTTTATAATTTATAAAAAAATAATAATATGTGACGTTGTCATTTGAAAAAAAATTCATAAAAGATGTTTATTAATAAAAAAATTAATTTTCCCCTCAAACTCAACCCGACCAGTTCTCCTTTAACATGCAAAGAATTTGTCAATCCAATAATTGACAACCATCAACCAATGATAAGATAACACGAACATCAAACATCTCTTCCTCATCTAATGATTGTGAATACAAAACATCCAACAGTTCTACCTGCTTATGATTTCATAGGTTCCACATCAGTCAATAATTACTCTGCAATCTCACTTTATTTTCTGATTTTACAAGACAACAATAAATAAGTTCAAAATTTAAAAAAAAATAAAATTAACATGGATATTTATAGTCTGTTTTCCTTTATAAAAACAGTTTTCTGTTTTTAAAAATAAAACATAATACAAATTTATAATTTGTTTTATTTTTAAAAACAAAAAACTATTAAAAAAAAAACATGTTTTTAGTCATGCAATTTTCAACCATCGAACCCCTCCGTACGGTTTCGGCAATGGCTTGATAGCCACATGATCATGGGCCCATCCTGAAGGGGGCCCAATTAAAAAAGTTTTGTTGGGTCACCGTGTCTTCTAGTAGAGGTGGCTCGTTAACGCCCATGTGTTGAAAATTTCAAAGTGTTTGTGCCACAAAAGTTTTAGTGGCGAAGAGTTGTGTGTCATGATTAGTGGCAACGTGTCTACTCTGTTTTTAACTGGGCTGGGCCTAAAGGGATCCAATTGGCGCTTTCACTTCATCCATCAATCGAAAACTCTGTGGCTAAGAGGTTGTGTATTTGCTTTTTCACTCCCACTTATTCTGCTACCACATTAGACTTTTGGAACTCGACAACGGATGTTTGTTGATGTAATTCTCAGGTGAGTTTCGATGTATTTGATATTGACCTAGATTTTTTGTTCAAGCATATGACAAATAGGTCAAGAGCTATAAATGATTTACACTAAAAAAAAAAAGCACTCATTTGAAATATGAATTATAGTTTTAATCAGTATAAAAATTTGATAGACTAAAATAATTCACAATCAATTTTAAACCAACCATTAGTGCTGCTAACCATTTACACTTATTAGTATATCATATTAGGATGTAACTATGGTTGCTGTATATCATTTTATATGCACTAAAAATTATTTAAAATTAATTGTTTATAAACACTAGCAGAAACCATACCAACGTAGCTTCACATGTTTTGGTTTGAAATGAGAGGTTATATAGTTTGTATTTGTTTATTTTGTTTTATGCTGATTTCTGGCTGTGGTTTGTGATTAAAACCTTGACAATGACAGACATTGTTACGTGAACAAAATCATATTGTGGTTGGACGGTGAGTGGCAACGAATCTTGAGTTTGCCATCTTAGTTAACAATTCAATTGCATCACCTAACTATGCTTTTGAACTTATTCGCATAGAATGATCCAAAAGAGAAAAGAAAAGAAAAGAAAATAGCTTATTGGTTTAGTATACAAAACTGTTTTGGAAAAATCTTAACGTGGTTGTCACAATTCTTCGAAACAACTAGAAATGGAGGTCCTCCCCAAAAGATGAAGCTTTTTTTGTGTGTGTTCTCAACTCACAGCAAAAGCCAAAAAGTGATACAGTCACCACTACTATCACTAACTAGTATTTATGCATATAAAAATGATTTTGTAGCTTTAATAATTAAAAATTAATACAATAATTGATATTATATAATAATTTTTTTATAAATATTGAAAAATATTCCTTCTATATGATACACAAATCATTTCCCATAAATGTTTGTGGTTGTGGTGGAGCACGAAATCAATGGAAGAAAAAAAAAAGGGGTTAATAAAGGCATATGCTGAAAATATCTCAATGTGCTTACAAGGGAAAGGGACAAGGATGAAAAAGCAAATTGGCTTGATCTGAGAGTATGTGTGCGATAACTACGAAAAATATTCAAATATCCAAAAAGGATTCAGTCCAGTAAAACTGAAAAACTATTATAAAGTGCTAATATGGGTTTATATGATAAGAGATGAATTTCTATTGCCAAGTAATTGGTCACATTGTACAAAATCTTACTACATGCCTCAAGATTAATTTGTGAGAAACGTGGTATTTACCTACTTAGAAGGGACACACCAATCAAAGTAGTCCACTTGTTTTCTCAATTCAATATATTGAAGTCATATACTATTTGTACTGGGAAAGGAATCAACTCGGTTCCACCATCAGCAAAAAGAAACCGAATACCTACTCGGCATACTAGGCCGGTACCCCTAGTCAGGATTAAAAGGTAAATAATTCAAATTAAAGATAATAAAAAATATTATGGGCCTCAAATATAAAAATTGACTCAGGCCCATTAGCTCAAAAGAATGTCTATAAAAAGAAGATAAGAAATACAGGTTGGTGGTTGACTTCAGATTATTAAATAACATTTATTGTTCAGAACCGAATCCTGACTTTATCATCGGAGTACCTTTTGCAAGTATTCTCCCTATCATCAAATCAGCAGCAGGACGCCTGATCGGAGATTAGAAGACAGCTAAGGGAGGAACATTTTGGTGCCCACCGTGGGGCGCCATTAACTTCGTCACTCAGGATTAAGCATGGTAATGACGAGAAGCCAGCAGGAAGGGACCTCTAGGCAACAAATGGAGGGCGTCACGCCAGAGGAACTAGTACCGGAAGTAGTGATACAGGGAGGAACGGAAGAAAGCATCCTAGCTGTACTGAGGCAGCTAAGGGCAGAAATGGAGGAAATGAAGAAGGATCGCGAAAGGGATGCACTGGAACTCTCAGCCCTACGAAGGGAAAATACCGGCCTAAGGGAGGAAATAAGGACACACGTCCCCTCCCTTACTACCCCCGTCGTCCAAGATCAAGGAGAATCATCAGCGCTGCAAGAAAAATCAAGACAGGTATATCAATCGGTAACCGAAAACGACCGAGATGAACTTATGAACCGGAGCCCATTCGTTCACCGCATTCTAGAAGCCAAGCTGCCCGACAATTGGAGAGGGTTGGTAATAGACAAATACGATGGCACATCCGACCCCAGAGAACATGTGGACATATTTACAACGCAGGTCGGTATGTACACAGAAAGCGACGCCTTATGGTGCAGAATCTTTCCTACTTCGCTCCGAGGACCTGCACTTAGTTGGTTCACCCGACTCCCCCCCTCTCCGTCGACTCGTTCGCAACTCTCACAAGACGTTTCAACCTGCAGTTCGCCACAAGCCGGCCCCATCCACTAACATCCTTGGCCCTAGTCAATATTCGCCAAGAGAAAGGTGAATCACTTAGAGCGTTCATGGAATGCTTCGGCAAAGTGACTCTTTCAATCCATAATTTAGAACCAGCAGTGGCTATGCACCATCTAACAACAGCGTTGAAACCGGGACCCTTCGTTAATAGCCTCTGCAAAAAACCCCCAGTCGACCTAGACGAGTTAAGGAGCCGGGCTGCGAAATATATGCAAATGGAGGAACTATCCGAATACCAGAGCCAGGTACGGATGGAACAAGGACCTAACTCAAAAAATGAAGAAAGAAGGGAGATCTTTAAAACAAGGCGGGGGAACGACAGAGGAAAGGAACTCGAACGACCACCTCGAGGACCGAAGTATCCCTCCTACACGACTCTCAACTCTAATCAGTCTAGAATACTTGACCAAGCGTTGGCCACAGAGATATTGAGAATGCCTAGACGTGCTAACACCCCTCCTCGGGCGGATAAAAGCAAGTCTTGCCGGTATCATCAGAACAGGGGCCACACTACCGAGGAGTGTGCGGCGCTAAGAGACAAAATTGAAGAATTGATCAAAGATGGACACCTGAAAAATTTTGTACAGACAGATCCCGCAAGGCAATACAACAAAGGAAGAAACAGCCACCCCGATTCACCAAAGAGATCCGATGCCAAAAACTTTGAACAGCCCAGGAGCAGGTCCAGGGAGCCCCCACCAAGAAGATATGAACAAGATAAATATCCGAAGAGGGTCATTAACACCATAGCCGGAGGGTTCGCTGGTGGAGGATCTACCCATTCGGCTAGGAAGAGGCATTTTCGAAATGTCCGTTCTGTGAATAATGTTTCATTGGGCAGCAAGATCCGAATCCCGCCTATTACGTTCACTGACGACGACTTTCAAGGAGTCGACCCAGTACAGGATGATCCCATGGTAATTAGTGTAGACATTCTTAACTGCACTGTCCGAAAAACGCTAATAGACCAAGGGAGCTCGGCTGATATCCTATACTGGAATACATTCAAGCAATTAGGCATCTCAGAACAAGAACTCAAGGAATATCATGAGCCGTTGGTCGGTTTTTCCGGGAAATGAGTAGAGACCAAGGGGTGTATCGACTTGTATACGACATTTGGATCAGAGCATGAGGGCAAACGCATAAGAGTCACTTATCTTGTAGTACATGCGAACACATCTTATAATATACTACTCGGTAGACCGTCCCTGAACAAATTGAAGGCCATAGTTTCCACTCCGCACTTGGCCATGAAATTTCCGTCTGAAAGAGGCCGAATTGTTACCGTCCATGCCGATCAAAAAACAGCCAGGGAATGTTACTTCACAAGTTTACGTCTTAAACCCTTTCAGGGGAATACCCGGGATGTCAATATTGTATTCCCTCGGTTGGAAGAAGAGTTGGATGTTGAACTCGATCCTAGAGTGGATGAGGAATACCGAGTCGAGCCCAATGAAAACAAACAATCTTTCCAACTAGGAACAAGGCCAGAACAAATTGCGTATTTGGGGATCGGTTTGAACGAGCAAGAGAAAGTCGTTCTCCAAAAGATGCTGGTAGATAATGCCGACTTGTTTGCCTGGACAGCCTCGGATATGCCAGGCATTGATCCAGCATTCCTATGCCACCACTTATCGGTCTATAAAAGGGCCAAACCGGTAGCTCAAAAAAGGAGAAAAATTGGTGGTGATAGAGCAAAGGCGGTAAGAGAAGAAACCAGCAAACTAATACAGGCCGGTTTCATCCGAGAGGTCAGGTATTCAACATGGTTAGCCAACATTGTCATGGTCAAAAAAGCCAATGGCAAGTGGCGAATGTGCACGGACTTCACGGACCTCAATAAAGCATGCCCAAAAGATGCATACCCCCTACCAAACATTGACACCTTGGTTGATGGTGCTGCCGGTCACAAAGTACTGAGCTTTTTAGATGCTTATTCTGGGTACAATCAAATACGAATGTACCCCCCCGATGAGGAAAAAACAGCATTCATCACAAATTCTGCAAATTATTGTTATCGGGTGATGCCGTTCGGGTTGAAGAATGCAGGAGCAACCTACTAGCGACTTATGAACAAAATTTTTGAAAAACAAGTGGGTAAATGCATGGAAGTGTATGTAGACGACATGGTAATTAAATCCCTTGCATTAAAGCAACATCTTGACCACTTAAAGGAGGTATTCGGAGAAGGCAGAAAACATGGTATGAGGTTCAATCCTGAAAAATGTACATTTGGTGTAGCTGGCGGTAAATTCCTGGGCTTCATGTTGTCCGAAAGGGGAATTGAGGCAAATCCCGACAAATGTAAAGCCATCATCGACATGGCCAGCCCTCGCAATATCAACGACGTGCAACGACTGACCGGGCGGATTGCAGCCCTGGCTAGATTCTTGCCATTAATGGCAGAAAGGTCTCGGCCTTTCATTGAATTGTTGAAGAAATCGCAAAAATTTGCATGGACCAATGAATGTGAGGACGCCTTTGTACAGTACAAGCATATGCTGGCCGCACCACCTGCGTTGATTAAACCAATTTCGAATCTGGAAATGATTATTTATTTGTCCGTGTCCGATCACGCCGTCAGTTTGGTCTTACTTCAAGAAACACCCGAACCGAACCCCGTATATTTCGTTAGCAGGACACTTCAAGGTCCTGAATCTCGGTACCAGTTAGTGGAGAAACTGGTACTTGCCTTAGTCCACACAGCTCGTAGGTTAAGGCACTACTTCCAGAGCCATCGAATGATAGTCCGTACAGATTGTCCGATGGCCAAAATTTTGAGAAAACCAGAATTGGCTGGTCGGTTGGTGACATGGACAATTGAATTATCCCAATATGACATCCATTTCGAGAACCGACGCCCCCTTAAAGCCCAGCTATTAGCCGACTTCATCAACGAGTTTACGACACAACATAATACCATTTCAGACATGTGGAACCTACACGTTGATGGATCATCAAATCAATCAGGCAGTGGAGCGGGGGTCATTCTTGAAGGACCAAATGCGTTCGCCATTGAACAGTCTATCCGGTTCAGATTTAAGGCATCCAACAATCAAGCCGAATATGAAGCTTTACTCGCCGGTCTCAGACTAGCAAGGGAAATGGGGGTTAAACGCATTACTGCTTGGAGTGATTCAAAAGTTGTAACCGAACAAGTAAATGATACCTATCAGATCAGGGACTCGGTCATGCTTAAATATTACCAGGAGGTTAAGAAAATAAAAACCGAGTTTGAGGAGGTATGCATTCGGTACACACCTCGAAACATGAACGCACGAGCCGACAGACTAGCTAGGCTGGCTAGCCAACGGAAACCAGGGCAGCTGCAGAGCATGGTTCACCAACAAATCCCCCAACCTAGTATCACCAAGCGAGAATGCATGGACATAGAAAATTCATCCCATAATTGGATGACCCCCCTGGTCCAATACCTCACTGATGGCAGTCTCCCACAGGACGCAGCAGCAGCTAGGAAAATTAAAGCACATGCAGCCAAATACCTTCTTCTCGGTAAAGAATTGTATCGAAGAGGAATTTCCACCCCCATGCTTAAATGCCTAGAAGACGATCAAGCTAAGTACGTGATGAGAGAAATCCATGAAGGTATTTGTGGAACCCATTCGGGCGGACGAACTATGGCAGCCAAAGTGCTCAGGGCCGGATACTACTGGCCAACAATAACTCAAGACTGTCAATTGTTTGTAAAAAGATGCATTCCTTGTCAACAACACGGCCCTCACCTGCGCCAACACGCCGATACCCTTCGGCACATTATTGCTCCTTGGCCCTTCGCTATTTGGGGAATGGACCTCCTCGGCCCATTCCCCTTGGCAAAAGGGCAATGTAAATTCCTCCTCGTCGCCGTGGACTACTTTACCAAATGGATTGAGGCCGAACCCCTAACATCAATCACGGCCCATAACGTGCAAAAATTCACTTGGAAAAACATCATAACACGGTTCGGTCTCCCTCATGCACTGATTACAGATAATGGGCTTCAGTTTGCAAATCGAAGATTCAACGAGTTCTTGGCTGGCCTACATATCAAACATAGAGTTACATCTGTTGAACATCCGCAGACGAATGGCCAAGCCGAGGCGGCCAACAAAGTGATCTTGCATGAATTAAAAAGGAGGTTGGGTTCGGCAAAGGGAGAATGGGCAGAGAAGCTGCCTGAGATTTTATGGGCCTATCGGTGCACGCCGCAGACCACAACAAAAGAAACCCCCTTTAGGCTTACATATGGTACTGATGCCATGGTACCGGTAGAAATTAGAGAGCCGTCATTCAGGAAAGAGAATTTCAAGGAATCGGCCAATGAAGAGGCTCTGGCCGTTAACCTGGACTTGATAGATGAGATCCGTGACCACGCTGCCATCATGACTGAGGCTAGTAAAAGAATGATGGCTAGAAAATTCAACTCCAAAATAAGTCCACGACAATTCTACAAAAACGACCTAGTATGGCGAGTAACCGGGGACGCGCGCAAGGATCGACAAGAAGGGAAGTTGGCAGCCAACTGGGAAGGCCCCTTTCGAGTAGCAGCAAGATTAAATAATGGAGCATACAAATTGGAAACCCTGGCAGGAAATTTAATACCAAGAACCTGGAATGTCACTCATTTAAAGCATTATTATAGCTAAAACCTTGTAATACGTGCACAGGTGAACTCTTTTCCAATCCCAGGTTTTATCCTCTTAAAAGAAAGTGAAAAGGGGTTTTCCTGAGAAGGTTTTTAACGAGGCACCTAATCAATAAAATTTCTCTTTCTTCACCTATACGGTTTTTTGCGCATTATATACCTTTCAAACACCATTCCCTCCCAAGTTTTCACTTGGCCAAGGTTGAATGGTTTCCCTCCCGAGTACCACACTCGGTCAAGGATGCAGCAATTATATTCCCCTGCCGAGTACCCTCACTCGGTCAAGGATGAGATAACACCATTCCCTCCCAAGTTTTCACTTGGCCAAGGTTGAACGGTTTCCCTCCCGAGTACCACACTCGGTCAAGGATGCAACAATTATATTCCCCTGCCGAGTACCCTCACTCGGTCAAGGATGAGATAACACCATTCCCTCCCATTTCCACTTGGCCAAGGTTGAATGGTTTCCCTCTCGAGTACCCCAATTCGGTCAAGTGTGAATTATTTTTCTTTCAAGCATCTCTACTAAAGGTCGACATATCTCAATCCCGAATACTCTCTCGCTCGTCAAAATTAACAAATTAGGAGGAGTTCTTAGTTACCATTTGGTTAAAGCTAAATTTTTAAAAAAAACGAGATCATCTCCTCGTCCCCTACTCGGCTAAAAATGAGTATATTAAGGGTAAATCGTATGCAAGTTATTTGGCTAAGTATGATAATATTAAGCATATCGTAAATGTTGTTAGGTGACAAAATACAAAGCATGAGAAAAAAGGATAAATTCTATTTCAAACAAAAAACAGGTTACAAAATGTGGGCACTAATGGCCCATGAATACAAAGGGAGAGTAATTTAACTCTCTATTCTCTCTACCGCCTCGGGAGCGGCCACCTCAGGGTTGGCGGTAACCTCAGGGAGACGTCTCGGCACTTCGACGTCGGGTTCTACATCAACCTTAACCTCGGTGTAAGGAATGAACCTCCCGTCGAAGAAGTCCTTTGTAATGTCAAAATGAAAGCCTACCGGTACTTGGCAGAACCCATGACACTGTCGAATAGCGTGGTTAAAACCGGCTTCATGCTCGTAAGATACTTGCTGAGAACACTTCTCAGCAAAATTTCTCATCTCGGTTTCAGCCTTTTGCCTCTCCAGCGCCAGGGCTTCTTCCATCTCGGCAGATTTGGCCCGTAAAGCCTCTTCCATTTGACAGGACTTTGCCTTCAACGCCTCCATCTCCTCCCCCCGGACCCTCGCCACCTCCTCGGCCGCATGTACTCAGTCCTCCATTATTTGAAAGTGCTCTTTGTATTGATTAACCTGACCCTGCAGGGATTGAACGGTCTCGTCCAGGCTAGCTTGAATCTCTCTACTCTCGGCCAAAGCCTCTTCAGAAACCGAATGGGCGGCCTTCAACTTCTTAACTTCGAGAATGGGATCCACAACTAGCCTTCGGAGCATTGCGGTGGACCGTACATGAAGTTCTGCGTAGTAGCGCCACAGAGACTCATAGTCCAAACCGTCGACCAGTTCCTTCCCTGCATCAGATAATAGGTTCGGAGCAGCAAGCCGACCAGCATGTGTCCCGCTTACCAAGAACCCCTCGGCCAGCATATCCAAGGGAACTACGGGAGAACTGCTTCCCTCCCCAGCAACTACCACTCGGGTCTGACTTCGAGCCCCTTGAACGCCGCTAGGCTCACCCGAGTGTGCGTGTCGCCTCTTCCTCTCCCTTTCGGGCTCCTTGCCCTTTTCCTTGCGTTTCTTGGAAGGGCCTTCGGCTGGAACAAAATCTTGGGGAGGAGGGCGAGGTTCCGACACCTCGGGAAGTTGGTCGATTTGAGGATGACGGTGCTCCTCAACGGGCGTCCCTTCAGGCATTCTCTGCTTCAAAGTACGCCGGAAGGTTGGCACATCCACACCTCTTTGAGCCATTAAACCTGCATTAACAATAGCAAGTCAAATCAATATAGCTCAATTCCAAATACAAGTCAGAAACGAAATAACACATACCCTCCATATCCCACCGAGGACGCGGAGACTTGAGAACGAGGACTACATGTCGGGCAGGAATGTCCCGGGGAAGGGACTTCAAGAATTGCAAATCTGACAGCTCCCTAGCCGATAACATATCCTCAGGGTATGTGTCGTATCGGCGCGGCACCCGAGTCCAGTGAAAAGGAAATAGGGGATTGCCCTCGCTATCAAAAAAATAATTTTTACCTACAGGGTCCACGGTTACCTTGAAGAAACCAGTTTTGAAACCCTTAAAAGACGACGTGTATGGCTTAAAAAGGGGCAACTCGGGTTGCCTTATTAGAGAAACCCACCTCGCCAGGTCGGATGGACGCGTACAAAAAAAATGAAGAAAAAGACCTACACTAGGCTCTATATAATGGAATTTACAAAGTATTCTAAAGGCTTGAATTGCCGCCCACCCGTTCGGATGTAGTTGTGTTGGCGCTACATTCAATACCCTCAAAACCCCCATTTGGAAATCGTCAAAAGGGAGCCTGATACCTAATTCCCTAAACATGTATTCATACATAAAGAAGGTGTCGGCCATTCCGACACCTCCCAAGAAAACAAAGTCTGGGTTCTCGCCCTCGTCCCCCTGACAGGGATCAAGGTGTATAGGATACGGGTCACAAGCCTCCCATAAAGAAATATCACAATTATCTACAAAAAGTTGAAGACTTTTATTTCTTTTGAAACGAGAAAAGTAGGCGGCCACTTCACCGTGTACCCACTCATAACCAGGCACCGTGCAGGGAGGAAACACCTGCCTTTCCCGAGGAGGACTAGTGCTGGGAAGAGGTTCAGGAGCGTCAGTATCACTGGACGATGAGGTCTCAGCTTCGCTACTGCCTTCGCCGACTTGTGCCTCTTCAGCCCTCCGGTTTGAAATAGACGAAACCTCACCACTCCCCTCGGTTCCATTCATAATATCAACCTCAATGGTACCCGGCCCCGAGACATCCGACAAGGAATCCTCCCACTCAATACGATCAGCCATGATAGAAAAGAAGTTAAGAAAAAAATGAAACGCACCTTGCTAGTAGTCGGTAGAGAAGAAAAGCCTAGGATCTCTGAACACTAGTCGGTTTGGAGCAAAGATATGCAGGGTTCGGCACAGAGCAAAAGAGTAAGAAAGGGATGAGGGACCACCACATATTTATAAGGGACTGATGTCGGGCAAACGAAAAGACGCCCTTTCGTTTTAAACCATCAGATCCCTTCCAGATCAACGGAGGAGATGGAGCACCCCTTCGTTTCACATCCCCTCTGACAAATCCTAAAAACCAACATCCTAGAATATTCCTCAGCAAATTTATAATCTCGGCCTATACCGTATTGTTACTAAACCGACTACTCCTCAGTGTAAGTTAATATATCAAACGTTACCATCAATTGAGACCGGACACCCCCACGATGACCCCCTCGGTACAATAAAAAGCACTCCAACCGGATACCTATATTACCATCTCCACTTTTTAAAGCCCTTGCTTCGCAACTCGCCGGGCTTGTGGGGCTAGTGTACTGGGAAAGGAATCAACTCGGTTCCACCATCAGCAAAAAGAAACCGAATACCTACTCGGCATACTAGGCCCGTACCCCTAGTCAGGATTAAAAGGTAAATAATCCAAATTAAAGATAATAAAAAATACTATGGGCCTCAAATATAAAAATTGACTTAGGCCCATTAGCCCAAAAGAATGTCTATAAAAAGAAGATAAAAAATACAGGTTGGTGGTTGACTTCAGATTATTAAATAACATTTATTGTTCAGAACCGAATCCTGACTTTATCATCGGAGTACCTTTTGCAGGTATTCTCCCTATCATCAAATCAACAGCAGGACGCCTGATCGGAGATTAAAAGACAGCTAAGGGAGGAACACTATTCAACCAAATGATGCAAAATCATGATAGGCAAATGATATAAGGTAACTTTAACTATTTAATTTTGCATATATTTATTAAAATAAAAGTAATTTTAACTGTTGATATTTGGAATTGATATTAATAATGGAGATGGAACATGGGTGTCTCCCTTGGAGAGAATCTTAACAACTTTAGCAAAACACATTTCTATTTCTATTGGATGTAATGTGGAATTGCCAAAAGAAAATAACAGTGTCGCCGTCACATCACACACACCTTCACATACTGCAGTTCACAAGGGGTCTTTTGATGACGTGGCACGCAGGGAAACGAACACGCGGCGATCCGTAATGATTGAGGTTACGGAAGGACCGACACGTGGCAGGAGGAGAAAGAAGACACGGTAGCTCCTAACGCACAGGGCCATGGGATGGGGGCGTTACCAGAGAGGTTGAGACCTTCCAGAAAGTTCTGCTGAATTCGTGGCCAGAAATGAACGAAGTATGTAGCGGCCAGCACGATGCCACGTGTCAGTTTAACCACGTGAGCATCCGACGTGGCAGCCGCATTCCGCTAAAAATGATACGCAGCTAGCAGAGAAAAAAGAGGGCACTTTGAGCAAAGTCTTCAAAGATTTTCTCGCTCGCCAAACGGAAAAGCCATAAAATAAGGGAAAAGTTTTGAACTTAGTCGCATTGGGTATTGGATTTTTTATTTTTTATTTTGTTTAGCGGGAATCGCCATGAACGGCGACGGGATTGAAGCAATGCAAGTGGAGAAGGAGAGGTTGGTGTACATGTGGGGTTACCTTCCCGGAGCTCTGCCGCAGAGGACGCCGTTATTGACGCCGGTTAGGGTTCCGCCGTCTGATTACCCTTGGTGGGATGTTTGCGGTGGTGGTTGTGGATTTGCCATGGCTATCTCTGGTACTTCACCTTTTTCAACATTTTTTTTTCCAATTTCTGATTTTTAATCCCACCAAACTTTTTTATTTTCTTAATTTCCAGTACTTATTTCAATTTTTTTGAACTTGAGAATGAAGTTGATTTTGGGGCAAAAAGTCTTTTTCTTAATGGTTCTAGTGATGGAGGGAATTGCTTCTTCTCCATTACATTTACCTTTGTGGTGTTTTGTTCTTTTATATGTTGATAAGAAGCTAGAAATGAGAACTTTGGTGCTTCATTTCTCTTTTGCTGGAGTGAGAAACTCAACTTGCTAAACTTGTTTGCGTGTATGGTTTTCTTGGTCTCAGAGTTATTACTCCTATGTGGTGACTATTCTTCTTTTTATGTTCCTGATATTTTGTTAAGTTGGTCAAATCTAAGGGGAAGAGTTGCAGTTACTCAGGCTTTCACTACTAATGTTTTGAATTAGATTTACTAATTTTCTTCAATCTCTTACTCGCTCATTCCATGGATTTTGCTGATGTTGTTACTTCTAATACTGTGGTATTTATGTTTAGGGCTAGTATTTAGGGGTACGAATGTGTCTCCTGTATGAGTGCAGTTTTTTTTAAGGGTCTTGCTAATAGTGCACTAGTTAAAGAATTAATAGTAAAAAGGTTTTTATTAAAAATTAAGTTGGAATGCACCGAAAATTTAGGAAAGAACTGCATTAATAACAGTTTTTGATATATATATATATATATATATATATATATATATATATATATTTACTTTTTAATTCTTTAAGAACGTTGGGTAACATTTGTCTTTTTTAAATGATTGTATCATTGATTAAGGCCATCCTTGTTCTTTTTTTATTTATTTTCTTTTGAGGGAAGTTATCTTAGTGCATAGTATCTTTCTATCCTTATATCTCTTTCAGGCTTCCTTTCTTCTGGTATTTTCCTTTTACATTTTATTAACATAAAGATTCATTGTTACTCTTACTTTCTTCCTTAATCAGCACAAGGAAAGCTCATAACATGGGGTTCAGCAGATGATTTAGGCCAAAGCTATGTCACATCTGGCAAACATGGGGTGATGCATAACCATATAGAATGATAATGTTCTCTCTCGTATCTTTTTCAGTCAACTAACATTTTATAGTTTATTTGTGAAGGCAACTCCAGAGCCTTTCCCTCTTCCTGCTGAAGCGCCTATTGTAAAAGCTGCAGCTGGATGGGCACATTGTGTATCTGTGACAGGTAAGCTTCATTTCCTCATCTTGCTTCCCAGGGAAGAAACGCATTATGATGTGATTGAAAGGAGAAAGGATCAACTAAAATTGAGTAGCTTTTGTTGTCCTGCTGGAGAAATTAACAATTCTTACAAATTTTCACAAACAATGAATCAAAAATGGATTCAAGAATTGTCTATCCATCAAGCATGTTTTTTTGCCTTGTGTTATCCTACATACTTGTTTTGTTTTTCCTTTGCAGATAGTGGAGAAGTTTACACATGGGGATGGAAGGAATGTGTTCCCTCTGGGAAGGTACTTGGCGAATCATCAATTGTGGTAAGTCCCGAAAAGGATGTACCAGGAAGGCAAAGTTCATTCTTGACGGAGCAAGGTGTGTTCCTCTTTAAAATTGCCATTTGTCTACAGCTACCGGGCCCTCCTAGGAGGTGGTCTAAGCTAGCCAAAGTGTACAAAAAGGAGGGGGGGAAGAGAGAGGAACTGCTATGATATAGGATAGAATGTTTGAAACCCCAAAAGAAAGAAGAAAAGAGCTTTATCCTTTTATGATAAAAAATAAAGGATATTTAGCCTTTATCTGTCTAACTATGTAGAGTGGTTTTGCAACAGTGATACCACGTTCTCAGGGGTCAAAATCTATTGGAGGAACTACCTCCAGTACCAGTGGAGAAGAAAGTACAAAGAGAAGGAGAGTATCGTCAGCAAAGCAAACAGCTGAAACCTCGACATCTAGTGATGATACTATGACAGCGTTGCCGTGTCTTGTCACATTAAACCCTGGTGTAAGGATATCAAGTGTTGCTGCTGGTGGGCGCCATACCTTAGCATTGTCAGGTATTGACTTTATTATGGATTTTTTGTTAGCCTCAGTATAAACTTTTATGTATGTTTTTTTGTCTCTGATAATGTGGCCATCTATGGTTGAAGCATCTTTATTGTACTATGGAAGATCAGTTATGCAGTCTAAGACATGTCATTGATAGTAATGTTCTGGAAGTTTCAGATACAGGGCAGGTGTGGGGTTGGGGCTATGGAGGTGAAGGGCAGCTTGGTTTGGGTTCTAGAATACGAATGGTGTCCTCTCCTCATCTTGTTCCTTGTATTGATTCCTCTTCTTATGGTAAAGATATATCACGGGCTCAAGGAAGCATGAGTTCAGAGGGACAAAATTTTAGAGTTCCAGGAAGTTATGTGAAAGGAATTGCCTGTGGAGGTCGACACAGTGCAGTAATCACAGGTACATATGTATCAGTTATTTGGTATCACAAATGAACATCTTTCAGGACTGTCTGCATTAGTTTCTTTAAGGAACCAAAAATGAGAATATCCATGTGCATTTATAATGCAATTCACCTAACTGGTATCAAGATTATGTTTAAAAGTGCTTAGAAATATATTTCTAAATTAGATGGTCAATCAGTTTAGGATTGTATGATTTGATGAGAGGGAAAACGAATATCCTAAAAGAGGTTAATAAATTTGTCAATAGAATGTATTATGGTGCGTCTTTCTAGATGGTACATTCAGAGTTGAATAGTTATACAGAAAATTGGACGCAACTTCCATAATTGCTTTTTATTCCCTATAATTCTTCATCTGGGTATGCTAAATTTGACAATTCATATATACTGATATTCCAATATCTACCTGTTGAACTGACAGATGCTGGAGCTGTGCTTACTTTTGGTTGGGGACTTTATGGACAGGTAATTTGAAGTGAATTTGTCATATCTTGAGAGCTTTTTTCGACTCAAATTCCATATCCTACCTGGCTGGCAATGTAAATTTTGTCCTGCTACCACCTTCTTACTCTCTTTTTTTTTGGGGCTACCTAACTATGTATATTGTTGACAGCATTACACATGCAGAGGTTATCCTTTCAGCAAATTCCATCAGTACTCATTGTTAATAAATTCGTCTGATGTTTTCTAATCTATGGTAGCTTGCTTGGGTCCTTATATTAGAAAGCAAATTCCGGGTTCACCTGCTGCAGGCCTCAAAACGACAAAAAAATAAAATGAAAATTTACCAGTAGAGCTACAAGTGTTTCCTTAATATGAGATGTATCAGCTACTCTACTTAGATCTTCACTTATGTAGTTCTTTTTAGGTGTTCACTTTATTGATTATGTTTGCTTGTCACCAACATATTGTTTATTTTGCTGGTTAATACTCCCTTCTTACGGTGAATTAGTAACATACACCCAACGTAAATTGTGGGCTGATTTGCCCTAGATTTTGCTTGAGGATTTATTGCATACTTCTTTGCACAAGAAATAACTAAAATATACTTTAGAATTTAGTAGTTGAAATATATTCCACCTACTATATCATCAACTGTTAACTGTTCTTTAGCAACATGTAGGTAAAGTAGAATATGGTGGGCAAAAGCAATGTAGATGTTGAAGATGAGGTTCCTCTAACAAGGGATAATCTGTTCTGTTCCTATGCAATATTCATCATTCTAATCACTCTCTTGGTTGATTTATGCTTATGCTTGTTATACTGAATTAATTGTCATCTTGTTTTGGAAAAGTGCGGGCAAGGAAGTACAGATGATGAACTTAGTCCAACTTGCGTGTCTTCCTTATTGGGTATCCGAATAGAGGGAGTTGCTGCAGGTTTGTGGCATACTGTGTGTACATCTGCTGATGGTGATGTATATGCATTTGGTGGAAACCAATTTGGACAGCTGGGAACTGGTGCTGATCAAGCTGAGGTATGCCTTTGACATGCCATTGATTACACACACTAGTCCTTAAAATTTAAAAGAGAGCATAACAATGTGATTACATTAGTCCTTTAGTCCCCAGTTTACTATGAGTCTATGACCATATCATTATATTTCTGTCACCTCAAGGTCCATAATACATATTATGCTCTTAAGTTCTATTGCAGCACTTTGATATTAGTTTTTTAAGTTTTAACTTGAATTTTGAAGCAGACTGTACCGAGGCTACTGGATTGTCCGAGCTTGGAAAATGTGAATGTAAAGAGCATATCATGTGGGGCTCGTCACACTGCTCTAATAACAGGTATTCTATTATACCGAGAAGAGAACTACTTATGGCGTTTTCATATAACCATGCAGACAAAACTATCCTTCTAGGAAAGAAGTCTCTTTAATGCATCACTAAATGCTGCTATACTTTGATTTCTCAAGTCCATCCCTTTTCTGTAATAGAATCTGGAAGGTGCTGTTGTTCAAGTAATGACAGGGAGCACTTTAACAATATCATTTTTCTTTCATTATTTATTCTTTAATTGCTCTGACCGAAAAGTTTAGATTTGTTATCCTTTAGTTGGATTACCTTTTGGCATTAGTCTTAGATAATTATGAGGCTAGTTCCTCAACATTGATGCTGTATTTTGAATGTATTGGAAGTTAAAAACACATTGAAATTTGAATGCATGTTATTAATATATTCTTATTAATTCTTCTTTTGCATTTGTCTCCTCAGACAATGGAAAAGTCTTCTGCTGGGGATGGAACAAGTATGGACAGGTGCTTATATTGAACTACTATTTTTTAATCTCCTTTTAATTATACAGTCTAAAAACAATAAATAAACAGCAACAACAATAAAAACAACCAAATTTTGTTCCACTAAGTGAGACCGACTACATGAAATACAAAATTTCTATCTGACCATGTGTATTTTAATTGATACTTGTTTTGATGAATTGGTGACATTCTTGGTATGTTATCATTATGTTCTAAGTTTTAATTTGTGGATGTGGCAGCTGGGCCTTGGGGATGTGATTGACCGTAACATTCCTTCTGAAGTTACCATGGAAGGTTGTGTAGCTAAAAACGTTGCATGTGGGTGGTGGCATACTCTTCTTCTGGCTGAATCACCCACTTGATGTCACGTGGCTTCCTTGAGGCTCTTGACTCAATTTTGTTAGTTAGATGTTGTTTTGTTTGGTAAATTTATGAAGCCATATGCATATGTATATGTACATATTGAGTGGTATACGTGTGTATATATGCTTGTATTCTTTCATGGTGTGAATCATCATGACTGGCTCTAGCATTTAACAACATCCAATAGTGATTTCTGGTTTGGGAAGGAAAATATTGGGTCCTTTTCACCTATGTAAGATTATTCTTCATAATGTATATTTTCTCTTAATTGTCTAAACTAACCAGTGTAATTAAATACCCTGGAAGTTTGTGCTGCCTCCTGGTATGTAGTTTTGGAGGCATGATTGGTTGTTTTAATACATCTTTTCTTTTTGGTCATATATATATATTGGCCTTTGAGGTCCAATGCATGGGCTGAGATTGATTTTTTTTTTTTTTTCCAAATGCAAATTCTAGTGTTTTTCTTAATTCTTTTGTTTCTGATTCGACCGTCAATTGAAGCTTGGCAGTATATTATAATTTCAAGAAACGTTTAAGTGTGACGTAATTTTTGTTGTTATTTTTAGATATGTATAGAATTTTGACCTGTTTGGTTCTATAAAGCTTGAAAAATGAATTACTCTCACATTTGAAAAATGTTATTTGAAGCACTTGGTTCTTAGCAAAGTATATATATAAACGTTACGTGATAGAAATCTGGACAATGAGATACATAATATTATATTCCAAGTTGTTATCCATTAATCCATGGAGTCAGTCAAATACCAGAAGCTGCTTTCCGCGTTTCTATGCATCGTGGGTAGTCTCTTCTCTAGTGACTAAAGAGAATATTGATTAAAAATACTTCAACTTTGCATCAATCAAAATGACATTTACTACATGACTTGCTAAAATATAACCATTAAAAATATACTTATATTTTCATATAAACGCTGTTAAGTTAATGGATAAATTAAAGATAAAAAGTAAATACAGTGCATTTTATGATCAAATTTAAATTTCATAATTGTCATTCATCCAAAAATATACCATATATCGTAAGCTGTGGATAATGACAAGTTCGTGGGAAGAAGGGTGTCGAACATTCATTATTATTATTGGTGTGAACCAGCGTTCTAGATGCTTGGCGGCGAATGCTCATAGGCCAACCTTCCTTTATCTTCTTAGCTACATTTCTTGAAATGAACATCGTTTTCTACCCATCATTTCAGAATTTTCTCTCCGTGTACATTCCTTGTTGATCAACCCCTTCGTTTTTTTTTAATGCTAATTTGCGATAATCATAAACTCGATTAATTTTCACCATTAATATTATCGGATACGATGTGTCAATTCTACTATACTGGTAACATATAAACCTGTAATGTCGACAAATGATTAGAAAAACTAGAAGAGGCAACACAATAAACTAGAGCCTGAAATGAAATTGTGATTATGATAAAAAAAAAAAGAATGGAAGTTAAAAACTAACTTTATTTTAATTTCTTTGCCGAAAATAGCTGTTATTTTTTCATGGACCATTTGGCTATGCTCCATGCATAAAGTCAAAGTCAACCTCAAGCCAACATTTGGATTATTTTGTTTTCTTGGGGTGCAAATCACATGATGAAGTATGACCCACAAATCAAAATTTCAATTTTAGGTTGGCAGTCGCAGATCTTCTTTGAAACTTATGAAGTACTTTCATTTAAAAAACGAAGTGTAAGTTCAGGCTAAACGTCATTTGTACGAAAAAGAAATACTTCAGAAAATGACCTGTATTTGGATAGAATCATTCAGATCTAATCCTCAAACTCAAAATATACATAAATGTATGAGATTATATTATAACAACGAAACATGCTAATAACACATTTTTGAATAAAATATTAATTTAAAAATTAAAAAATTAAGACATATATTTTTGTTATTTTAATAAATTTTAACAATAATTTAAAATATGTTAAACAAATAGATTAAATAATGTATTTCTAGCATTCTTCTTGTTTTTATACTAAAGAGAAATTGAGAGTATGTTTATTTCTCATTTTAAATTTTTTTTAAAAATAAAAGATAATACAAATTTGTATTATTTTTTAATTTTAAAAAATAAGAAACTTTTTTTTTAAATGAGAAACAAGCATACTCTAATTTTCTAAAATGCTGACTATTTAGAAAATGACAGTTTTGTTCTCCGTAGCTAATAAGTTGCATATTTTAATTTGTGTTTGATTAACAATTTTATTAAATTAACTTGTCATTAGCTTACTCAAATTAATATTAAAGCAATATTTAATTTAAATTGTTTGGACTTTGGAGACATGACCTTTTTACCCATCATCCTCTTTTCTGCTAAATATTTAACAAAAAATATTCAAATAAAATACGAGTATTTATCAATGGGTCAACGGTAATAATTGAATTGAAATGATAACAAAACACAGTTAGATATATATTATTGAAATCCAAAGTATAATAATACACATTAAACTGATGCCACCATTCGTATAAACGAGAGGACTATGAATAAGCACTACTACTCAGTTTCTGTCCTTCACGCACCAATGGAGTCCACGCCAAGGCTCCTCCTCCTCCTCCTCCTCACGGTGGCCACGCTGATACTAACGCGCGCGACGCACGTGATGTCGGCGACGGCGTGTCCACCGTGCGGCAAAATGACGGTGCCGTTTCCTCTGAGCACAACGAGGACGTGCGGTGACCAGTCGTACAAGATCCGTTGCAGCAATTCGAGCACGCTCATGTTCGACACGCTGAACAACTCTTACCCAATCGAGTCCATAGATTCAAAAGGCCAAAGGTTGGTGATTCAGCCCGCACCATTAATAGCCAACACCTGCGTCTCCACCGATAAGGCGAAGGAGGGGATCCAACTGAACAATACTCTCCCTTTCAACATCACAAGCTCCAACACCATCATTTACCTTAACTGCACCCGCGAGCTTCTAATGTCTCCCCTTAACTGTTCCTCTTCTAGCATTTGCCATAACTACATCAACGCCACTTCTTCCGCTGCCACGTGTCAGTCTGGTCCTCTCTGCTGTAACTACCGAACCGGTGGCTCCAGTAACTCCTACATGATTCGCGTGAGGGATTCCGGTTGTAGCGCTTACTCGAGTTTCGTTAACCTTAACCCGGTTCTTCCCGTTAACCGGTGGCCCCAACCCGGGTTGGAGATTCAGTGGTTGTCGCCCCGGGAAACCGTATGTGTCTCCCAGGGTGATTGTGACTCTGCCACCTCCACTTGTGGACCCGACACGTCATCTCCCAATGGGATCAAACGCTGCTTTTGTATCAACGGACTTGTGTGGGACCCTATTCAGGGAGTGTGCACAAAAAGTGAGTTGTAGAGGATCATGAATTTGTTGGGACCGTTGACTAATTTTGGAGTTTTGGTTTGACTTTGGTGCAGGAATCACTTGCCAGAATCCCGATGGCTGTGGCGACTCATCCGACAAGACGGCGATCATAGCTGGTACTGTAATCGCTTTTCAAATCTTTTAATGAAATTAATATAGGTTATGTATGAACATAATATCGTTGAGTAGTAATAAGGCTTTCACATTTTGCTATGGATTAAAGATGGTGATGTTTTGTCATCTTTTTTTATAGTCTATACTAGTTCTGTGACTTCAAAATAATGTTTCATGAACGATTAAAATAGATTAAAAAAAAAGTCATTTCTTTTAATTTTGAAGAATATTTTGTTATGTATAATAATCCTACATGCTGTTAGTTTTTTTTTTTTTTTTGGTTAACTTTCAGTTTTATAGTTGAGTTTATTAAAATAAAAAAGTGTAATTAATTTTTGGATTAGTTCTTGTAAAGAAGTCACTCTGCACAATTTGATCTTAGTTCCTAGTAATTTTTTTTTGTTAGAATATAGACAAACTTTTTGCTTGACACTTGGCATGAACCATGTAACTTAAAAGGAACTAAAGAGAAAAGTAAAGACTATATCTAACAACCAATTTTATAAGTTTAAAATTTGTGTAATTTTTGTAGAGACTAAATTCTTAATTAAGCCTTAATTTTTAGATGAAATAGCAGAGCTAAGAATGGTTTTAGGCTAACTAATAGGGCATGCACATGATGAACCAACGAAATTGATGTTAACCATATATGTGCAGGTTTGATATGCGGAGTTGGAGCTGCACTGATCCTTGCCACCATTGTATTTTTTCTCTACAAACGGTACAAGCGCATCAAAGAAGCACAAGAGCGCCTAGCAAGAGAGCGAGAAGGAATTCTCAATGCAAGTGGCGGAGGCAGAAATGCTAAGCTTTTTTCCGGCAAAGAGATAAAGAAAGCCACAATTGACTTCTCCAGTGACCGTCTTCTTGGTGTTGGTGGGTATGGTGAAGTCTACAAAGGTGTTCTTCTAGATGGCACTGTGGTGGCTGTCAAGTGTGCTAAACTTGGAAACCCAAAAGGCACTGATCAAGTCCTCAATGAGGTTCGCATATTGTGCCAAGTCAACCACCGAAACCTTGTTGGTCTTTTAGGTTGCTGTGTGGAACTGGAGCAACCTATTATGGTCTATGAGTTCATAGAAAATGGGACCCTTCTCGATCATTTGCAAGGTCAAATGCCAAAGGGACGTGGTTTGCTTACTTGGACTCATCGCCTTCAAATTGCTCGTGATACTGCTGATGGTCTTGCTTATCTTCACTTCATGGCTGTGCCTCCTATATATCATAGAGATGTTAAGTCTAGCAACATTTTGCTAGATTTCAAGTTGAATGCTAAGGTTTCAGATTTTGGGTTGTCTAGGTTGGCTCAGACAGATATGAGTCATATATCTACTTGTGCTCAGGGCACTCTTGGGTATCTTGATCCTGAATATTATAGGAACTACCAATTAACTGATAAGAGTGATGTTTATAGTTTTGGGGTGGTGTTGCTTGAGCTTTTGACAGCTCAAAAGGCAATAGATTTCAACCGGCCTGCAGATGATGTGAACTTGGCTGTTTATGTACAACGGATGGTGATGGAGGAAAGGTTGATGGAGGTCATTGATCCCATGTTGAAGGATGGAACTACCGCTATGGAGATAGAGACGATGAAGGCGTTGGCGTTTCTTGCATTGAGTTGCTTGGAGGAAAGGAGACAGAACCGACCCTCAATGAAAGAGGTAGCAGAGGAGATTGACTATATTATTAGTATTGCCTCTGCAAAGGAAGTGGAGAAGTAGTTTGATCTTTGGATGTTTGTAAAGTTGTGGACTTGTCTGATGGTGTTTTTTGGATTTTGTCTGTACTTAGATTGTGTTTGTTTTTGTTAGGTTAAGTGTGGAGTTTTAGGGTCTTGTTTTATATTTGTAGTTGTAGTATGTATATGTACTGCCTTGATATGCTGGAAAACACATTTTGTTCTCCAACAGCATACTTGAATACTACAAAAACGGATTCGGGTATGAAGCACTCTTCATGTACAATAAATATAGAAAAACTCTAAAGCATTGCGCTTAACACATTGGTTAAAAAATTAAAGATAAATTTTTTGTTAAAAAATATTATTAATATACTTTCTTCCTTGATTTTTAATGCATATATGATTTTCAATAAAAACTTTTTACTTTCAATTGGCACTGGTTAGCTAGAACCAAAACTATAACATTAAAGATATAACTTTTTTGACTTTGTAATAATTATTTGATGAACTAAATATTTTGAAGCAAACTATATATAATTAGATGGGGGGTGAGATATATATTTCATGATCAAGTGCAATTGGATGTGGATAAAATAGAAACATTAATAAGAATTTTTACACTAAACAGTTCATTTAAATAATAAACTTAATTAAATACTTATTTAATAAATTTATTTTTGACAAATTTCACTGATAAATTAAAAAGAAAATATTATTAATTACTTTTTCATAAACTTAAAATGGGTAATGGCATACTCTTTCAATTTTGGATGAATTTCATGTGAAACACATCATGCATACCGGGTTAATCCGACCCAGATTTGGATCTTATACAACTAGATTCCTAACAGCACCTCATGCAGTTTCAATATAGCAACTCAAACAATCGCATCCAACTTCGATTATCAATTAACAAGTCCTTGGATCAAAACTGCATATTCAATATTCATGCTGTTCCTTTCAACCCCAAAACATCCTAATCTGTTCCACTAAGCGTGACCCATGATCAGTGTAATCAATTTCTAATTATGGCTTATACTCTGCCCATGTTAAGGAGTCTCTAAAAATTTAAGTGATCGCTAGCTGGAGTATTTATGCACAAATCTTAAATAGTATATATAGTTTTATGTTATTGGCACTAAGTTGTTTTCTATAAGGTAATTGAGCTTCTAATATCCCAGTTAATGGCTTCAAAAAGGGTGTCTTGGACCATTTATTTGCCTTTCCTTTACTTTTCGTGTAATATACTGATATATATGATGTAGCTTAAAAAAAATTGCCGATCCAGTTTGCAGCTGTCTGGTGGCTCATAATCAATCAATTAACAACACAACATCTTATTATTATTAATATTAATAATAATAATAATAATAACGACGACAACGATGATGAATTAATGAATGATATAGAGTTGCTAATAAAGATATATACATTAAATATAATAAAAATTAATTTTTATAATTTTCAATAAAATAATTTTATTTTTAAATTTTAACTGATACCTATGAGAAATGGTTAACATTTTTCTGCTCTCTCTATTTCTTTTCTTTTGTTATTTTTGATTTTTATTTATGCTTTAAAACTTTTATTGTCTTAAAAATTTAAGAATAGTTTATTTTTTTTCAAACTATACCCATATTTAATATATAGACAATAACTTCAATTAATGATTACTATATCACTCAATCTCTTATTGAGAATTTTCTTTTTTTACCTATTAAATAGCGAATTTATAAAAAATTAACAAATAAAATATATAAAGTTTAAATGAGAATATTTACTTAAAAATATAATAAAATTATTTTGTAATTCTTATACACAACTTCAAACAATAAAATAAATGAAAAAGAATAGGAATATATGATATTGCTCAACCTCCATTGGACATATTGTTGCATAGATCATAAATTTGTGACATCATTTATGCATGATCTTCACAAGTAGGTGAGTAATTGATGTCAAAAACAATGATTTTCGTCGAACAGAGATTGTCAAAAACCTTCTATTGGCATACATTTACAAACGTGCGGTTCCTCAAAGCATAGATAAAGTTGAATATTAGTAGCATGAACTTAAAAATTACATTTTAATTTATGTGATTTAATTTTTTAATAAATAAAGTTTTTATATTTTTATATTTATTTTATAAGTATTTAAATGAAAATAATGCAATTTTTTTTAACGATTTATCATTATTATAAGTATGCATAGAAGCAACAACCTTACATTGATATCAAAATACCAGATTATTTTAGAGTCACTGTTTTACTTAATCATTACGTTAGTTTAGAATTGTGTCATTCAAAACTAAGAAGAAAGCATGAGAATGAAATTTAAGTTTCTTCTCTATTCCAATTTTAAAACAAAATTAAGTATAATTTTTCTTTGTCGAACTTCCATCCTAAGAATTAACGAAACCTTTATTGAATTAATCAAGTCTTCCCCATTCAGATTAATTATTTTTAATCCCATCCTTCAGCATATTCCACAGTTTCCTCCAACTCGAAGAACAATCATGATATATTATGACGCCCCACAAACTTATATTTCTTTTGGTGCAAACTTATAATTCTAGCTAAAAGGATAACTTTCACTTGTAACAAAAGTAAGAAAATAAATATTCAAACCACAAGGTAAATAGTAATATTCTAAGCAACCAATCACAATAAGAAGTAAGAACTTGAATTCTATGTTTTGCGGCGGATAAAATATAAGCTGGCGAATGGTCGGATCTATAACTTGCAAAGGGAAAAGCAAAAAGTCAACGCTTAGTTTGGCTTTTTTACATGATCCTTCTGCTGCCTTTGAGTGCAATTTAAAGAAAAGAGAGAACACACTTAAACCTCCCCCAAAAAGATAATATAATTTCATTTGAAATTATGAAAAAGTATTCAAGGCTTCTACTCATTTATGTCGGAACGTTTAATCAAAAGTTATGTAAAATTTACACATAAATATAATTTCCATGAACTTCACAAAATTATTCAATATAAAATAATTAACTCTGTTGAAAATTTATGAATTTCATAGAATAAGAAAATGGATTATTTTATGTTAAATTTATGTCTCGCATTATAAACAATTAAAGTAGTCGTTTTGAATTAGTGTACAAAAGTTTCATTGTTTCTATTTTTCCCAACGCGTTGAAAACAGATTGACATAAAATGGTTTAGATTTGGCTAAACAAGAGATTTTTAACATGATGGCTTGATTCCTAGTCTCTTTCCTAAACTTAATAACATTTCCTTCTATCAATCACAATACCATAATTGCTTGGAGGAGAAAGAAAAAGGAAAATTGAAGGAAGAAAATGAAATATCAACTCAGTCGTAAAACAAAGTGGGCAAAACCGCAAAAGCCGTACCCACCGACGCTGCTCCACCAAACAAGGCCTAAGGGTTACTTGAGGGACTGAAAAGGAAATCCAGGTAATTAATTAATTATTTAATTAAAAAAGGAAAAGAAAAAAAGCGTGCCTAGTTATAGTTATGTGTAGTTGGCGCGTATATAAATTAGGATGATGACGAGCGGTGACCAACGCCATCGTAACAGCTCAGAGACTGGACCGTTGGGTTGTTCTTCGAGACCCACTCTGACTCGCTGGGTTGACTCGCTCGAGTTTGGGGGTTTCTTTTTTCGCCCACGGACGAATCACAATTCTCTCTCAGGTGAATTCTGCTTTCTTCCTTTTCGCTTTCATTTTTTATAATTTTTTTGGCTTTTGCGTTTTGCATGGTTTGAGTTGAGGTGAATGATTATTTAGCAATGTAGTTTGCGTTTGTTCTGATTCGGAATTACGCGGTCTTTCCTGAATTCGCGTGTACTCTGTTTGTTGTTTCCGAATTGCCATTTTATGAATTTCGTCGTCTCTCTGTAATTGTGTTGAGATTTAATCTCATTTTGTGTTTAATATTGTGAAAACAAATGTGTAGTTATCAGATCTGGTGCTGGTGTTATTGTTTCCTTTCTTCGTTTTGATTGGTTTATCTATTCGGTACTTTCATTTCCATTTTTGTGGATTTGGTGGCTTTGCTTCAATTCAAACTTTTTAGGATATGTGAGGTGAAGGTTATTAAAAAGAAAAATACTTCTGATGTTTTCGATGCAGTGTATGAGATAAGAGCGAGTTAGAGGTTGTAAATGGTTCTGATAAATGATAAGCAATGCAAAACTGGGCTGGCCTTATTGGGCTTGGGTCCAATGGATCCTGGAGATCCGCACAGTGCCATTTTATTTGTCAAACATAGCTTCAGCTAGATAAAGACCTTAATAAAAACCTTTAGCTAGATGAAGACAAACGAAAAAGTTTCAGCTGGATAAACAACTCTACCTTGAGTGCATTTGGACACACAACTTATGCAGTAAATTTAATCATGAAACTTTTTGGAATAAGCTTAAAATAGATTATTTTGACAAATTATACTAAGAAACTTTTCCATAAGCTGTTTATAAGCATTTTCAAATGACCCTTGTATATTTTCCAAGATGTGCTCTTTTTGAGAAATTTGTTCCTGAAAATATTACAAAGAGGGAGCTTTTCCCATTGGTGATGTCAATAGACTCAGTTCTATTTGCTCTACGTTATCCAGAACATGTGAGCTGACCTGACTTAATCTCTTGTTTGATGTATATACAAGAAGCATCCAGACATGAATGGTCAATGTTGGTTTTCCTTCATCTAATATCAATCATCTATGTATGATTATATGATCAAGATTAGCTCATTTTAGGAGAGCATGCTCTACATGTTTTTCATACACATACAATTTTGTAAAATTTTATCCTTTCTAATTCAAAATTTGTAGACAAAGTAAGCAATGTAGCAAAACGTGACTGCTGTTGTTTTACATTTTTCTTTCCTTAGTACCCAAACTTATATTCCTATTGGTAGTGTGTTTGGTTCTCTAATGTGGAATTGATGCAATGTACTTTACTTTGAAGGCTTCCCAAATGGAGATCTTTTTATCATGAACGTATACAGGAAATATTCTTCGACATTGAAAGAAGGAAACAGTCTCGTAATCAAATTATCATCAGAATGGCAAATGTTTACCATGTAACATGATTCCAGTTTAGACATAATACCAGTTATGGATCAACCTTCGGCTGCATTAAACCATTTTTGTCGTTCTCAATAAAAGCTAGTGGCATTGTATAGCTGGATTTTGTCTTTGTTTTCATATCCGGCTAAACCTTTCGCTTCATTTTTACTTTCCTTTCTAGATCTATGATTCTTGTACCGACACCGAATTTGATCTTCTTGTTGCTTCTTTTGGAATTTGGACGAGTGTTAAGTTTTTAGGGTCTTATGTCTTAAGCTTCTTTGACAAACTGTTCTTTTCTTTTATTCATTTCAGTTACCATCTTTGGTTGCATTCGTGTCACACTCCTTCTAACACCCGTCAGCTCAGGTGCCAATTCTTTGCCAGTTGTTTTATTTTTACAATGTCACCGAAGAGTTCCATGCAAGTTCTTTCTTTCCTGCCATGCATATTTATAGAACAGGGCAGAATTTATTTCTCATATTTGAAATTGTGTTGTGTTATTCTTTCTTGATCTGCTTCTCAATTTATTGCTTACAGGAAAAGTAAAGGGCATATTACAATGAAGGCACTGATTCTGGTTGGAGGGTTTGGAACTAGGTTGAGGCCATTGACACTCAGTGTTCCTAAGCCTCTTGTTGATTTTGCAAACAAGCCCATGATTCTGCATCAGGTAAGGCTTTTTGAAGCCTTTTTTCTTGAAGTCTTACATCTATTATGCTACATGATTAAATGAGGTGATAGGCTTTGTTTTTGAATATCTATGTCATATTTTCTTCTAAATATCAGCGATTGGTTGAAGTTTTGGGGAAATGCTCCAAATCCAGCTTTATTTTTGCTAGAATCTTTGACATAGTCAGAATTGGCATGTTTATTGATCCTTAGATGTATTAATGGTCCATGCCATTTTATCTTATCCAACAAGCCACCTTGAATGTATTCTCTCAAAATTTTGGTTTTTTTATTTTATTTTATCAATAATATGTTTGATAAGAAAAGCAACTACTTCTGTCATTCAAATCAGAATCCTGGTACTAAGAATGGTTCTAAAAGTTGACATAAAAATGGATTTGTCCAGTTTGTGTCAAATTATAGATTCTCCTAATTTTTGTTAATTTAGATTGTTTTCAGTGGCTGTTTTCCCCTTCATTAATCTGTTTCGGGGGATAGAGTATGGTTGTTTTCTGTCTATGTGGATATCTTCTTCCCCTTTACTCAAGAAGTGGGAAAAATTGTTCTTGCTTGCTTGAGTAGGTATCTTTTTCAATTCATTTAACATCGATTGTCATATCTACTTGTTTTGTTTTTGTTCTCCTCACTATCCTATCACTGTCTGTGTGATTATGGCCAGGACCATAATTGAATATGTATTTTTATATTTGTCCTTTGTTTATATTTGGTTTTAATGCTGCTTAGTAGACTGTCCTTCTGATTTACCTTTTAATTATACTTGTATTACAGATAGAGGCTCTTAAGGCCATTGGAGTTAGTGAAGTGGTACTAGCTATCAATTACCAACCCGAGGTAAGGATTGCATATCACCTTATCACACTATGCAGTCTTTCTTACTGAGATTAGTGTAGATAAAGTTTCTTTATTTTGACTTTGGTAAAACTTACTCTTGCAGGTGATGTTGAATTTCTTGAAGGATTTTGAGGCAAAGCTTGGCATCAAAATTACTTGTTCTCAAGAAACTGAGCCATTGGGGACTGCAGGTCCCTTAGCTCTTGCCAGGGATAAGCTGATAGATGACTCTGGGGAGCCATTTTTTGTTCTGAACAGTGATGTTATTAGTGAGTACCCACTGAAAGAAATGATTGAATTCCACAAAGCCCATGGAGGAGAGGCTTCCATAATGGTGACAAAGGTAACGGAATTGAAATTGAAAAAAAAATATTTTGCAGACTAGAGCTTTCAATATCTTTTTTTCATCTACTTGTGTAGGTTGATGAGCCATCAAAATATGGCGTCGTTGTGATGGAGGAGACTACTGGGCAGGTTGAGAAATTTGTGGAGAAACCGAAGTTATTTGTTGGTAACAAAATTAATGCTGGAATCTACCTATTGAACCCCTCAGTTTTGGATCGAATTGAACTAAGGCCCACTTCCATTGAGAAAGAGGTATTTCCAAAGATTGCAGCCGAGAAAAAGCTATATGCAATGGTCCTGCCAGGATTCTGGATGGACATTGGACAACCAAGGGACTATATTTCTGGCCTGAGACTATACCTTGACTCACTGAGGAAAAAGACTCCTTCTAAGCTGGCCAGTGGCGCTCACGTTGTGGGGAATGTCATTGTGCATGAGACAGCCAAAATTGGTGAGGGATGTCTCATTGGGCCAGATGTCGCAATCGGTCCTGGCTGTATTGTTGAGTCAGGTGTCAGGCTTTCCCGCTGCACTGTTATGCGAGGAGTTCGGATTAAAAAGCATGCTTGCATATCCAGCAGCATCATTGGGTGGCATTCTACTGTTGGGCAATGGGCTCGTGTGGAGAATATGACCATCCTTGGAGAAGATGTCCATGTTTGTGATGAAGTTTACAGCAATGGTGGTGTAGTTTTGCCCCACAAGGAGATCAAGTCAAGCATTCTGAAGCCAGAGATAGTCATGTGATGTTATTGTCTTCTAAATTCTTAGCATGTAATTATGAGATAGTGAGGTCTTAAGTCTGAAATATGTTTTCTCCCTTTCATATGTCCCTTTTTTTTAACATCTCAATCTGTTTCTCTTGCCTACGTATTGTACAAGTCGGTTTCTTTTAGAATGAGTGATGTCATAATTTACTACGTGAAAGGTCAGTGTCTTTGTAAAGGGTATAAATTTGGTCTACTGTGCCTAAGTTGTGTAATATTCGGTGTTATGTATAGAAATAAATTATTATGTTATTTATCTCTCTCTCTCTCTCTCTCCCTCATGTTTTTCTTGTCCTGATTTCTCTGATTATGAGATAAATCGTGCTAGGAACCAGAAAATTGCTGTGCATTGTCATAACACACGTGTTATGTTCTTAAATTATGTGACCATGGGAGGACCACAAGACAATATCTTTCCAATCTCCCCTTACACAAACTATGGATGATTAGTGCGTTTAATTCTAGTTATCTTTTTGTTTTAGAAAGTTGAACGAAATGAGAGAATAAACGAGGGCGCTAAATTTTCTTTCCTTGAACAAAATTTTGGAGTTAAAAACTAGTTTTTTATTTTTAAATGTATTAATTTTTTTTTAAAATTTATTTATCATCTTTTTCATTAATACTTGTAATGATATAACAGTATATTATTATTTTCCTTCTTTTTTTGTTAACCAAATAAAAATACTATCTACTCCCATTTTTCTTTCCTTCAAACAAATCATAAAATAGAATTTTTTTCTCTCCCGTTTTGATAAACAAATAAATTTATTTCAATTATCAATTACTAACATGTTTAGATTTGCGTTTAAATGTTCATAAATTTATGTTTACTTTGTAATTTTTGTAATAGATTTACATTTACAAGTTATTCAAACACATGTCCCAATAAAACTACTATAATGCAATTACTAATTAATCACATTTAAAAAATTTTACATATACTAAATAACAAAGTGCAAGTTATTAACAAATCGTTTGGTTAAAAAGAATAAAAGAGAAGATTTAAAAAAAAATCCTTATTTAATCCAGAAGTTTGAAAGAAAAAAAAGCACGAAAATAAGAAGCCAAACTCTATCTCCTCCAACTTTTTTGCCTCCTTCTTAATATTGAGATAATTTTATTTTCTTTCCTCTTGTCCCCTCTATTAAATCCCTCCTCCCTTTGAACCAAAGAATCCACGAGACACTTTCAAATTCTCTTTACTAACATGAGCAAATTACATTATTACAATGAAATAAGTGAAGCCTTTTTTTTTTTTGAGGAGCTAAAGCTGAAGTTTTTTATTTGCACAACTGTAATCACTTGCTATTAGTTAAAAGAAATTCCTAGACAATGAACATAAATTTCCTAACATTGGGGAGGAAGCAATTCTTGTACAGCACCATGAACGCAACAGGTAGCATAAATATCCCTCCCCTCAATCCAAGTGTACAATTTGAGACACTAGAAAAAAATTAAGCATAGTAACATTCCTTGCTTCTCCATTCATGAATTTTTACTAGCAAAAATTACCAATCAAACAGCAAGGTCTCTGTGGGTGTAGCTAACTGCTTTGTCACCATCTACTATCTGACCACTTCCTTTGAGAATCCTGCATATAAACAAAAGAATAGTTGTAGTGTTAGTTATTTTCCTTTTATAAGCCTATTTGGTATATTAGTTCTTTGAAAATGATAAATCTAATCACATAAATCTTCTGTACCTGGAGTGATTGTGAATTTGTGATTTGTGTCATTCATATTGATCATAATAAATAAATAAGATACTGAGTGCAATTGCTAGTTGTACAAGGAACTAAAAGTTTTGCACTGTTTCTAAAGTATTATAATGCCCTTTACTCATACCATCTGGTTGTTAACAGTCCATCAACTCCCACAGGACCCCGAGCATGAATCCTGCTTGTACTTATTCCAACCTATTAAAGAAATCCCGTGAAAATTATGAATTAAATCAAGAACCTTAGCTTAGCATAAGAGATTGATTAATTAAAAAATGCAAACAATATCATACCTCTGCACCTAGTCCAAATCGTGCCCCATCGCTGAATCTTGTACTAGCATTGTGAAAAACAGCAGCACTGCCAATATAGCAAACGTTATTTGCATAACCACCATTGTACAATGCGCTGAAATCTCAGAGAAGTTTAATTGCTTAAAATAAAAGGGTTGTTGTGTTTATTAATATACAACTTAGTCATAGAAGGCAATTACATAAAATAATGAAAATGCGGCAAAGTAGATATAATATGATTAGTGTCACAAAATAAAAATACAATATATTTCAAACATTACCTGTCTACTTGGCGCAGAAACACACCAGCTACTTCACGATCTTCTGCGATAATAGAATCAGTATGTGCACTGCCACAAAGAAGAAAATGTGACAAGCTTGCATCTAAGCCCACTGCACTACTATAGATCTAATTTGAAATGGGAGGATGGATGAAAGGAAAACATGCTTCTGACATATTATGAAGAAATAAGGAGCTACATGCCTTCCATAATGATTTATATGATCAATAGCTGCATAAACATCATCCACAATTTCAACAGTGCAAGCCAACGAATTGTACTCATGATGAAATGAATGAGCCTGTGGAATATTTAACAGAGGACTTGCCTTGGGTCCTCCATATAATGTAACACCTGCATAAATTTTAAATTATTTCACCATTGCAGAAATCTTACAAGCTAAGATTGATAGTCCATTTGATTTCAAGAAACCATTTTTCAATCTTAGAAAAATACTGGTCAGATAATGCACCATTCTAATAGAACTGTTTGCCAGAAGTCATACCTTCTGTCCGTAGTTCAACAATGATATTATTGAGCCAACCATTCGCTATTAAGTCCTTGTGAACAAGAAGTGTTTCCTGAAAATTGAAATTTAAGTAACTCACATTATTGATGGCAGTGAAAAGTGAGTAAGAAAAATTAGCTAGCACTGTCATTCAGTAAAAACAAATTACCATGGCATTGCATCCTGCTGGATAATCTATTTTTGCATCCAGTACAATCTGCCTTGCCATCTCCAAATCAGCAGATTTATCAACATAGACATGACAAATTCCATCTGTTTTGGCAATAATTGTCCACGTAATTATGGTAAATTCTTTTGACAAAAGGATTTACCAAACTATATCAAGCACCAGTTGCATATAAAGCAAAAAGGTCTTACCAGCATGACCCAGAACAGGAATTTTTGTGGAACTCTTGATCTGAGATACAAGTTTGTTGCTGCCTCTAGGAATCACCAGATCAATCACATCATCCAGCTGAAAGAAGGTAGAACACGGATTTTAACTTTTGTTAAAGATGCGAATCTTCAAAGCAAGCAAGTTTGTAGATCAGAAATTAATATATGCTTCATCTTCACCTTAAGTAGCTCAGGAATTTCTGCTCTTGTTGTCACAAGTCCAATAAGTTTTGGACCAACAGTATCTGGTATGGCTTCAGTAATTACCTGAAGTTCCAGGGGTGTCACAAATAATCCAGAAAATGTATATTAATGAGACCCAAATGAAAATATCAAATATAATTGAAAAAGAAAATGGTTCACAAATTATCATTTAACCAAACTTTGTGCAAAATTGCATTCGATCGCTTAGCCTCCTTGCCTCCTTTCAAGAGAAGCCCATTGCCACTTCGGATTGCCAAGGAAGCTATCTGTTCAGATTACATGAAGCTACTGGCTTAGAATGCAGATTTAAGAGATAATCAATTTAGACTTCGTTTTTGGAACTGCAGTGTGGGCATTTTCTTAAAAAATATAAATAGGTTTCATACTTTAACTATATAAGAATTCATTTTATTTTTAAGTAAGGTCTGATCCACAAGTAGGTAATTTAAGTTGTCCAAGCATGTCATCTAGACAGCAAACTGAAAAAGAATCATACATAAAGGCAGAGGAAGGGTAAGTTGAGAATAATTAACCAGGTATTATTAACAGAAGGTGAAAAAGTTAATTACCTGTACAAGTGCCTCTGGACGAGACTCAAAAACAACTAAAAGAACTCCCAATGGGGATGATGTTTTCTCCAAAATCAGCTCCTCTGCAAGCTAAATCAAAAGGTAGTTGTCAGAAATATTATAGATAAATAACTATTATTAAAAATTCAGTACAATCGAGTGTCCATGAAAAACGTTTTAAAAGCATCATAAACAATGTACTTTATGACTAAGCAACAATTAGTACACTCACATACAGTGGAGTTTGGAAGACTTCCTAATACAAAATTGCAAATGACACAACTCATTCACTTCTTATCTACTAGCATAATTGAAAACAATAATCTGTAATAAATACAAGCTGAAGGAAAATTGATTTAATTCAACCTAGCATAAAGTAAAACTACCATGACCAATAATATACATGGCTAGAATAAAATTTTTATTACCTCAGTTCGTTTTAACACTTGACCAATCGGATCTTCCATATTTGCAATAATTCGAATGTTGTTTGCAAGGCTTGCAAGCTGTCAGTTATCATAATTTGTTATAACAAGTTTTGCAGTTTATTAAAATCTAAATAATAATGCACAGTTTGTAAAAATTAAATAATTTATTCTTTAGGTGAAGCATCTTGCCTTCTCATTCTTTAAAACCAGTCTAGCAACTAAGGATTTTTCATATCCAGCTTCTTGTGCAGCAGCAACATCAGCTTCATTTTCAATCCTGATCTCTTTTTGATGTGCTTCCAGGGCATCAGCTATTTTTAGCAAAATTTGTTTTCTCTCCTCTGATGATAAGGCCTGTAATGTAAGATTAGGAGATCAGAATGTTAAAGTAGGATAGTATACTGACAGCTCAGTAATATCCACAGTCCATCAGATATTTCATAAGTTCTCAGAAATAAAAGAGACCTGAAGCCGTCTGGAACAGTCCCTAGCTGCAACTGCCATATCACGTGCATCAACTTCTTTCACTGGCACCCATTTATGAGCATCTTTGTGGAAGAGGGTTCCAATACGTTGTCCTTGGAGGACCTTTGTGATATTTTCAGCTGCGAAACCACTGAAAGGAGAAAAAAGAAATTCAGCAGAAGCAAGGAACAGCCAACTTACAAAGATGAGAATCAGATAAAGTTGGTAGCATACATAATGGAATTCAAAAAGTTCTCGAAATTAAAGTTTCTGTTTAATATATCAAAAATTGAAAAGAGGAAAAAAATTTCAAGATTGATATTCCCAGTCTCTGCATGCACACATTTCTCATTTAATTTATTGACTAAACATCTGATCAACAAAAATTCATCCAAACAGATAGCTTCATACAAAATTAAAATAGATAAAAGCTTTTTTATTTCAATTTCTCAAAATCACTTGTGGTTTAGTGAAAGTTTCACATGACATGGACAAAATAAAATATTTCCTATTGAAAATGAAGCCACTTAACACCTATGGAGGGGACGCAAATATGCCTTCAACAACAGTGCTTTTAAAAAGTGCAAAAAACAAAACAGCAGTTTCAGTTTTGATCTTTCTTGGTAACATTGTATAATAGGGCACCTGGTAATGATAACAGGAATGCCAGCTTCAGCTGCATGAATAGAAGCTTTTACTTTAGCAGTCATTCCTCCTCTTCCCACTCTAGACTTGTCACCAAATGTAATTTCGTTTTGATGTTTTTCCTTAATGTACGTATGAATAAGCTTTGAATGTGGATCACTTGGAGGGCCACTATAAAGACCCTCTACATCACTCAACAAAATAAGAAGATCAGCTTTTAATTCCAAAGCCAATAAAGCAGATAAACTGTCATTATCCCAAAATATGCCAGAAGAATCCTGCACAAAATAATTTGGTGAAACTTAAGTATTCTTTAGTTTACTCTCATACCTAGCCTGGTCTAGCAAATTACTAAATAAAATTTTACCACATACAAATCAGCCTTAAGAAAACCTTAGATACAGAATCAATATTTAAGTCTTAACATATGAAGTTCAGAAAATTTTTCTAGCATAAGTCTAGATCATATCACCAACAAATAATACAATAATGACACTATTTTTTCATAAAGGTACATACATAGCTTGAAGTAATCAGCTCCTAGATTCAGTTCAGTTTGTTAACAAATCAGACAAGTAGAATAACAAACCTCATATGGAGCTTTTCTAGTACTGACAGCATCATTCTCATTGAATATGGGAATAACTTTTAGTCCTAACAGTGATTTCACAGTTTCGTTAAGCTGCTTTCTGAAATCTTTGTCTCTAAAGTCGTTGTCTGTCACGAGAAGCTGAGCAGATGTCACATCCAGCTAGAGGGCAAGTAGAGAAAAGGGTTAACACATCAACGTCATACTAAAAAAGAGAGTAACTGAAAATAAAATGCCATTATGGGGAAAACCTAAAAAGTAAAAGTCCACGTAAAAACACATTGTGAATAAGAACAAGCACAAGATGCCAGTTCAGTTATGAATATCAATTAACATCAATCACCTGACTAAACAAAGTATCATAAAGAGCCATGAGGCTGCTTTGACCAACAGCAGCACAAGCCTTGCCATCAAGTTCAACCTGTGGCTTTTGAAGGTCAGCAAAGCTGTAACAATCCCATGAAAAACCCAAGTAAATTACAATATCAACCATCTTAACTGGTATGTCACATGTATATATAATGAGAGCAACAAAACAAAGGTGTTACAACACTATTACCTGCTGTTAATCAACTTTCTGTATCTAAGCCTTTGGCGACCAAGGCCAACAGCACCTGATGACACCAAAATAATCTCATAACCCAGAGAGTTCAGTTCCTTAATCTGCCAAAAATTTTCAAAAGGGTCACACATGGCAAACTCAAAATCCCATTTTTTTTGTCTTGAACAAACAAAAATCACATAACACAAAAATATTCAAAAGTTACCTGCTCACAGAGTGCCCCTAATTTTCCAACCGCTAACCGTCCATCTTGGCGAGTGACCACGGCAGTTCCAACCTTAAAAACCAACCAAAACAACCTCAGACATTTGCATCATCCCATGATTGAAACATTGCACACCAACCATACACAACACACAAAGTAAATAACAGAAAAATGAAAAATGATAATTTTTGGAAAGAGAAAAGAACCTTGATGATTATGCGCTTAACGTCTTTGATGAAATGTTTACAAGAATCTGCGTTCTCCATTCTCTGACCAATGGAGTGTTGCTCAGTGTGGTTTGGTTGGCAGAGAAAGAAAGAGTTCAGCCGTGAACACTTCAACCGTATATCTTATTCTTAATGTCACGTGGTGGTAAAAGGGTAAACACTTCTAAGTTTTCACTGCCCTCCCACCACATACATTATTATACTTTCTTTTATTTGGAAAAAAATTACATCCTTTACATCTTATAAAAAATGAGAGTACATTTTTCTAAATAAAAAGAAAACGATTCATTTTTATACTGACTTGAACAGATTGTTTCCCATAAAGGACATTTGTTGTTTAAATAAAAATAATTAAAATAAAAATGACAAAACTAAAATAAAAATGAAAATGAAGTATAATTAATGTTCCAAATCCTTCACAGAAGAGCATCTTGATCCTTTATAAGAGATTTTATAGTTTATTTTTATTTTTCTAATGAAAAAGGTTGTGGAGAATTGCAAGTTATCCTCATTTAAAACCCAAGTCCACACGCGGTGGGATGCTTGAGACATCTGTCATATATGCCACAAGAAATATAAAATGTGGGTGTAATGTGTAATGTGTAATGTGTAATGTTTCGACTTAGGAGTTTGAGGAATTGCAAGTCAATGTTAGCTCTTCTTCTTTCCCTGTCTGATAAAGAAATAAACAAAAATAATAGTGCTTTGTTCGTGAACCGATTACAATATATTTGGACAATGATAGTGGTTTATAAACTTAGTTTAAATCTTTTTAATTTTATAAAAATATTAGTAAATATTTGTTTTTAAGAAAATAATATATGTTTAATTTATTATTCAACGATTGTAATTTATTGTAATTTCTTTTGGTTTAATTTCCCAGGACATACGATTGGAAAAATTAGAAAATTTTAGGATTTTAAAAAAATTATATCAATAAAAATAATCTCATAAAACTTCATTTTTTATAAAATAATAAGCTAATTTAACTTGCTTGAATTTTTTTTCTTTAAGAAAAATGTTACTCCGCTTGGTGTCAAAAAGTAAAGTGGGAAATCTCAGATTAATTAATAAGAAATTATTTTAGCTTGAACTCTAATATTAGTCAAACCAATGTAACTATTGAATATTTAAACTAAAAAAAATTCATTTGCGAAGTAGACGTCTCTTAGTTGTGCTCTTCCTCTGGCATCGCAGCCGCATGCAATGAATGCAAGTGGGAAATTTGGTTTAGAACAGATAAATTTCTTTTTCTAAGCAAAAATGTGGAATATATATATATATATATGACAAAGTTTGCAGGCTACACAACAAAGTAACAAAGTTGATAGAAGTAGATCTACCTTCGTGTCATACATGGTGGTGGGCACCTAAATCTACATTACCTCTCACCGTTACCTATGAGTTGGAAAAAGGAATAATTAAATAAAATAATGTGAATGGAGGCAAAGAGCATCATCCTAAACAAGGGAGAAAAAAATAATATAAAAAAATAAAATCAAAGTAGTCTTTAATTAATAATTATAAGTTTTAATATTATTTTTATTTATTATTTATTAAGATTATAATAATATATAATAGGCTAAACAGGTACAAGTATTATATAATATTTAAACTCATACCCATCAAGTTAATGATTATTCTATTTATTATAATTATTTTTTTTTATAAATATCCAATAAGTACAGAATTCGTTGTCATCCCTCCTCTAACCACTCACTACTCACTTTGGTTTAGTTTTTAATACAGGATAATATCATGTATAATATAACTAATGAACCATATTTTAAACAATTTTGTTAAATTACTATATATTTTTTGGTCAAATAGATAATTCAATAATTTCACATTGTTTGAGCTTTAACATATAACCTTTGAAAAGTTTAAATACTTGATCAGTGATTTTTTTTTATTTATAATATCACAAATTTATAAATCCTCAATTTTCCATAAGTTGAGCAAGTTTGACATATATTCCATCAATAATACCCTTCATTTTTAAGGAGTAATACATAACCTTAACAATTATTCACTGATATTTGGCCATATAAAATTTCATAAAATAAGAATAATCACAATAAGTAAATAATAATTGTTTGAAAACAAGCTCCATCCTCATCCATACAAGGCTATATCGTGGGATTCTTCGTATTTTCTATTCATAGTTTCCTACTCTACCGCTGTTCTGGGATAACGTATGGTGTTAGATTTCACAAAGTGGTGAAATGAGAGATCTGTTAATTAAAGATGTACGAAAGGTGGTCAAACATTGAGGCATAAATATTGCTCCAATGATTGTTCCTCCCTTCGCAAATATTGATCATTCAGACCCATCTGACACTGCAGCCAATCACACCACTTTGCAAATCTTCTTGCATCCATCTAAGAAATCAAATTTACATAAACCATCTCTGTTGCAGATTCTACTCACGTGTCAAACAAAGTTAGCCAGTAGAGTGGGGTAACAATGACAGTGGTTCAGGTTTTATTCACTTCTGCGACGCTTTAAGTTATGCAAAGAACCAAACCTTGATGAAGACAGACAAAGCTATTTGCAAGAAAAATGCAGCAATTACAGCCACTGAAAGATCATTTCCATCTATAACAGACCTTAAGTTCAAGGCAACAAAACTAGCTGAGGCACCACCCGTAAGGATTATTATAATCCAACGAAGAAACTCAACTGGAATAAGTAATAGAAACTGGAAAAAATAAAATAAAATCCAGAGAGAAGTATTAGAGAAAAACATGAAAGACATAATATATGCGTATTAAATCAAAACAAGGTAGCGAATCATTAAACTTTCTATCAGAACTGGAAAAAAGTTTGAGATTATACATCCAAAAAATCACAATTTATGATAAGACATAACGTATGTGAAAAGGAAGTCATTATTATTCATCTGGACCCCAGATATTAAGATATCATGGCAAAAAGAAATGTGAAACAAAACGTACTGGCCCTAGTTTTGGCTCCACTGGTACCTAAAGGTTCCGTCTCCTGTGGTGAGGGTGTGCGTGTGCCTCATTTTTTCTAAGCAGTGCCTGCCTGCCTGCCTGGGCCAATTCCCCCTCTAGGCCCACTTCCTCCCAAACTTGATAGATAAATACTACCAATATACTATTTTCAGTTGAAATTCATGAGGATCTGCAATAGGACCCACTAAATAGGGAGGAGGAGCACACCTTATTTAGTGGGTCCCACATGAATTTCAGTGGATAATATGGTGTTGCTAGCATTTTCTCTTTTCCAAATATGAAATTTTGCAAAAGAAAAATAAATCGAAGTACTGTAATGAACTATTGTAATGAATGAGCATACAAAATTGATAACACAGAATGACATACTTAGAAAACCAAAACTTACACAGGACAAGATGAAAATGGTGAGCGAATACCCCCACATGCACCAAAACCGTACAAGGTTTGCATTTGAACCCATATACTGGAGGAAAAAGAAGTATGCCATTGGGACGACTATGACATAGCCATAGATAGACCATGCAGCTGTGTTGACATAGCTAACATCAAAACTCCAAGAACTGCTGTTATCTGCATGCTTTTGCATAAGATATGTAGCTAGATTTCCAAGTAAGGTAAGTACGAAAACCAATGTTGTTGAGATCCATATAAGCCCATACCTATAATAAAGTAAAAGCATCACATTATTAGATACTCAATATAAATAATAAAGTAAAAGCATCACATTATTAGATACTCAATATAAACCATTGTATAGGTTTTACTTAATAATTTTAACCCAAAAAATAAAAGAGAAAGGGAAGACAAATATTGCCTAGCTCCAATATAACTCTGTTGAGGTACCCACAAAAGTTATTAACATGATTAAGATATTTGAAGATCTAAATTTTCATTAATTGTTTTTAATCCAAAAACAGCTGGATCAATATACTTATGAATTCAATAGAATAATTATTTCAATATCTGCTTCCATTATATGGGGAAAAAATTGCAAGAAGGAAGGTGAAGAAGTTATGGACTGAAGCTTTTTTGGGTTAGGTTGCTGAAAAAAATCTGGTCAAAGTTCATGTGTCTCCTGTAACTTGACACATCCCCCAAGAACCCTAAGTTTACATAAAGCAACAAGTTATGCTTGCAAAATTCACCATCTGTTTCCCCCACATGACTTCCATTTTCTGAATTTACGGTTAGGGAATTGAACATTTTTGGGTGGATGAAAAGGAAACATGCACCAAAATGACAAAAAGAAGAGAAAGGGGCGGCAGAAGCAAAAAGGAAGGTGTTTTTTCCTGATAAATGTGATGATGACAGTTCAGTTAACAACTAAAGGTTTTATACTTTTTTCCAAGCATGAGTGCATGACATTTCTATTGTAATCCAAATGAGTACATCTATTTTGATTCTTGAAAACATAATAGAACAGGAAAAAGAGCAGAACTCACAAATCAGGGTTAGCATCTATCTTATTAAAAAAATCACCACCAGCTGGATTCAATGAACTTATCAATCTGTTTACGACAACATCTGTATCCACGTTGAAATACTGTTTGTAAGATGAGACACTAAATACTCCCTGCCAGTTGTTTGTTGGCTGTTGCTCAAATGTTTCTGCACAGATGAACGATTCAAAATTGATGATTGACATTATTATAGTATAAATTGGCAATAACATTAGAAGTACAAAATTGCAGTATGAATCATCTCTTGATCAAAATATGCAACTGAAAACAAGCTAGTTCACTAAAAAACATTTTACATAGACTAATAACTAGTACTACTGCAACCATGATACTTGATATTCAACAACCAAATTGATAAAGTCATAATTAAAATATAGTTTGAAAGCACTAATTCAATTGTTTTAGACAGCTCATTGTCTAAAACTAAACCTAAACAAACCAAAACTACTCTCTAGACTAGCCATTAGTTCCTTCAAATTTTAATATAACAAGCAATGCTCTATTCAAATTTCAAATACCAATTTTTCTTTTTTCTCATCATAAATCATAACCTTTTTGTGAAGAGAACAAACAAAGAAATAACCATCCACCAGTAACTCAAAATCGTTTGATCACATACCTGTTGGATTTTCAAGAGTTTGATATCCCCTTCCTCTGTCTCCTCCATTGCTGGGAGGGAATGTTTGCATACTTGCATAAGGGACTGCATGTAAGTTCATAAGCAACCATTTTACGCAACTCAAACTTTCACATCAAGTAAAGAGAAGAACACACACATCTCACTCTGAATACAAGAAATGAAAAAAATCCATATTATGGTTAATGATTTCATACCGTCATGATTTGAGGTGTTCTTTTCTTCAGCAATAACAGCCTGAGCGACAAAGAGGAATAAGCACAGAACCAAAACTAATAACAAAAATTAGTAATTAATTGTTAGTATTTTAGAGTTTTAATTGAGTGAGCTCATTGGTAATCTCGCTATATTATTAGAATCATTTATGGATTTCTTTAATACCTTCCTTACAATTTGAATCACAAGTAAAAATAATTAATTAACTAATCATAATTTCGTTCCCAAATTACTGAGAAATCAACAATAGAATGAACAAACATGTAGAGCGCACACTCACGGGAACAGAACCAAGCAAATGACTGGTGCTGGTGGGGGTGGTGTAGGATTCCTCCTCCATGGAACGCAAAACAAAGCTTCGAGTCAAAGAGCCATTGCAAATAGGAAATCCATGTGAGTTAATCGGAAAGCCCTAGATTGCAGAAGCCGTTGATTTAATTACTCTTCATTGAGACAAGTTTTTTGGTCAACCAATGAAACAAGAATTTGATATCGGGCCTGACTGTTAACAGGGCTTGAAGCCTGGACCTTAAGGATAATAGCCCAGCCCAAAAAAAAATCAGCTTGTCTGAGACCGGGTTCGAACCGGGGACCTCTAGTGTGTGAGACTAGCGTGATAACCAACTACACCACCCAGACAACTTTGTCTTCTTTATGTATATAATTAAGAGTTATCTTTTTCCCGTTCAACCGATACACCATTGTTTATAGCGTGCACATGAAAAATAGCCGAAGTTAGTTATCAGCTTGGGCTAGTAACTTCGGATCATTAAAATGGAAGGGGAAAAAAAAATTAGCTTTCAATACAAAGTTATTAATAAAATTGATCTATTGATTCTTCACTCTTATTTTTATCCCCGTATCAGATTGGCCATGAAAGGATCATCTTTAAAGCTTTACATATGCTTTTAAGCCATTATATTATTTTTGTACAACATTTTAATTTTAATTTAATACTTGCATCTGCATCATCATGATCGTTCATATGGCATAATCCAAGAGGAATATTCATGCAAGGATTGGCAAGAGGGATAAATCCAAACACATTAGGAAACATGATAGCCTTGTAAATTTGAAGGACGCATATATTTTAAAATTAGAAAAATTAATTTTAATAAAATTTTGAATCGTTAAACATGATTAGTATCTATATCAAAATTAATCTTGGTCATAATTTTTATTCAAAAATGCAAAAGTTGATTATCTAAATATAAACCAAACACACGCTAAGATTATGTGCAACTTCCTGTGTTGCAGACCCACCTCAGTAGTCTATCTTTTATTCATCTGCTGCTAAATAATCCAATAGGGTGGATGTATCAAATGTTCATAACCAAGGATGTTGTTATTATATTGATAACCTTCTGTCAACAATTTCCGAGCCAAGTTTAATGTACGGTGAATGACAGAAACGTCTCGTTGGATAATGTCAAGAACAATAGGGCACTTCACAAATCTGATGGAAGCCAATCTTTCAATTAGTCCAACGAATCACTTCTTCACTAATTTCAACACGTCACCAACAAGATGTAAGGAACCAGTTACAAGGACCTAATGTATCCACCACACAAAATTTACAGTCAGATCCTATACATATAATAATAAACATAAGACATGAGCACATTTTATATTAACCATCCATGCAATGTAAGATTCAATGGTGAAGATTATAAGAGCATGTTTAATTTCTGTTTTAAAACAGAGAAAATCAAACATGCTCTAAGTATTTTTGTTGTTGTTTTTCAACGAAAATATAAGTGTAACAACTAGGATTACATTCCTTAAACTGAACCTAACATATTATTTATACAAAGATATTCTTAATTGATAGCCTCTTGCGTCAACGAATACTTTTGTATGTTACTAAAATATTGGTTGATCTGCCTCACAAAGTTCAAAAGAAAACCATTTATGAGGGAGAGCAAAAGGAGAGAAGAAAAAAATGTGTTGCATAGATGACAGTTTTTTGAGTCTACTGAAGAAACTTAATTCCATGTAAATATGACTCCAAACTCAAACTCACGATTTAACCACAACAAAACTGAAACTCAAGCATAAGAAAAGAGAAGAAAAAACTAACATATTACATATCTTGCCATATCAAATATTCACAATTTTCCAGTGTAAATATTAATATTACCTGAATACGAGTTGACTGGTTTTGTTGCACCGTGTCCCTAAGCCATTTGATAGCCAGCGGCAATGAGGAAAACACTGCACTGTGTTCACAATTACTGGCATTCATTTCCATATTTAGTTCTTCAGAAGTAGCATCAGTACTCTTGCCTGCTAGCCAAGTGATCCCAACATATTAAGGTAAAAAAAATTTCTACTGCTCTAAATTAAGAAATTATGAGAAGGAAAAAAGAGACTCTCATGATGCAGTCAATCTCAATAAACTCAGAAATTCTTAAATATTAAATAGCTATTTTCACTTGCCAGGCATAAGCACTCGATAATCTATAACATGTATAAATTTGTGTGAACCATGTTAGAAATGTACATATTTCTAAACAAGGCCTTTACTTATTTAAACTAAGTTAGAGTGCCTGTGGTAGGCAATGCATCCCTAATAATTTCTCATGAACCCATAACGAGCATAAATATTAAATTCAGGTTTAAGTTAATCACGAGCAAGGGAACCATTAGAGTGGACCAATCCAAAAATAATTTGAGGGCCTAGCTTTATGTTATATGTTTAGTGGATCAAATTTAGGTAATCAATTTCAAGGCCAGTGTAGGGCCTGCTTATTGAAAAACTTGAACCGAAACACATATTTTGTATGTGATCAAACAATACCTTTGTTCACTTGCATCAGATTTTCCCACACTCTTTGTAGAGTGAACTGCCATGACAGGTCAACATTAGAATCAGTCGGTGTTGAAGTATGGGATCCAACTTTATGATACACTGATAGACCAGGAACAAAGAGTGCCTTCTTGAAGTAGACACCTACAGTTCAATCTAGTTGCTTATTTCTTGTTCAGAACAAAATTGTCAGTTGAAAAAATATTCGACACTACTTTGTCTCCTGGAAGGCCTAAACTATCACAGAATTTATTGAGGACAACGTCACTAGTTTGCTAAATATTTATTATTCTAAGGAATTTTTAATCCAACAATAAGCCATTACAGAGTAATCATGTTCTAGCAAAGTTCAGAGATTACTCACCATGATCCGCACATGTTTTCATCAAGGTAGGAAGAAGCAATTGAGGATCTCGCACAGACATACAATTGAACAGCAAAATCTACAAAACATTCAATTCAGATAAATAATTCCATAACATAGAATCAAGATTGATAAAAACATTAGCATTATCATCCTAACTCACCAGATTTTTAATTTTTTTAAAATCATTCTGTACATGAGTCATCCAAATCACTTCCAAGAGCTTATGTTTATGATTCTTATTCAACAAAGCAATTTTCCATACTACTTGCTACCAAAAAAAACTGTTAGTTACTTTTATTTTGTTTGCTTCTAGTGACATTCTTATAATTTCTGTCCATAGAACTTGCTCAACAGATATTATTAGATAGTTAACTTTGACTGCTAATTTCCCAGCTAATGTTTGCTGAACATTCTACAACAGCTTATTTCTCTACCTGTGCAGATTTCTTCGGTACAGTTTCACTGTGGTACATCTTCACTACTTGGTTTGAAAACTTAGGATCATCAGGTTTCAAAGCCTGGTCTTGATCTTTAATTGCAAGAGAAAACCACTTGGCACATACTTCCATGCTTTCAGGACTATGAGCCCCATCTAAAAAGAAGACAAGTTCATTTGATATTTCATTGTTGATGAAATGATCAGGAACAATCTGAGCTCTTCCTTGCAAACTTGCAGTTGTTAACCCTTTTATGAACTGCTCTGGCAAAGTGTTTTGCTTCATGCAGGCAGGTAAGTCACTTCAGCAGCGTGATAGAAACCAGAAATGAACGCACGAAAAGGTCATAAAAAGAACTAATTTTTGGATTAAAAACTTACTGTCTGTTTCAAATGAGAGTCTTTAGGATGCCCATTCATCTTAAGCCATGTAGAGCATAGTGCAACGGCAAGACCAGCATTTACATATTGGTGCTCACCTTCAAGCCCTAAACTTGAACCATTTAGCAACTTGGCATCTAATGGGGTTACCACTTGAAGAGGTACCTAGAGTCAGAAAGATCTTTCCAGCTGATTGAATATTAAAACCAAAGACCTACTCTAACTAGGATAACAAAGAAAGCTATCTGAATTTCATATTAGTGATCTCTAAACTTTCAAGAGATGATTGACTAATGTAAAGTGCAGAGTATGTTAGAAACAACTTAATTAAATGTAGCATGTGTATGGCCAAGCATGCTGAACCTTATTGATGGAATTATTTTCTTTTCAAGACAATCCATAAATTATCAATAAGTTTTCATGATACATCATCCTTTTGACAGAATATAATAGACTTACTCATAGAATCATAGGACAGAACTTTGGCAAAGGAACCAAGGAATGTACATATCAGCACATAGTTCAACATTCATGTACAAAGAGGAACAAACGCTGATAAAATTTGTTTCAAAATATTGGATTGTTGGATAAGTGTTACAGAAAATGTAGCTAAGCTATAACCACAATAAATTAAAAATTTTATTGCAAGACAAATAAGCGCCAACTTGTACTCTCTTATCTGACTTTGATATAGCAATTTTATACTATTACGCCAAGTTAAGAGTCATGCATGTAAATTCAGGAGAAAGTATGCACATGAAAGAATGCACTTACATTTAACTCAGAAGCCTTCTCTTTGAGTATATGCATTGCTTCATCAGGTTGAGGCACCGTAAATGCTGGAATTTGATGCTAGACATAGCAAATACACAAAAGTGTAAGAGAAAAGAATAATACAATTGCAGCTGAGCAGCACATGAAAGTGCACATTGTTGATACAAACTTCAAAAAGAGTTTTTCTTTTCTATAAAAACAAAATAAAATAAAATGACAAAGGAGTGTGATTCCCATATTGGTTGGGTCATGGGTGTGAAACAAAGAAGTTCCATTTAAAGTTGAGGCTATCACCTCTTAACAACCTGGCTTTAAGTTGTAGACTCTTCTCTATATCAGAAAAGTTGGGGGTAAAATATATTTTGGTCTAAAAATTACCTTGAAGATGCCAGCCTTCTCACCAGCAATTTCTCCAAGTGTATTCCCTGTTAGTAAAATAAAATCCAGAAGATAGAGGTAAACTCAGCTGGTCAAACAAATCAGCAGCTGTGCAATGATGTTCAACCATATTCTGATACTTTGTATTAAAAAAAATAAAAATTAAAACTTATAAGGCCTTTTTTTTTTTTTTCACTTCTCCCCTTGCAGATGGACATATCATGACTTGCATTAATATAAATTATGGCACAATGATATTTAACATGGTTTGTACATTTAATCAGGTATGAAAGAAGTCCAATCATTCCCCTATGTAACTATGCAAAATTTACAAGTTAAATATATCCTAGTACAATATTCTGAAAAATGTGATCACTAGCTTTCTTCTATTATTCTTGCATGGGCAATACACATCATACCACCTAATTTGTTTTAAAAAAATCTAATGTTATTTCAAGATTTTCACAGATATGCATTAAATTAGCAATTTTCCAAAATATACCAAAAAGAGCACTAACCAAGAATCTCCATGTGGTCATACCCAAGGGAAGTTATACCACATACAATAGGTGTTTGCACCTGAAAAATCAAAACATTTAGATGATCTAGTTCCAATATTAACTTTGTAGAAAACATCAATATTCAAGCAGCTTTATAGTGGTAGTCTGCTAAAGACCACCACATTTATGCTGAAATGACAATTATGCATACCACATTCGTAGCATCATATTTGCCACCTAATCCAACCTCCATTATAGAAACATCTACCTGAATAAAAATTGAAATAAAGTGATTTTTATTCATTGGTAGTTAAAAAATACAAAAAATTTAGTATGGAACAAGCCAGTGAGAGAATTTAGAGCACATGGATGAAACCTGCTCTGCTGCAAATATCTTGAAGGCAAGTAAAGCAAGGAAGTGAAAAAAGGTAGGCATTGGAACATTTTCATCAGTTTTTTCCTGTGCACCACCAAAATAAGAAACATCACAAGCAAGCACATTATACCACAAAAGCTTTTTAAAATTATGTAAACATCAATTTGAAGAGATCACTGTGATGGTTCAGGTCATGCATGAATTTAATATGGTATTACTATCATGGAACACAAAAATTGCAAATTGATTGAGCTAGAACTGCCATAGTGACCATAAAAACCATTATTTCTTTCTGTTGTTCCAAAGATACTAAGATTGATAAAATATTAACACTAACTACTTTGAGTGATCTCAGTATATGCTTTATCAATTATCTTCTGAAAACCATGCACACTCAAAAAGGAGGAAAAATGAAAAAGCTTCAAAAACATCAACCCCTTTAGCAGGAAATGCCCATCTTCTCACTCTTAACTGTAACTGGTAAACTAGTTTATGGACCTATATAGCTAGGTTCAATGAAAGTTACCAGCAGTTCAAAAATATTAGGAATGTGAGTTTATTCTGGTTCAGGTTAAAATTAGGGGAAAATGATAACCCGGCTTTATGCCTGGCAAAATTTCTGACCATAAAAGTTATAATGAAGTACTTGTTCACAGAAATATACCTTTAGTCTATTATAACACCACCAGAAATATGCTAAAAATTTCTCTTCACAGATTTCCACACTGCATGAGCAACAAGAATAATGCTAATAAATCAGAGCACACTAGCTAAGTAGCTATGCTGCAAAGGTGAATTAAAAGGCAGCATATAATGTATTTTCGTACATCACATCATAAGAGTACAAGAACTCTGATATTATAGTAGTTACCAACATAAAAGATTAATTTGCAACAAAACCACTCTGGTATAAACGGAATAAACATTGTTGCTGTTTAACTGATATGCAGCCATAACAAAGCAAAGGACAAACTCATAATGGAGATTAAAAAAACTAATGACCCATTCAAAAAAGAAAATGAATTTAATATGAAAAATAACACGAGTGGTAGTATAGTAAATGGAAATAAAATCATCTATACATCTGAGATACTCACCCATCCAAACGAAATCTTTCTCGGATATCAATTAGGTGAGGAGATGTGAAAAGTCCAGTGTGAAAACCACAGTTGCGTAATATAGATTCAGTGAAGGTGCATGTAGATCCCTATGGAAGCAGGGTGCAAAGGAAAATTTTGTATTATTACAAATGCACAAGATAAAATACAGAAGCCAATCTACACTCTCTCTCACACACACACATGAAACTAGAAATCCGTACCTACTCCTCTGTCTAAGAGACCACAAACTACCAACCACATCAATCATAGAAAAAGTTTGAATCTCTAATTGAACAGTAAAATGAAACATAAATTCAGAAATGATTAAGTTTAAAGCCTTAGCAAATTTAACCAATGCAATAAAAAACTCCATGTAAACAGCAATCCAAAGATTCAGGAGCACATAACATTTCTTCATTTCAGCAACAATCGAAGTTGAATGAGAGTACCTTCCCTTTGGTGCCAGCAACATGGATAATCTTCATATTCGAAATCGCCTCCTCCAAATCAAGCATCTATGGATCAACAGCACGCCATGATTAACATTACCAAACAACTAAATTTTTTCTTCTTTTTTGTCCAACATAGTGACCAACTATATTCAAAACGCAATTCACAAACACTGAACCTTTAGGTACTCATATAGCACGTTGAATCGTTCCTCCACATCGACATTGCCAACACGGGTGCGTTGTGTAATCAAAGATGACAAGGCATCCAATGCGTCTTCATAAGCTGTCACCGATTTTGGAGACCCATTATCTCCTTATGCAAAATCGAGAGAAAAATATATATTAAAATTTAAACTTGAGTTGAAGCACATGGCATTCATCTTGAAAAGAAACACCCCATGAAACACTTAGATTAAAACAACCCAATTCTGGAATTTAGAAAATGAAAGCAAATACCTTCAACCAAGGCCATTGGAGTTAGAAATCTGAATCAAACAACAACAACAAAAAAAGGTACTTTTTTTTTGTGAATTGTGAAGCAGAGAGATAAAATAGAGAGAGGGGGAGAGAGAGAGAGTTACAGCGTGGAGTGAAAAATGGAAAGTGAGATTGGGATTAGAGGATCGGAAGATAGAAAGAGTAGTGTTTTGTGGCAAGGGTGAGGATGTTTTTTGCAGAGAAAGACAGCTTCAGCAACGTTACAATGTTATTGACAATTTGACATTCTATTCTCAGTGCCCAACGGCGTGAACAGTCAGTTTTCCTATGAGGATGCTGTCTTACGTTTGTTGGATGTTCAACATGAACGGTTGATGTATTGCCACGTCATAGAATCTTTCTTGTTAAGTAAGAATCCAAAGTAGCTCTTTTTTCCTTCCTTTGACTCCGCTAAAAGGAAATTAAATTGTACTAAGAATGAATTGTTTATACTGCTAATTAAGAAATTAATAAAAATTGTAAAATTATAAAAAAAGGTACATTATTATAATTTTTAGTAATTTTTAATTTAAAATTTTAGTTATTACTTTTTCTTACATAACGAGCTTTTACGACAGCTTTACTGTCTACATTTTCTAAATCTTTCTATAATAACTTTTTTTGTAGATTTTTGTTCATTCTTTATATAAGATCATTTATAAAATTTTTGGAGATTTCTTTATTTTTTAGATATTTATCTTTATCTTTCTAACTTATTAAAAGTAATATAATAATAAAATTTAACTTTAAGAGTAAATTTAAAGTGCTGTAAATTAATTTTTTAAAAGTTAATGCATTGGTTTTAAATTTTTTTTTAATACGTGTGATTTAGTTGAAAGGTTCTTATTAAAAAGAAATAAAGAAAGTATTTAATTTTAACTCACTTATTTTCTTTATTTTTTTTATATACACATGTTTGAAAAACATATTTTAAAATAAAAAGAAACAACTTTTAGTTATTTCATTTTATTTTCAACAAAACATTTTCCTTTTAATTTAACAAGCCACACTGTTTTTTTTTTCTACTTAATATATAAAATTTAGGAGCAGGCCAGTGAGGGTCGTTGTTCCATTCCAAGGGTCAAAACCAAAAACTTGCTTCTAGGCTCTATTCAAAACCACGACGAATTATGTAAATATTATTCTGATAAGTTTTTTTTTTTCTAATTTTTACTTCATTCAATTTGAATTTATTTTTTTCGAGCCAGAAAAATAAAACTTGCCAGATATTTTGAATAACTAAAAAAAATATTATTTTTTAAAAAAAAATTCAACCAAACATAGTAGTTACATTTATGACAAGTTCATCATAAACCTTTAGTGTGAGAGATTAATTGTTGTCTGGTAATTCTCGATATTAATTTAGTAACATCAAATTTAATCTTTCTCTTAGAAGAAATTTTGAGATAAGTAGACATCTCATCTCAAATAACAAAATTTACTTTTTTATTGACTGAGCCAACATGGTTCTAGGATAACCTACTGTATGTCTCTCTAGGCCTGGTTCTGAGGGTAGGCTGAGAGTGCGATCGCCAAGGGCCTAGACCTAAAAGGGGCCCAAAATAAAAATTATAATACTTACTTGTAATTTGCAGTTGCAAAAATAAAAAAATAAAGAAGACTTTTCAATTTTTCACACAATCACACTTTGCTTGCTAAAAACGTAATTACCTCTTCGACTTCTCTAAGCCTTTTAACAGTGTGTGTGCAATTCTGCATTTTATCATAAAACTCACCATTGTTGCAAGTAGTTCTTTCCTCGTCACTCTTCTTTCTTTTTTCTTTCTTTCTCCCTGTTCCTCAATTCTCATTCGACAAATGTTAAAAAAATCGTTTACCTAAAAAATTGATTTTGTTATTTACTATGTACAGATAATCCACATTTGTTCCAAGTACATCTTTGCTTTTCTTTTTAGTGGGAAAAGTAAGAGAGCTAAAAGAGCTATTCCGCAATTCAAACCCAGTTAGGCGTACTTTTTAGAGTTCTTGAAGGTGGATGATACATCGGGATTTGGACTTTTTAATGAATTACAAAATGTTCTAAAGTCTTTAGATCTTAATGTTAATGATGTAAGGGGTCAAGGTTATGATAATGGTTCCAATATGAAAGGGAAGCATCAGGGTGTGCAAAAGCGATTTCTTGAAATAAACCGGAGAGCATTATATATACCTTGTGCTTGTGATAGTCTAAATATTACTCTCAGTGACATGACACATTCTTGCACTAGAGCTATTTTATTTTTTAAAATTGTTCAACGCATATATTCATTATTTTTAGGTTCTACAAAAAGATAAAAAAATTTGCTTGACAATGTCCCTGAATTAACTGTGAAATGTTTATCTAACACTCGTTGGGAGAGTCGAATTAAAAGTGTTAAAGCTATTAGATTTCAAACTCCCCAGTTAAGATTGACTTTGTCAGAATTATATGAATCTTGTGAAGATGCAAAGTCCAAGAGTGAAGCGGAAAGTTTATATAATGCACTTGGGAGTTTTGAGTTTTTGCTTGGTATGGTTATTTGGCATGAAATTTTATTTACTATAAATATGGTGAGCAAGAAATTGCAATCTAAATCTATGTGCATTGACACCACTATAAAATAATTAGAAGGTATATTGTCATACTTTGAAAAATATAGAGATTAAGGCTATACTTCTAGTATGAATATTGCTAAAAGTATTGCACTTAGTATGGATGTAGAGCCTACATTTCCAACAAAGCGTCGTGTTATTAGGAAAAAACAATTTGATAAAAATAATCAAGAGGATGAAGAAATTCAATCGGCTGAAGAATTATTTAGAGTTGAATATTTTTTGGTTGTTGTGGACATGACAATTACTTATTTGAAAAACTGATTTGAGCAACTAAAAACTTTTGAAAGTATTTTTGAGTTTTTGTTTGATTCAAATAAGTTAAATTCATTGGATGAAAAGGAATTGAAAGAATGTTGTGCTATTTTTTACTATACTTTTTCTCATGGTGATTCATCAGTGTTGATTTAAATGATCTTTACTCAGAATTGAAAATGTTGCAATTTACTTTACCAAATGAATTAATGTCAGCTATTGAAATTTTTGAGTTTGTCAAATCTGCAGATTGTTATCCAAATGTTTCAATTACTTATAGAATTTTTTTGACAGTTCCAGTGACTGTGGCATCAACTGAAAGAAATTTTTTAAAGTTAAAGTTGATCAAAACCTACTTAAGGCTATCAATGTCACAAGAACGGTTAAATGGTCTTACAATTTTATCGATCGAGAAGAAATTTTTGAAAAATATTGATACAAATGTTATCATTAATGATTTTATATCTCAAAATACTAGTAGAACTCATTTTTTATAATTTTTTTTGTATTTTTGTAGTTGATGATGACATAAGAATTATTTGAATGATTTTTTTTTTTGTAATTTTATTAGAAAAAAATTCTATTTACTTAAAAAATATTATTTTAATAAAATTATGCTTTTATTTTGTTGTATTATATTATATAATTTTTTTTTTGAAAGGGCTCCAATTTAATATTTTACGGGCTCAAAAAAGTCAAAAACAGGCCGGTGTCTCTCAGTAATTCTAGAAGAAATCATGTTGTGTAAATCAAGAAAAAAAGGTGGCAGTTTAGTACTCATAAAAAAAAGAAAGATATATTATAAAGTTTTGTAATATAATATATCCTCGATTTTATAAGTAAAAAGACCCTCGATTTTATCAAAATTAACTTTGGTTGCATGCACGTGATAATTTTTTCCTTCCCTTCGTCTGAATTCTGAACCTCACTGCCAGCATCTTAGCAGCAATTTTGTTAGCTGTATAATGCTTGCAAGTATTTATGATGCAAGAACTCGAATATTCCCTGATTTTGATTTATTCAATATAGCAAAATGACTGTTTTAAATTTTTAGGGAAGCCATAAGTTTTTGCATGAGCTTTTTTGCTAATTGCTTTGCAAGCGAAAACTTGGAACAAAAGGGAAATTTTATGGAGATGATATTGCTAGCTGCTAATTTGCAATTAATTAGTAATTAGTGCTCATATGTGCTTCAAATTCTCATGTGTATCTCTACACAAAACACACACCTGAGCCACAAGCAATTTTTACGAAAACAATATCTATTTTGTGACTATATATACGATTGATGAATTTTGACATAAAAAAATTATGAATCGTACAACCACTATAGTGAGATTTAATAATTAAGATTTGCCTCTCTTACATAAAAAGACTTTTCCTATTAGATACATATCTTTATTTATCTATCTTCGTGTGTATATATTGATCTAACTTTCATGACATAGATGGCTATATCAAGTATCAACCAAAACAAATAGGAAAAACAATATCTTCAAGATGCTCCTAACATGTGGTCTCTTTTTGTTTTTGGGTAAATCCCCTAATAACATGTGGTCTGTGTCAGAAATTATGGCCTTTTTTTTAAAGAAAAATTAACGAAGAGATTGAGGATGATGATGATGGATTCCTTCTTACTTTGATTTCATTATAAGATATATGTATCTGCACTTTTATAGATATCTATTAGATAAAGATTAAGGCTGCTAAAGTAATTTGTCTATGCTTTTATGCTTCCAAACTTTACATCATCACCTCATTTATAAGCCCAAACACATGGTTTGAAGGGATAGACATGTCCGCTTTAGAGATTGAAGACCACAGACCCGTCCTTCACCTTAGTCTTAAGAGCAGATCATCAATTTTTTCTTATATTGTATTAACATAGCATCATAACTTTTATTACTTTGGTTAACTTTAATTCTTATAACCATGTTTAAACATCTAAACATACTATTTTTTTGAATTAAAAATGTATTTATTATATTAAAGATATAAAAATAAAATAAAATAATAATAAGATTTTGCTATTATTATTTGCTTAAACTCAATTCTAAAGATTAAAGTTAATATTTTTGTATCATTAATAAAATGTTAACAATAATCTTAATATTGATTTTACTTAATTAATCCAAAAATCATGCGAATTTAAGAAAAGATCTTCCATCAATTAATCATTTTGCAGCAAAGATTTGCAAAGTAATTCCTTGTTTTGTATTGGGTGCAATATAATTGGCCCCAACTTTATGGCTATGTCGCTGTTTATTAGAGAAATGTTACAGGGCAAAAGGTTACTATGTCGAATTTTATGGTAAATAAATCCAGATATGCATCTGATGCAACTATAAAAGGAAGGTGGCATGGTTGTAAGATGCTTTTCTTTAATTTTTGCTTTTGAGACTCCTAGTTTTCAGTGTCCCTTTTTACAAATTTATAATGATGATCATCTTTCTAATGCTTTTTTAGTTTTTCTTTGTTTTGTTTGCTGGTTTCTTTCTTTTTTTCTTTTTCTGGTATTTGGTTTAAGTTTTAAAAGATTATTTTGAAAATTAACTTACGTGTAATACTCACACTCCCTGAAATAATTTTGATAATTTTTTGGTAGAAAAAGTATTTTTGATATAATGCATTAAGTAAAACTAAAAGTAATTTTTTATTTTTTAGGTGCACTTTTGTTTCAAACATCTTTCATCCATTGAAATCGATTTTGTTAAAGTTACACAACAAAAACTCATGAAACACTATCGTAGAATTATGAAGTAAATAAAAACATACGATCCCCTCTCTTCTTTTTGAATTATTTGTTTAATTTGTTAAGGAGTGTAAAGGATTTTTCTAAACATTATAGATTCTGTATATCTTTTTTAATTATGAAGTAAACATTATATTTCTTTCCATCAGGTGATATAAACCTAGGTGGACATAGATTCCCTTTGTGTGTGAACTTAGCAGATGAAGAAACTTTTTGTTTGTTGCTTGTCATGTCGAATAGAAGATATACAGAAGAAAAGGGTTTGTTTTGATCATATAAGGAATAAAAGGATAATGATTTATATTCGCAGCTTAGGAATGGAATTTGAAAAAGATAAAGAGAGAGGGCAATTGTCAAAGCTATTACTATGTATAGATATTAATGTCTAATATTCTAAAATTGTTCTTTAAGCAACAATGAACTTACAAATTATGTACTTTTTAGTCAATATATCATTTAAGTACCTTTTTTTACCTTTCTTATACCTTTGTTTTTAATTTTGATAATAAACTTTTTATTGACTTGTGGGGATCAATTATAACTTCTCTTTAATTTATCGAAAAACATTGTACACCACTAATATATATTCATTTATGTTCAGCTATTAGTTTTATTTTTACTTTGATAAGGTTTGACATAAGTCTATTTTAAATAATTTTTTAGAGAAATTCTTATAAAAAAATTAGTATAAAAATACTAAATATTTTTTTTATCATAAATTAAAAACAACTTATGTTTTTTTGTTAGAGGTTCAGATATTTATTTTTTTAAATTAAAAAAATAAATTATTTATAACTTAAAAAAATATTTATTTTTATATTAATTTTTTCTAAAAATTTACTCAAAATCAGCCATGTCACTTGATTTAGTTCAGAAAACATTTAATTTCATTTTTTTTCATTTCATTTTCGGTTCACTTTCTGGTATATTTATATGGTATACTTAAGTCCCTCACTTTTTGAAAGACGAGACATTCATCCCCAACTCAGTGTTACATTCTCATATAACATGTCTTCCTTTAGCAATTTTCAAAATTTTAAGAAAGGGCTAAATAACAAATTTGTAAGAACTAATATTATAACATAAAAATAATAAATTTCAATCGTTAATTTATTTTTAATATATTTAATAGCTAAAACATTATAATACACTCATGCGTCTTAATTAATGTTAGACGTTACTATAAAAAAAATACAAAACTTGTGGCGGAAACAAATCTTAAAATAAAATATGGCAATAAACCATTTTTAATTTATGATTTGTTTGTTTCTTTTTTCTCAGAGTGATAACGTGTGATTTTTATAATTATTTTAAATAAAAAATAAAATGAATAAAAACATTAAGTAGAGCACACACGCACATCAAATATAAGATTGTATGTTCAAAAAATTCCAAGTCCTTCTATTCAGATGAACTCATGTTGTCACAATTGCTGGAATGAAAAAGATGAAGAGAATGAGCTATTTTGAAATAACCATGGTTTCAATGTTACTCATTGTGCTTTTTGTTAAGGAAGAAGCATTACTTCAAAAGTCACTTGGAATTTCATTCAGGAAAAATACTAATAATATATTTTAATATTGATTTTACTATTAATGAAATTTTATATTGATCTCACCAATATTGAATAGAATTGCATTATTTAGTTGCATTGATATAACATTTTACGTGATAATATAAAGATAAAATTTAAATATAATATTTTATATTCTTTTAGTGTTAACTATGCAATTAAAATTAGAGTTTGACTTTGATGACTAATGCTGGTTATGAATGCTAATTTTGTTTGTGCAAATTATTAACATAAAATTCTAATTTTAGACTTAATCTGGACAATTTTTTATAAAATAAATTATTTTTTTTATAAATTAATATTAATTATGTACATCAATTTCTTTAATACTTTTTCTTTATAAATGCTTGTTCAAAAATTTATTTAAATTTGGTCTTAATTAGAAAATATACCAAAAATATTATATTTGAAATTTGTCAAAATAATAAAGAGAAAATTAATAAGATTACTTTCTTTAATATATACTTAATAACATTAATAAAAAAAATTGTGATAAATTTTTATTTAAATTATATAATCTAATATATGAATAACATTATATATAATTATTTTTAATAAAAGATAATTAAGAATTGTTGAAAAAAATTACATAATTCATGACCATGTTGTTTTTAATCAATAATATTATATTATGTAAATAAATTTTATAATTTATATACATAAAAAAAAAAACGTAACTAGATGAGTGGTGCAAAACTCCACACAAAAATGACTCGGTTGGCACATGTTAAAGAATCGGTACTCTTCCTATTAAGGTAATGTGAAAGTTGTTTGGTGAAAAGTGATGAATAGCATACGACATTGTTGTCCAATGTACAGCTATGAGCTGCCTCGGAAGTTGACCATTTGCATGTCTTTGATCTCTCTCTGTCTCTGTCATCTTACTCTGCAAAATGCTTCCAAATTTAAATCAGAAAGCAACAAAGACAACTTTCATGCACTACACCTTCCCTTCTTCACTTCTTTTCTGTGTTGCTGTTTATTATTAATATATATTCCACTTTGATTCTCCGCAATCCACCGTTACTTAATATTCTCTCTCATTGTTCAAGAACATATCTTTCTGCAATTCTCTACTTTCTCTTCATTGCTTTCGAAGCCAAGAATCTCTCCCTGTGCCACTTCCTCTTAGATTCCTCTCCCTCTTTTTCAACCACTATTAACGATGTTTAATGACCCTTGTTTTTCATCTCTCTCTCTCTCTCTTTCATTTTCATTTTTCGTGTTTCCTTTTGCCTCCTCTACCTCTCACGTAACAAAAAATCTATACATAGCCCATGGCTCCTCCCTCACATATCAATCATCTTTCTCACCCTTGTATATACGGTATTTATATTTTCTCTACGTTCTTCTTCTCCTTCTGTAACAATAACACAAAAAAAAAAAAAAAAAAAAACTTGAGCTTCATGTACCTAACACTTGCCACCAGTACGTGGAAGAAAAAATAGATTTTGCAAAGTTCAGAATAACCCCATGAAGCTATTTTTATAAACTTTTTGTCCTTGTTTTTATTTATTTTGTTAATTTTACCAAATGGGTATGAATGGTTATACTCAAACTTTCTCATTTTACGTTGCATATATATGTTTACAGAAGATTATGTAAAGTGTGTTGTTATAAGTTATAACCTTGTTGGTACACCCAATTCGATTTGTAGTTATAGTCCTAACTGATTTAGTAATGGTTTGAAATTCTAATTTATACTTTGTTTTTTGTTGATTTACTTTTGGGGGGATGCAGGGGACTTTGTTTCTTCATACTCAGAGAGAAAGTCTGGTTTTATGAAATGGTTTGGGAAGATTTTCAAACTTGGGTCCAGTAGTAGAGGAAGGGGTGGTGGCCGTCATATACAGCAGCCTGTGGAGGAAAACATGGTTTGGCCAGCTTCAGCTAGATCATTGGTAAACACAAGCACTGATTTTCTGTTTTCTTTTTTTTCTCATTGACAACACTGTTTTATTCAAGCATATCTATTGTTGCATTGTTGCTCTTGTCATTAATATGGTCGTTATTGTTGGCCGAATCCAAGATGGTTTTAATTGTCATCAGTCATTACATAATCATAGGCATTAGAAATTTGACTTCCTCTGGCTTGTTTGGTTAATTAGATATCGGGCACGTTTGGTTTTGCCTCAAATCCACTCAAATGTGGATCCATTTTAACGCTACAATTTATAACTTACACATTGAAATATAAATTTAATGAGTTGATTGTGTAATGTCATCTTGTCTTAGTTGTGTATAGTAAATTAGAACATACAAGGATATTCTAATTGGAAAAAGATTTAATGATTTATTGAATAATATTCTTGATGTTATTAGGATGACCGAGCTAGATTTCGGAAGGAGGAAGAGGATTTGGACCATGCAATTGCACTTTCTTTGAGCGATGATTTAAAGAGACCAATAAGTACTAAATTTTCAAAAATAATGTGCTTGCTATCTAGCTATTGAGATGTTGGTAATCAAATATTAATCTTTGGTTTCCATTTGATCATCAAGGATATAGATGGAGAACAGGAACTGATGAAGATTATGCAAAGGCTCTTCAGGATCGCATGTTCTCATCTGCACATCCTCCATATACCCCTTTACCTTTTTATCCACGGGGATATGGGTAATGCTTTTTCTCTCCTAACATATATGTAGCCCATACATCAAGTGTTTCCAATTTGATCAAAATAGCATGATAGTTGATATTTGTTATTGGCTTCTGCTAGTCAAAATCACTTAAGAATCAATAGCATTATGTATATATGCATGACTATGTGTTGTAATATAAATTTGAACAAGATTTTCTAATAAGTTTTTATTTCTCAGTTGACTACCATACATCATGTAACTAATTTTGGCTTCAGTTATATGTTTCAATTAATCAATATATGATGGTCCTGCTCCATCATTGCTTATTTGCAACTTCTGTTGTGCAGTGTGGCATCTCATATCAAAATATGTGGAGGGTGCAACCAAGAAATACTTCATGGAAATTGTTTAGGAATTGGGCATAGTTATTTTCATCCAGACTGTTTTAGGTGTCACATTTGTCATTACCCAATTACTGAGCATGAGGTAATTTGATTCTCTTGAGATTCTTCTGAGGATGTTGATATAATCTATTTTACATTGTAAGTTTTAAAACTTATTTACACAAACACAGCATGCAGATGTCCTCATACATATATTATACTTCTCTTCAATTTTTCCCACAAATGCATGTTATTTACTCTTTGAAAAGCTATGCCTGCAAAAATATTGATTTCTGACACTTCTCTTTTATCTCTCTCTTACTTCCTTTCTTTTCTTTTGATCCAAGTTTTCTTTGTCAGGGAAGCATCCATATCACAAGTCTTGTTTTAAAGAATTGACCCACCCTAAATGTGAAGTTTGCCATCAATATGTAAGATTAGTCTACCACTATCTTTGCTTACTCACATTGTTCTGCTGTTGTTGCTTTTAGTTTTCTTCAATGTGAAAGGTCATTAAATTTCAATGAATTTCATATACCTTAATAGGGACCATTGCACTCGTTAGTTTATGAGATGACGGAACCAAATAGTATTATTAGTCTTCCTATGACATTTCAAATAATTTTTAGTTGTAGTCATCATTAATATAGTTATATCCTATTCATTTATTAATTGTTAGAAGATTGTGGACAATTTGTTTTATTTTATGTTTTGACATTATTATCATATTGCACAAGAGCTTTCCATTGATAATTTAGTTTATTTATCGTAATACTAGCCTAGTAAAAAAGATGATTAACAGTTGCTGAAAAGCAATATTAACGCTTATAGTATTTTATTTCACTTTCAGATACCTATAAATGCTGCTGGTTTGATTGAGTATAGATGCCACCCCTATTGGAACCAAAAGTACTGTCCATCTCATGAATATGATAATACAGTTCGCTGCTGTAGTTGTGAAAGATTAGAGGTACTAATTTAACTGTTAACACAGAATATTTAATTATTACTCTTTTCTTTGCTATATGTTTGTCCCTTTTCTGATATTTTTATGTTCTTTTAAATCATCTTGTTCTTCAAGTCCCGGGATGAAAGATACTTGAGATTGGAAGATGGAAGGATTTTGTGCTTTGAGTGCATGGAATCTGCTATAACAGACACTGGTGAATGCCAACCTCTTTATCATGCTATCAGAGATTATTATGAAGGAATGAATATGAGAATAGACCAACAAGTTCCCATGCTTCTTGTTGGCAGAGAAGCACTCAATGAAGCTATTGTTGGGGAGAAGAATGTAATGAACCATCCATTCTTTGTTTTTCAGTCAAAGAATTAATGATTTTATTAATTTCACCCTTAGAGCTGAGTTTTCAAAAGTAGTATTTTTTTATTGAAAAAAAAAATATTTATTACATTAGAGATACGATACAAAAGTGTAATAAATACCTTCTTTTTTTAAACAAATATTCACTATTTTTAGATGTTAAAAGCTATTTCTTAAGACTAAAAGTTATCAAAACCGTAGAATTAATTCAATTCCTTTTACTCTCTATTGGCTTTTACCAGGGTTTCCATCACATGCCAGAAACAAGAGGCTTATGCCTTTCAGAAGAGCAAACTGTCACAAGTGTATGATTCTTTATTCCTCATATTTTAACTCTTGTTTATCATAGTAGAATGTGGAAGCCTTGATGAACCAAGTTATAAATTATCTATCAGGTAATTAATTGACCTGATTTATGATCTTGTGTTGCTTCAGGTATATAGATGGCCAAGAATTGGAGGCCATCGATTAAATGGGATGAGAAGTCAACCTCACAAGCTGAATAGAAAATGCGAAGTGACAGCTATTCTTGTTCTCTATGGTCTTCCGAGGTAATTTACATTTACTTTATGCTCGTGATAATGTTGAAACTTTATAATAAATGTTGCCATGATAATAGAATCTCTCACGTTGAATTTTAACATGATTTTATCACCTAAAATTTTTATATTTGTCTCTCCTTTCATAAATATTTGTATGCAGGTTACTCACAGGTGCTATCCTTGCCCACGAGTTGATGCATGCTTGGTTACGCCTTAAAGGTTAGATATTATGATCCTATATTCGTGTTCATTGTTCAACTACTCATTGTACTAGGGGTGGTGCATTTTTTCAAAATGCTCACTTATTCAATAAACCTTTTTGAATAATTATTTATATTATAAATTTAACAATAAAATTATTAAATTAAACTAAACATAATTTATTTTGATAAATTATACTAAAAAAATTCGTTGAAATAAACAGGTTATCGCAACCTTAATCCTGAAGTAGAGGAAGGTATTTGTCAGGTTCTTTCTTACATGTGGCTTGAGGCAGAGGTAATGTCAGGTTCTAGAACCATGCCGTCAACATCATCATCATCGTCAGCTTCTTCATCTTCCTCCTCCTCGTACTCATCAAAGAAGGGTGCAAAATCTCAAGTTGAAAATAAATTGGGTGAATTTTTCATGAACCAAATAGCCAATGATTCTTCCCCTGCTTATGGTGGTGGCTTTAGAGCAGCCAATGAAGCTGTTAATAAGTATGGTCTACATTCTACTTTGGAGCATATTCGTTGGACTGGTAATTTCCCACTGTAACAAGAACATGCTCTTTATTTCATGTCCCTAGGGGGAAAGTGATGTTCCTATTAAGGATGTTCGTGTCCAAATTCAATAATATTATGCATACCTTGTTTTATTTTAAGACTTTCTATTCCTTGTGTTGCTTTTCCACAATAATAATGTTATTAGCAGCGATTTTTTTTTTCTTTCTAAATCACATGTATTTTTAATCAAAAGAAAATCCTATTCAAATCGAATAAAACTTTTCATTTTAAATTTTAATATCATTTAAATTTTTTGTTTATCTATTTAATATTTATAAAAAAAGATAAATATAAATTTAAATGACTTACATGAGAAAATACATTCCTTGATACTAACACACTATTCATTATTATAACTTTTGAATGCTTTTTAAATAATGAAATAAAAGGTTCTAGCGAATAGTTTTTATATATTTTATTTTTCAAATAAAGAAGTATGAAAAATATTTAACAAATAATGGATAGATTGATCATAACAATACGATAACATATTATTAAATAATACTTTATTTTTACATTGTAGATTACAAGAAATTATTCAATGTTTTGAGACTGCTATGTATTTATAATCATGCAATAATTTTTTTAATTAATAAAAGTATACTAAAATTTTATCACATATGATATGATGGTTGACCAAAATCACAGATTTGTGGTGATTCTGAATTACTTAATAATTTATTCTAAACTATCCAAATATACAAAAATTAAAACATTAATCCACTAGCAATCGATTCATGTCACAAAGAAGGAACTGAATTTAAAGGCTTTCGACAGCAACTTAGGCTCACAATAACTATAACTGAAATTGAGTTAGCATAATTATAATTTAAGGACATATACCTAGAATAACCGAATTTAATACTCACTAGGAATTTTAATCATAATTTTTTTTTCTTTCCTACCTCAGTACATCCACAGATCACAGAATAGGTTCTAATCCAATATCCAAACCAAAGCAATTATACTTTTTATTCTCTAATTTCTACTTTTAATTTAAGGTTAGTTTTTTTTTTTTGTCTCAATGTAGTTCTGCAACTTATTTTTTAGGTTTAACGTTTTCCTTTTGTTAAACCTATTTCCCAAATTAACAGAGGCTTCTGTTGTAAGATATAATTTTGACCCAAATTCAAACATAATCATCTTATTTATAACTCTTACCATACCGTAAGGTTTTTAAAACCAATGCGGAGTTTGACCCAGAAAGTTTCCTTTATATTGATCAGGGAAGAAAAAAAGGACCCTATTTCTTTCTCCTTTTTCTTTTTTCCTGAGGAAAAAAAATTTCATAGAATGTACACTCATAAGAAAATCAGGTCTTCCACGACCTGTATTTTTCACCATTTAATCCTTATTTTTGCTTAAAGCAAAACTCGTGCATCTGCACGGCTACATTTGTTAGTATTAATATAAAAAATAAAAATTGTCTATGCTCCACTATGATATTGCATAGTAAAGCATACTCAGCATAATCTGCCACAGTGTAAACTTAGCAATCCAACTTTCATAAATATAAGAGGAGCAATATATTAAATATTTGGGGGTTTCACTTCTCCGATTTACCCAAAAAAGGATATTAAAATATTCGATCCCATGAAAAGTATAGCAAGCTACACCTTAGTGGCTCTGATCATGCCATAGTCTCCCCCCCATCATTATTACAACCATCAATTTCAATAGCTTTCCTCTGTAGGGTCTTATAAGTGTACCTCTTTGCCAAGAACAAAAAGACACAAAAATTCAAACCATTTATGATACCCAACATCCAATAAAACCTATCCAAACGACTTGAATTTATATCCTTTCCGATCCAACTTTTGCTAGTCTTCACTGTTATATGGTCCACAATGATGATTAGAAAGTTGCTTAAGAAGTGTCCCATTCCAATCACACTAGCATATAAAGCCATTCCTAAGCTTCTCATTGAGTCAGGAACTTGGTCATAGAAATATTCTTGCAAACCAATTAAAGAAAATGAATCTCCAATGCCAAGGATCAAGTATTGGGGTATTAACCAAAACACACTCATAGTCCGTTGTCCAATTTCCCCTTTAGCAATTCTTAGTCTCTTTGTTTCTACTAAGGCAGCAACAACCATGACCATGACTGATAATGCCAAGCCAATGCCAATCCTCCTTAGGATGTTGATGCCTCTTTCATTACCTGTGACTTTTCTCAGATTTGGAACAATAATCCTGTCATATATAGGGACAGATATTAAGGTACCAAAAGCTGAAACAGACACCATTGAAGCTGGAGGGATTTCGAAGTTGTTGCTTATCTTTAAGCTCATGGTAGCTGCTTGTTTGACAAATAGTGTTGACCCTTGTGATGCACATACTCCAACCATTAATGAAGTTAGCCATATTGGAACAACACTCACAATAAGCTTTGTCTCCTCCACTCTTGTCACTGTTGCTAGTCTCCATGCATTGTCTTTTTGCTCAACATGTTTCTCTTCAACTATTGCTGCCTTGTCAAGAAACCTATTCAATTATTAAATAAACAAGTCTTTATTTCCATGGATATTAGTAGGTAGGTTCAAGTTAGTATTTCACGGTAAGTAAACTAACAATCATTTAGGATTCTAACAATTAAAGTTGAGTAATATACTAGATTAGTCCCCGAGTGTCAATTTAGTCTCTAAAATTACTATCGCATTGTAATTTTAAGGATTGAAATAACTTTCATTTGATAATTTTAGAGACTAAAATTCTTTTTGTTATTTCAAAAATTAAATTATCTGATTTTTATAATTTTAGGAACTAATTTGATGTTTTACTCAACAAAAAATGTTAGTCTAAATATAAGAAGAGGCATGTTTGATACCTAAGCCTGCTAGTATGGCTGAGAAGCCTTCCTTGCGACTTGTCTGAGTTTGGAACTTCGAACAATAGAGTAGGATTTGAAGGATATTGCAAATTCCTTTTCCTTATGGCTGCAATTAGGACCTGTAAAATTAGGGTGAAGGGGTTTCCTTCTGGTTTCCTATACCTATAAAAAGGCTTCCCCAAATAGAAAGCTATGATAGTGAGAGCCATAAAAACAGTGAGAATGAGACAAGCAACTCCCCAACTGACAAAGTCTTGAACATAAACAACCATTGTTGAACCAATCAACATTGAAAAGCACAGTGCAAAGCTCCACCAATTGAAGAAAGACATCTTCTTCTTTCGTTCTTGTAAGTGATCATCATCAAATTGATCAGCTCCAAAGCTTTCCAAGCATGGTCTATATCCTCCAGCACCTAAAGAAATAGAGTAAAGGGCAAGGAAGAATACCACTTCATGAACCTTCCTTGGCCTATGACATATCTTACTATTGCATGGCTTTAGATTTGGGATGAACTGAGTCATGGTCAAAAGGCTTAATCCCTGAAGACAACAATATATATGTGGGCTTGCATTTAATGTATAAACAAAGGAATTGAAATTCTTACCAACCTGATTATGTCAAATTAATCAAGACATGATATAAAGTGTAAGAGCACTTGTTACTAAGTTGTTACTACATATGTATTACACTGATAAGAAAATAAAAATTGAATTTACCATGATGTATACGAGGGAAGAAAACAGGACCATAGCAAATCGACCGGTGTAGGCATCAGCAACAAATCCTCCAATTAGAGGCATTAGAGTTGTTGTTCCTGCCCAATAATTTACATTCTTGGCTGCTGTTTTGAGGTCTTCATGGATCACTTTAGTCAGGTACGTGATAAGATTACTAGCTATTCCAAAGTGGCTTACCCTTTCACTAAATTCAATTGCTGCTCCAAATTGAAATAAAATCAGTAAGTCATGCTCTTATTAAAAACATTTATTGCATAATTTTTATGATTGCTACTCAGCAGTATCAATAATTAAGAAGAGAATTTAGCTAAAAAGATTTGATTTTCTCTTGTTTTGATATGCACCATTACTTTGAAGAAGTTCATTTGGCCTATTACTAAACACACATTGTTGGTGAGGCATGTGGGTAGCCACTAGCCAATAATAAACTAACTCTTCTAAAAATTGTTGCTTGTTAAATTGACATGGTTAAACACATTAATAGTTTTTTAATGAGAAAGAAGGCTAAAAATGAACTACGAACCGTATGATAAAACAAGATGACTTTTTTTTAACCGTAGTAGCAAACTGGAAAAAAAGTGATGATATTTATAATACTAAAGGAAACAAGTTTCTTACAAAGGATAAAAAGAGAAGCTTTCCATACACCAGTGAAAGCACGCAGAGGAATTCTGCCTTTATAATCCACAGATGCATCATGCACCCATTTTTCTTCTTCACTTTCTTCACTTCTGCCTCGCTTTCTCTTCTCCATATCTTGCTCCATCTTTACAAATTCAAACAGGTTAAAAGGGTCCTAACTTTTTGAAGGTATGTTACATAGACAAAGGAAAAGGGTCGGAAAAATCTGTAGTTGGTGGTCTCTCATTAGTGACATTTGAAATGTATATATAGTAATGAAAATTGTTACTTCAATTGGTTCTTCATTATTAACTTGTTGGAATTGAACCTGCCAGTGCAAGATAATGTGTACATTTTGTTAATCAAATTTCCCTGAGATATAGACTCAGTGAGTGCTAGCAATCCATTTATTCAAATGACTGGAAAAAGTTCCCATTTTGTTTCCAGAAACTACTCAATTCATACTCTTATTTACCCCATCACCGTTTAATGTTCTCCTGTCAACAATTCATACATAAATTATAACTTCAGAAAAAGAAAATTTGCTCCTGTATAAGTGAAGGATGCATTTTACAAGATATAATATATAGTTATAACTAGCAAATATTTTATACATCGCATGGGCTTTTTTTTTTCTAATTTAAGTAAAAAAAATTAAAATTATAAGAAATGAATAATTAATTTTAATGCATAAATAATAATTTATGTAAGTGAGATTCAAGGTAAAAGAGTAAAATTTAAAAATAATATTAATAATTATTTGATAATATAAATATATGATATTTGGGATGAAAATGAAATTTTAATATAAAAAATTTACAAAATTTAAGGCTGAGATATGACGAATATTTTTCATGAAAATGAAACTTTTTAAAATAATTAATAATTTGACAATTAAAAATATAAAAAGTAATATTAAATTTTTATGAAAAGGCACATCACTAAGAAGGGAAAAAAAGCGAAATCAATATTCAAGAATAAAGACTCAAATAACTAAATATATATTAACAAATTCATAATTATTGTACATATATTTTCTTATATTCTCAATATTATTTTTTAATTATTAATTTATATTTATACATTTTAATCTCTAAATTAAAATGTCCTGTACCTATTTAAAAGAGTCAAATAAGAAAAAGGGCCATATGATCTTGTAAACTAATATTAATAGAATGATCGTACGTTATATATTTATTTTCCCAGTATTTAATAATTTTTTATTGAATAATTTAATTCTAAAATAAATTTTTAATAGAATTTTAGATGAATTTAAAAGTATTTGATACTTCATTTATGTATAATAAAATAAATAATTTTTTAAAATACATAAAAATAGAGATAATTTAGTTATATTTTTATAGTTATTTAATTTTAACAAATTTAATATAAATATATAGATATAATTTGGTGATTAATAATTCTTATATCATCAATTGAATTTTACGTAATCTTTTTTAACATCATTCTATTAAGGGGAGAAATCAAATTGATGATATAAGAATTATTATAATTTAGATTGATACAATTTGATTTCTCTCGATGTTATAAAAGATTAGGTGCAAAATTTAAAGTACTTTTAATATTATTTTTAATTAAAATAAAAAATTACTTTGATGATTTAATAATAAAAAATATTAAAAGTTGATAATGACTTTTGTTGGATGCATTAGGGTACGTATATAGAGAATAAGAATTTTAAGACGTCCCTTTTTATGTGACAGATTATTTAGAAAGGAAGGGTGAGGAGAAGAGAATAAAGATAGTGTCTCAAAGTTATAAGAAGCATAAGTTCTTTTGCTTACTATTTTATAGCATTTTCATGGTCAAAGACATTTCAAAGTTGCTCCATTATTATTTGTAGGGTCACAAAGAGTAACACTAAACTGCACATATAATAACTACATTCAATCAATTCCCTCAATTGAAAAATTAAAGTTTGAATATATATTTAGTCTTTATGTTTTAAATCTTTTAAAAAACAATTTCTTTTTTAATTCCTACATTTAATAAAAATAATTTGATTTAGCTCCTCATTTCAAGAACTAAAAGAACATATTTTTTGTAATTTATGAAAATTAGAATTATATAAATTTTTTAATTTTTAAGAATTTAAAGCAAATAAAATATCATATTTAAAAAAAATATTTTTAAAATAAATAAATTAAGCGCTTATTACAAACTTTTATAAATTATTCATCCAAACAGGTCTTTAGTCTTGCTTTTATGTTTGAATAAGGACTTATTATCTCAGATGGCATATCATTTAAAATATAGTAGCATATGAAATGAAGCCAACACCTTCTTAATGCTCTTAGTTGAGTCAATCCTAATAAAAAAAATTATTTTTTTCTTAAGAGTACGGAGTTCATTTAACATTTTTTTAACGTGTTAATTGAATGATTTTTTATATATAAAACACTTTATATTTTATTATTATTTTCATTTTTTCTCAAATATAATTACTTAAATTTAGTCAATCCTACAATTTATCTTGTTAATTCAAAACTTTCTACATTTAAAATTTTGCAATTAATGTATATGATTTTTAACACCATACCAAATTACAAGTTGATCACAATTTATTTTCATAATTTACTTATTGTTTTTAAATGTCTTATCACTTTATTTTTTTTATATCGTAAAATCTCAAATATTCATTCGTATATGACAATTAACATATATCGAATTATATATTTTTAGTTGTTTAAAAGTTATGATATAAAGATACACACATTTACAATTACTGCATGAAAATTTTGTTAATATATAAAGTTTATTGAATTCATGGCCCCTCTTTCTCACTTATATTATCTGTATTTATTCATATAGGCTAACCTAACTCATCCTCTCTTACAATGCTAATTACAATACATATTCACGATTTTAAACGTATATCTACAACATTTTGGCACATAATCAGCACTATGATTGATAGTTGTGTACAAAATATAGCACCTAAGAAACATGACATCTCATGCTTATTTAGAGAAAAAAATGTTAATTTTTTAAAATAATTATAAAAATATTACTATTTTTCATTTTTAAGATTTTATAGGAAATGATAAAAATACCATTTTAAAAATTGGAAACAAAGTAAACTAAGATGATTGTTTAAATTACATCTGAGAACTAAAAACATATTTATTAAAACTAAACAGATGTCTTTCACATGAATACAACATGCTAAAATATCAAAATAAAAATCCAACTTCCAAAAGATGTGTAATTCAGATTTATTAAAACAAAAATATTTAGCAAAATTTATTCTTAATTTGTGTATGTAAGAACATAAATTTAAAAGATATTATAAAAGGGAATGGGTACTTTTGAATGCACAAGTATAATTGTCTGTTATATATATAGAAATACCTGATCGAAGCTCTTAAATTAAAGCTTTATAATTTTTCTTCAACTGTATGACGACTTTGCTGTATCTACACAAATTAACTTTTCCAATCAACTATTTGATCAATGAAGCCAACAATAAAACAAAGCAACCTGCAGATTTGTTTTTTCAGAAAAATATGTGGTGTTGAATGAACCAAGAGGAAAAGAAGAAAAATGTTTTGTCATGTGTTTTTCTATGTGCTGTCATGCTTGCTTATATAGAGAGATACGCGTTGCTTTCAAAAGCGAACCATTAAGCACACTTACAGAATTTAGTTTTATTCTTTTCTGTCTAATCTACTTTGTTCACTTCAAAATATTATATCACAATTAAAAAATAGTTTATTAATATTTTGACTTTATTAATTACAAGAGATTCCTCTCTCTCTCTCTCTCAATGGATGCACCTTATATTCTTCCTCCCAATTGAAAGAGGTTCTTTCATAAATTCGGACATTTCACATTCAATCCATCACTATCATTATGTCACAACAAAAGAAAAAATTCACCAGCTATACAAAACAATTTTTTTGAAAAGAAAATTTTCTTTTTTGTTTCTCAAAGAGATTGAATCCTATACAATATTTTTATTTCTCTCATCATATTTAATGTTTTCATGTAAATAATTCTAAAATTTAACTCCTTTAAAGCCACAATTCATTCTAATTACACTAGTCAAAAGAATTGGAAACGCTCCAACTGCAGATCGTGATAAGGACTTTCACAGGATATATAGACATCAACCATATAATAATCCATAGGATAAGGACTTCTTTACTTCATGTTTATCGGTTTTGATCTACATTTTTGTTCTTCTGTATGAGTATAATGTCTTTTAGGCAATATATTCCATAACGTTCTTTTCTTTTCTTTTTTTGTCAACGTTCCATATTTTTCAATAGCACTACTAGAAGTTCCAAAAGATATTTAAGAAGCCCAAAAGCACTGGCCATTTTCTTCTAAGCCCAAACTAGTAAATATCAGATGGCTGAACATGCTTTCATTTATTGTAGATAAATATATTCAAAGCAGCTATAAATGAAGTTATTTATACTCTGAAGGCAGCTCTTTTAAATCTGCAAAATACTTCACTGATTTGGATACCAAGAAGGCTAACGTGACAATCTTCAGAAAATAATTTTCTTGGGCTACAAGAAAACAATATTTATTGAAAAAAAAATTGGCTACCTTACAAAATCTATCTATATTACATATACAAATAGTAATTAGTATTATTGCATATAACGAGTCAAAATATAGGGACATTAATCTTGTTCCACCACGGTTTAATTGTTTTCGAGGAGATTTGTTCCACGTAGGTGGGATGTGGTGACAGATTGTCTAGGCTACTGTACTAGGAATTGATATGTAGGGACATCTGGTCCAATCATCCACACTTCATCACAGGTGTTTGATTTTTTATGCAGCAAATGTACCAACAGAAGAAATGCCCCCTTTTCTAATTGCAGATTTTTTTCTCCCCATGATTGAAAGTTTTTAAGAGAATATATTCGCTAAATAATATGAAGAAAAGAAAAAATTCATCTACAATCATCTATGATTCTATGCTATTATTTAATCAGACACGATTTAAGAGCATATATCCTCTGACCAATATGACAAAGAAAAGTCTATATTTATTTGTTATTGTTGCTATTATTTAATTAGTCATACTTTGGATAATATGCGACAATGTAAATTTAGCAATCCAAATACAAGTAAATATAACAAAATAATATATTAAACATTTGGTCCAGCTGAAAATATCAGAGTTTAAATACGCCTTAGTAGCTCTTATCAAGCTCTCATATCCACCCCATCATCCTTAGAACAATCAATTTCCGTAACTCTATTCTGTACTGTCTTGTAAGTGTACCTTTTAGTTAAGAAGAGAAAGAAACACAAATTTGAAGCATTTATGGCTGCCAACATCCAATAAAATTTATCTAAACGACTTGAATTTATATCCTTCCCAATCCAACTTCTGCCATCCTTCTCAGTGACATGGTCTACAATGATGATTAGAAAGCTACTTATGAAGTTTCCTAATCCAAGCACACTAAGATATAAAGCCATTCCCAAGCTTCTCATTGAGTCAGGAACTTGATCATAGAAATACTCTTGCAAACCAACTAGAGAAAATGAGTCTCCAATGCCAAGGATCAAATACTGGGGTATCAACCAAAACACACTCATAGTCCTTTGTCTATTTTCCCCTCCTATCAGGACTCCATGTGTAGCCATTCTTAGTCTCTTTGCTTCTACTAAGGCAGCAACAACCATGACCATGACTGATAATGTGAAGCCAATGCCAATCCTCCTTAGGATGCTGATGCCTCTTTCATTGCCAGTGGCTTTCCTCAGAAATGGAACAATAATTTTGTCATATATAGGCAAAAATATTAAGGTACCAACAGCTGAAAAAGATGCCATGGAAGCTGGAGGAATTTTGAAATTATGGCTTATCTTTAAGTTCATAGCAGCTGCTTGTTTGACAAAGAGTGTGGTGCCTTGTGATAAATTTACTCCAATAATTAATGTAGCTAGCCATATGGGAACCACATTCAGAATAAGTTTTGTCTCTTCCACTCTTGTCACGGTTGCTAATCTCCATGGATTGTCTTTTTGCTCAATATATTTCTCTTCAACTATTGCAGCCTTGTCAAGAAACCTATTCATTGAGTTGATGTTGATTAAAATAATAAAAGTCTCACCTTGATGGATAAGCAACTAATAAAAATATATAAATAATATAAGTCTAAATTGTTAAAGATAAAGTAGTTATTCAAAACTTAAAAGTTCATTCGCTATCCACACACTCACATTAGGTCCATACTCAAATTCTAATTATGTTTAATAATTTCAATGAAAGCAATAGGTTAGTGTCGTGTTTATCTTTATTGGTAAATTAACACAAATTGAAAAAGTACTCACAATTCATTAAATTCTAACAATAAAAAATACTAGTCTCTATTTGACCAAGTGCATGTGTGATACCTGAGTCTGCTAGTATGGCTCAAAAGCCTTCCTCTAGAGTTCTCTGACTCTGGGACTTCATACAACAAAGCAGGATTTGAAGGACAAGTCTGATTCCTTTTCCTTATTGCTGCAATTATGACTTGTAAAATTGGTGTAAAAGGATTTCCTTCTGGCCTTCTGTACCTATAAAAAGCCTTTCCAAAATAGAAAGCTATAACAGTGAGAGCCATAAGAATAGTGAGGGCAAGACAAGCAACTCCCCAACCAACAAAGTCTTGAACATAAACAACCACTGTTGCACCAAGAAGTAATGCAATGCACAGTGCAAAGGTCCACCAGTTGAAGAAAGACATCTTCTTCTTCCTTTCTTTCAAGTGATCATCATCGAATTGATCAGCTCCAAAGCTTTCTAAGCATGGTTTGTATCCTCCAGTGCCCAAGGAGATACAATAAAGGGCAAGGAAGAAAACCACTGCATGAACCTTCCTAGGATGAAGGCATACCTTAGTGTTGCAAGGCTTTAAACTTGGGATGAATTGGGACATGGTCAATAGGCTTAATCCCTGGTTTGACAACTAGAAATGAGACTTACTTTCCATGACAACAGTGTATTAGTTCTTGTATTGATGTTTAAACAAACTAATTGAAAAAACAAAATAAAATTCAGCCCGAGGTATGTCAAGTTGTTCAAAGACAACATAAATGAGATGTAAAAGGATAATTTACAAAGTTATAAAAGATGGAGTTCAGTTAACCTCAATTCATGAGATTGATCCAAAAGTAATGAACTTTTTGTTAAAAAAATATATTTGTTACATTAAAGTTATACTAAAAATTTACTTTTTTGAGTACTTAAATTCAGTTAAAAAGCTGAGATTAACATTTTTCTGAATGATGTTATCAATACACTTTTTTAAGTACTCTTCATGTAATTTGGTCAATTTTTCAAAAAGTTAAACAATAAAAATATTTAATTTACTTAGTAAAAGTTTTCACTTTTTTAAAAACCCGATCAACCACAATTGAAGACCATATTAAAAAAAAGTGTCTCACAGATATTTTTTATAATTAAAATATGATGTAGTGCATTGATTACTGATTAGGTAAAAGAAAAAATAGATTTACCATTAGATACACGAGGGAAGAAAACAGAATCATAAGAAACCGACCAGTGTAGGCATCAGCAAGAAATCCACCAATGAGAGGCATAAGGGTTGTCGTTCCTGTCCAGTAGTTTACATTCTTAGCCGCTGTATTGAGGTCCTCGTGTATCACTTTAGTCAGGTACGATATAAGATTAGAGGCTATGCCAAAGTAGATAATCCTTTCACTAAATTCAATTGCTGCTCCAAATTGAAACAGAATCACCAAGTTATGTGATGCTCGTATAAGTCTAACGACGTTTATTACACTGTTTTTATAAAGACAAAATATTAGACAGTATTTAATTCAAATTTAAGTTTTACCTTCGTAATACGTGAATTATTAAAGATAAAAAGTCTAATTTTAATCTAAGAGAATACTAAAAATACCTAAAGATGTGGATTTGATTTTTCTCTAGTTTTGGAATTCACTTTTTTTTTGAAGCTTTATTTGGCTGATTCTAATGCTTACTGTGACACTGCATGTTAACACCCTTTTGCTGAAATTTTGCCCCTTGAATTTTTCATGTAGGGGATGCCACTTTTTTTTTTCTTTGACATGCTAGATCACGTTTTATTAATTTGTGATGAAAAAGAAGCTAAAAAATGTACTACGAACCAGTGTTGAATTAAAACGAAAAACAAAAAAACCACAGTTGCAAATTAACATGAAATTTAATGCTGATACACAAAACTCATGTGAACAATTATCTTACTGAGGACAAAGAGGGAAGCTTTCCATACACCAGTGGAAGCACGGAGTGGAACCCTGCCTTTGTAATCAACAGATGCATCATGCACCCACTTTTCTTCTTCACCTTCTTCAATTCTACCACACTTATTGTTCTCCATTTCTTGATTTTTTTTTATTTTTCCTTGCAAATGGAAGACACAAGTTAAAAGGGTCCTCAGTCGGATGGAATGTTATATAGACAGAGGAAAAAAGTAATATCTATGGGTTGGTGGCCTCATTAGTAGGTTTAAATGTATGTAGGAAAGAGAATTGTTACTATGTAGGTTCTGCATTAATGATTGTGAGAAACCTATTCATGTACTTCTATATTAGATAATTAGAGCATCTATCTTTCTTTGAATAAAAAATAAATCTGTATATCAAATAAAGTGAAGAGATAAATGACTCTTGCTTAAAGAGATATTAAATATAAAAGCATATGCAAGATAAGGAGGTCAACTCTGTTAATCAAACTTATTTCTCTTTTATAATTTATAATAAATTTTAACTAAAAACAAGAAGTTTATTAATAAACGTTTGCTATCGTTCTTTTCTTAAATATACAGTGTGCCCACTGTTGATTATGCTGACTGCACAAACGTGGTTAATTTCTTATTTTGTGGTAAATTTCTGATCCATATTTTAGGAACATTTCATGCAAGTCACGCATTTTGCTTACATAGGTAAAAGCGTTAATTATAATACAATAATGAAGTAAAAAGCATGCACACCCACTTGGCAGGGAAAGCACTTTAAAAAGAAAAGCACTGCTTGAGAAGATTAACGTAGCAACAACTTCCAACATAGCGTAAGTGAAGCACGTTTTTGCAGGATTTTTAGTATTTAATATAGTTTCATTTACCAAAACTCAAATTCAAAATTATAAATTAAATTGAATCAGTCTTTTATAATAAATTTTATATTTTGAATTTGTGATGATATTTTTTTCAATTATTGTGTGCATTAAAAAATATATTAATTTTTAATAATTTAAAATATTTAATATTTTTAACCATCTATCGTCAGCAGTTCCTTTTAACATCAATATCAAATTTGGTGAAGATGTAAACTTAATTATAGTTTATAGAAGATCTCTCTCTCTCTCTCTCTCTCTCTCCCTCTCCATGAAAGTAAATGTTTTCCTCCAAATTGAATGAGATTCCTTTCTGTAAATTTAAAGCACATCGAGTCTCGTACCTAAATCATTTACGCATGGCACTCGAGTCAAAATTACATACTTCATATATATATCCACCAACAATTATTTTAAATCTTAATACAACATCCTCTTATAGATATTATTAAAAAAATGTTAATTTTAATTCGTAAGACTGAATTTAAATTACTACTAATAATAAGATTCTATTTGAAAAAAATATTATATTTTAATACCTTTAAGGTAATAAATATGTTATTTTTAATTAAAAAAATTACTACTTTTAAATATTTAAACTCAATTTTAAAAGTTAAAATTAATAAAATTCACATACCCAATTGTTCTATTTATAAGAAATAAATAATTAATTTATTGAGACAAATTTTTTTATATACTATAAATTTATATTGTATTATAAAAATATTCATAATATTAAATAATTAAATTAATGATTTATATATTAAAAATCACTTATATAAACAACATGTGAGTATCTTATTAAGACAAATCTTACAATAAATAATAATATAGTTTTTTAAGTAGTCAATACATTTAAAAATGAGTCTTTATTTTGTATAATTAGAAAAAATATTAACAATTATTTCTTAAAAAATATTTTTAAGACAATAAATACATGCACTTTTATGATTAATGCTTATTTTATAAAATAATTATTAGAAGATAAGTACCAGAAATAGAATTATTCAGCAAGAATAATTCTAAAACCCTTTACAACATCCTCCTACAAATCCTCTTACTTGTCAAATATAAAAGGAATTGAACGCATTTTTTTTAGGTGATTGAATGCATTTAAATATTCTCATTTAATATACTTATTTAAATAAATTAATAAAAATAATAATAGGAGTATATTGTTTGTTAATGAAGCACTTACTTTCATTAATTATGTAACATAAATTTCTCCAGTTGCAAGAAAAGAAAAAAAGTTTTCTGTTTGGTTCGAAGTCCAAACAAAACTTCTTCAAATTCGTATTCGCTCCCATGATGTTTAATGTAACCATATATCATATATGGACAAAGAAAGAGTTTAAATATATTAATTTTAATAATATCTAATTAATAAAACATTTAATTATATCAAATAATATAAATATAATTTATACAATAATTTTATTAAAAATCATATTTATGAAATATAATTTCAATTATTATACAAATAAATAATTGTTAAAATTAATTATATTTAATTATTACAATATAACTATATTTTTAATTACATATTTAAATTTTTTTATTAATTAGATAATGTTCAAATTGATGTATTAATTTATTATTTAGATAAAGGCATATATACATTTTCTTTTCTAACATAAAAATCTCTCATTAATTATTGATTTAATAAATTAATGTTTCGTTGTATTTAAACTTCGTAAGAAATATCAAAATATTCCCATAACAATATGACTCAAATAGATGATAGATAATAGAGATAACAACTTGAATAAAAAACTGAGCATGTAAATATATATTAGGAGAATGATTTAAATTACACTGCACTGAATTGTCAGATTGTTTACTAACCTTTTCTAGCCGAATCACATCTGTATTATTGAAACGTTAAAAAAATTAGTGAAAATTCGTCTTAAATTAATAACAAGAGTACGAAAGAAAGAGAGAAATATTTGATAAAAAGGAGAAATAGAAAAAACGTAAAGAGTTGGAAAATTTTTTTAAAAAAATCTATGAATATCATTACTATATTCATTCAAATTCCTAAAGTTAAAAAGTTACCAGTACAGATTTATAAATGGTGAAAAATTATTCATTCAAATAATTTATTATGGTGTAATAATAAAATATTCAAAGCTTTACCCAATTAAAACCGCATCTCTATAGAAGTGAATATGAAAATATTTAAACCTGGAAGATATATGCAATCTTTTTATTTTCCCAGTGAATGGTGGAAAGAAGTGAAGAATATGAAGGATGTATAAAATACACGTTCGCCTTTACGATAGTCAAGAACCTTTATTCTGCATGAAATGCATGGAAAGATCTCATAATGCATTAAGCAAAAACCACCTCGTGTTGATCCATTCCATTTTATGAAGTATCTTTACCTTATTATAAGCTGGGAAGCCACTTGTATTATCTAGAACAACAATGCAGTAGTGGAATTAAAATGAACCACTCTTTAGTCTAATGTTCTATTCTGTTTTGTTTTTCAAATACATAAAATATAAAATAGAAGACATACGTTACATAGTGATGACGGATTCTCTTACCATTTGTATATGCAGAGAGTTGCTGTCTTAGGGATTGATGAGAATCTCCTCCCTCGTCATTTCGTCTGCAGTAGATTATGATATCCATTTTCAATTAAAAAAAAAGGTTACTTGTACATTTGCTGCTAAATTATACTGCCCGTAAGATGCACTACTTAACATAAAATATGATTAGAATATAATAAATAATAAAAACTTGTAGCTTAATATAGTTATTTAATATAATAATTAACTATGATTGAACGTTTCATTCTTTTTAGTATGAAAAAATATAACAATCTTAAAAATTACATAAAAATTATGATTATTATTTATTTTATATTTATTTTCATGTTTTTCAAATTATTCAATCTTCAATTAAAATACAAAGTTTAATTTAAGGTTCAGTATAATCATCTAGCTTTTTAATTCACTTTGATTTTATAAGTTTTCTTCAATACTTTTTACATTTAAAATTCAATTAATTTAGCCTTCAAAATTAATTTTTTTAATGCTATATATATATATTAACTTTTATATTTTTTTTCTGTCAACTTAGTAGAAGTTTGATCTTAAATAAACACGTTGAACTAGTAATTTTACTTACTCCCCGCTCCTTGTCATTTCACTATTAGACTATTATTTAAAACTTTTAAATTGTCTTTGAAAATCTCCGTAATTGCTTGCAGTTAGTTGCCTTTGCCCAACCATCTCATGAAGACAAAAAATATAATTTAATGTAGAGTTTGATTTGGGGATAACGTGGATCGATTAGAAATTATCTTTAGTACGTATAACTTTGGAAATAATTATTATATAATACTTTATTATTAGATGATAATATAATTTTTTTATACTATCAATATATTATAATTAATTTTAATATGTGAGTCGATATTTTTCCAAATAAAGTGTATTCTTAGTCATGAAATTGGGATTATACGATAAAGTGAAAAAGCAATCACTATTGACTGTTTCGTACACATTATTATTTATTATTGTTACATGAAACGGATAAATACTAATTTCTTGTAGAGTAGCAAGCAAAGGTACTGTCCATGGATACCGATTACCAACATGGTTTAGAATGATTAATTAATTATACTCCTTCCATCCTTTTTATAAGAAATAAAAAAATTAAATTATTAAGGCTAAGAAAAATAATTAATTTTATTATATTTTTTATAAATATAAATTTTATTTTAAAAATACTCATAATATTAAATGATATAGTTAATAATTTATATATTTAATAATACTAATAAAAAAATTAACAATTAATACATCTTAAATTTATTATTTATTTCTTATAAAAAAAATCGAAAGTACTAATAACTTTGTAATCAGAATGTGGGCCAAGTTCAACGGTGCCTTCCTTAACATGATTAAAAATACTAACAAATGATTTCCTTAATTTTTCAAAGTAGCTTCATATTTACGTACTTTGAATATTTTGTAAAATATATATAATTTCGGTTGACATTTCATAGAGGCATATCTACCACAAATTATTGGATTCTTGAAAATTGCATGCCATTGAATTTTAATTTTTTTATCGTCCTACACAGAGGAAGCTCGTATCAATCTTGATAATTTATCATTAAAAAAAAAGGTACCATTTTACGAAAACACCTTAGCTACGGTGATTATTTATTTTAAGGTTCTATGGCATATATTCAAAGTGTTGAGAAAAGCACTGGTACCTGGACACTCACTTCAGTACGAGAAGAACATTTTTTACACTGGCTTCAATTTTTGTAAATTTTTATTTTTTGGAATATAATTTTTATTTTTTTCTTCTATATTTGATTTTTGATTTTTTAAGTAATATAGTTTAATTAAAAGTTAATATTTGACGATATTTCAATGAACGAGGTCATATGAAAAGGACCCAACCCTAAATTATTAAAGGTTAACTGGTTAAGTATGGTTGTTGCTGCACCACTACATTAGCCATTTTAGTGCCGTTTCCAAGGTCAAATGATCTTTCCATGCCATTGGATTACCTTCCACGATTGTGTGTTCTCATTGATCTTCTGCTTACTTAACCTCTTCCATTCAAGATTTGCTTCCTCAAAGGTGCTTCAATTTAAGAAATTGTATATAGACTTGTTCATAGATAAAATAGAGCCAAATATATTGTCACACTTGATCTAAGTTTAGTTCAATCTACATTACTATTAGGCTCATTGCATTTAAAGTATTAGTCGCTTTAACACTTGTTGATCTTACGATTTTGTCCTCAAAAGACGTTCTGATGAGTTTGAAGAAGTGTGTTTATAAATTACGTACTTTTAATTTGTAACTCTAAGAGATGGAAGAAAAACTAATTTCAAATTGTTATTTATTTCATCTTGATTAGAATGCGCTAAAAAATTGTTCTATACCGTACGTAATTCTTTTTAAGTGTAGCAATATCCTTATGATTTAAGAACTGTCAAACATTTATTTGGAATAGTCAAACAATTTTTATTTTTATTTATCGAGAATAAAAGAGAGGATTTATTTTTAAAAAAAGTAATATGATTAAAAAAGAGATAAAAGAGAAATGAAAAGTATGGAATAAGGTGATTGATATTATAGAAAGAGACAGAGAAAAAAATAATAGAAAGTATTTATGAATAGGTTGTATAAATAATAAAACTCATAATTAAAAGAATTTTTAACAACTAACTACGATATTAATAAAACATTTTTTAGTAAAATAAAAATTTCCAATTTTATGTACGGTTTTATTAATAAATATAATATATATATATATATATATATATATATATATATATATATACTCATAAAAGATTACATGTTTTTATGTTTTTTAAATATTTTATTTTTTTAACACTTTTTTTTTCAAAGTCTTGCTAATCAATGCCCCAAAATTATTAATTAAGGAATATTAAATACATTCCCTTAAATTTTTTAAATTACTTAAAAAAGACAAATTAAATGATTTTTTTGTCTTTTATACAAATATTATTATTTTATTAACGTTTTTTTTTTCTTAATTACTTCTTCTATTATTTGCTTTTTATTCTTAATTCAACAACCACTCTGGTAATCAAGTGCACAATCAATCAACCAGAATAAACGATTTTGTAGCATCTTTTGTCAATATTAGTAAAATCATACATAAGATAAACAGGTAGATACAAGAGCAAAATAAGGGACTGATGAGAAACAACACTTAAAAGTTCCTCAATTACTACCCCTAATCAAGGATGCACTAAGACGCAAACTCCAAAATCCGATTGCATGTATTTCAGAGTCAGTTACCAAAGCAAGGACTACAAATTGTTAACACTGTCATATATTCATCTTAAGTTGTGCTTGTCAAAGCCTTGAGACGTGCCTCTCCTGTCTTCCATAACAAAAACAAAAAAGAAAACCTTGTAGAAGGTAGCAACTGTTCCTCATGTCATTCGTGTATACAAATACTGAAAAACATTCCCTGAGAAAACCAGCTCCTCCTCATCTTTTCTACACAAATACCCTCTTAATTAGAGCAACAACTTCTCTTCTCCACACTACCTGACATATTTGAGACATTTATGGTTGTTCCTTGAGGAAGGGTAGTAGTGGAAGCTGCTTCCTGTGCTGCCAGTGCCTTTTTACTTATAATTTGGTATATATCAAACAAAATTGTTTGAAATGCCTTCTCAACATTAAAGGCTTCCAATGCTGAAGTCTCTAGGAATGAGAGACTCTCCTTCTCAGCCAAATTTTGAGCATCTTCAGTAGACACTGCTCTCAAGTGATTGAGGTCAGACTTATTTCCAGCCATCATAATAACAATGTTAGAGTCTGCATGGTCCCTCAGTTCACGAAGCCACCTTTGTACATTGTCAAATGTTTGCCTCTTGGTTATGTCATAGACCAACAAGGCACCAACGGCTCCTCTATAGTATGCACTAGTGATAGCTCTGTACCTCTCTTGACCAGCAGTATCCCATATTTGTGCCTTCACTGTCTTCCCCTCCACCTGTGTCAAACAAACATCATCACAAAAATGCATGTGTCCTCATAAATATTGTTTGATGTACCAAATATAGACAAAATTATAGATGAAGTGATACTATTAAGAATTTGGAGGTTAATAATGTTTTGTGAGACGTTGTTCACAATAGAATATCATCCCATAATTTGATTCATACAGCTGACTCCACATGATGGAAAAAGACTAATTATTGTAGGTGTTTTGCATCTATAAATTTCTGCTAAGCTTATTTGTATTAGGATATATAATACTGCTTAAATTCTACCTTACACACAGTAACATCTTTCCATAAACTTAATTAATCCATATAACACTCATCATCACCATCCATTTTTTTCTCTCTCTTCCTCTCGAACTAATTCATTAATTTCAATGGTGCACAACCTAAGTGAGATTATACATACAAAATTCATGTGCAACTAACATTTTCGTTTGTCCTATCGTGGCCATCAAGCTACATTTTTCGCGTTCTTATCACATTGTTTGCATGGTGATTACAAACTAATTACAGAGGTTACCATAAACAAAAATCCCAATGAAAAAATTACAAAAATTTAAAATTTTGAAGTACACCCACCATCTCTCAAATGGAGATTAACAGAAAAATAATTGATATTTCACGAAATTTCAGTTTTTAAAAAAGGAAAACAAAAAAAAAACCTGTAATGTTCTGGTTGCGAATTCAACCCCAATGGTGGACTTGGACTCCAAGCAGAACTCGTTTCGGGTAAACCTGGAGAGGATATTGGATTTTCCAACACCAGAGTCCCCAATGAGTACGATCTTGAAGAGATAATCGTATTCATGGTCCACTTTGTAAGCCATGCTTCCAACACCCGACACCACCCTAGACCTGAATCAATGATCTCATAATAAAAACATAAATATCAACAAAAGATAGCAGAGTGAAACTCCAAAAACAATATGTTTGAAGGTTACTTACTAACTAACCATAAAAAGACGGTTTTTGCAAAGTGGGGTGACGATGATGGATGAGTGCAGGGATTGAAAATTCAAAGTTGGGAGAGAAAGAGAAGGAGAGAGAAGAAAATGCATTTTGAAAGGCCAACAATGAGTGCGCACAAACAGAATAAACGGACGACAAGGCACTTTGAACGGCCATTCGTGTACGCGAACCTCGGCATTAGTGTGTGTTAATTTTCCAATTCCTTATTAAGTGCAAATAAAACTTGAGTTGCTTTATCTATTGTAAATTTGTAATGTTCTTAAAACACCTTCGCCATAGGAATAAATATTTGAACTTATTTACTGTAATTGAGCTATAGAATATAGGGGAAAAAATTAAAGTGTAGACTATAGGTCAAATGCAAATTGAAATTAACCTCAAATTAAAATGTCATTTCTCTGCATTTTTTTTTGTCTTTAAAAGAAGATTTCTTTTGTGTAAGAATTTTTTATCTTTTTAATAAATTTTGTCTTATTTATAAAAAAAATAAGTACCAATATTTTTTTATTTTAAATACAAAAAATAAAGATAATTTTTTAAATGCATTATTTATTAAGTTCTTTTTTCTAGTTTTATTACAAAAAATTTGTGTTATGAAAGTAGTCACATAGTATTCATAAAAGTAGATATATTTATTATTTAATATATAATACAATAATTTGACTATTATATAGTATAAATATTTTTAAAATGAAATATAAATTTATGACATATAATTATTTTTTATTTTGATGAATGTATTTATTTCTTATAAATACAATCAGTATTATCTTATACTTTTTTTCTTTTGACTAATATTATTGATAAAAAAAAGTTTAAAAAAAATCTTATTTATCACTTTGCAAGCTAGTCTTTTTCACTTTGCAATGTAATGATAAAAATAAAAATAAAAAATAAAATAGTAATCATATTTATCGTCCAAAACATCATTATTAATATTATCCAGCAAGGAATAGTGGGGACTCAAAAATTTTCAAATAACTAAGAACTTAAGTTGTGAGAATGGTTCCATCTTAAATTAGATAGTGTTTATAACTGCTCTAAAATCTTGCGCTATATAATGTATTAGATTGAAGAAAGCGGTTGTTTAAACTGTTCTCAGATGTTAAGATTAGAGAGCGGTTCCTCCATGCAGAACCGCTCTCCAAAATATGAATGTAAATAGTATATTCAAAATTTAAAATTTGTTTCTTTGTGAGTTTTTTTAAATCTGTTGCAAACTAAAATTAATTTATTATTATGCTTATATTTTAATTTATAGGTATGATATTCAAATTTTCTTCGTTTTATCACAAACTGAAATTGAATCTTGAATTTATACGGTTAACCAAATAGTCCACATCTGCATAAACTAAACACAAATAAGTAAAGAAAGAGAGAATAAATTAGTATGGTGATTCACTATTAATAAAAAGAAAAAAGAAAGAAAGAAATAATAGAGAGAACTGTGAAAAAATTGCATGTAAATGTAAAAAAAAGAACAATTTATTAATACAAAGAAGATAAAGAAAACATAGAAAATGAAGAGAACTTACATCGTATAAAAGACGAACATGTATATGTAAAACAAGAACAGTTTATTAACGCAGAGTAGATGATGAAGAGGGTATAGAAAATAAAAAACACCTACATACGTAAAAAAAAATGAACTTGTAGATGTGAAAAAAGAATAATTTATTAGTACAAAGGAGATGAAGAGAGTATAGAAGACGAAAATAACCTACATACATAAAAGAAACAAAAGGAACTTACAAAAATAAAAGAGACTAAATTGCAAGACGAAGAGCTAATAAAATCATGAGTTGACTTTAAAGAACAATTTTTTTTGTTAACCAGTCTTCAGAAGTGACTTTAGTCTCTAGAAGTGACTTTAGATAAAGTTAACCTTTAAAAAATGACTAACAGATAATTGCTTTCAAACATGCTTTTATTCATATCATCAAAGAAATCAAATATACATTAGAGTCATTATTATAGAAAATAAGTAAAAAAGCCCAAAAGCTGCTTGACAACTATTTACCATACCATAGTCACCTACTTCAAAATCACCCGTCATGCAGTACACATTAGTACGTAATAAGTTTATAATTATCAATACTTCGAATAAGGTCAAATCACGTGAATTAATATGTGCATGCTGAGGCTTATCATAATTTGAAGGTTTAAATAAGATTGACACCATGATAGAAAAAGAAATCAAGAAAAATCTCATGAGTCCCGTTGAACATCTTTAGAAATCTCATCCAATTATTGCCCTCCTTATATTCTTTATCAAGTTGGTGATCGTTAAAGAAAATAATTAATCTCCATCAATCTATTCAAATCATTTTTATATATATTGTCCTTTTCTACAATAAATCTTATTTAAATAATTTTATTTAACTTATATCTAATGAGTTATAATTTATTATTTTATTAGTTATTATATTTAAATTAAATAAAAAATTTAAATCAAATGTAAAATTTTTTAAATTTACATTAATATATATATATATATTCTTACAATTTTGTCCTCATGTCACCTTTGATAAAATGCTGACTAACCTAATCTACTAATGAATAGGAGGTGAAATAATTTTTTTGGCCTTAATGATAGAAGGAACAGGTATTCTCTTTGTCTTGATGAAGGGCATCATAATCATACAATAAACGGTGACCCAACAAAATATGACTAATATCCATGGCCAGCATACGTCACAATATCTCTATTGTAAACTATCCGGTATAAGGGGAACTCATCATATCATTTTGACATATATGTGAAGTTTTTGTCTATCTTAAGTATCATAAAAGGCTCAGGGTGGAGTTTGAGTATCAGGGTGCATTTGGGCAAGTAAAGTAATTTAATAAAATTTATTAAACTGAATTTAAAAATATTTAATTACGTACCTATATCAAGAAATTTAATAAAATAATATTTAAATTGCTACTTTAGCTAATTACTATAACTGCAAAGAATATCCCTAATGCAAACACATGAGCAAAAATTGCTAATTAGGATCTAAGTGAAAATCAACCTTCAAGTTTTATATTTTGACCTTGTTAAAAGATTTTAAATCGCGTATTTAGGCTCTTTTAAAGTGATTTTGAATACTACTAACCCCTTCACGATTATGTCCCACAGAACTTTCCATTCTTAAGCCAGAGGCTTTTTTAATATAAACAACCCATAAGTCCTTGCTAGAGTCTCTAAATTGCAAAACGATACTCAAAATCATGCTTAAGAGGCCAAAAATCTTACAGACGAGATTTTGGTCAAGGCTAATTCTAATCAAATTCAATGGCCAAAAGTTAAAATCAACCAAAGTCGATATTTTAAGTGGCAAATCCTGATGAATGTTAATGTTAACGTGGTGATGATGTGGCAAAATATGATTGGATTGTATAATGCAGAATATGTGTTTTGATTAACAGCACCAAACTACTTTCCAAAATGAAGGTCCTTTTGTTCCATCATTCTCAATACAGCACAATTCAATGTACGTAGAATATTTGTTTTGATCATAATTAACCAAAAACCAGCACGGGGTTGACGGGAAAAAATTAAGCTTTAAATTTAACAATTATAAAGTATTTTTAATTTTTATAAATAAATATTATATGACTTTAACTAAATATATCTTCTAAAAAATAAATTATCATACAATTAATTAATGTTATTTGTTTCTTTTAAAATCAAAATATTTGCCTCGTTCTAATTTTCAATTTTTTATATAAATTAATTATTTTTCATGCAATTCTTGTTACCAAGTATTTTCCTTATCTAAGAAAAACAGAGAAGCTTCATGAAGAATAATTAAGATATTGTAAAGAAAAATTGTACAAGAAAATAAATTGATGCTTATTACAAAGTATTTTTCTCGTTACTCTTTCATCATTTTAGTATTAGACTTATGTCTATTAATAAAGATTTATAAAAAACAGAGATAAAATAAAATAATTTATAATAAATTAAAATTAATTTATATACATCAACTTTTTAAAATGTTAAATAAAAGTATTATAAAAGTAACAATGTCAATTTTAATTTATGAAATATGTTTAATTTATTCTATGTTTTATAAATACTTATTTATAAAATTATCTAAATTAAGACTCACTGCTATAAACACTGTTTTGAGTCAATTGTCAAAACGCGAGGAACAATCAATCATATAAAGTGAAACATATGTGCGAAGGAAAGGTGCCAACAACTAATTAATTGCTAACTTGCTTGGAAATTGGCAGTAGGACCCGTGCTAAAATCAAATTCCAGACATTTAAAGCCACGAAGAGATTGTTTAACCCTCTCTTTTAATATATTCTTAGTTATTAATTAGAATTTATTAAAAATTATAAAATATACGTTGATCTTTAAATTTTTTCATTTCTAATCAAATATTTTTCTCATATTTTATAATTTTTAATGTTTAATTTAATATTTAAAATATATTTAAAAAAAAAAACGTTCTTAACGCTCCTTTCTTGGGTCAATATTCTTAGCACTCTTTTAATCAAATACACAATGACTTACCTAAACATGGACCCAACCCAACACTCGTTGTTGACCCAAAAAGAAAGGTCTATAAGAAAATTTCCCGTAGCAAAGAAACATTTTAACAACCTTATCTTAAATCTTGAACCGAAAAAAAAAACATCTCAATGCTTTTGATATTATTATATGATTAAAATTGAAATTTTATTTCAGTTAACCGTGCAATATAAATCAATTTTAAAGAATAATTCTAGCTATTTAGTAAAATTTTAATTTTAATCCAAAAATAATATTAAAAGCAGGTAAGATTAGACGAAGTTTCATGTTATGTACTACACACAAGCATGTTCCAAATTAACAGTTATGGAAGATTCGAATTGAGTGAAAAGAATTTATTTTATGTTGATATAGTAAATATAAATGAAAAAATTATTCGAATGAAGAAATTAAATAATATATAAAGTGACAAGAAATCATAGTTTAATACTTTTAAGTTATGAGTTGGCTGTGAGTTCATTTGTCTTTTTATATGATTTATTCGTGGTACATTGAGAGAGATTCCTCACTTGATTTTTGTGTATGATATTGATTTGAGACCCCACTTGGGTGGCAAGCTGAACATGCCATGTGCCTGAACAAAACAACATAGCATTGGTTTCACTCTCAGTGGTGAACTTGAGTGCTAGATTCTAAGAGCTAGTGCCCAGCGGCCAATGGTTCCTTTCTTTGGGTAGACTTTTCTGTTTTTTTCAAGTTTGAACCATTCAACAAACGTATAAACCTTTCAATTTTTATCTGTGAACACGTTTTGCTTGATTGGTGGAGGTTTCTTTAAGACCAATAACTCATGATACAAATGAGTCTAGCATGCATAGTACGTCTCGATTGATGAACATGTATATAAACAAACACCACCAATCACAAGGCTGCAATATCCTCAGTCCTTACTAACTTGACAATGGATGGTTATAGATTCTCCACCCTTTTGCTGCTCCTTCTTTGCTTTACTTCATTTCTTCATATATGTCACTCATCATCCCCAATGAAGGCAAATTTATCTCTCTTCATCTTTCTTTAGCTATCACACTGTTTAGTATACTATTAAGAGCCTTACCTACTACTATTTTTTTCTTCGTTTTTAAATTCTTATGGTTCATGTTATGCATGGCTTTAGCTAAGGAAAATAACATATTTCTTATTTTAACTATGTTTAAATGCAGAGTTACATTGTCTACACTGGCAACAGCATAAAGGATGCAGCTTCTGCGTTGACACTTTACACAAGCATGCTACAAGAAGTTGCTGACAGGTAATACTATTCCATAAAAAAAATTAGACTAATTTTTTGAATGGTCGGTTCCAAAAGGTAGCAATCAATAAATTAAGAAAATAGTTCCTTTAAAATTAGCCTTTTGATAGAACAAGATTGAATGTCGCAACAACACACTGGCCATGCATGTCACGACAAAAAATATCCTTGAGTTTATAAAGTTAAATATTAATTTATGTGCATACTGAAATTTAGAGATGAAAAGGAAAATGGAAACGAAAGTAATAAATATTGTTTATTTTGAAGAAAAAAACAAGGTCTGGACAAGCTTGTGAATAAATCTTTATAAGAAAAAAAATAATTTAAAAATAAATAAAACTTCTCTAATAGATTAAAAATAACTTATTTTTCAAGGTTTAGAAAAATTAATTGAAAGTAATTTTTAAAAAAAATAGAAAAATATAAGTTAATTTTAATTTATGAGAGAAATTTTTTATAAAATTATTTAATTTTATAATTTTATAAGAAAAAATGAGAAGTGTATCAAAGTAAATTTATTTATTCAGAGGTTTTATTTTACGTAAGCGAAAATTAATTTTTTTTATATATAATTTATTATATAATTTTCTCACACAAATTGGTGAGATTTGGGTGTGAGAAGGACGTATTAAAAATGTATGATATTAAAATTTTTATTTTTTGTTAAAATAATTTTTTTATAAAAATTTTACTTTTATATACACTACTTTTTTTTTTACTCTCTTTTTCGTTAATCCAAACAACTAAAAGACAATCTTCTCAATTCTTTCTCTTTTATTTGTATCCATTTAAATGATACATTTTTTCCATTTTATTTACCATTATTTCATTTTCACCATTTTCCTTTCAACTTATTATTTTCTTACTCATTTTCCATTTGATCCAAACATAGCACTACCTAAAATACTAGTAGGTCTATTTATTCAACAAGGTTCCAAGAACTGAAGGAAGCTATGTTGTTTTAGTCACCTAAGAAAATTGCTTCTTCTTTGGTCATCGATATTTGGCTATCGTATACTATCAGTGAAAGTGAAACAGAATCCTATATGTTCATTATATTACGAATCTATTGCCACATTTGTCTCAAAGACTGATAATATCTTAAATAAATACTAATGGAACTGATAGGCTACAATGTATGTGCATGACACCATCCACAGTTGCCAAGACTATTTTTTCCTTGTAAAGCTTTGTATTGGTAGGAAAAATCTTACAGAATATAAAGGAATGAGTACAAAGTAATTTCTTCCTTATTCATACATGAACGAAATTAAAAATGTAAAGTAGCCAAAGTATAGTGCCATTATTCGGACAAACTGAGAGGGTGCACTAAAATGCATCATCTCTGGCTTCGTTGTCTTGCATTCTTTCTTGATTTGTATTCTTAATTTCAGCAATGCTGAGCCCAAGTCGGTATTGCACTACTACAAACGTAGCTTTGGAGGCTTTGTTGCTAAGCTAACAGAGGAGGAAGCCAAAAGAATGGCTGGTTTGCACAAAAATTATTCTATTTTCCATCCTCTTCAAAAATCACTTACCTTTTACTCTTGGATTCACAAATTTGCCAACCAAGTGAACTCTCAATGCAGGAGTTGATGGAGTGGTGTCTGTTTTTCCAAATGGAAAGAAACATCCTCATACAACAAGGTCATGGAATTTTATTGGCTTTCCATTACAAACACAGAGAGCACCAGCTGAGAGTGATGTCATCATTGGAGTAATTGACACTGGAATTTGGCCAGAATCTGACAGCTTCAAAGACAAAGGATTTGGTCCACCACCAAGTAAATGGAAGGGCACATGCCAAACTTCAAATTTCACCTGCAATAAGTACGAAGTTGTAGTCTAGTACACATTGATAACATTCAAAATATTCAGAGGCATAAAAAAATGCACATACATTGTTATTAACAGATGTTACTTTAATCTTGTAGTAAAATCATTGGAGCTAAGTATTACAAACTTGATAAATCATTTTTTGATGAAGATCTAAAATCTCCAAGAGATTCAGAGGGTCATGGCACTCACACTGCATCAACAGCAGCTGGGAATTTGGTTAGCAATGCTAGCATGTTAGGCCTTGCAGAAGGAACAGCAAGAGGTGGCGCGCCATCGGCACGCATTGCCGTGTATAAAGTGTGTTGGTTTGATGGTTGTTCTGATGCAGACATACTTGCTGCATTTGATGATGCAATTGCGGATGGGGTTGACATAATATCACTTTCTATTGGAGGGTTCAGTGATGGAAACTACTTTACAGATGCATCATCCGTTGGAGCATTTCATGCTGTGAGAAATGGAATATTGACAGTAACTTCAGCAGGAAACAATGGGCCAAAACCTTCTTCCCTTTCAAATTATTCACCTTGGTTAATTGCTGTGGGTGCTACAACCATAGACAGAAAGTTTGTTACCAAGGTTGAATTAGGTAACAACATTACTTATGAGGTAAAGTACCTTCTCTTTCCTATGCTAGAAATGGGCTTGTAATTTGACGAACCATGTGAATATAGACTTAAAAATTTTCATCAAGTAGAATTATTACATAATTAATAATGTCAATTGTTCATTCCATGTTTAGGGTACATCAATAAATTCATTTGACCTCAAGGGAAAATTGTATCCCATAATTTATGGTGGAGATGCTCCAAGCAAAGGCTTAGATGGATCTTTATCTCGGTAACTACCCCTCCTTAAAGATGAATAACATCATGGCCAAACCAAATAAATAACGATATGAAACTACGTTCTTAATACTCTAATTTGTTAATGAAAATGTTTCCAAATTGCAGGTTTTGCTTCAGTAGTTCATTGGACAAAAAGTTAGTTCAGGGCAAAATTGTTCTTTGTGAGGGCAGAAGCAAGGCAACAGGGCCTCTCTATGCTGATGCTGTTGGGGCCTTGATACAGGGTCAAAGTTATAAAGATCTTGCTCCCTCTCTTCCATTGCCTGGATCATACCTTGACTTGAAGGATGGTATCGCTGTATATGACTACATAAACTCTACAGGGTATCAACTGAACATGCTAGTAACACTAAACAAGAGTCTAGAGAACCATACTTTTCTTATGTGGATTTTCTTGAAACAATTTGCAGGGCTCCAACTGCAACCATACTTAAGAGTGATGAGATAAAAGATACTTTAGCCCCTGCTGTGGCCTCTTTCTCTTCAAGGGGTCCAAGCCTTGTTACACCTGAAGTTCTCAAGGTACCTTAATTAGCTCTTCTTTGAATGACTTAAATTTATCTCTTTTTTTTTTTTTCCTCAATTCTTTTGTTCATGTTGTAGCCGGATTTAGTGGCTCCAGGAGTTGCCATTCTAGCTAGTTGGTCTCCACTTTCCTCCCCTTCTGAAATTGAAGGAGACAACAGAACATTACAGTTCAATATCATCACAGGAACTTCAATGGCTTGCCCACATGTTTCTGGTGCAGCAGCATATGTTAAATCTTTTCATCCAACATGGTCTCCTGCTGCTATTCGTTCAGCTCTAATGACCACAGGTAAATGAAATGCAACAAGTGATGAGAACGCATCAAAACTCATGAGAGAAGCCTGATTTATTTTACCTCTTTATTTATACTTGTAGAGAAGTTTATCCAAACTAGGTCTTAGAATCAAACTTTTAGCTAACTTTCTTCTTCGTGCACATTGCAGCTAAACCACTTAGTCCCAAGACTAATCATGATGCAGAATTTGCATATGGCGCGGGCCAAATTGATCCTTTAAAGGCTGCTGACCCTGGTTTAGTATATGATGCTGGTGAAATAGACTATGTAAGGTTTTTATGTGGACAAGGCTATAGTTCAAGGAGTCTACAACTCATCACAGGGGATAAAAGTAGCTGCTCTGAAGCAACATATGGTACAGCAAGGGATCTAAACTATGCATCATTTGCTCTTCAAGTCCCACCCTCCAACACCACTGTTAGTGGAAGTTTTAAGAGAACCGTTACAAATGTTGGGTCATCAACATCCTCATATAAAGCTATTGTGACGGCTCCTCAAGGACTAAAAGTTGAAGTGAACCCAAGTGTTCTATCTTTCACTTCTCTTGGCCAAAAGCAAACATTTGTGCTCACAATTGATGGAACAATGGAAGAATCCAAGGTATCAGCCTCTTTGGTGTGGGATGATGGTAAATTCAAAGTGAGGAGCCCCATCATTGTGTTTAATACAGCATAATGATTTAGGTTGATGCATTAAATAAGTTAGGCAAAAGCATGAAGCATTTGCAGGTCTTTTCTTTATAATATTTTTAGTATTAAACAACCAAAAATGGCTGCTCTCGATTACTTGGTAATAAAGAAATATCATTGTTCTGAGCTATTGTATTGAAGCTAAATGCTAAGAGCTGAGTGAGGCATATGATACAAAGTATCATAAGTGTCTATGAGTCGTAGATGCTATGTGGAGACATTACTAGAGCCGTCAATATAGCTCCAAGACCACAGCTCACCTCACATGACTCTACAGTTCTAATTTTTTCAAGCTCTTATTTTGATCCTAAGCGCTAATATATAATAAAAATACGGGTTAAGAGTAGGGTTAGAGGTAAGTTAGTCATTTTTTTTTAAGAGTAATTAATAAATATTATTCTATGTTTTTAATTAAAAAAAATACATGTATTAGTTTATTATTTTTATTGTTATTTTATTTAAAATTAATAAAAAATTATATTTTAAATATAAAAAGTGTATTTTAAAAAATAAAAAATTCTATCAATTCAAAATCAAATCAAGTCATTTCACTTTAAAAATATATTTTACCAAATTAAGATGAGTTAAAATATAAATTTATGAGTATTCATCAATATTTGCTAAGTTTTCAAATTATTTTTCTATATTCATGAATTTTGATTTTGCAATATTAAGTATCATGTCTCTATAATTTTCATAATTTGCTAAGGTGTTTTGCATCTATAAATTTCTGCTAAGCTTATTTGTATTAGGATATATAATACTGCTTAAATTCTACCTTACACACAGTAACATCTTTCCATTAACTTAATTAATCCATATAACTCTCATCATCACAATCCATTTTTTTTCTCTCTCTTCCTCTCGAACTAATTCATTAATTTCAATAGTCCACAACCTAAGTGAGACTATACATACAAAATTCATGGGCAACTAACAATTTCGATTGTCCTATCGTGGCCATCAAGCTACATTTTTCGCGTTCTTATCACATTGTTTGCATGGTGATTACAAACTAATTAACAGAGGTTACCATAAACAAAAATCCCAATGAAAAAATTACAAAAATTTAAAATTTTGAAGTACACCCACCATCTCTCAAATGGAGATTAACAGAAAAATAATTGATATTTCACGAAATTTCAGTTTTTAAAAAAGAAAAACAAAAAAAAAACCTGTAATGTTCTGGTTGCGAATTCAACCCCAATGGTGGACTTGGACTCCAAGCAGAACTCGTTTCGGGTAAACCTGGAGAGGATATTGGATTTTCCAACACCAGAGTCCCCAATGAGTACGATCTTGAAGAGATAATCGTATTCATGGTCCACTTTGTAAGCCATGCTTCCAACACCCGACACCACCCTAGACCTGAATCAATGATCTCATAATAAAAACATAAATATCAACAAAAGATAGCAGAGTGAAACTCCAAAAACAATATGTTTGAAGGTTACTTACTAACTAACTATAAAAAGACGGTTTTTGCAAAGTGGGGTGACGATGATGGATGAGTGCAGGGATTGAAAATTCAAAGTTGGGAGAGAAAGAGAAGGAGAGAGAAGAAAATGCATTTTGAAAGGCCAACAATGAGTGCGCACAAACAGAATAAACGGACGACAAGGCACTTTGAACGGCCATTCGTGTACGCGAACCTCGGCATTAGTGTGTGTTAATTTTCCAATTCCTTATTAAGTGCAAATAAAACTTGTGTTGCTTTATCTATTGTAATGTTCTTAAAACACCTTCGCTATAGGAATAAATATTTGAACTTATTTACTGTAATTGAGCTATAGAATATAGGGGGAAAAATTAAAGTGTAGACTATAGGTCAAATGCAAATTGAAATTAACCTCAAATTAAAATGTCATTTCTCTGCATATTTTTTTGTCTTTAAAAGAAGATTTCTTTTGTGTAAGAATTTTTTATCTTTTTAATAAATTTTGTCTTATTTATAAAAAAAATAAGTACCAATATTTTTTTCTTAAATACAAAAAATAAAGATAATTTTTTAAATGCATTATTTATTAAGTTCTTTTTTCTAGTTTTATTACAAAAAATTTGTGTTATGAAAGTAGTCACATAGTATTCATAAAAGTAGATATATTTATTATTTAATATATAATACAATAATTTGACTATTATATAGTATAAATATTTTTAAAATGAAATATAAATTTATGACATATAATTATTTTTTTTATTTTGATGAATGTATTTATTTCTTATAAATACAATCAGCATTATCTTATACTTTTTTTCTTTTGACTAATATTATTGATTAAAAAAAGTTTAAAAAAAATCTTATTTATCGCTTTGCAAGCTAGTCTTTTTCACTTTGCAATGTAATGATAAAAAAAAAACAAAAACAAAATAGTAATCATATTTATTGTCCAAAACATCATCATTAATATTATCCAGCAAGGAATAGTGGAGACTCAAAAATTTTCAAATAACTAAGAACTTAAGTTGTGAGAATGGTTCCATTTTAAATTAGATAGTGTTTATAACTGCTTTAAAATCTTGCGCTATACAATGTATTAGATTAAAGAGAGCGGTTGTTTAAACTGTTCTCAGATGTTAAGATTAGAGAGCGGTTCCATGCAGAATCGCTCTCCAAAATATGAATGTAAATAGCATATTCAAAATTTAAATTTTGTTTCTTTGTGAGTTTTTTAAATCTGTTGCAAACTAAAATTAATTTATTATTATGCTTAAATTTTAATTTATAGGTATGATATTCAAATTTTCTTCATTTTATCACAAACTAAAATTGAATCTTGAGTTTATACGGTTAACCAAATAGTCCACATCTACATAAACTAAACACAAATAAGTAAAAAAAAAGAGAATAAATTAGTATGATGATTCACTATTAGTAAAAAGAAAAAAGAAAGAATAGAGATAACTGTGAAAAATTGCATGTAAATGTAAAAAAAAGAACATTTTATTAATACAAAGAAAATGAAGAAAACATAGAAAATGAAGAGAACCTACATAGTATAAAAGACGAACATGTATATGTAAAACAAGAACAGTTTATTAACGTAGAGTAGATGATAATGAGGGTATAGAAAATAAAAAATACCTACATACGTAAAAAAAATGAACTTGTAGATGTGAAAAAAGAATAATTTATTAGCACAAAGGAGATGAAGAGAGCATAGAAGACGAAAATAACCTATATATATAAAAGAAACAAAAAGAACTTACAAAAATAAAAGAGACTAACTTGCAAGACGAAAAGCTAATAAAATCATGAGTTGACTTTAGAAGATAGTTTCTTTGTTAACGAATCTCCAGAAGTGACTTTAGTCTCTAGAAGTAACTTTAGATAAAGTTAACATTTAAAAAATGACTAACAGAGAACTGCTTTCAAATATGCTTTTATTCATATCATCAAAGAAATCAAATATACATTAGAGCCATTATTATAGAAAATAAGTAAAAAAGCCCAAGAGCTCCAACATGCAATTGTTTTAAAGTGTACAGATTGAAAGGCTTGACAACTATTTACCATACCATAGTCACCTACTTCAAAATCATCCGTCATGCAGTACACATTAGTACTTAATAAGTTTATAATTATCAATACTTCGAATAAGGTCAAATCAAGTGAATTAATATGTGCATGCTGAGGCTTATCATAATTTGAAGGTTTAAATAAGATTGACACCATGATAGAAAAAGAAATCAAGAAAAATCTCATATGAGTCCCGTTGAACATCTTTAGAAATCTCATCCAATTATTGCCCTCCTTATATTCTTTATCAAGTTGGTGATCGTTAAAGAAAATAATTAATCTCCATCAATCTATTCAAATCATTTTTATATATATTGTCCTTTTCTACAATAAATCTTATTTAAATAATTTTATTTAACTTATATCTAATGAGTTATAATTTATTATTTTATTAGTTATTATATTTAAATTAAATAAAAAATTTAAATCAAATGTAAAATTTTTTAAATTTACATTAATATATATATATATATTCTTACAATTTTGTCCTCATGTCACCTTTGATAAAATGCTGACTAACCTAATCTACTAATGAATAGGAGGTGAAATAATTTTTTTGGCCTTAATGATAGAAGGAACAGGTATTCTCTTTGTCTTGATGAAGGGCATCATAATCATACAATAAACGGTGACCCAACAAAATATGACTAATATCCATGGCCAGCATACGTCACAATATCTCTATTGTAAACTATCCGGTATAAGGGGAACTCATCATATCATTTTGACATATATGTGAAGTTTTTGTCTATCTTAAGTATCATAAAAGGCTCAGGGTGGAGTTTGAGTATCAGGGTGCATTTGGGCAAGTAAAGTAATTTAATAAAATTTATTAAACTGAATTTAAAAATATTTAATTACGTACCTATATCAAGAAATTTAATAAAATAATATTTAAATTGCTACTTTAGCTAATTACTATAACTGCAAAGAATATCCCTAATGCAAACACATGAGCAAAAATTGCTAATTAGGATCTAAGTGAAAATCAACCTTCAAGTTTTATATTTTGACCTTGTTAAAAGATTTTAAATCGCGTATTTAGGCTCTTTTAAAGTGATTTTGAATACTACTAACCCCTTCACGATTATGTCCCACAGAACTTTCCATTCTTAAGCCAGAGGCTTTTTTAATATAAACAACCCATAAGTCCTTGCTAGAGTCTCTAAATTGCAAAACGATACTCAAAATCATGCTTAAGAGGCCAAAAATCTTACAGACGAGATTTTGGTCAAGGCTAATTCTAATCAAATTCAATGGCCAAAAGTTAAAATCAACCAAAGTCGATATTTTAAGTGGCAAATCCTGATGAATGTTAATGTTAACGTGGTGATGATGTGGCAAAATATGATTGGATTGTATAATGCAGAATATGTGTTTTGATTAACAGCACCAAACTACTTTCCAAAATGAAGGTCCTTTTGTTCCATCATTCTCAATACAGCACAATTCAATGTACGTAGAATATTTGTTTTGATCATAATTAACCAAAAACCAGCACGGGGTTGACGGGAAAAAATTAAGCTTTAAATTTAACAATTATAAAGTATTTTTAATTTTTATAAATAAATATTATATGACTTTAACTAAATATATCTTCTAAAAAATAAATTATCATACAATTAATTAATGTTATTTGTTTCTTTTAAAATCAAAATATTTGCCTCGTTCTAATTTTCAATTTTTTATATAAATTAATTATTTTTCATGCAATTCTTGTTACCAAGTATTTTCCTTATCTAAGAAAAACAGAGAAGCTTCATGAAGAATAATTAAGATATTGTAAAGAAAAATTGTACAAGAAAATAAATTGATGCTTATTACAAAGTATTTTTCTCGTTACTCTTTCATCATTTTAGTATTAGACTTATGTCTATTAATAAAGATTTATAAAAAACAGAGATAAAATAAAATAATTTATAATAAATTTAAATTAATTTATGTACATCAACTTTTTAAAAAGTTAAATAAAAGTATTATAAATTAACAATGCCAATTTTAATTTATGAAATATGTTTAATTTATTTTATTTTTCATAAATACTTATTACAAATTTATCTAAATTAAGACTCGCTGCTATCAACACTGTTTTGAGGCAATTGTCAAAATGCGAGGAACAATTAATCAATAAAGTGAAACATATCTGTGAAGGAAAGGTGCCAACAACTAATTAATTAATTGCTAAATTGCTTGGAAATTGGCAGTAGGAGCCGTGCTAAAATCAAATTCCAGAAGGGTAATCAATGGTTGTTGATTACGTTGATAATTTAATAATTTTTTTCATTTCTACTCAAATATTTTTCTCATATTTTATAATTTTTAATAATTTTTATTTAATGATTAAAAATATATTTTAAAAAAAGGGGTTCTTAACGCTCTTTTCTTGGGTCAATATTCTTAGCACTTTTTTAATCAAATACACAACAATGACTTACCTAAACATGGACCCAACCCAACACTCGTTGTTGACCCAAAAAGAAAGGTCAATAAGAAAATTGTTCGTAGCAAAGAAACAATTTAACCATCTTATCTTAAATTTTGAGCAACCGGGCGGTCGAAAATTAAAAAAAAAATTAAATTATGAGAGGAGGCATTACCAAAATTTATTTTAAAAATATTTTAAAATAATATGATCTTTAAAACTAAAAATAAGTTTAAAAGTTATTTATGTGTAAAAAAGATATTAGCATCCTAAATTTTTAGGTATTGTTTAAAAATTATTACTTAAAATTAATTATACAAATTCATTTTAATTTTAAAAATTATTTATTTAACTCCTAAACATTAATTATTATTGTTATTTATTTTAAAAGAAGACAATTTATTTATTAAAATATTAATGGATACCTTAAAAAATTATTTTAACTTGACGGTCCCCCAGTTTTTACTCTTACGTATCCTCAGGTGCAATAGAGAACTCAAAGTCACGTAATTCTATCTAAAAAATTATGTTAGTTAATTAAAATTAAATTGAGTAAAGAAAATTTGTTTTAAGATTAAAATTATTTTTATAAAATTATAATATTTAGGATACAAGATAATGCGGTTATACATGTACCTTACGAGAAACAATACAGAAAGTACTGGAAGATCACACAATTATATTGTACATTGTTAAAAAATATTTTATTCATAAACGAAGTATTTAAATTTTAATTTTAATTATGATTAATATTGAAAGAAATTTAAGATAGCGTAAGCTATACATAAACTTCTTATAATTTATTGGACCATCAAAGACAATGAAAATCGCACATCGATATTACAAAAATTTGTATAGTAAAATGACGAAAAGATTGGTTGTTTAGTTTGTTAAATTAGAAGTATGGTTTAAGAAGATTTAAAATATAAAATTAATTCTATTTAATAAAATAAACAAATTCATTTGAATTGATAAAAAAATATTTAATAATAATAAAATAATTAAAACTTTGTTTTATAAATTTATACCTAAGGTAATATTATTACACATAAGTTTAAATAATTTATAATACATAAATGTAAAGTCGTTACACATTAACATTATAAATTATTGTATTAATCAAATATTTTCTATTTAAATTAATTGATTAGTAAAAATAGTAATTTTAGGAATTATATTTTGATTAATTATCAAGATAATTTTATAAATAATTAAAGATGACATATGATAAATTAATATTACATAAAGTATTGGTAACGTAGGTACATGTAGACTTTACCAATTTATAATACATTATGATAGAGAAACTATATATTAGTATCATAAATTGATGCAATTCTATTATTATTTGATCATTGATTATATAAAAAGAAGTAATTTATTATTCATATTATATAAGAGAAGGATGATCACAACTATAAAATTAAATCCCATAAGTGTTCTATAAATATAATAAATAAAATAAAGCAATCCTAAAAAGTAAGCATAAACAATAAAATAATATAAAAGAGAGAATTTATCATCAATGATATAAATTTTACAAATAAAACACAATACAAATATAATATAATAAAAAATTATGTTACATTTATAAATTTAATGTTCTTTTTTTATTATTATTCTAACTATCATTGTTTAAACTAGAAAAATAAATGTGTAAAATTAAGAGAACTAATTTTAAAATAAAAATAAACTAAAATAAAATATATTACAAATTATATAAATAAAATCTAAAATAAAAATAACAGAAATAATAATGATAAAAGATAATAATTTCTATTTTTTTAGAGAAATAATAAATTTAAAAAAGGGCCAAATAAATAAAAGAATAAATCTAAATGTAAAAAAAAAAAAAAAGGGGGAATGGGATATCCAGCGACTTAATGTCACTGGATAAAAGCAAAAATCTGTGACCTGCAACATTGAGACCCACATTACCTTTGAAAATGTAGCAAATGTGTGATTGAAAAAGGCGCAGGGCAAGGTCACATCATTATTCAATTCAGCCGAGAAATGAATATATAAAAAAAAGGTTACTTATTCAATCAGGGGGTGGGAGACGAAATAAAAGCTCACTGAAAGGGAATACCAAAATAAAACTATAACTTCAGTAAAAAAAACTAAAAAGCAGAATGAGAGTTCATGTATCCAGAAAATAAAGTACGAAGTAGGTCTGTTTATAAACTCTCTCTTTTCTTTTCTTTTTTCTATATTATTTTAGCTCTCTTCTTCTACCTTGTTCTTCTTCTCCTTTTATTTTTAAGACTATTTTCATTTTTCCTCAAAACCAATCCTTTTACTATTCGTCCTCCCTTTTAATCATAAATCTCCTTTGAAGAAACTTGTTGTCATTCTCCTAAAACTTTTAAAAATTTAGTCTTTACTCTCTAAATTTATTTTGGCTTTCTTTCTCCAAAAAAGAATCTCCCTGTTCCCCTCTCTTACTTGATATTTTATATTGGGTATATTTAAGGTTTTTACAAAACATCAAGGTCTATAGTTTTTTCTTTTCCATGCTCATAAATAGTTTTTGATATTGGGGTAAAAGCATGTGTAGTGCATACTTCTATTTTCTGAAAGTAAAATTAATTTTTTTTAAAAATTTTCTATTTTTCTGTAAAAAGATTTTATTTTTTTAAAAAAAATATAGGTAATCTCTAGGAGGCAAAAATTGGTATTCACACTTAAACTGAAAAAAAAAACAAAAAACATCTCAATGCTTTTGATATTATTATACAATTAAACTTTGTTGATGTTATACCAGTATCACCTCTCTTGATCAGAGAAGAAAATCACTGGACTAAAAGCAAATTTAGACAAATTCTGGACAAAAGAGATCCAATTATCCTCCCAAAATTTTGCTAATAATCCATCTCCAATAACCCAACTTAAACCCTTACAAAAGTTATCCTAAATAGCAATTATATTTCTCCATAAATGGAAGAATTTCATATTATTTCCTAAATTAAGATTTTTACCTATATGAAAATGATACTTTTTATACATTACTCTGACCCATAGGTCGTTGGGAGGTTTTGTTAACCTCCACAAGAGTTTCATCTTATAGATTCTATTTAATATAGAAATTTCCTTAAAACTTAGGCCTCCTTCCGTTTTAGGCTGACAAATCTTATCCCAACTAATTAAATGACATTTTTTCTTCTTAAGGATCTCCAAATAAAATTCTTGTAAATTTTATTAATTTTCTTACAAATAGAATTAAGAATAAATATTATTTGTATAATATAAGAAGGAATGGATAGGAGATAGGATTGAGCCAAAGTGACTCTTTCAGTCACAAATAAAGTATTATTTTCTATAAATCAAACTTCTTCCTAATTTTATGTAAGATGAAATCAAAATCTTTTCTTCTCAATTTTTTATTAACAATAAAAATACTTAAGTATTTACCAAATTTAGTGAAACTCCTTATACCTAAACATTCACTAATTTCTTACCTTATGATTGGATCAATATTATTAGAAAAGAAAATAGAATTTTTTTATTATTTACTGATAAATAAAAAGTTTTATTCAAATGAAGAAATTAAATAATATATAAGTGACAAGAAATTATAGTTTAATATTTCTAAGTTGAGAGTTGGATGTGAGTTGATTTGTCTATTTATATGATCTATTCGTGATACATTGAGAGAGATTATTTGTGTGTATGATAATGATTTGAGACCCCACTAGGGTGGCAAGCTGAAGATGCCATGGGCCTGAACAAAACAACATATGATTGGTTTCACTCTCCGAGGTGAACTTGAGTGCTAGATTCCAAGAGCTATTGCCCAGTGGCCAATAGAGCTGTCAATTTGACCCTTCGCTCACGGGTTCCTTCATATAAATAAAATATAAGTTAGGGTTAAAAACATAAGTAGATTAACCTATATTTTTTAAAAAGTAATTAATAAATATTATACTATTTTTTAATAAAAAATAAATATATTTATTTATTATTTTATTTAAAATTAATAAAAATTATCTTAAATATAAAAATATAATTTAAAAAATAAAAAATTCTATCAATTTAAGCTAATATTTAAATTTACAAATACTCATTAATTTTTGCTAAATTTATAAATTACTTTTTTATACAAATAAATTTTATAATATTAAATATTATATATCTACAATTTTTATGATAAGTGTTACATTTTTTTTAGCATATTAAGTATTATTTCAATAAATAATTTCAAATATTTTAATAATATATGACTTAATAAAGTTAATTAACATTATTTTTTATTATCAGTTTTGTGACTTTGAAATATTTATTCAACATGTGATTTTCTTAAAATAATTTTATAAAAGAAATAAATAAACGCTTTTTTTATAGAGTAATTAATAAATATTATTTATTTATTTATTAAAAAATACATGTGTTTGTTTATTATTTTTATTAAAATATTTTATTTAAAATCAAATTTTAAATATAAAAGATGTATTTTAAATATAAAATATTTTATCAATTCTATCTAATCAATTTATTTCACTTTAAAAATAAATTCTATCAAATTAAGATAAGTCAAGTTTTAAATTTATAAACATTTATTAATTTTTAATAATTTTATAAATTATTTTTCTATATCAATATATTTTGTAATATTAAGAATTATATGTTTGTGATTTTTATGATAAGAATATTTTATTTCTTTCTTTAACAAAATAAAAGTTAATTTAAATAAATTATTTTGAACATTTTAATAATTTGATAACAGATGAATTAACAAATTTAACTAATGTTATTTTTTGTTATTAGTTTTGTGTTACAGTTGTGACTTTAAAAATATTTATTAAATATGTGATATTCTTAAAATAATATTATAATAATATATAAATAAAATATAATAATATAAAAATATTAAAACATAAAAAAATTTATGATTAATTCTCAAATAAAATTATAAAATAACATGTTAAGAAATTATTAATAAAATTATATGAATGAAAAATGTTACTATGATTTAATAATTATCAATAATATAAACAAAAATTAGATAAGAATGTACCTTAATTTGATAATTAATTATTATATTTTATTTAATATTATTCAATAGCAATAATTCATTCTAAATATTTAATATTATACAAATTTAATTATTTTTCAACTATTTTTAAATAATTTTATTTATTTATAAGTTTATAGTAAAAAATATGTTATTTAAAATAAATATTTTTAATGGATTATAAAAATATTTTTAAAGATTATTGGCCGTTAGTCTTAGTCCACTTAATTTCATAGGCTTTTTAGTCTCGTAAACTTTTTATATTATGGACTTTTTAGTTCTATGAACTTTTTATTCCTAATCCACATAAATTAGGGTTAGATTAATTAGAATTTGCCCATTTGACATCTCTAGTGACCAATAGTAAATTTTTCTGTTTTTTTTTTTTATTATTTTGAACCATTCAACACACGTATAAACCTTTCAATTTTTATCTGATAACACGTTTCGCTTGATTGGTGGAAGTTTCTTGAAGACCAATAACTCATGATACAAATGAGTCTAGCATGCATAGTACGTCTCGATTGATGAACATGTATATAAACAAACACCACCAATCACAAGGCTGCAATATCCTCAGTCCTTACTAACTTGACAATGGATGGTTATAGATTCTCTACCCTTTTGCTGCTCCTTCTTTGCTTTACTTCATGTCTTCATATATGTCACTCATCATCCCCAGTGAAGGCAAATTTATCTCTCTTCATCTTTCTTTAGCTATCACACTGTTTAGTATAGTATTATGAGCCTTACCTACTACTGTTTTTGTCTTGGTTTTTAAATTCTTATGGTTCATGTTATGCATGGCTTTAGCTAAGGAAAATAACATATTTCTTATTTTAACTATGTTTAAATGCAGAGTTACATTGTCTACACTGGCAACAGCATAAAGGATGCAGCTTCTGCGTTGACACTTTACACAAGCATGCTACAAGAAGTTGCTGACAGGTAATACCATTCCATAAAAAGAATTAAAAAAAATTAGACACATAAATTTTGAATGGTCGGTTCCAAAAGGTAGCAATCAATAAATTAAGAGAATGGTTCCTTTAAAATTCGCCTTGTGATAGAAACAAGATTGAAGGTCGCAATAACACACTGGCCATGCATGTCACGACAAAAAATATTTAGAGATGAAAAGGAGGGCTTTTTTATTTAAATATTGTAAATTTAAAAATAATTTCTTAAATTATGAGTTTTTTTAAAACTATTTCTTTATCTAGAGTAATTTAGTTGACGTATCATGCTGTTTTACTAAAATGGCTGATAAAAATATTAATTTTTTAAAATAAACACTAAAAATATAATGAGTTGACACATGTTACAATTTTAATGAGTTGTCATAAAAAGTAAAAAACTCTTAAATGGTGATACTTGTCATAATCTTAGTACGTTTTACCATAAAAATTATACAACTTAGAGAAAGTTGATACGTGTCAAAATTTTTACTAATTACGCGAATTAAATATAATTTTTTTAATTTACTATAAAATTATAATCACATCATAATTAAATAAAATTCTAAAAAAATTAATTAACATTATACCTAAAAATATTTTTTTATTTACATATTATTTTAAATTACATCTTAATTAAAAAAAATTAAAATTAGATACTAATTATAATTATATTGAAATTAAAAAAATTACTAACATAATAACAACAAAATTTTTTTATATTTATATACAAATTACTAATGTAATCACAGTACATAATTTACTTTCATTAATTTTAATAACATAACCAAACAAAATGTAATCTAAATTTACATATAAATTATAACAAAATTTAAAATAAAAATAAAATTACTAACATAATACTATAAAATATTTTTTATTTATATAAAAATTTTAATTACATCTTAATTAAAAAATAAAATTACTAACATAATTAAGCATAATAATTTTTATCAGTAGATACTAATTATAATTATCTTGAAATTAAAAAATAAATTATTAACATAATACCAAAAAATATTTCTTATATTTATATACAAATTACTAACATAATCACAATATATAATTTACTTTTATTAATTTTAATAACATAATTAAAAAAAATCTAATTTATTTTTACATACAAATCATGACCACATTTAAAATAAAAATTAAATTATTAACATAATAATAATTTGTATGTAAATATAAAAAATATTTTCTTGTATGTCAGTAATTTTTTTTTAATTTCAATGTATTCATAATTGATATCTAATGATAAAGACTATTATGCTTAATTATATTAGTAATTTTAATTTTTTTTAATTAAGATGTAATTTAAATTTGTATGTAAATAAACAAATATTTTTAGGTATAATATTGGTTAATGTTGTTAGAATTTTATTTAATTATGATGTGATTATAATTTTATAGTAAATTAAAAAATTATATTTAATTTGCGTAACAGGTCAAAACTATGACACATGTCAACTTTTTGTAAATTGTGTAATTTTTATGATAAAATTTATTAAGATGGTGACACGTGTCATCATCTAAAAGTTACTCACTTTCCATGGTAAAATTTATTAAGATTGTGATACTTGTTATCATCTATAAATTTCTCATTTTTCATGGCAAAACTGTTTCTTAATTTTGCTATAAATATTACAAAATTATTCATATACTTAGACGTGTCATAATCTATTTATTTTACATTTTTTTAAGCAAAATTTGTTATTTTTTTAAAAAATAATATTTTTACCAATCATTTTAACGAAACAGTATGTTACATCAACCAAATCACTCGAGACAAAAAAATTGTTTCGAAAAACTCATAATTTAATAAATTATTTTTAAATTTACAATATTTAAATAAAAAAGCCTTAAAAGGAGAATGAAAACGAAAGTAATGACTATTGTTTATTTTGAAGAAAAAAACAAGGTCTGGATTGGACAAGCTTGTACATAAATCTTTAGAAGAAAAAATAAATAATATAAAAAATAAATAAAACTTCTTTAATAGATTAAAAATAACTTATTTTTCAAGGTTTAGAAAAATTAATTGAAATTAATTTTTAAAAAATAGAGAAATATAAGTTAATTTTAATTTAAGAGAGAATTTTTTTATAAAAATATTTAAGTTTATAATTTTATAAGAAAAAAAATGAGGAGTGTATGAAAGTAAATTTATTTATTCAGAGGGTTTATTTTGCATAAGTGAAAAATAATTTCTTTTTATTTTATTATATAATTTTCTCACACAAATTGGTGAGATTTGGGTTGAGAAGGACGTATTAAAAAATGTATTATATTAAAATTGTTTTTTTTTTGTTATAATAAATTTTTTATAAAAATTTTATTTTTATATACGCTACCTTTTTTTTTTACTCTCTTTTTCGTTAATCCAAACAACTAAAAGGCAATCTTCTCAATTCTTTCTCTTTTATTTGTATCCATTTAAATTATACATTTTTTCCATTTTATTTACCATTATTTCATTTTCACCATTTTCCTTTCATTCCATTTGATCCAAACATAGCACTACCTAAAATACTAGTAGGTCTACTTATTCAACAAGGTTCCAAGAACTGAAGGAAGCTATGTTGTTTTAGTCACCTAAGAAAATTGCTTCTTCTTTGGTCATCGATTTTGGCTATCGTATACTATCACGTGAAAGTAAAACAGAATCATATATGTTCATTATATTACGAATTTATTGCCACATTTGTCTCAAAGACTGATAATATCTTAAATAAATACTAATGATGGAACTGATAGGCTACAATGCAAGTGCATTACACCATCCACAGTTGCCAAGCCTATTTTTTCCTTGTAAAGCTTTGTTTTGGTAGGAAAAATGTTACAGAAAATAAAAGAATGAGTAAAAAGTAAAATCTGCATATCTCTTTCCTCCTTATTCATTCATGAACGAAATTAAAAATGAAGAAGTGGCCAAAGTATAGTACCATTATTCGGACAAACTGGGAGGGTGCACTAAAATGCATCATCTCTGGCTTCTTTCTCTTGCATTCTTTCTTGATTTGTATTCTTAATTTCAGCAATGCTGAGCCCAAGTCGGTATTGCACTACTACAAACGTAGCTTTGGAGGCTTTGTTGCTAAGCTAACAGAGGAGGAAGCCAAAAGAATGGCTGGTTTGCACAAAAATTATTCTATTTTCCATCCTCTTTAAAAATCACTTACCTTTCACTCTTGGATTCACAAATTTGCCAACCAAGTGAACTCTCAATGCAGGAGTTGATGGAGTGGTGTCTGTTTTTCCAAATGGAAAGAAACATCCTCATACAACAAGGTCATGGAATTTTATTGGCTTTCCATTACAAACACAAAGAGCACCAGCTGAGAGTGATGTCATCATTGGAGTAATTGACAGTGGAATTTGGCCAGAATCTGACAGCTTCAAAGACAAAGGATTTGGTCCACCACCAAGTAAATGGAAGGGCACATGCCAAACTTCAAATTTCACATGCAATAAGTACGAAGTTGTAGTTAGTACACATTGATAACATTCAAAATATTCAGAGGCATAAAAAAATCCACATACATTATTATTGACAGATGTTACTTTAATCTTGTAGTAAAATCATTGGAGCTAAGTATTACAAACTTGATAAATCATTCTTTGATGAAGATCTAAAATCTCCAAGAGATTCAGAGGGTCATGGCACTCACACTGCATCAACAGCAGCTGGGAATTTGGTTAGCAATGCTAGCATGTTAGGCCTTGCAGAAGGAACAGCAAGAGGTGGCGCGCCATCGGCACGCATTGCCGTGTATAAAGTGTGTTGGCATGACGGTTGTTCTGATGCAGACATACTTGCTGCATTTGATGATGCAATTGCGGATGGGGTTGACATAATATCAGTTTCTATTGGAGGGTTGGGTGATCGAAACTACTTTGCAGATGCAATAGCCGTTGGAGCATTTCATGCTGTGAGAAATGGAATATTGACAGTAACTTCGGCAGGAAACAATGGGCCAAAACCTTCTTCCCTTTCAAATTATTCACCTTGGTTAATTGCTGTGGGTGCTACCACCATAGACAGAAAGTTTGTTACCAAGGTTGAATTAGGTAACAACATTACTTATGAGGTGAAGTACCTTCTCTTTCCTATGCTAGAAATGGGCTTGTAATTTGACGAACCATGTGAATATAGACTTAAAAATTTTCATCAAGTAGAATTATTACATAATTAATAATGTCAATTGTTCATTCCATGTTTAGGGTACATCAATAAATTCATTTGACGTCAAGGGAAAATTGTATCCCATAATTTATGGTGGAGATGCTCCAAGCAAAGGCAAAGATGGATCTTTATCTAGGTAACTACCCCTCCTTAAAGATGAATAACATCATGGCCAAACCAAATAAATAACGACATCAAACTACGTTCTTAATACTCTAATTTGTTAATGAAAATGTTTCCAAATTGCAGGTTTTGCTTCAGTAGTTCATTGGACAAAAAGTTAGTTCAGGGCAAAATTGTTCTTTGTGAGGGCAGAAGCAAGGCTGGCCTCTCTATGCTGATGCTGTTGGGGCCTTGATACAGGGTCAAAGTTATAAAGATCTTGCTCCCTCTCTTCCATTGCCTGGATCATACCTTGACTTGAAGGATGGTATCGCTGTATATGACTACATAAACTCTACAGGGTATCAACTGAACATGCTAGTAACACTAAACAAGAGTCTAGAGAACTACACTTTTCTTATGTGGATTTTCTTGAAACAATTTGCAGGGCTCCAACTGCAACCATACTTAAGAGTGATGAGATAAAAGATACTTTAGCCCCTGCTATGGCCTCTTTCTCTTCAAGGGGTCCAAGCCTTGTTACACCTGAAGTTCTCAAGGTCCCGTAATTGGCTCTTCTTTGAATGACTTAAATTTATCTTTCTTATTTTTTTTCCTCAATTCTTTTGTTCATGTTGTAGCCGGATTTAGTGGCTCCAGGAGTTGCCATTCTAGCTAGTTGGTCTCCACTTTCCTCCCCTTCTGATATTGAAGGAGACAACAGAACATTACAGTTCAATATCATCACAGGAACTTCAATGGCTTGCCCACATGTTTCTGGTGCAGCAGCATATGTTAAATCTTTTCATCCAATATGGTCTCCTGCTGCTATTCGTTCAGCTCTAATGACCACAGGTAAATGAAATGCAACAATTGATGAGAACGCATCAAAACTCATGAGAGAAGCTTGATTTATTTTACCTCTTTATTTATACTTGTAGAGAAGTTTATCCAAACTAGGCCTTGGAATCAAACTTTTAGCTAACTTTCTTCTTCGTGCACATTGCAGCTAAACCACTTAGTCCCAAGACTAATCATGATGCAGAATTTGCATATGGCGCGGGCCAAATTGATCCTTCAAAGGCTGTTGACCCTGGTTTAGTATATGATGCTGGTGAAATAGACTATGTAAGGTTTTTATGTGGACAAGGCTATAGTTCAAGGAGTCTACAACTCATCACAGGGGATAAAAGTAGCTGCTCTGAAGCAACATATGGTACAGCAAGGGATCTAAACTATGCATCATTTGCTCTTCAAGTCCCACCCTCCAACTCCACTGTTAGCGGAAGTTTTAAGAGAACCGTTACAAATGTTGGGTCATCAACATCCTCATATAAAGCTATTGTGACGGCTCCTCAAGGACTAAAAATTGATGTGAACCCAAGTGTTCTATCTTTCACTTCTCTTGGCCAAAATCAAACATTTGTGCTCACAATTGATGGAACAATGGAAGAATCCAAGGTATCCGCCTCTTTGGTCTGGGATGATGGTAAATTCAAAGTGAGGAGCCCCATCATTGTGTTTAATACAGCATAATGATTTAGGTTGATGCATTAAATAAGTTAGGCAAGAGCCTAAAGCATTTGCAGGTCTTTTCTTTATAATATTATTAATATTAAACAACAATGGCTGCTCTCGATTACTTGGTAATAAAGAAATATCATTGTTCTGAGCTATTGTATTGAAGCTAAATGCTAAGAGCTGAGTGAGGCAAAGTATCATAAGTGTCTATGAGTCGTAGATGCTATGTGGAGACATTAATAGAGCCGTCAATATAGCCCCAAGACCACACAATTCACCTCACATAACTCTGTACAGTTCTAATTTTTTCAAGCTCTTATTTTGATCTCAAGTGCTAATATATAATACAAATGCGGGTTAACAGTGGAGTTAGAGTTAAGTTAGCCCATTGTTTTTAAAGAGTAACTAATAAATATTATTTTATGTTTTTAGTAAAAGATACATGTATTAGTTTATTATTTTATTAAGTTATTTTATTTAAAATTAATAAAAAATTATATTTTAAATATAAAACTGTATTCTAAAATATAAAAAGTTTAATCAAATCAAGTTATTTCACTTTAAAAATATATTTTACTAAATTAAGATGAGTCAAAATATAAATTTACGAGTATTCATGAATATTTGCTAAGTTTTCAAATTATTTTTCTATATTTATGAATTTTGCAGTACTATGTATCATGTCTCCATAATTTTTATGATGACATTGTTATATATTTTTTTTAACACATTAAATTTTATTTAAATAAATATTTTTTAGCATTTTAATAACACATGACCTAACAAATTTAGCTAATGATACTTTTTGTTATCATTTTTATGTCTTTATTGTGACTTTAAATATATTTATTAAATATATGATATTTTTAAAATAATTTTATAAAAATAAATAAATAATAATAATATTTAAATTTAAAAAAAATTATAATTAATACTCAAGTAAAATTATTAAATAATATATTAAGAAATTATTTATAAAATTATATAAATAAAAAATATTACTATAATTTAATTATTATCAATAATACTGATAAAAATTAGATAAACATGTAACTTAATTTAATAATAAATTATTATATTTTATTTAATATTATTTAATAACAATAATTTATTCTAAATATTTAATATTATATAAATTTATTTATTATTCATATATTTTTAAGTAGTTATATTTATTTATAAGTTTATAATACAAAATAAATTTTATAAAATAAATATTTTTGGTGAATTATAATAATTTTTTGAAAAGTTATTAGTTCATAAGTTATCCTAACTCACTTAATTTCATAGACTTTTTAGTCTGATGGACTTTTTGATCCTATAGCCTTTTTTTATTGTGAACTTTTTGAACCTAGTCTATATGGATTAAGATTAAATTAGTTAAGACTTAGGACTAAATTAATTAAAATTATATTAGTTAGATTGGTCCATTTGACACTTAGATATTACAAATGATGGTTAAAAAGGAATGGTAGAAAATCATCAATTATATTGAAAATAGCTTACAAATATTTATATAAACGCAAGCTAAAACAAAACGATAAACCTTCACAGAATTCCAACGAGTTCTACTCCTATATCACACTAAATCAAATGAATCAGTCTCTAATTAACTATAACTGGTTTATTCAGTCGTGCAATTCAATCTTTGGTTTAATATTATTTCTTGAGTTAAACAGAATTTGATTGTTTAGAAATAAATTACTATAATTAAATAAATTAATATAGTCCATGAACCACATTGCTATGACTATAGATAGCAGAAAACCATCTCCTTAGGAGCAATAATAGTTAGCAGACTATAATTAAATAGTAACCTTTTTTTGAATTCTAAAACGTGTGTGGCGTCGATTTTTAAGAATCAAATTAAAGAAGTAAAAAACTATAATTGAACTAATAATCTTGTATAACATTCCCGAGTATATTTGATCTTGGAAAATTTGGATTGGCCAATTAGGTCCTCTAATGTCAAAAAGCAATACACGGAGAAAATATTAACACTTTGCATTTAAAATAATATAATAAAATACCGAACTATTTTATAATAAATTAACGGTTAATTTAAACGTGTCACGTCATAAAAATTAAAAATACATGAAATTAAGGATTCAAATAAATAAAAAAATAATTTCATAAAATTTAATTAATAAAAAACATGATAATGTTATAATAATGAATATTTTATAAAATAAATTTATAATATCAATTTTCTTTCAATATTTTAAATTTTTTAAAAATTATCAATTCTATAATGATTATGAAAACATCATAAAATTACTTTTGTAATATATATATATATATTGGGAGAATATTTCTTAAATAAAAAGTATTTAATTAATAGTAAATCATTTTATTGGATGAAAATTAATTTTACATAAAACAACCAAAATAATATAAAATGTGTATATTAAAAAGTTTATGTTAAAAAAAGTATTTATTTTAAAAAACAGTGATTATAGTTTTATAATTATCATATTATTATTAAAACTACATCTTGTCTTAATTATATATATATATATAAATTATTTTTGCACCATTTTTATGTTATATTTGGTTAGTTTTTATTAAAAAAATATTAAATTATTAATATATAATTTAACATATTTTTTATTGTTTATGATTTTATTTATCGAGTAACACAATCGATTGGATTTAATATTAAATTTTTTGAAAAATTGAAACAATCGTACAAAAATAATTTATAATTTTAAAATATATAATACCTCATTAATTTTGATTTATTTATGATGTGATTTTAATATAAATACATGAATAATTTTATTGAATCAAATAAAAAAAATATTAACACCATGTTAAATTTAAAATTATGGAAACAATCACCAAAACTTAACTATATGAACGTAAACTATATTAAAAGAATCTTTCAAGAATACCTTTACACATATAGACTCTTGATTTGCGTGGTGGCACAATGGATGTTTCTATCTAACTATTCCTCCACACGTAGGTGTAGTTAGTCTACCCCTTGCCTTGGGCAACCACTAGAAAAAGAAGGAAAAACATTACATGCAAGAAATGAATGTGACTTTAACAGCTCAACCTTAGCAGTCATAAATCCAAATTGTCAACAGTGACTATTTAAACTTTTTTTAGTTTTTTTTAACTTCACATTTGTCGATGAATTGAATTTATTTTTTAAAATATTAAATTTATTTTTTAAAATTATTGCACCTAGTTATTAAATAATTGAATTACTTTTATTATTAACATTATTTAATTGTAAATTATGTGATATTCTTAAACTAACGAGGTGTGGAGGGGTGTTTAACAAAGCTTGAGAGAGATTCAGCACTACATTGACCAAATGATACAAAGGACTTAAATATCATGTAAATCTAAAATTTTCAAGCAATAGTTAATGATACTTCTCACAGTCACTTTCTCTATTATTATTTAATACGGATTTTTTTTTTTTTCCACTTTAACAGTTACTAGGTTTAAGTTACATGCATTCTGTTCATGATAACAACATAGTTTTTTTTTTTATGTTTAATATATTTTTAACATAATAACAAATAAATATTTTTATGAAGTAATGAGAAAAATTGTTAGAAAAATTATGACAATATAACAAAGTTCATTTGTTAACTACCTTTGTTAAGTCAATGCTGGATTTCATAACTATCACTTATGATTTATTGTATTGTCGCCTATTCCACAACTGTCTGTATCTAGAAGTTTGCGTGTTGAAATTTTTCTTCTTTACGTTCACAAACAATTTTCAAAACCATCTCTTTTTTTTAAATCAGTTGCATTCTTTCTAACCCTTTGTTTTTCCTTTATTTTTTATGAAAAATGTCTATTATTGGGTGTGTTTAGGAAAGACAAGTTTTTATAATTTTAAAAAATAAAAGTCATAAATTATTATAAAAGTAATATTTAATTCTTTACATACTTTTTTAAATATTTTATAACTCTTTAAATTTAAAAGAAAAATTATTTCTCTTATCTCTTTCTTTTATGAATTCAACTCTCAAACAACCTTAATATACTCAAAATTAATGTTTGATAATTTTTGGAAATGTTATACATTGTATAGGCGGAATTTTGGAAGGAAATAAAATGGCGAACATGCGAATTTAGAGTTTCAAACTTTGAAAATAATGAACTTTTATGTGGTGGAGCTGTTTTTCCTAATTTGTGAATATAATAATACCAACACGAATGGATACACCACCCTACGAATTAAATATAAGTCTCATTGACCGAAGTTTTTTAAAACTCGAGCAAATGAGCTTTGATATATCTTTTTATTAATTTAAAAATATGAAAATGATTAATATTTTTATTTAATAATTGGTATAATTTATAGACATATAAGATAAGAATTTAGAATTATTTTAAGAAAATTGTCATGGTACGATTCATGGGTATGATATATAAAATATATGGATTTTTAAGAACTTGAATGCTGATTTCATAATAAATATTGTTTCAAATTATAACATAAAAAACAAATGAAAAATATTCACTTTATTTGTTTTTGAAGATGAGAGTGAGAGTGGTATACGGGGCATTGTTTTAGTCAATTAATAGCAATCTTGGCATCTTGCAGTGGAACTCATTATCACATGATAGAGAGGTGCTATCATGAATCTCCCCTTGAATAAGGCATAACAATGGATAAATTGAACAAGCTTAATTACCAAAAGAAAAGTCATTAATTGTTCAACAACGTGATGAAGCACTTTTGGCTCCTCGACAAAATAAGTATTTGTTTTTCTCCTTGACTTAGGAAGACAAGAACGATTTGTCCTTGACCAAAAGTGATTCTAATTTCAATTCTTCCATTCTCAAGTTGATGGAATATTGGAATGCACGAATGTGCAAATCCCTTCGATTGGGTTAATTTCCCTGCAAAATTATCCGTCACTTTTGTATCTTATAACAGTCGAATATTCCACATTTTCCATTTCCCTTTATTCATCACCTCATTTTCTATGCATTTTAATCATGCATGGCACTGAAATATTTTGACTTTTCTTTGCGTAGCCTCTTTTTTGTTTTTTTCTTTTATATATTTTGCATTTTTTTTAATAAATAGAAGACTTTAAGAAACCGTTGAGAATTTTAATGAGACACCGTTATGAAAATAACTCAGTTTGTGAAAATATTAAAGAGTATGTTTGATTTCTTTTTTTAAATCTTATGCTTCTCTGAATTCTTTTGCAACATGACTTTGTCTTATTACTCCATAATTAAACATTCTCAAGGATCTGAAAATATTGACCAAACTAAGCGATTAATTACTCACTAAACTTGCTTTTCTTTTTCAGATAAAGATTTTCTCACTCACTTTTTATTGAGATTTTTATAAAAAGAAATTGTACAAAAGTTATGCAATATATATAGAGATTAAAAAAAAGTGAGATATAATAGAAAGAGATAAAAAAAATTTATATTATAAAAAGTATTATTTGAATAAATGGTCTTCCCTTTTTCATTATTGTGGTACACCCGTCTCACACGTCAATTTTAATTGATCGACTTTGTTTTATTATTAAAATAAAGTGTTCATGACATGTGAAGGCTTTGGAAAATTGTATAAACAAAGAGCAGAGAGACATAAAGTCAAAATATTGGGAGTCCTCTTTTGGAATACCATGAAAAAAAAAAGTCTTTGAATGAACTTGTTTAAATTAAGAAATTGTATTTGTACAATAAATTTTTAAAATTTATAATAAAAAGAAAAAATGTGTAGAATAAAATAATTAATGAATGATAAGATAAATAAAAATTAATATAATAATTAAAATTATTAGAAATATGTTATATGAACATTGTAACTCTTTTGTTACACCTAAAATCATATTGTACAAAGAACCTACCAAAAACTCACATTAAACAGCTAACAAGTTAATTTCTTTGTGAATTCACACAACAGAAGCAAGTATTGGAAGTTCCATATTCCATCAAGTAACCTTACCCTCTTTCCAAGCTAGCTCACTTTAAGAATTTGTTCTTCCAACATGCTATGAGTTATAAAATTAAATAAATCAAATTCAAATACACTATTTTATGATATTTTAGTTTTTTTTTAATAAATTAAAGTTAGTGTTTCATTTTGGTAATCAATGTAATAAATATCCACATTAAAATATTAACATTGATTGTTAAAGTGAATTGAAACTTAAATTTTAATTAAAATAACATCAAACTATATCTAAGCTTCATGAAAAAAATAAAAAAGAATCATATTGAAAACGTGTCATTTACAACAGGACGTCCGTATAAGTCTTGTAACGTGTCTTAAACGTTTGATCGAGAAAAGGAAATATTGAAAAAGAAACATTACAATTTACATTTAAGAAAGGTGATTGTGCTATTGATTCCACTATATATTACTACTACTAATATTATTATTATTATTATTTTATCTAAATATCAATAAAAAAATAAATTAAATTCTCTTATAACATTATTTCAATACGTAAAATGTAAATACGAAGAGCTAGATTCCCGCTTAATAATGTAAATATAAAAAAATTAAACACATGGTCTACTTAATTAAAACCATGGATCTGAAATCAAAATTATTCTTATTGTAACTTCAATGTCTATAAAATGAGGAGTATGTAAGCAGGTGAAAATCGAAGAAAGCAAAGCATCTATTGAATTTGAACGTGACCTCCTAATTGTAGCGGACCCAAGACGGTAATTAACTTGGATTGAAGAGTAAGAAGACCCGTTTTGAGCCCCGCGTACAATAGCAAACGCGTGGCGTTTTGACTATCATATCAATTCTGGAAGTTCTTCGCAGTTTCATTCACTCCAATAAGACAAAGGAATCAGAATGTGCATTCCCCATCTTATAAAGAACCCACCTCCAAGTGTTCATTTTGTTCCCATTTTTCTTATGCTCCCCTCACTCCTTTCAAACTTATGCTGTTTTTCTCTATTTTGCTCTTTAGGTACAAAAAATGCTCACCCAAAAGTGGTTTATGCTCTTCTTTGCTTGTCTCCTAATAATTGCTCCAAAGTTACCTTCCAACCCAAATGCCTTAGTCGTAGAAGCCACCCAGTTTCTTACCATCCACAGAAACGATAACCATTTTAAAGGTGAATCTCTCTTTGTATATGTGTGTGTGCTCTTCGTCTTCTTCTTTTTTTTTTTTTTTTGGTTCTTTTTGTTTAGCTTCAAATATATATATATATATAGAAAAAGCATATCTTAATTTCTACATAAACACAAAGTGCATGTTGATTAATATATAGGGTACACGAAGTGTCAAGCTTATTCGACTCTGGGGCTCGTGTGCAAATGCTGTGATGGTAAAGGTGGCGAATGTAGAAGCACATGGGAAGGTTCTTGCTCCAACCTCGTCTGCAATCCGTGGAAATATAAGGGTTGAGCTATATACATATTACATTTCATTAATGAATAAATAAAAGACAATTTATATGCATGCACTATGATCCATATCATGCCTTATCAGCAGATATCTGATTATATAATATCAAACTTTTATATATATATATCTGTTGTCATATATTAACGTCTTAATAATATAAAGTGATTGTTGGAGTGACTTTCTTTAACAACTTTTATTTTAAAGTTAACTTTTTCAGAGATTTGTTGGTGAATGTTAATGATTGGAAGTTTTATTTAAATAAAATAAATATCTAATTTATTTAGATTAACATAAAAAATTATATTATTATAAAAATATTAGTATTTAATTGATGTCTTATATATTAACTAAATAAATATGTATATTTATTTAGACAAAAAATAATATTTTCTGCAAATATAAATCTTACAATAAATAAAATATAAAAAATGAGTTTCGTTAACAAGTGTCATAGAGTAGTGATTTAAGAATTAAAAATGATTAAATTTTATTGAAAATTACATTAGATGGCATTAAAAATTATAGGAAGAAGTATATTTATTATGTTTCTAAAAAAAATCTATTTTTACTTCCTTGAGTACTTAATCAATGCCTTGCGGCGCTTATTTGCATTTGACTAAAAGAATTAGTAACTAATGTATTTAAAATTAATTCTTTAATATATATTTTTTATAACTTTTGAGCTAATCGTTTATTTTATATTTATATGTGTGTGTCATTATTGTTAAAAAAAATAAACATATCATACTATAAATATTTTCAAATCAAATAAAAATACCTCTTTATGAAAAATATATATAATCTAAACCACACATAAATTAGGTATATTTCCATAATGTCAAGCAGCACAATTCTAGTTAGTCATAAATTTAGGTTTTGAAATTCAACCTAGTTCTAAACGTTTCAATTTGTCTTTTCATTGGAAATATACGAAAGTCAAAATTTATGTTCACAATCCTATTTGACAAACTATCCTTTTAAGACACTGTTAAAGAAATTAATAATCTATTTATTTTATGAAAAGTATTAATTAATATTTTAAAGGTATTGCTTAAAAGATTGAAAGATAAAAAATTATCAAAAATATTATTTATGCATACTTATTTTAATTTTTAATGTGGTTTTAAATACAAACCTTTTTATTTTTAAATTAATTTTTTATGTAAAAAATTATAAACTAGGAAGAAATAACCATACATGATGGATATTTTGCTTTAAAGGACAAAAACTACATATTACAAGAACACTTAAAAAAACATGATTAGAAGAGTTAATATGGAAGAAGATAAGCGCTATGAATATATATTCTAATATATTTAATGTTTTAAGACACTGTTTAATGTTTTCTACGTCATTAATGAATCACGAGGAAAAATCAAATTACTCTACGTACGTCGTTTCTGAGGAAGTTTAATTAAAAAGTGGGGGCATTATCTTGCTTAAATAAATTAATTTAAATAAACATTGATGAAAATTTTCGAAAATTGATATTTCAAAGTAGTTATTTTTGTTTTTGAACACGCAAAAAGCTAGATATATATTTTTGTATGTTTCTCCTAGCCCATCATCGACATAAATTCAGAATTATCAAAGATTTATGAGGACTTCCATCGTCATTCGAATTTATCATCATGTTCTTTGGAGTTTTGAATTGTTCAGTTATTGATTTCAAGCAGTGCTTCTTCTTGATCAAGCGTTCATGAATGCAAAAACTGAATATTTTTTCTCAGATTTATATCACTACACATATAGTCTGATATACTCTCACCACCTCTCAGTAGGTAGATTTATTCAGGAGACAATACCTAGCATCTATTTGAAAATCAAACTTCAAATTAACAGACAAAGTTAAAAACAAATTTTCAAAAGTTAAGATAATGTTTGGCCCGTTTTTATACTTCTTTTTCTTTTGATCCTTTTTTTTCTTTTGAAAGAAAAATTAGAGCAAAGACTCTTTTATACTTTGTTTGGGTGAGAAAAGAAATTAAAAAAAAAACAGAAATTTGGAAAAAGATAAATAAAAAGAACAGAAGAGTAAAAAGAGTATATCATTCAAAAGGATTAATATAAAGAAGAAAAAGAATTATCTTTATTTATTTCCATAGAAGAAAAAAAAGAAAAAAAATGTTATTCAAAAGGGTTAATATAAAGAAAAAATTATCTTTATTTATTTCAATAAATGAAAAAAGAGTAAAATAAATAAATAGATATTATAAAAAAAGTTTTTACAATCATAAAAAATTAACGTAAAGGACATGATTTATTTAAAAATTTGTTTAAAAATTACTTATTTTTCCAATTTAAAAATGATTTATTTTTAAGATTTTAGTTGGTTGGGGGATAATTTAAAAAAATTAAATGAGAAAAAAATTCATGTTTGGATGTAAAATACCTCAAATTGACCCATGTATAAAAAAATACGAGAGGACTAAAATACTAAGAATAATTTTTAATTAATAAAAGGATATTATAATAGAAAGTTTAACTCTTTTAGTTTAAATGATTTTATAATTAATAAAAATATTTTTTAATATAATCTATTTATTTATTTAAACAAGTGAAAGATATTAAAAAATAAAATTATTTATACTCATTTAAATAACACAATTTTATTATATTTTTTATTATTTTTCTATTTCAATGTTAAAAAAATAATTAAAAAAAACTGACTTCTTCTCCTCTGCCATGAACCCTTTTGAATGTTAAAAAAAAAAATATTCCAAACAACAACCCATCCCAGCAATCAGCTATCAGAATCATCTCCGTCAAACCATCACCACAATTCCGACCTCTTCTGAATCGCATCAAAACGCACCGCATCTAACGCACACCAATTTCTGACAACTTTGCATGTGTCTGTGTTTCATAAACATGGGTCATATACTTATCTATCCATGCCCCTTCTATTTTCTTGGATGCACCTCTTATTCTTTTTAACATTTTAAAATTAATAATTTTTATTAAAAATATATAAGATCTGATTCATTGAGTTATAAAAATAGTTTATAATTCTTATAATTTTTTAATATACTTTAATAAGCTATTTAATATAGACTCAGTATGAATGAGATTATGCAAAAGTACTTATACATAAATAAAATCTATAATTTTTTTTCTTAAATACATTTCATGTGTTGGAGAAATCAATTGAAAAAATTAAAGAGCATAAATTAATTGTAACTTGTGAAAATAATTTTATTCATTTTTTTTTATTTTTACTTCTAAAAGTATTTTCACAAAATTTATCTAATTTGGATTATAATTTATTATAATAAGCATTTTTAACTTTTTTTTTATAAAAGGTTTTATAGTCAAATTTATAGGATAATTTATCATATAAAAAGATTTATTAAATAAACATTTAATTAAACTATACTTTTAAAATGTACCTTAAATACTGTAATTTTAATAAAAAAAACATTATTTTTCAAATTTTATTTGTATTATTAAATACACATTCAAAATTATTAAAAAATAAGTTTACAATTGTGATGGTTGTGAAACTTCTAAACTGAAGGTTATGAAGTTTTGTGTGAAATGTTGAAAGAAGAGAAGATGGAAATTTGAACACTAAAAAAATATTTTAAAAAATCTCTCTTGTTCGTTTGAATGTTAATTTCTTGTTTTACAAAAACATCTTATAAAATTGAAAGAATTTAAAATTTATATAAAAATTGTAAAAATTTTAGAATGATATTTTTTTCTATTTTTAATAAATTCTAATCAAGAGTAGTTTTTTAAAATTCTTTCTTTCTTTTTTCTAAATCAAATTCACAGATAAAGACTATAAATATGCTTTATTTTGTGTATGATAAGAAGGTAAATAAAATTTGTTTTTAACATAAAATTTTTAAGAAAAATATACTAAACAAGTATTAACTTTATATTTTAAGACTACAAATTTAAAGATTTAGAAACTAAATATTTAGAAGTCAAAAATTTCTCATACGTTGCTTCTAATTTTATTTATAAAAAAATTATCAATTTTAATAAAAAAACAGTTATATATCATGAATTTATATTATTTTAAAATATTTATAATTGATAATATTAGTAACTTAAATATTAAATAAAAAATATATATCCACATGTATAAATAACAGGTGAGTGACTTGCTAGTATAAATCTCATAATAAATAAAGATATAAAAAAAATATTTATTTCTTATATTGTATTAACATTAATGTTAAAAGAAAACCTCTAAAAGTACATTTTTTAATAAAATTTGATTATTTAAATAAAAAAAATGAAAAAGTAATGTTAAAATTTTTGTATCCATTAAACATGACTAAGAATTAAGGTGGCGAAAAGAGGAGGGTGGTGTGGAAAGAGAAGGTTGGGGGGCGTTGTGGCATATTCCATAATACCAACCCCTCCAACAATATTTGACGTAAAAAAGTGCTTTTGCTTTGTTCCGAATATATTACAATCCCAATCCCAATCCCATACACCTCCTTATCCTTAGTTATCCAAAACGAACCCATGAGAGAATGAAGAGAATTATTAAGTACACTCTTAACAAAATTCCCTCCACTTTAGACCCTCTTTAAGACCATTCCCCATGTGATCTTTTCCAACCCTTTATTCATTCATTGCTATTAATTAACATTAATACACTCTCCTCTTATCGTTAATTAAGCCTCATCTAATCTAATCACCCTCATCTACCTTTTTGGATACCTTCCCTGACTAACATTTTCATAAACCACTCATGCATAGTCTTATCAAGTTCATTGAATTTATATACATGCAAGATTCTACCCTATAATATCTATTTTCAGTGCTATCCAGATCCCACCATCTTCATTCACCATTCACACTCTAACAATTATTACTCCATCATATATCCAATTAACCCACCCATGTGGCTCATTTCAACGCCACAAACTCGGTTTATTAGTATGCCAAATCTGCAAATGTTGCAAGTATACTTGTTATTTACAATTGTAAAAAATCATAATTTTGTTATAGTTTTTTATAAATATTTTACTTAATGATTACCTTTAAAATAATGTTTAACCAACTATTTATATAAAATAATTAGTTAAAGAAAACGTATTATATTTTTGTGATTTTCTTTATTGGTGTTCTTATGACACTGTTTGACAGTTGTGATAATGAAATTAAGTTAATTTCAAACAATTCAAATACAGACTTTATTCTTTATGACCAAATGCATTGATCAAATGACATGGGAGAATTTTAGTACAACGAACAATCTCGAATGTGAGTTCTTAAGAATGTTGAGCTTAAAAACCTCAGAATAACAATTTTATCACTTAGAATAATTTAATTTGACTCAACTCAAATTAGTCAAGCACTTAATACTGTGTCCAATTATAAATAGTATAAACCAAAAATGGCAGATTTTATTTTTATTATTATATGGATGAATATATTTTAAGTTTTTAACTATTCATATTTATAAATGCTGCAATGAAAATATTACCCATATTTCATTTTGATACATCATAGACTCCACGATGAATATAGCCAATAGTATTTTTATTTTCTTTTTTATTCCAATATTGAAGCACACCTAAAATTTGTGGGCCTGATTTGATCGTTTCCATTTAGAGAATGATAAATATTGCTTTTCCATGTTGAGTGTGCATCTACTAGTTTTCTTATAATATCTGGCCAAAAACCCTTTTTCTCAAGAATCTTCTTAACATGTTGAAGAATGCCAAATTGTGTTTGATGGTATAATAAAATACCGCTAACATTACGATGCATATTATTCCCATGTCACTTAGGCCAAAATTTAATAGACAAATAGAAAATCCTATAACTGCATCCAACCAGAGAATTGGTATATCTGGCCCCAAAATCTCAAAGATTCTTTGAAAGATTTGATTGAACATAACCCAACCATGGGTTTGGGAGTTTTTTTTATATTATTATTCAAAACGAGAAGAATACACTTTATAAAGAACAAATCAACTTTTGATAATATACATTGATAGATAGATGATTTTGTATTTGTTGAATACAATAACAGTTGTTTGATCTAGGAAATACAAGTTGTTGATTTGTCTATAGTTATTAATGTAACTATACTTTATTTGGTAATATATAGAAAATGCCAAGTAATAATAAAGTACATAATATAGAGTTATTTTAAATTTTTTTTAAAAAATTAACTAAAAAAACTGGATTAAGTTTTAAGTCTACATAAATGTCATAATTTTATCAATTAATCCCTCATCTATAGAGTAATAAAAATTATGATATTTAAATAGATTAAATAAATAAATCAAAGTATCTCCTTAATATTAAAAAAAGTACTTTATGAAGAACTCATTTAAAAAATTAAAACAAAAAAAAAAGAAAAACTAAACCAATTGCAAATTTTATAGGACAAAAACTTTTTAAGCTTTAAGAATATCATCATAACTAAATAAGTGTTTTTAGAAAATAAGATTTCAAAATTTTATTTTATTTTTGTAGACTTCTACAACGACTAGCAGTAATAATAAAAATAGGTACTCATACTACTATACATATTAAAAATAATAATTAAAATTGAGAAAATTTCCCTTTAGTACCGAAGGATGCATCCCAATAAAGAAGTTTTTTTCTATATATATTTTTATTTATTTATCTAAAAAATACCAAAAATAAATAAATATTTTATTTGGATTAGCTATTAAATTTAATATTTTAAATTTTATCAATATAAAAATATATTAATAAAAAATAATCATTAATATTATAGATAAAATAAAAAATTATCTATACAAATAAATAATAATAGTATTTCAATATTTTTGTTATATTACAAAAAATACCCAATAAAAATATATATTATTTTTAAAGTATAAAAAATAAACATTAAATTACTTGCTCAAGTTAATAACTTTTTATAATTCATTGAGTTTGATTAGTTTAACTATTGAATTCTTCTTCAATTGATCAAATTCAAAAAGAAGTAATTAATAATTTATTAGAATTTATTTTAATGTCTAATATATATATATATATATATATATATATATTTAAAATATAAATAAATATATTAATTATAGAATTACAAATATATAATTTTAAAAAATTTAATATAAATAAACAGTATAAATATATAATTATACTCAACCATCGAAGTGACATAATTTAATATTTATGAAAAATTATGAACCGAAGTTATTTCTAAAATAACTTCATCCTTACTCATTAAAAAATATTTAATAATTAAAAGATAAAAATAAATAAAAATCATTACTTACAAAAGGCTAAGATTGAGAATGTGACTTAAGATGAGATCTTATCCATTTTATTTTCTCGTTGTGTGTGTCATTCTTACGATTTCACCTTTTGCTTTCAAATTCTCGCTATCACCGAAGCCATCAAATTCGTACCGTAATCAAATTGGTCCCAATGTCGTTTTGTCTGATAAGATATTACTATTAAGATAACAGTTTTTTAACGTGTGATTAAATTACATTTTAAAAAAATTTAAAATAATTATTTTTATTAAAAATTATAATGTTTGAAATTATTTATACATTAAATATTATAATATTTATTATTGTTGATAAAAAATTATTTTATATAATTTTTGTTGGATACTTCTGAATACATATAAATAATTTAAATAAAGAAATTAACAAAAAATACTTATTCTTCAATTTAGAGCATATTTGGTTTAGTTAAAAACTCCATTTCAATAATATAATTAATCGAATAAAACAAATTTAATATCAATTTTTTAACATACATAATAAGAATTATTCATAACTTTTTTTATCAATAAATATATGATCTAATGCATTAAAAAGATTAAACATTGATTTTTTTAATAAAAATATTAGTAATTAATTAATTATTTCTTATGTATTCCTAAATTTATATTAAAATTTAATTTGACAGTTGAATATGTAATAAAAAAAAAACAGTTTTAAAGATGATTCTTTTGTTTCAATTTCTTTAAAAAATATTTTCATAATTAAATCATAAAAAGGTATAGAGTTATTTGTAAGAATAAGTTTTGTTTTTAAATTACTTCGTCCAATCCCTTTAATTTGTAATTTAAGGTTGCAACACAAAAAAAAAGAAGAAATATAACTAATATTGTAATTTTTATGAAGGTTTTTAAATAAATTTTATTTTATTAATTATTTTTCATATTAAATAATTTATTAAAAAATACATACTAAATAATTTATAAATATAAAATTTAAATAACTATTCATTACCATCATAAAATTATAATAAAATAAATTAATAAAACATAAAATAAAAGATAATGATGGGATTAATAAATTATTAGGAATAAATCAAAATAGAATTAACTTTATTTGTTATTTAAAATAATTTCTTTTGTTGATATTATAATTTCCTTTATGATCCAAATCATCAAATAAATTTAAATATAACTACAAAATTTATTTAAAAAAACAAATTTTGAAAGTCTAAACAATTGATATTTAATTACAAAATCAACCTAAAAATTAAATTTAAAAAATAATTGGTAAGAGAACTAGTTAAAACTTTTAAAAAATGTATTGATAGTATTTTTAATATAAAAAAATATTTAATTTATAATGAACACCCTTAATTACCTCAAATGCCTCAGAGAAATAATGAGGGATACGACATGAAATAATTTATCATTAAGAGAAAATAAAATGAGGGAAAATTAACATAAAATTATTTAATTTTGTATAAAAAGAATCTGAAATTATTATGAATAGATTTAAGAAGGGAAAAGAGAGTAGAAAAGGTATTGATGGAGGAGCATGACAGATGGCACGATGGGTTTGGATTTGGGAATGATGTGGAGGTGGGGCCCAAGAGGAGAGGCACGTGTCGAAGAGAGGGAAAATGAATGAGAGGCACATGGGAGCAGCATATTTTGGGGCTTATAAATAACCCTTAACACATTACACATTCCACACTACACACATCTTTCTGCCACCCATCACGTGCTTCCCTCTGCCCCCTCTTCACCTCTGCTCTTTCTGCACCCTCTCTTCTCTTACCAACTGCAAATCTTATCCATTGTTTTGGTCGTTACTCCATTCTTATCAATCTAGTAGTTTTGTTCGTTGGTTGACAAACATCTTCACCTACCTATATTTAATATATACCTTTCCTGTTCCTTTTGTTTAGTACTCTCACACTAGACATGGAGAACAACAAAAAGAAAGTTGGAGGGGCTTCTGCTTCTGCTTCTGCTTCTTCCTCATCCCCCACCAACTTTGATCATCTTTTTGGTCCCAAAGACCCCTCCACCACTTCTTCTTCATCCACCAGCATCTTTGGCTCCATTTTCCCACCTCCATCCACTGTATGCATGCTTTTTTCTCAATCTTATACGCATACCCTTCCCTACATGTTTTTTTTTATTATTTATTTTCAGATTAACAATTGTTAGCTTAATTTGGCATGCAATAATATGGAGTGTGGTTACTGTTTCTGAGCTGACCCTACAGGTCTTTTTCCTGAATATGATAGCTTTTGTGTGTTAGTAATGACTAATTAATAACAAATTAAAGGAAACTAATTGAAGGGCTTATAGGGCTTATATAAGGTCCTTCAGCGTTCGCTTCAGTCAATATATTGCACCTTTTTTGCATAATAGTTGTTGCATGACTAATTATAACTGTAAGTCTACAAAACGAGCTTTTAATTTAGCTTTTTTATCATGATCTATTGTTGCTGTAAGAGCTTTGATCTCTGAGCGATATATATATGCATAGCATATACTTGTTTGTTTGTGGAAAATAATCACATATGCTTAACCATGTTACTCTTTTGTGACCAACTTTAGGTTGGAAGGAGAGATTCAACAAAACAGGACATGATGGGATGCAAAAATTATGGAGCACCAGGTTCGTGAGACATATACTACTTTGACTCTTGGGTACTAAATGTGCCCTCTTTCATCAGTTCATATCAAATCTTGTCTACATACAGGGAACATATGGCTTTTTCAATCCAATTTTGATGTCTGGGCTTATTTAGTAAAGCTTCAATTGGATTCCTTTCAGGCAATTACAGAAACAAAGGTGAAAGCAGTGGTGTTTCCAACAAGAATACTAGTACCAATTATCAGAATGAGACAGTGGAGCCCAGCTACTACAGTTCATCAATCTATTATGGTGGTCAAGAAAATTATTCCCCAAGAACCAGGACCACTGAATCCCACCATATTGTGAGTGCCTTAATTCCCATTCTTTATCATAATGGTCCATGGTCTTGTTTGGCAAAAGGATAATTATATAATATATTATTCACTAGAACCACTGTTTTTCTTAACAAAAATGTTACACTCTTATACTTTGTTTTTTCACATTTCCCTTGAGCTTGCCTTCACATGTTAAGGATTCAAGAAAGAAAAACTTTCACTCTTTTTTTCTCTCTTTCCTCTTTTTCCCACCAGGATATGTGTAAAAGAAAAGTGGATAAATTCAATTATAGAAATTATATTGCTATTTCCCTAACTATTATGCTAATTAAATTCAACCACTAAAATAATTTATTTAAATTGATGGGTATCAATTTAATATAATTTTTTATGGTTAATTTATAAAAAAAAGGGGGAAATATAAATTTACAATATATATATATATATATATATATATAATTTAATTACTTTTATTGATGATTTATTTTCCATTTATGCAGCCGGCTCATTAGCTATAAATAAAATAATAGTAATTAGCCATACATTTGGCATTACTATATAATCCTTTATAGTTTTTAGTTTACATACATAGGTGTGTTGTATTTTTGTAATTAAGTACATAACATTTAACATCTTTGCAGTTCGAGAAAGATAAGAACGATGATGATGATTCAAATGGTAATGACTCAAACAGTGCTTCAAGAGGGAACTGGTGGCAAGGTAGGACAATCTTGGTTGCCCAGTAGCTAAAGCAATAATAATAATAAATAAATAAATAAACTACAACAATAATAATATTCTAAGTGAACCACAGTTTACTCACTTTAGTGTACCTTTCTTATGTTGGGTTTCTGCAGGTTCTCTTTATTATTAACATCAGCAATAGTATGCAAACTCTTCACCCTGAAGACCAGGTATTTGAAATTCAAATTTAACTCCTGTTTCTTTTCCTTTTATGTTTAATTGCCTACAGGAGTAGAATTCAGGAGGTTATTAGCTTATTTGATATCCATTTTTTGAAACAGAAACAGGAAATTCAAACTGAGGGCGATAAAGATGTAAAATGTAATTAGTAATGGACTAGGAAATTCTATTAACATTTAAAAGAAAATAATATATAAAGTTTTAGCCGATTAAGCAAACTGTAATAACTTCATAGTTTATAATATATGTATAATATTTTTTATTATATTTGTTAAGACTTTGTCTGAATTAATACATGAAATAAATGACTCCATTTTAACTGGATTATCGAAATTTTGTTTGTAAAAAAAATTATATAATTTTTAAAATTTATTAAAATACTTAAGAAAATTTTTTTACTTCATAACTTAGATAAATGATGTTTTAACTGTTTAAGTAATAATTGTAATTCTGAATGAAACATAAGTTATATTAGAGTCTTAAAGAAAGAAAATATAAGTTATTTAAAAAAAATGGTGATTTATGTTGGGTTAAAGCTCTAATTTTGTGTATAAATTGCACTATTTTTGAACAATTTACGTATAAAATTTAAATTTCGTTGCTTCTGTATGACTTGTATATATTAAAAAAAATGCATATTTTGAGTTGAGTGAAACAAGGGATTTTAAATTTTGCAATTTTTTTGTTTGATATAAAAGAAACAAGAAAAACATTGCAACTTTATATCTAAATTCTCATTTTTAAACAAATGGAACTAAACACTTTATGGTACATTCTGACGGAATTTGTTGACAACGTTGCAGGATGATGATCCCCAACGTACGTAGAGTACGCAGTAACAGTACTCTACTCTACTCTAATTTACTGTGTGGAAATAAAGACATGGTAGCGGATACTATGAATCTACTCTCTAGTACTCTTTTGCATGTGTTGAGTCCTTTTTGTTACAGCTCGCACATAAGTTAATTGCATAACAAGTCAATCCTCAACGTAGCTTGAAACCATGATTACTCCTTCTTGTATTTTATAGTTCATAGTTTACACAAAAGGTTTCACGTGGGTAACTGACCTTTAGACTTTATTAGTGTTTTATAATTGTGTGATCTTGTTACATGTAATTTATGATTTCTGGTTCCTATCCACTGTAGTACTATGGTATATGTAACTATGTAGCTTTCTGTCATTTATAATACCACATTGTCATTACTCACTTGACTGTGCCGAAAACATTTTGTTTTGCGAGAATAATGTCATTACTCACTATCAGACATTAATTTAGAATTTTTATTTAATTTAAATAATGTCTTGAAAATTTTTATTTAGAATTTATTCGATAACAAAAATTCAAATATTTTAAACAATTTTTAAAATCATAGAAGTTTTATCGCATGAATTTTTAATTTGAATATTAAAATTTTTAAATAGACATAAAAAAATTCAAACCATTCATCATCTAAGTTTTTTTTCATTGAAAAATCTTATTATTCGATTTGAACATCAGACATTTCTTTTGGAGTTAAATATATTAATATTTATAAAATTAAATTATTTAATAAATTAATCATACAATTAATTAATTTATGATAAATAATTTAAAAGTATATATAAAATAGTTTTTCTTAAGCTAAATATATTGAACATTAACACCTCCTTAATTAAGACCTTAATGAAAATGTTGGATGGTTTGCCCATCTCAATAAACAAGGGCCCAACCAATGTTGCTTTCTAATTACTCCCGTTAATCATATAAATTAAATATAAAATTTAAATAAATTACTTTTATTTTTAGTTTTTTATCATTAGTATTTTTTTTAATTGAAAAGCATATAGAAAAGTATCACATTACAAAGATATATCAACTATTATCTAAATAAACATACTAGATTTTTGGTAAAAGCTACCTGGGATGATTAGGTCTAGGAAGCTCAGAAGCTATAACACCAACATATATCATGATTTAAATATTGTCCATTTTAGGTAAAGACATTATTGCAAGTTTTTGGTTATTTGTCTATTTAGCAACATTTTTGTATAAGTCAATGTTTACATACACTTTTTAATTTTTTTTTATCACGTTATATTTATAATTTTATGCTTTCTTTTCTCTCAATATTCTCTGAAAGTACATGAAAATTATATTTGCAAATTTAAAACAACTAAAAAGGTATTTTAAAATACATAAAAATTATTTAATAGATGAAACATTGTTACAACGCATTCAGAAAAGAAATAAAGAAAGTGTTGCAGCACAACTTATTCATATTGAGTCCCCATAATGAACTCATTTTATTAACGATATACAAAACACACCAACAACAAGTTATAACCTCGTGCACTTTAGTCACATTTTTAATCCTTCTAGGATATATGTATCCTGCAAAAAGATGAGAAAAAATAATGAGCATATTGTACTTTCTAAGAGCCAAATGTGATAACTACTAGCAAATAAATTGATATCTCTTTTTTATATTACTTTAACTTTCTTTAGTTCATACAATGACATAACAATTAACCATGCAAGTTATAAGCCATGAAGACAGTTAATGCACATAAAATGAAAAAATATCAAATAAAGTTTATGTAACATAGCTAGTACCTGATTCATGCCCTAGTGAGCAGAAATCTTAGGAGGCTATTCCTAATTAGAAATGATGATGGCAACGACGAGGAATGGTGATTGCAATTTCAGGATTGATGCCAACTTGCTGAAATGCCCCAGAAGCAAAGATAGCATGCAAGCAAGGAATGCTGACCTTTTCCACCGCTTTGCAGCACTGTGAAGAAACAGGAGCATACACATTCTTTGCAGCTTTTTCGCAGTGACGCAGGTTATGTGTTAACATTCTCTCTGTGCTGAACTTCCCGCATGGACCGTGTTTCTCATCCTCATGATGCCCATGTTCATGCTCATTTTCACCAACGGCCACTGTGATCAGAAGCAGAACAAAGAAACAAACGAACTTGCTCATTGTGATTTAAGTACTTTAATTAGTAGTAACTTCTTCGAGTTTGAAATGTGATATGAAAATTGCTTGGTGCCACGGTCTATATATATTGCTAGATTAGTGAAATAAATACGTAATTAATGTACAAAACTGTGTTCTCAAGCATTTGGACTCGCATTCTTTGATTTCTTGGGAAAAGGGCTATATAGCTGAATGCCCACTGATTTTTATTTTTTTTATTCAAGAAGCTCTCTATAGGGAATAGCTTGAATGGGAAAGCACAGCCTCTGTCTTTGTACGTAGTTGGTACAACTTAGAAAACTCATCCGCTGACATTTACTTTTTTTTTGTTGTAAAGTGGGCAGAGGAAAAACAAATTCAAATAACGAAAAATAGATTTTTTAAAAAGTATTTATAAATAATATATACTAAAATATGAATTTTGTAAAAAATTACAAAAATATAGGAAAATTAAAAATAACTATTACCAATTTTAAAAAAAATATATGAAAGTCATTAGTAATTTTTTATTTTTTATTTAAAAATTGCTAATAATTTTTTTATAATTTTTTTCTAAAACTTCATATTCAGTATATAATATTTTTTAATTTTATATTTAAATTAATTTCTCAACAAAATGAAAGAGAAAAAAATACAAGTGATGTATGATAAAAGTTATTTAAAAAATCCAGTAAAAAAGTGTAAAAATATAATATTTCAGTTAATTATCCGAGAGGGCTTAGGAAATAAACAGTTTGTGTATCTTATTCTTACTGAGGAAATTAATGTAAACAAGATCAAATTAATGGAGACTTTCTATTGTAAAGAATAAAAAAAAAAAACATGTTTTTTAACTTTGCTATTTTGTGACGGGTCATATTATCCTTAGAAGACATTTTATGGTTTATGGATAAGTTAGAAATAGGTTCCATCTTGTGCAGGTTAACTATACGTTGAAGTCAAATTAGTAACAAAGATTGAGAATCTTAACTGTGGAATAAATTTATCATATGAAAGATTCCTTCATGAAATAAGTTAATAAAAATTTGTATGAATTAGATAAATGACTTTAATATTTGTAAACAATTTTTTTATAAATTCTTCCAAAACAATTAGTAAACACAATTTGGTATTATTTTAAGTGAAATTGCTAAGTTAATTATAATTTTATATGGCATACAAGTTTTGCATGACATATTGTTTGAATAATATAAACAGCTGTAAATTACCTGGTGTCACTTCCAATTAACAAAAACAAAACAAATTTCAACCAAAATGAAATTAAACATTTTACCTAGTTTTTTCACCTTATTTTTATCTTGAGGTTGGGAAAAAAATATTTGTTGATAGTAGAATATAGATGAATACAAACTATTTTCAATTCATATTTTTAATCATTTTATCATGGGAGCATGTATTGCTTTTTCATATCCCCAATTTGTTTTTCTATATTTATTACTTTAAAACCCTTTCACTCTATCACTTGCTTGTCCATGAGATGCAAAAGTCTAAAATATAGAATCAAATTCCTTTTTTCAATACAAAAGAAAACTGTTTTTTCTTTGGAGAAACCGCTGTTTAATTTTACTACTAATTAATGTGCCCACAAACACAATGAAGAGGAACTGATTAGGTGTGACAACTGTAAGCGCTCCCTGAAAACCTTATTCATTTACACTTCACAGTCCAATCCAATCGCCCAAAAACAAATCAAATAAATGTGGGCGACGTTGGTTTGCATGTACTGAAACAAGTTTACCAACAATCCTTTCTAATTGCTTTCATTCAATCCGCAGGTTGACCACTTTGTTTGTTCATGTTGACCCAAAAAAACAAGGTAGGTTCGATCTTGTTTCAAGGTTCTTAACTTCTCACCTATTTGATGTCATCAGGATAGAGATAAACAAAAATTTGAGTATAAAATTTAAAGTTATATGCATAAGAATCATTCTCTAAAGAATATATAAAAACTAATTTTACTTTAAGTCACGAAGAGTTGAGATAGAAGATAATAATCTTTTACAGTATGGTATTTATAAGACAGTGAAAATTACATTTTTCAAAAATATTATTTCTTATTAAGGAGATAAGCCCGATCCATTAAAGCTCACAGTTAAAACAAAATATGCACCACTTGCACTTAGATGAACTTATATACAAGGAAGTCCAAGGATAAATGGTTTAATGCGCTAAAGTCTATAAACTCAAATTTGAAGATGTAAATGTAGCTTGAAATTTGTGTTAATATTTGATAAATTATGTTTGAGTAAAATAAAATTGTAATTTTTACATTGTCTTAAAAAATTTATATTGAATACAAATTACTTGTAAACAAAAAGCTTCAGAACATAAATGGATTACTTTAAACTTACTTTCAAATAAAATTTATTTTATAAAATCAAATTCCTTTAAATTCAAGTTTGCAAACATACACTTGATCTCTGTTTTTCTTTTTTCACTTAAAGAAAAAAAAACGTTTTGTTGTGGATTAGTCCAAATTGTTTAAAAACTAGCCCAAAATTGTGTGGATTGTTTTCCAAACTGTTTAAGAACTGGCCTAAAATAAATTGTTTTAAATGGACCAATTACCTTTTTTTATCTCTGATCCTAGGCCTCGCAAGCCACAAGTTACACACACCATGATCAATTTACCAAATTCTAATCTTGTTAAGCTAATTACATGATAGGTACGTAAAGTCTAGTCTTTTTCAGGTTTTAAAAATTTTAATTAATTAAATAAGATAAGCTTGAATAAAAAAAAACATATTAAAATAATCTATTTAAAATTTATAATAATATATTAAATAATTTTATATAAAAATAATGATATAATAATATATTAAATAAATTAATTTTTAAAATAAATAAAATCTTAAATTATAAACTCTAATTCTTAAAAATATTTTTACTACTACATACCTTCTAAAAAAGAAAAAGAAAGTTATACTTAGTAGAATCTATTGCATTACTATTATTTGATTTGTATATGCATAACACTAATTTACATTTATTAAATTTTAATTATTTATTTTGATAAAATAAAAATATATAATTTTATTATGCATATTTAAAATGTTGAATTATTTTTTATAACTTATTTAAATATAAATTTTATAACCTTTAAAAAAATATACTTATTCAGATAGTTTAATAATCTATTCATAAAAAAGTTTAATAATTTATTAAATATTTTTATCTAAAATAAGTCATTAAAAAAGTTAATAAATGAAAATAGACTTTTAAAAAGATAATACTAAACTTAATAAAAATATTGTAACAAATAATAAACAAAACTTAAGCTTTAAAATTATTAAGGAAGTTAAAACTGTTGCATTGCAACGCTGACTTGACTCTATTTTCATCCTTAATTACAAGTGGGTCTAGGCATCCTTGCCTTCAAAAAAAAGCCACTCAGTTTGTTTTTTTTCTCTCTTTTGTCTTCTGGGTGAACATTCTTCTTGTTTTCTAAAATCATCCATTTATTTAAACCATTTTTCAAATAAAATCATCCATTTTTTGCTTTTTTTTTTTTTACTAAAATCATTCATTTGAGATAGGAAATCGTGGATCAAGATCTGGGTCTCTCTGCAGCGGTTGTGTGTTGAATTTTCTTCTATGTCCTTCTCTGGTCCTCTGTTTCTCAAGGTGCCTAGTCTGTTTCTGGGCCTGGCCCCCTACTTCTTTGTAATCTCACAACCAAAACAAAATCCTAGGAAATTGTGATAAAAACTGTAAAACATCTTCTAATTTCCACGAATTCATGTCATACCACATCTCTTCCTACTAAATATAATCTCTGTTTGAGATATCATTTTGTAAGGAAATTAAGAAGCTTATTAAATGCCATCACTCATCACTTCAATCACAATGTATATAGACCATATAAAAAGATAGGCCCTTTTCAGTTTGAAATAAGCTAAACAAGCAAGCCCCTATTTTGTCGGTCACTTTAATCCTTAATTGTATAAATTTTTTACTTTAGTCGCTGACTGTATAAAACATTCATTTTAGGGGGGAAAAATTAATGTAAAGCGATATCGGAAAATAAAGCAAATGATTTTGTAAAATTGGGTACTAAACAAAGCTGTAAGGAAGCTTAAAGGCATGATGTTACTACACTTAAATTTAACCAGACAGTTATTAACCATAACAAGGAGAGAATGTTTCTCCCTAAACGCGGATGAGCTGAACAAAGCTGTTAAAACCTTCAAAAGATACTAAGGGTATGTAGGAGAGAATAAACATTTTATTCTCAATTAAGAGAATTATATAATGTTTATAAATATAAATAAAAAATAACACATTTAAGGTTATCCTAAACTATGATTTATCTCTTTCTTTTTAAAAAACTATAAAAATAGAGAATATTTTTTTTAAAAAAATTATCTTTCCTATCTTTCTCTCCAAACACTTAAATCCCTAACATACCCAAAAGCAATCTAAAGGAAATCCAAACTTAGGGCAATGTGAACATAGGAAAAACTGGATCCTAATTCCTACATCTATCACTCTGAACTGCCTTCAATTCAAAAGCATGTAGACAGAGAACTTAACATTTAGATGAAGATAAACAATGATTCTATTAATACTTTTTGAAACTAGGGCTCAGCTCAAACTCCATCCAAATAAAAGTCTACGAATAAGTTCACAATGCAATTGAAAACCATATTCTATATTTATCATTACAATAAATCTACAACGCAATTGAAAAACATACCCTTTTTTTAGATATAGCATGCATACTTATACACACAAAGTTGACAATCTCATCAGTCATTATCCATTTCAGATTTCAGAGTCAAATTTCAATTCAATATGCGAAATCCGAAACGAAAACCTAAGATACAAAACTTCACCTGCAAATGCAATAAAGTCGCATCAAACAGAGCAACCAAATTGAACGCAATTTCATTGAGCGGAACAATACAAACCCTAGCGAGTGAACGCGTACAATACGACAAAGACGTAGATGAGAAGCGCGATCGGAACCAAAATAAGAAGCGGAACCACAGCAGCTAAAGTGTGAGAGCTTCCACAAGCGAGGGTTCCGAGCTTGATCTGAGCGACATTGACGAGAGCGAGCATGAGAAAGCCACATCCGGCAACAGAGCCGGCGCCGGAGACGAGCATGCCGACGCGGAGGGCGGTGCGGTTGATGTAAACGGCGAGAAACTCGACGGCGTGAGGGTAGTGGAAGGAGGAGGAGGAAGATCGAGAGAGGCGAATGGCTTGTTTGAGAGCGAGAGCGATGAGGCTGGAGAAGAGGAAGGAGCTGAAGGAGTAGACATGGAAGGCGACGAGGTTTTGAGCGATGGTGGAAGTGGGAGCACAAGAAGGATCGGTGTTGAGGCTATTCTGAGGATCGTTGGGGTTCCACGTTAAGCCGATGAAAACGGCGAGGGTGAAGAGAGAGTTCACGTTCACGATGGCGTCTAAGGCTGTGATGTGGACACTCGTGAATGAAGAAGACATTTTGCTCTGCAAGTAGGCGATGCAGAAGATCACTGGAAACGCGTCATGTCAGAGCTTGCCTTCTTCGTTCAAAGAGTAAAAGTTTGAAGCAACCAAATAAAAAAATTGGAATAGAAAATAAAAGAGTGTATTGATAGCTAGTATTTGTTTTAATATAAATTTGGTCGGTTCATTTTTTAATATTACAAAAAAATAATCATTTTTAAGCTTTTTTAAAACGTTTACTTTTTGTTATTTATTTATTATTATTTTATAAGTGCATGTTCATAAATTCGATTTTGACAACTAATTAAATTAAAATTAAGCTCTGATTAAGATGGATGAGAATCAAATGTTGAAGTACTGAAATATGTGTGTTTGATGATCGTGTTGAATAAATTGCACAGGCAAACTGGTCATAGTATTTTACGTTGATAGAATCTTTGAAATATCAATGTGCATGTTAAATATTAAAACTTTTGCAGCCACAGCAAGAAGGGCATTTGGTCTAGTGGTATGATTCTCGCTTAGGGTGCGAGAGGTCCCGAGTTCAATTCTCGGAATGCCCCAAAATTTTCTTTTCACTACGCCCCAATTTTGGATCACTTTCTAGTTTTTATTACAAATTCGAATGCTCCAAGCAAAAATTGTCCGGAGACATTATTAATAAACAACCAAACTCTATTTTGTTTGGTGTAACATAAAAGAATTTGACTTTATCAGTAAAGGTCAACATGATTTTCGGCACATTCGAATTCAAAAAATTGAATACTGTAGACTGAAATAACACTATGAATTTGAATTTTCAACTACCAATAAATATATCCGTGAATGATACAAATGAAAAAAAAAAATTTCATAAATGCTTATGAGTTTGTGCCACCGAATCTCATCTACCTCCCATAATGAGTGCTCTAATTAATAATAATAAACCTTGCTCCTCATTTGGTCTTGTTTTTGAGGGCACATGATTCCTTCAAACGTTGTTCTGGGTGTGAACAATTAACCTCATTTGAGTTGCCGCATATCTTTGACTTTGTCTCTACTCCAAGATAATTTGATAACACTCTCCTCACCCCAAAGCCACGACGATGAGGTTTGATGCCGTTGTTATTGTTGTGGAGAAAAGGGGTTCTCTCCCCTCGTGCAGGACTAATTAGTGGCACAGGTGAAAAGCTAGGTGTGCCTAATCCTCCTTTGTGTGGAGTAGTGCCTGAGACAGACACTGAGGAGAGTGGACGGGTAACCTTCTTCTGCTGAGAAACCACGTTAACTGTAGTAGGAACCAATGCAAACCTCTCCGAATGTTTGGTCAAGTCATCCACATATAGCAAATCATCTATACGGGCTACAATGTTAGAAGCCATGCTCTCCAAAACTCTTGAGTAGCTCTCTAGCACGGATTTTCCAACATCCTGAAATGTGATCAATAATGGGTACTAAGTTTTAATATAAAGTATTAAAAAGTTATGGCATAAATTTGATCATAAAACTTATTAGAATAAGTTATACCCACAAATATTCTTATTACACGTCTAAAGAAGAAAAATTGCATGGAACCAACCTTGTTGCACTGGATCTTGCTAGTGTCAAGGGTGGTTTGACTTAAGCCTGGGAACCGTTGCTTCAAGGAAAGTAGAATGTTTTCAGCTCTATCTGCTAGCAGTTCTCTCTTATCTCCATCAATCATAAAGTCCTTGACTATTTCCCATGATGATTTAGTAGTAGAACGGTTGGGACTAGGTGAGGGCTTAGAGTGAGCTCTTCGACGCCATACATAAATTGCTGCTTCCACGCGGTTAGCAATCTCTAGTGCAACATGTTCTGAGGAGATGTCTAAGCAATCAAGTAAGAACTCTGGAGAAAATTGATCTGATGTGATGTAACGGTAAACAAAATCCCCTAGGCAAGTTCTTCCATTCTGTAAAACCAGAGAAAATACTCTAGTCAAAACCCAAATTAATATTCAAGAGAATGAGATAACTAGATAAATTAACATGCATAAGAAAGATGTGTGCTAGACCCTTATGTTTATATGTAGATAACCAAGTTATGCAGTAATAGTGTAATTAATTTCATTTTATTTGTTTGAGACCTTAGGAAGGAGCTCTAAATATGATTCTGGAACTTCCATTTCAGCCAAAGCAATGCTGTTGATAGCCATTGCTGCTTTTAGAATTTGGTTTGCACATTCTCGAGAGTGATTCAACTGCTTTCTTGAGTCCTCACTGAGACCTGCAGGGGGTACACGGGGTACAGGAAGCCACCACTTCTCTTCTTGCCGCTGAATTGTTCTGCGAAAAGAGGCCGAACCATCTGCATCTGGGGCTACAATTCCTTGATCAATATACCAAAACTCTGTAGTGGTGAAACTGTCTAAAATTTCCTGTGATAAAGAAAATGTACATTAATAATTAAGGCCTTAATTATTCAATGGTGTCTCAGCCAAATACTAGGGTGCCAAGAAAGTGTAAGATCCAATACTCACGAGAAGCATGTTGTCAAGTTTGCGTAGAGCTGGAAGATTGATAAAAATATCTGTCCTAGGCCTGCAAGTCATTACCTGCATAATGCAACATATTATAAACATCATAATCATAATTACCCTTTTGAATAAAATCAGACTTCAGCATTAGGCTTAGGACTAGGTTCAATTTTACCTCAAGCTTACTCCCATCAGGAAATGTTTGCCAAGAAGGTATTAATTCAACAATGTGATCACTAACGCAAACAAGCCATTCCATCTCTCTCTGCCACATTTCTTTCTTCTCAGAAGGTAGAGGTTCTAGTCTCCATAATTGCCCAAATACAGTGGCTACATGTTGCATAAAATCCAAATTTGAATAAGTTACGCAACTTAAATTTATACCAAAACATTTGAAGCATTTGCCAACATAGACAAACTAAACAGTTTCTCAATGACAACATGAGCCTAGTCATTATGTGCAAGAGAGAAAGCATACCACACAGATTAGTAATGGCGTTTGATATGGCCAAAGCAGTACAAACCCCTTTTCCAGAACCTGACATATCTTCACCAAGCAACAATTTTGCAAACCTTTCCTTCATCATGTCAACTTCTGTTTCAATTAAAAATGAGTATAAAAATCAGCACTAATTAAACAACAAATAATGAATATCTGAATATTAATGATATAAAAAGAGATTAATTATTAAATCCAACCAGTTTAACTTGAAAGATATAGAATTTTAAAAGAAAAACTAACCTGACAATTTTAAATGGATAGAGGTAAATTTTGTGTCTTCCAAGTGGGATTTATGTTTATTTTCTTTTTCATCAGAATTTGAGCATTTGGAAACTTTAGCCTTGAGAATAGGCCAACCAAGAGGAGAAGGAGAAGAAGACCCTTTTTGCTTTACTTCTTCAGCAGAAACTGAAGAACTGGATCCACTGAAACTGGTTTCCCTAGACTCTGCACTGGAATCGGTGACACTAGGCCGAGACCCATCTCTTTTCTTTAGAGAATCTTCGTTCTTCTTGGATAAAGCATCCATCTTGGAGAACCACTTTTCCACAACAACGAGGATGAATGAAAGAAAGATTTTTCAGTCCCAAAAGGCAAATGGGGTGTCACAACTCACCCAGATAAGCAAGATACTGAGAACATAGCTTCAAACATAACAATGAGACAACATTGAAGAAAAATCAAAATGTGAGGTGGGTTTAAGGATATATGAAGGGACCGCTAAGGTTGTTTCATGGAAAAGACGATGTAATGATGAAGACGTGTGGCTTTTTTCAAAAAGGATTGTGAGATACACAAACACAAACACACGCACTCACATTCACTCTCAGACAAATTTGATTTCAAGTTTGAAGCTTTTACTATCTGCCATGCCAACGTCTCTTTGGCTTTCGCTCTCAGACTCAGGACACTGTCCGTTCAAAAATTTTAATATAATAAAAAAATTTGAACTTGGTAGCTGTGGCAGAAAGTATAAGGAGGGGTACTAAAAGACACTCGGCTATCATAATTACCTGTTTGCCCTTGCCTTTATTTTCGAACATATTAACTATTTAGGATCTTCTAATTAGGGATTAAAATATTTGTTAAAAAAATAAATAAATTTTTTAATATGTGTCTGCAGATACAGAATAATAATTTAAATATAACATATTTTTAAAAAAAATATACATTTCAATACATTATAATATTAAAAATTTTAAATTTTAAATAAAAATTATTATTTCTTTTTTATCATGTGTCATTAATATACATTAAAATAATATTATTTTAATTACATTAGAAATATGTTTAAAATCATAATAAATATGTTGATAATATTTTTAACTATTACCCTCCTAATTAATATTTTCTTAACTATTATTACTGTTTTGTTAATATTAACACTTAAAAACAATTTTAAGCATTTATAATTTGTATTTTTATCAAGAACGTTTATTGTGCTAAAAATATAATAAATATTTTTATTTTTTATAAAACTTACTATTTTTAATTGTTTACATTATTTTTAAAATTTAAACATTTTCTCTATTATTATTAGACCTTGAACTCGGTTTATTATGGCAACTTTTATACGTGTATTGCACTGAATGAAAATACTATTTTTATTCAAATGGGAAGAATATCATGTTTACATGCTTTTCAGAAGATTTTGCACCGAAGTAATATTTATTACTTACTACTCAGAAAATGTATAGTTTTAATTCAATCCTAATGGAAATGTCATGATTCCGTAAGATTTTGCATGCTTGAGTTACAAGTCGATTATGCTAATTAAAGAAAGAAACATGTGTAGTAATAATAACCTGATAATTTGTGTGGACCATCATGTTTATGTTTTTAAATTTGAATAATACTGTGTATAAAATATTTACATGATTTAATTGAAGATACCACCATAATAAGGCCATAATTGGTCCATCTTGTCCACATTTGCCAACTCCAGCTATCAAAGTTCTTGATGCCATTTATCACCATTGATTTTTTGTTTGATCCGGCTGCATTAAAAAAAACAGCATCCTTATTTAACTCCGAATCGAATTTAAGAGCTATGATTTTTTTTAATAATATCCAACTATTACACCACTAAATTTAGCACACGTGTATATTTTTTTTGTCGGATACCGTTTGGATTGAAATTAAGCATGTCAGCGTTTCATCGCCATATATAAAATATCAATCCGGAAGTTTTTCTTATTTATTTGTATATAGTATTTGAAAATAATATATACTAAAATGTAAGATTTTTGAAAAATTATAAAAATATAAAATTCAAAAATTACTATTATTGAGAGATGAAACAGAAAAAAATTGTAAAGTATCACAATTTCTTATTTTTTTTCATATTGAAAATAGCCATCGGATAAGGGTTATAAGCAGTAATTTTAGAGACCAAATTCATGGGTATCTTGTAATTTTCTTGGTTGGGGGGCTATCCTGTAATTTGAGTAGTCAGCGTATGTCTTATTTTATTATTATTATTATTTTTCTAAATCAAGTTATAATCAAAATGTGGCCGTTAAAGAGCAGTTAGGCACCGATGGAAAGTTGCTACACACTTCCTTTTTAAAAAAATGTAAATTTTAATCAAATATACGAGTTATTGTACAATCTAATATGATTTATATTCTTTATAAACATGATTTTATCTCACCGACTATACTACTTCTTACCTGTTTGACTAAGCTTACAAAAATGAAATTTTAAGATTAAAACATCCCAACCCCAGGTTCCCGTAACAGAGGACTGTTGAAAAATAAATAAATTCATGAGATACTCTCGTATTATTAATTTATAATTATGAATTGGTGTTTATTTAAATATTTTTAATTATAATTTGTATATTAAATCATATTTTTAACGTGAATTAAAAGGAAAAAAAAAAAAAACTTACTTTCGGATTTCCAGTTTGCACTCTTGCTTGTAAAGTGATACGAGACAAAGATCCACACCAACTTTTGATTGGATGTGCATAAAATTTGCCTAAGAATCAGGAACTGTAGTAATCTTAGGTTAAAAATACCATATCTTTTTCGTTGTGTAAAGAAGACCTATGGCATAGGCCTGCAAAAAGGAAAAATGGCGAACTCGAAGAGGGAAGTCACGAGATATTTTTTTCATCAAACTACGAATGCATATCACATACACTAACATATATCCATAAACATTTTCTCTAATCTTTTTCTTTGTAAATATGTGAATGGTTTTCCTACGAAACTCCAATTCAAATTTCCTTACGTTGAAGAGCTAAAGGCCAAAATGCCTACAACGGCTCGTACGTTGTTTATGACAGTGGATTGGTTAAAAAGCAAATGATAAAAAAGTCACTGTTATTTTATACATTTGTTAAAGCAGATGCACCGTTACTCTTGACTTTTTTCATGGCCGCTACTTTTTTTCAAAGCTCATTTTTTGTGAATCTCTTTAAATAAACACACTGCTCAAGTGCTTATAACATGATGGTAGGGACTTATTCACGCGATTCAATAACCGATTTAAAAGTTATAAGCACTTTGTGTCGACGCTTGCATTTGTCGTTGAATTAGAAGAGAATATCATTGTTTGAATTATTAAAAGATAATGTTATATACAACACTGTATTCAACAATTTACATATATGTGTGTGTATTTCATGAATATATATCCAATAACAAAAAGATGTTTAGAAAACATTATTTCGAGGAGAAATGTATTATTGTGGAACGTATAATCAATAGAGTTGAAGTTTGTGTTTAATTATAAGATGTATATGTGTAGATAAAAGTTTAGCTTGTTTCCTTGACCCTCAAGCTTTTAATGGGGCATAAAAATTTAGGATCCGTTTAATGCATTTACTACTTTTAAGTTTTGAAGCCTTTTAAAAAACAAGTTTATAATTTTTAATTTTGACACTAAATTTTAAATTAAATTTATTTAATGGTAGAATAATAATGAGAATGAAAATATAAAAAGTGGTAAATAATAATGATAGTAATTACAATAATAACTATATTAATAGTAATAAGATTTAATAATAACATTAGTAGTAAAAGTGACATAAATATTAATAATAAGATATATGATGATATTCGTTAAATAAATAATCACGACTGTGGTACGTATGATTGTTATGAATGTTGTTATAGCCACGAGAAAGGTAATAATAATGGTTGAAATAGCAATTATAATGATAATCCGTGCTATTGTGAATTTTAAAACATATGTTGCTTACTGAATTTCAAAATAAAATTTTGATCCAATTTAGACTATGAGTTACTAGTAGATTAGAGGTGTCAATTATGAATATTAGGCCTTCTTGTTATGATCTAATTTTAATGAATTGTAAATATTAAAAATATATATACATCAGTCAAATAAAATTTATTATAAATAAATTTAAAAATATTAAATTATTGGATTATAATATAAATTATTTCTTATGTTTTTTTTATTTATTCTTTTCCATGACGTGCTACTCACAAGTTTACCAGTGATTATTCTGTAATTGGTAGAAGTTTCTTAATATTTAAACTCCTAAAAAAGAGTCATAAGTTTGGATTAGATAAGCCTCACCTAACTAAGGGTAGCCACTGAGATTACAGCAGCAAGTCAAAGTCACATCCTACCAACCGTCTGAAATATTTGTGCTCATACCAAATTCCATTATTTATTTATTTTTCTAAATTTAGATATATATTTAAAATTAAGAAAAATTTTAGTACATTTAATTGACTTCATTTTTCACAATAAAACAATTCATTGATTCTTTCGCACATTGTTGTTACAAATACACACAACAATTTTAATTAAATACCTTAAGCAAGTATCAAATTTGTGTTACATGTAGATTTGAAAATTAGGAAATTTTTCGTGAATTTGATGAATATAGTTAAATTTTAAAAAATTCAAGAATTAAGAAACTTATTATTTAAAACAATACTAAGTTAAATAAATAAAATATTTAAATTAACATTTAATTATGAAATTTAAGTGCTTGGTGCAGTAAAAGTTATTTAGAATAAGAAGGAAGATAATCAATACTTAAAAATATTTTCGTTTAACTCTTTAAATACTCTATGAATTTATTATCTTTAAATAAATTTAATTATCTCTCATCACTTACATTAATAGTATAATTCAATTTTTAAATTAAGAGTACGTAAACTTATTATTTTTTTATACCATGTTACATACAGACTGTTTTTTATATGAAATAAATTTTTTTTAATTATATTTAATATAATAAAATATTATTACTATTATTATTGACAATTCTTTTAAAATATATTAATTTTTAAAAAGTCATCCAATGTACTTTTTATTCAAAATCTTGTTTTAATTTAACAACGTTTCTACAGTGCAAAAACTATTTAATATAAAAAATAAATGTGAAACTAAACCCTTTGCTTATTAAACAGTTTTTTACGTGTATTTAAGAATACATATTAAAAAATTGGTAAATAATATTTTTTTTCAAAAGCATAATATTTAATATTATGAATATAGTAAATTACATATTTTATTAAATTTTAATATTAATTTATTGTATATAAATTTTATTATATGTCATACATTAAAATATATTATTTATAAAATTAAATTGTTGTTCTATGGTCCTATCTAACAGGGGACTTTACTAATTAATAAGATTTAAAGTAATCCCCTCTTGAACATGTTATGATATAAATTCTAATCCTCTTTAAGGCCTTCAAAATTGTATCAGCATAGTATTAATGAATCCCCCAGCCGCAAGGACTAGAGCATCCCTCTCTCTGCTGCACCATCCCTTACTACAGGTATAAAAATTATTAAATTATAAAGTAATTCTATAATATACATTTTAATTAGTAAGACTTTCACTTGCTGTAAATAAAATATTAAAATGAAAATTTTAAAATAAATTTTAACAAATAATTAATTAGTATATTTAAGATATTGATTAAAATTAAAAGTATTTCTTAGTAAAAATACACAACCCTATTATGATTTTAAATAAAAAATATTGATTAATCTTTAACCAGTGTATTTGGTCTGTAACAAAAAAATTCAGGCATTTTCTTTACAGAACAAATATTCTTCAATCATGTACTTGGTAACCAACACAATAATATTTTAACATTAAAATAAAATAAAAAAATACCTGTCAGAAAAAAATAATTAGAAAAATAGAAGAAGAAAAAGAAAGAAGTAGGAGAAGAAACGTAATGCCTAGAAAGCGGCCAGAAGAGAACAGAAGAAAAGGGGCAGAAGACAAATCAGAAACTGCAAAGGAAATGAACAAAAGGATTCTCTATCTCCGCCATTCTTCACCGAACCCCTTTGTACGTTCAATTTCTCAATTTTCGTCTCATTCACACGCTATCTGTATGACTCTGCTTCAATTATTGCTTCTCTCGCAACACCATTTAATCTATGGTTTCTCTGATCATTTAACTGTTTCACGCTCCGTTCATATTTGTTCAAATGACACCTATTCGTTCATTCGTTTTTTTAATTTACCTTTTTCGGTTTGTTTCACTGATCATGTCAATAATCGAATTATATGCTGTCGTGGGAATAAACTTGCCGTTGGAATTTTATCAGCTATGTACTTGTTTTGCTCAATCATTTCTTTGTAAGAGAAATTAAAATGACTAAAATCAGAGTGAGATTTTTGTTTTCTGTAGGTCAACCGAGTCTGGTTTTGTGCAATTGGCATTGAACTTGAACAATTTTGGTTGCTTAACTAGTTCGTAATATGTTTGGATGGAGGAGTTTGGAGGGAAAGGGAGACAAGATTAATTTTTCATTTTTTAAGTTAAAGAATATTTAAATGTTTGAAAACATGAATGCGGGTGACTAATTTAATAAATTGATAATCTTCCGTTTTGAATAATTATCAATTGAGGATAATGTTTACTTAAAATGAAAAATTACCCCTCCTTCTCTTCCCCACCAAACTCATCCATCCAAATATGCTCTTAAATGATTCAAATCCAGCCTTCTTAGGTGTTATGGCCTTCAATGGATTTGGAATTTGGGGAATCCTAAGTGCAATGTAATTGAAAATTCCTATGCTTGACTTATAGTAAGTATTTATTGTCAAAACTGATGCAGGTAGTATATGTGTTGCGATTCTACCAATTTGGTTGAGGCTCCGCATACACAACAAGGACCACCCTATTTTCTGCTCTGGACTCTATTCTGGACCTTTGCTTGAACTTAAACGCTTTGCACTCACTTTGGTCATTGATGTGGCCCATATACTTGCTATTCAACAAGATTCTCAATACAGGAGATGAAAGAGAATTAAAAGATGATAATTTGAATGCGATAGATCCGTACCTGTTTCAGCAGCCATCAAGTAACGTAGATTCCCATCCTCCCTCCTTATGCCAGTCACAATTCATTGAAGTAAGTACATATGATTTGTGGCTGACATCTTGTACTTTACATATTATACTACAAATATTTTCCTGTTGATTATATCTGTAATGAAGTTTATCTAATTATGCTTATAGGTACCACATGTAAACCAAGTATATACATGGGATTGTGGCCTTGCTTGTGTCTTGATGGTTTTGAAAACTATTGGTGTCAACAATTACAATATTCAAGCACTGGCCGAACTATGCTCCACAACTAGGTCTTTTCCTCTATAAAAGCTTAAAATTGTCGTTACTGTCTCTTATGAAATGCTTGAAGATCCTAGATAATATACACATGGCAATGTCTAATGCAACCAAGAAGGACGTATTGTTCAGAGTCTTCAGACTTCTTTAATAGTTTAAGAAAAGCAAAGTGCCTAAAGTAAGCACACTCAAAAAAACCCTGTGTAGGCCTCACTGTGGCTTCCACACAAAGTTGTGAGAATATACTCAGTAGGAATTTGCCTATGCAAGTATGTCTGTAGTCCTCCTCTTCCCTGTCTTTTTTTAATTGAAAACCATAAACAGTCTTAAATTGTTAATCAGGTGGAAAGGTTTCTTTGTTTCCTCACATTACGTTTTGGACCTAAGTATCATCAAATTTTGCGGACAAAAATACTGAATAAACGTATATGCTGAATTCTGATTAATATAATGATATTACCTATAACTAGCCTTCCTCCTTGGTCCCTTCGTCTTTTATTAAGCTCAGACTTCTCATTTGCATTTTACATCTTACCTAGTTACCTAAAGATAATTACATATATTGTATATTTTAATCCTTATTTGATAATTCCATGGTGGTGGTTGTTGTCATCATCATTATTATATACATTTTCCTTGCAAGGTTTTGTTAAAAAACCAACTATCACAAAATTTTTAGCTGTTAGGTGGAAAAAAAATTGAATAATTTCAATTTGATTATATTCCTAATACCTCTCCTGCAAGATCCCTTTAAAATTGGATTTGGACTTTGGATAATGCACAAGCTCCTTACATTGTGCTTAAATTCAACATGAAATGTTAAGAAAAACAGGGGTGGCAAGAGGCAAACAACGGCATTTGATTTACCTATGAATCTGAATCAAATGCTAAAACAGATCAATATCATGTGCCGAAATAAAAGACAGATGAATATTGTAATTCAATACGAAAATATATTACAAACTTCTGATTAGTCTCACTGTTTACTACTGCTTTGCAGCATTTGGACTGTTGATTTGGCGTATTTGTTACAGAGATTTTCTGTGACTTTTTCCTACTTCACAGTGACATTTGGTGCAAACCCAAACTACTGTGTTGAATCATTTTACAAGGTGATTCACTGTCATACTGAAATAGTAACAAGCTCTTTTAGTTTTTTTGAGTAAATCCCCAATATGGTATCAACTGATTTTTGAAACATCAATTGGTTCCTAAAATCATGATTTTTGGTCATTGAACAGTAACGTTTGGACTATTTTAATGTGATAACAGTATCATTTGAAGAGTATATTGATCTAGTAATCTTTTAACAAGCAAATTAATGTTCCAAAAATGTTTCAAGGGCCAAATGGGGGCTTACTTTGACTCTTATGTCTTTGTTCATGTCTGTGTAGTTGAAGAAATAGAAGATATAAGATTCTCTTTGAGTGGTTGAAATATGGATTCGAGATATATTGGTATTGGAGTTTTATCCAAGAGGACATTTTAAAAGGCATAGGGTTAGGCAATTCACCAGTGTTGACAGAAAAATGGACCTGTTTTGCCTAAATTGTACTTGAGCTTGGCTCTAGGTCTTATTGATAATCATGATTGAGTAGAACAGAGGTGCCAGTTCATAGGTTATGGCATGTTCAGTTTTATGATTGTCACTTTTGATGTTGGTTTATTGGATATTTTGAAATAACTATACCCTTCTTTTTATCTTTCTGTTGCATGCATTTAGTGCTTTGTCTGCCTATAGTGTCAAGTTGATAGGATTTTGTATTAAATACTGTATAGGAGGAATTGCCTAATGATCTAGTGAGAGTGGATACGCTATTTCAGAAGGCAATGGAGGCTGGAATTGATATACAGGTATTCTGCACTTCTTTTTATTGAATCCCTTCCCAAAAAAGTTTTGAGATTGTTACCTATTGGAGAAGAAAAAGGGGAAATTCTATAATAGCATTTCTTTCAATTAATGTTTTTATTCTTACATTTATCTTGGTAGGAAATAATTGAAGGATGTAAAATCAGTTGCACTCTTACTACAAACATTGAGCTCTGATTATTAGGAATTTTTTTTATAAAGCTTTATTTAGTGGTCTATGGAGGATTTGTCGGAATTGGACAAGTAGAACTTTGTGCTTGTTGTCTTCTCTTCTGTGTGGAGACATTGTATTTGCTTACGACCTTGGTGTTTATTCATAAGTAGTCAACAAACCTTTTCATCTTTTAACAGTGCAGGTCAATTAGTGGGGAAGAGATTTCAATTCTCATATTGTCTGGGAAATATATTGCTATTGCATTAGTTGACCACAGCAAATTGAGGTACAGATTTCTTATAAATCTTTCTTTCCTTTCTGGATTTAGTACTTGAATTGACAATAATTGTACAACATTTACATGCTTCAAATGCTACTACCAAAGATCATTAATTGACACACTTATTTTCAGAAAATTTAATATGCTACCCTGAATGTTCTGTAAAATCTTCACTATAGTGTTTTATTTTTCCTCAATAATGTCATTTTCTTTGGTTCTTTTATCGAACTCAATGGTATTGTATGATTCATGTAGCCCAACTCACCTAGTGGGATAAGGTTTAATTACTGATATTGTAATGTCATTTTCTTTGGTGATGGCCAATTCTATCTGCTTCTGAAAAGGTTCTGTTTCAGTCATGCGTGGCAAGAAGATGTTCAGGTCCCTGGTGTCTTCAGCAACAACTCTGGCTACACAGGTGAACAATTATATTTTAGTTTTAACATATTTTTAACTGTTTTGGATGTATTCTTTCCAAGTGGAAGAAGTTACTACCATACAACTGTCCTATACACGAGTTACACTCCTTTTGATTTGTTTAGTTTAACACTAGTGTGGTATGCATGCACTAAATGACTTCTTCATATGTTGGGTTTTGACTACTGTATAAACATATTATTGAATTTCAATATCATATAATATAATATTTATACACATTACATTAATTTAATCGTAATTTTGTATATAATATTATATATTGTACATATATATAGCTTATTGCTTGTTAATAAGTGTTGGAACATATTTGGATCCTAACTTAGGTAACTTTATCAAATAAAACTAAATGTTTCATATTAAACAAGTCACAGCTGTCTCTTAGAATAGTCAAGGCAACAAGGGATAACACCCAAGACTTGTAAGAAGGCATCTAATTTAGGCGTGGGAACTGTAATCCAATAAGTGGCTTGGTAGTATTTCCTCAAGCCTCAAAATGCGAGACACCATGGTTATCATAAGATGGAGAACAAATCTCATGACAACTGGACAAAATGATGCCTTTGATTGACTAAATTTCTACCTAATTCGATACATAACTTTGATTTTAGTGGGAAATTTTAAGATGGAGTTGCTAAATGGAGAAGAGAATATTTTAGAGAGAATCTAGAGGATGAAAATGGTCTCTTATTCTACTATCATTATGCAAAATATCCATATATATAGTCACTTTGTAGACATAGTGGAGGTACCATTTCCTTGGCTGAGAGTAAATGAGTGCCACTTCCTACTAATTTCGGAGTACTAAATGCATTTTAACATGTGAACATGTGATGCATGAGCTGCACATAAATCTAACAAGCTTAACATGGAAGTAGGACATCTTTTCATCATTGTTACACACCTCATGAGTTTGCAAACCCACCAATTTTCCTTTTCTCAATATTAGTTATTTCTCCTTTTCTTTCAAATCCACCCCCAACAAAACAAGTAATGTGTGTTTTTAAGGACAGGGAAGCTGATATATCTTTTATAGATCACACTGTATTGTATCTATATTAAGTTCAAAGACTGATAGATGATGTTCTAAAGTTCTAATTCTTGAACTCCAAGATTATGCTTTTTACAACAATGAATAAGAGCTTATTTTCTAACATGAGAAACCAGGCAGTATCCTCAACTGATTTATACTTCTGTTAGTATCCATCCCATCATTCTGAAACTAATCAATTTATTAAATCAATTAACAAGCAGAAAAATTCTATTGGCAGGGCACTACGTTTTGCTATGTGGTTATGATGCTGGAGCAGATATGTTTGAGATTAGAGATCCTGCCAGCTCTAAGTATCCTCTTTTCCCTCCTTCTACTTCTGGATTTATGTTAAAATTTTCTGTACAACAATATTTTACTGTTATTAAGATCTTTACCATCACATGTGGATCATAAACATGACAATTGGATCCATAACTCATTTAATCATTTAGTCAACGTTTTTTTTCCTTTGAGGAAAAAAAATCTTAGAGCATATAATGCACGTATAAAATTTGGTAAAATTGCATAAATAAGAAATATTTATTTCTCTGAATGGCACCATTTTTTCCATGTTCACCGTTATTTCCATGTCATTGTGACAAATCCACAGAGAATTCCACTTTTTTCAATAATTTTGTGTTGGCATCTAGGGGTTATTGTAATGAATAATGAGTCTTCAAAGCGTCATTTAACATAGTTGCTTCTAGTTTTTTGTCTCTTGGACGAAAAACTGAAGAAAAGAAACTTAGTTTATGTTAAGTTAAATCATATGGCTTCTTCTACTGCATGGGTATATAATCATATGAATCAAACAAGAATTCATAATATGAAATCTAAAACTTTTGAGAACCTGAGAGGAAAAACATTGTACAGTAGAGTTTTCTAATGAAATGGACAAAAATAAATGTTTAGTGAAGCAGTCCTAGAATAGAATTTATTTTCTTCATACTTACTTTGTTATGCATTCTGCATTAAATAAAATAAGTTCAATGAGGTATTTAAGCCATGGGGCTCTCCTACCTAATAGACTAATCTTTTGAATTGAACTCTCTCCTAATGTGCTTAAGCATTAACCCAATTATTCATTGTTTTCTCATATAAGCTGCATCCACTCTGTTGAGCATTCATATTTGTGTGGTTCTTAAAAGAAAGTTCTTTCCAGTTCCAATGTTCATGACATTTATCCAGGCAGTGGATGTTTAATGATACTGATAATGGTTCCATTTTGATTGTATCATTGGTATTGTTTGTTAAGCCTTCTGTTTTAGTGGATAAACGATCTGTTTCCTTAACTATGTTGTTTGAGCATGCTAACTGTTTAGAAGGGTCAGGGTGCTACTGTCAGTTATGGTTACAATTTTGGCTTATGAAGTTCAATCTATCAAGTTTGCACATACTGCTTCTATAACCATTAACCACATATTTGATGAAATAACCTGCCAGATCAGACTAGTAGCATAGGCAAACAAACTCTCCCTCCGGTGCATCAATTTTAGATGTCTACTTTCATGCCTTAGATGACGAAAACCATTTGTGTGGGTGTTCTTAATATTTTGTGTAATGCCTCATGGTTATAGCTTGATTCCTTTTCACTGTAGACTTTACTGATATAGCAAAGGACTCAAACAAACGAGTGAAATGACATCGGTCAAATCATTATTTTTATTTTATTAATTTTCAAAAACAATATGCTGGAATATGACAAACATCTGCATATTATTTGAGTGGATAAATTATTGCCTAGTTCTTTTTGTCATGTTGATCCTAAAATGAGAGTTGATTGGTCATCTTTAGAAATTCACAAATTTGAAATTCCCTGAAAATATGCAGGAAACATAAGAGGATCTCTTCGAAGTCCTTAGAAGAAGCTCGCAAAGCCTTTGGTACTGATGAGGACCTTCTGTTGGTAAGTTAATTCATCGTATACTTCTTACATATTTGTGTGAAATAATAATTGCTTTTTCTTGCATGGCCAAGCAGATATCTTTGGAGAATAGCACTACCCTCCATCAACCTTCTCTGCAACTTTCCATCGATGTCAATACCTATTCTTGATTTTTCTTTCCCTGTTTTGCAACGGTTTATGAGTTGTATTGCTGCATTTTGTTTTGTTTTTTTTTTCTCTTTTTTGCATATATAGCATATTCCTTGTGTATTTTAGGTGCCACATTTAGTTTTTTTGTATTTCTATTCCAGTAAAAACCTCTTGAAATGGTTTCTTCTGGGTTGTACGCATTTTGTAGGTTTACGCAAAACTGTATAGTAAAATGTCAATTCATTCTAATCTGTGTATTCAGACAACTGTAATTAGTGTAATGTCTTTAATGGATTCGGAGTTCAATTGCATTCCTCCACCTGCATAAAATGTTTCCATAACCATCGGATAACGTGACATCGGTCTTCTTTATTAATAATTCTTTAGGTAGATTATTGTTCAGCTTACCTTTTCTTGTAATTATGAACAAATTCAATACGGTCACTCATAACAGGTGAATACTATCTAGTAGGAAGGTTTCCATGATCATAGCAATGGCACTACAGAAGACAAGATTGCTTCAGGTATTATCTTTTCAATAAATGCATCTGATGCCACCATTTTTTCAGTGAATTTCGTACTCATTCATGACATGTTCGACGTACCATTAAACATTAAATGCATCCTCTGTCATTTAACGTGTTTTACTCTGAATATATGAATGCGTGTATTATATTATATTCTACACATATAAACACTCGCACATGCGAGAGGTAAGTGGATGCAGTCCTGGTTTCGGGGCTTTTCGCCATTTGGCTCGGGTTTTGATACTATTTCCTAAAATATGGATCTAGTTGTGGAGCTCATTTAAAAACTAGAACAATTTTATCAGCAAGCAAGCATGGTTAAGATTCAATAATTATATTATTGGTGGCTATGTTATTGCTGTGTTTTCATCGAACAATTGTTGTCATAAGTGATTAATTTTTTTGTGAATGACGGTGGTGGAGGCATGGTGATGGAAGAAATGAGTTGGTCAAAACGGTGATAGATTCTGTCGTGTAAGTGGAACTCACTTTTCCAAGAATCTTCTAAAAGTGTTTCCCGACACACCGTCTCTTTCCCGCGGAACAACGAAACATGCTCGTCCATAACTTGTTTTTATCAAATTAAATATTAGGACTTCGTTAATAAGTACTTCCTGAAAATAGTTAAAAACAAAAATATTAATGCAAATAATAGCAAAATATTAGAGAAAGAATAATAACAACATATTATTTTAATTCTTTTAACATAGCTACGTTTATTTTAGGGGGAAGGCGGGAAAAGAGGGCCAAAGCCCAACTTTAGCTCAACCCTAAGTTCATACTACATAATGCCATGATTATATCCGATTATTATTTAGAAGAACTAGATAAAAATAAGACTTTATCATATTTTTTATTCTTATAAAAGTGGCCCCTTTAAAATTAATCATTAAATTTTTTTTATAATTTAATATCTAGTATAGTAACTAATAGTAACTAGTAATTGTTATGGATCTAGATTTTTTTGCTATTTTGCAAAGAACTTAGTTTTCAGTTTAAATTTGCTTAAATAAAATACAGTTTACTTTAAATTTGTTTAAACGAATTTGGTAAAGTATGATTTTAGCTTTAAGTAAAAAAAAATTGTTTAAGCAAATTTAATAAAAAAGTAATTTTTGTTTAAGCTAAAATTATAAAAAAAAATTAAAATTTCATCTTTTTCTTTTCTAAACGAAAGAAAAATTAAAAAACATTTGTAAAAATTATGTAGTCACACTTTATGGTCATATTATAAAATTTTAAGTGTTTTAAAATATGTAATAATATAAATATTTCTTAACTAATTTTTTAAAATTATTATTTTTATAATTCTTATCATTATTTTCAATAATTTAATTTAATTCCAAATAGTTTTATCAAACTAATATTTAGTACATCTAGTATACTAAATAATATATTTAGAATATTTAGTGTGATGATAAAATAAAAAAAAATTATAATTTAAAAAATAAGAAGATAAAATTTTAAATTTTTTTACAATTTGACCTTAAACAAAAATTATCTTTACATTTAATTCATTTAAGCAAATTTATGAGTTAAATTAAAATATTTTTTCTTTCAAATTTAGCTTAAATGAATTTAGAGATCTACAGGTTCCCCCAAAAGCGCGGACCCCAATGGTTACTGCTCATCATTATTTTGTGCAATAAATAAATATTATTCAATTAATTGGTGGTAAATATTAATGAGAATGGTGCGAATGAATTGTCCGTGTGGTGCAGAGCTACAAGTTGGAGAGTACAAGGATATACTTCGACCGTCTCCATTGGCTGTTCATCCTACTAGCAAATTTGGATGGGTTGCAATACTTGGGTTGACTTTTTTGAAAGAGATTCAATCCCAAAATCAAAAAAAGACAGAGAAACCCTGGAATTTTTTTTTTCTAGGGCTCTATTTCGTGGCGTTCAAAAGTGGAAGCCTCCAGATTTGAGTGTTTCGTGAAATCAAACTCCGATTACGATTGGTGCGAGTTGGAATTTGCACGCCGGGAAGGAGTAAAAATGGAAATGAGTTTGAGGTTAGTGAAAATAGCTGGTTTTGGCTAAGCTGAAGCCACGACGATGCCGTAAAATGGGTGAAACAGTGTCGTGAGAGGATGAATGATGAAGAATGTTTGTAGAGGAAGAGAGCCGAGAGAGTGAGCAAGGTGCTGCCAGATAAGGATACACTTTTACGCTGTAGTTTTATATGATAGGATTTTTATTTTATTTTTAAGAATATTTCAAATTTTCCTCTGCTTAAAGTACTTATAAAGATACTCTAATAATAAAGTTAATTCTTGATATAAGACAATAAATATTATTTTATATTTTAAAATTCTCTCTTGTCATTTTTACCTTTTTTATAGATATTATATTGAGTTTTAGTAGGTTAATCCTAAATTATTATTTTGATTATTTAATTAATTATTTTATTTTGTCTATTAATTTATTTTAATTTTGATGTAATTGAAAAAGTATAAATACTCTTCGTCTTGAAATACAGTTGAAGGGGTATTTATTTTTAAATTAACTTTTGTGTGATAAAATATTAAATGACAGTAATTTTAAATATTTTAAAAAGTAAATTTAAAAAAAAATTAAAAGACAATATTCTTATACGAACTAAAAATATAAAAATAAAAAAAGGCAATGACATTTTTATCTGCTTACAATAATTGTAACATTTACTGGTTAAATCAGACATCACTTGTGCTTGTCACTCGTCTGTTCTTCAGAGGTTACTTTCCCGCTGTTGCCGGTATTACAACATGTCCGCTGTCAAATAGTAGTTTCTTGTTTTTTTTTTTTTTTTTCCCTAGTATTTCTCACTTTTATTAGTGATACTGTTTCACACTCTTTGAAACACTCTTACATGCACGCGGCACGTGCACACACAAATGCGTAATGAACAACTTTGTAAAACCAGTATCCTTTTTTTTTCCCTAAAATGATACTTGTTTTTGTTTTAAATGTTCAATATAAGATTTTTCTGATTCAATTTTTTCCATGGGAGTAAAAAACACAAAAATGAAACAAATGCACTTAACAGTTGTCACAAATTTCCTTATATTTCGTACATTCTTAAATATAAATAAACCTATTCATCACTGGGACAAATTCTCAAATGATGATTTGATAAAAGTTTACAAGAGTCGAAGAGACAAACTTCTATTCAAGCCATAATTTAGAAATTTCATAATCGAAAACCAAACATGATCAAGTGTTCGGAACACCATCATCGAGATCCATTATAACAATGTCAAAAGTTGTCAACGATAAATGCGAATCAATCGTCAAGGCGCACCTAACTTGGACAAAAAAAAAAAACGTAATGATACACATATTTTTCTGTATCACAAACAATACTCATAAGAGATCATTTTATTTAAATTAAATAGAGTTATAATAAATAACCGTTCTTTTCAAATATTTAATACAGTTATATTTTAAAAAATTCAAACTCAATGCTATTACGTTGTTACTCTAAATTTTTTAAAAAATGAATATGATTTGTTGAATAAAATAATAATAAAGTGAAGTGGATAATGAAAGTGGAGGCATGTGCAGGCTTAGGTGCTGAGCATGAGTGTAGCACAGAGAGGAGTACATGAATTTTCATAGAAAAAGTAAAAGGAAGATCACAGTAGCCCATGTTACAAAAAGTTTGAGACGAAGACATCTCTCTATCATCTTAACACGAATCATTGTCCTTTTGCCGGAATTGGCTATCCATTTGTTTAATATTTACATAGTGAAAGTGGTGGTCCAAATTCAATGGATAAAAGAAATACATTTATACACACATTAACGATTATAATATATAGAAGATCCAAATATTTGATTTTCTTAAGTCATAACAGCTTCCCTGTTTGGTTGTTTGTTGCCTGTAACTATTGTACTGTTTTTTTCCCCAATCTTTGATGTCTCTATGCCTTAAACTCAAATGGGTGAGAGGCAGAATGTGTGTATGTACACCAATAAAGCCAAATTCAACGCACCCATTATTCGGCAGATCTATTATACTGCTCTGCATGCTATGCCTATGTCCTGTTCGTGCCATCACCAGATTTTAATGAAAACGACGGTGATTTGAATATCTCCTCCTTCTATTCTTTTTATTTTTCATTCTCCTTTTCGGTTATATTCAAATAAAAATGTATCATGTGTTTGAGAAAATAACATAAGCTTCAACTTAATTCTGCTTGCGCCTTTTGTTCAGACTATTAATGTAAGCTAATTCAAATAAAAATTTGCATGAACCACGAATAATTTATCTGTAACTAGAGTGGCTTATGGAGAATGTAGAGGCTACAATTTGAATGTCGAGGGTAATTACTTAGAGACAGTATCAATGACGTACTATTATTATGTTACGCTAATAAATATTATTTTTTTTGTATTAAAAAGAAATGTAATTATTGAATACTTTAAATCTCGAGTTGTTGAAGAAAATACTGAGATAAGTTATTTATACCATTCATCTTGTAGTTTCAACAATTCATCATTTTAACCCTTTTAACTCAATTCAATCTTCAGTTTATGTAAGTTTAATCTTCTATCTTTGCTTTTATGCAAATTATTTGTCAGTTCAATTGTTGTTCTTTTTTCTCTTCTCTTTCCTTTGTTTTTATTATGTTCTACTTGTTATATAACATTAATAAAATAAATGTATGTATATAAGTTTTTGACGCAGAACGAGACACATACTTAGTTGCTATTTGCTTAATTACTTTCTTCTGCTTCTATATGAGTTTTTGCTAGTTTACCAGAAAAATTCTTAATTTATGCCTTTATTAGCACTTCCATTCTTAACTTTACAACTTTTTTTTTTCATGCAATTAGTTTAATGCACGCACTTAAATTTATTTTTTTTTATCGCCAGCTCAGATGACAGAAAAATCTTTTAACTTGACTGATCTTGATTTTAAGTTAAAATCCATGTTCTTTTATTTTAATGCCACAAATTCATGTTGATAATTATTTTTTGTCTTCTTTTTATTTGCTTCACAATTTATTTGAATCAACTTCTTGTTAAGTCAACTAAGAAAAGAATTTCCTCATGTCTATGTTTTTGTATTTTTATGTAAAAAAATGCAAAAATATAGTAACATGACTCTCATGTTTGCCGCAGAAAATGAGAAAATTCAGATTCAGTTAACTAGTTTGAATTGGACTCTTGCTGACATATTTATTATCTTATTGATACTTACACACTCACATTTATTAGTAGTTAATTTAAGTTTAATTAATTATGTCACTTATTTATGTTTTGTCAAATACAACTTTACTTTTGTTAACTAATTTTGTCATCAATTAATTGCATCATTTAATCAAATTTCTTATCAAAATGTTTTGCTTGCACGTGTGCTATCGTAGTTTTAAATTTCATCATTGATCTATCAATTACAAATAATAAAACATGATTTAAGAATACCGCATAACCTAACACGCGACTCATCATAGGGTTATTGTTGTCTATTTAAACTTGATTTATTAATGAAATTAAATGTATATAATAAATAAAATATTTGATTTGTGTTTGGAAGTGTGAAGTCTAAAATGAATAAAAGAATTAAAAAATGAAATGATAAAGAAAAAATAAAAATAGTTTAGTTTGCTTAATGTAGAGTTAATCTGGAAAAGCATATCTATTGGATTTGATGCCGTACTGCAAATCAGATACAGAAGGAAACAGCTGTTACACTGACTCAGACTGACATATACAATTCCCATATCCGTATCTATAACACCACACTTCTTAATTCTTTCTTTATACTAATCGCTGCTTTTAACCACACTAATTCAAACTAAATCAAAACTTTGTTATATAAAAATCAAAAACTATTCAATTCCTTTTAATTAAATAAGTTTAATGTCAATCCAAAAAGTCAGTCTTCAGAGTATAAAAAAATTTATGTATAAAAATTAAAATAAAAAATATGTTTTATATGTAGACAATAATAAGAAAAAAACAACGAAGAGAATTGCCGCCAAAAGTGTTTTAAGTTTGGCGCCTAAAAAGAATAGAGTTGACAGTGGCCTCTGAGACATCACTTCACTATCGCTGCTCATAGCCCCATACAGATTTTTTATTTATTTATACTTATTTAAATAAATAAAATATTTATTATTTATTATTTTTCAATTCAAACTGTAAAAAAAATGTATGTTGTAAAGATATTGGTGTGTTTAATTTTCATTAACACAAATTTATAAACATACAAGTAAAAAAATAACAATTAATTACTTTTTGATAAATTTACATTAACGAATTCGAAGACTTACTTTGATTTTATCCTATTATAGCAACGATGAACTGTGATTAGTTTCCCGCCAATGCCACTTTGAGTAACGTTGTTGTCTCTTTCGGAAGGTCAATCATTCGAGTTCCCGCCATTACCACACCAGAAGATGATGTTTCGTTGTTTTCTTTTTCCTCAAACTCAAATTTGGCGGGAATTCTTTATATAACTAGTGAGTCACGTGCACACACTTGAATTACCAATAACTTAATTAGTAGATCAATTACATTAAAGTCAAAAAGCAAAGTAATTAACGGAGCAATTATAAATTCTATATAATAAAACAATTTGAAGCGCAAAACTCTATGAGAATATATTTTACTGAAATTCTTCAATGGTGTGTTTAAACGAAAAATTATTAATTTGATTTCATAAAACTAATTTTAATGCAAAAGTTACATTTTCTGCTTTTAAACCTCTGCTCAATTAATTTTTTTAATAGTATCAAGCGTGTTTGATAATAATAAACAAAATTATTAACTAGGAATTAATTGATAGAAATCATTGCAGTTTAACTTGTGATCTTAAATTTAAATTTTAATAAACATAATTATATTAAATATTAACTTGACTCGAACATTATATTTAGTAAAAGATTTATTGGTTTAGAAAGAAAAGAAAAAAGAAAAATATGAAACAGGTTTTCTAATTTTTTTTGGTTGTGTTTGTGATTTTGCTTACATAAACGAAGGGGCATAAGCGATGTTCCCGTGCAATCAATAATGTACATACGTTTATGAATTACAGGTGCTTCTTTACTAACTCACGGGGTTTTTGTGGATACTTGGGACAGATAGAATTTACTGCAATAAATGCAACATCCTTTTCTTTGTTTTTTTCCTACCAAATCGTTTTTCATCTTTAATTGAAAATCATTTACTGATAAATAAATTGAAAAATAGGCTAACAAAATATAAAAAACACGAACTATTTATTATTAACTGAGGAAGGCAATGTAGGAGAAAAATTTCACGAGATGGACACAAAACAGACTTAACTATTATTTTACTATTTTTAACTTTTTTAAATTAATATTTTGTAAAATTACTTGTTTGTTAAATTTTGTTAACCTTGAAACTAATTATAGTCAAATATTAACATGACAAGTAACTTTAAAATATTGTCCATGGTATAAACAACATTTTTAAAAGAATTAAAGGAATTAGTTAAAATATTTAATAAAATGCATCGCAAAATTATTGACCAGTGGTTGATAGTATAACCCTTAACTTTATAGGGGAATGAATATTAATTTTAGAGATAACAAAAGTTATTAACTTTTTTATTGAGTGGAAATATTTTCAAGTGCTAAATTAAGAATTTTTTTTTTTTTTAAATCCTGGAAGTGATTTTGTTTATGTTAAATATATAATTTTTTATAACTTATAGTAGCATAAAAATTAAAATTAATATATTTACCGAGTTAAATTTTAAAATTAACATATCTAAAAATGGATCATGTATGCAAAGCAGGAATTATGATTGAACCGAGCAGGCATTAACATTTGAAATAATGTGAAGTGTGTGTGCAAGCGATTGTTCCACTTGCGCATCTTTGCGGCGGGTCTTGTGATTGGCATTTTCATTGGCATGCGCTGTAAATGTAGTATGAGAAGGGAACCTTTATGTTATCACTTATCAGCATGTAAATGAATATAAACTTATGAAGCTTACAATGTCAGCAAAGGAACATGCAAAGATAAGGATAATATTTGAAGTTTCTATTGACCATTTCCCTTTGCCTTGCCAGGGACCAGACAGAAGGAAAAGCAAGAAACTAATGCTAATTAGGATTAATAATACCATGTTTGGGTCAAATGTCGCAATGATTATGTCCCGTGCTTTCATTAGTGACGCAGAGTATACTAATTAAAGATCCCAATTCATGGGGTCACTCCCATGACCTCAACAACATGATATTTACATGTGGGTTCCATTTCTGATTTTTTGTCCCAAAAAGAAAATAATAAGAATCCCATAGCCAGACAAGGAATTAAGGTCCTTCATTTATGGTTTAGAGTAACCTAAATGCCATTTAGCATAAAAAATTGTCAGCACAGTTTTTATAATATTTTACAGTATATCATTAGTTTGTGTTAGGAAATATTACGTTAATAAATAATGCATTTTGTTTTTTTAGACTCTATAAAGTTGAGTAGATTTAGTTATAATCAATTGTGCAAATATGAAATAATAACAATATATTTGTACTATTATTTAAAAACATTTCCCCCAGTTTTTGGGCCCAAATAAAAGGCAGAGCTAATTGCCGGAATCCTCTTCATCAGACACGTTGAAGGGAAATTTGATTATATACATTTTCGTATATATGGGTGATACGCTTTTCCTTTTAGTGTGAAATACATGTTAAAATTGGCCCTTTAGAGTGCAATAAACATTTTAGAAACTTTAGAGTAATCGTATCTGGATCATTAAATATAGTAAACGCGTAAGATTATTACAAACCATGTAGAAGTTAAAAATTGTTTTTTTAATTAAAATTTTGCCATTAAAAATATGTAAAAAGAAAAAAGAAACAAAGAACTGATGGTAGAGCTATCTAGCTTCAGGTATGTTGAAGAGGGCTAGGCTAAACACAAACGTGGATTTTTTTCTCTAATGATGTAGTTAATTTTTTCTTGAATTTAATTGAATTTTAATTTGACGTATAGTAATTATTTGTTCATTATAATCAAATGTCAAGTTACAAGCCCTTTGTGCATGTTACACTTTAAAGAATTACATACGACACTCCTTTTTATTGATATGTTTATTTCTACATAAATTTCAATTCTAACTATATCATTGATAATAAATATATTATATCTATGACCTAGTTACAACTTCACAGAATGCTCTTTATTCACATTTCCATACAATCTTCTTTTTTTATTTTTTTCTTTATTTCAAACTTACCTATCATTTAGTGCACCGATTGCTTGATTCACCCAATTGTGTAAACCAAGGAGTGCTGTAACTTTTCGAAGAGGCTCTCGCCAAGGGCCTTATGACACAAATTGCCTTACTACTGCTACTATTCATGACATTGCAATAGAACAACCTAACTTAAATATAAAATTAACTACAATTTTTATCAATCCGTAATGATACGTTACGAAGGGGAAACATGTAGATGAACCGACAAAACATGTAATTATATTAAATATTTTGAGAAATTTTTTATGGCTACATTGATATTATCATCTTTTTTTTTAACTTGCTTCCTACTTCCTTACTTTGTTTTCCTCTTTGATGAAAGGGCCATAGATGTGAGGAGGCAATAAAACCGTAGGGAGACATAAGAAATGACCTCACTTTGATGAAAGGGCCACAATCTGAAAACACAATTATTAAACTCGACGAGTCTGATGTGCAAAAAGATTAACATAATAATGTAATTTAACCAATAACTCGATGTAAGTTTCTCTTAAGACCTATAAATTCCACCATGGTTTTAATTGACATAAAATTTAACGCATGTCTGAATTCAAGTTAAAAAAATTAATAAACATAAATTCAACGTAAAAATTATAATCAATAATATTAAAGTAAATATAAATTTAATACTCAATTAGACACAAAACTAAATTTGTACTAATCTTTTACTATAAGTTTTTTTTTTTTTAAGGTTTGTAAGCAAATGGGTCCGAGCACACGTCTTGTATTCTTTCTAGTTATCTGGGCAAAGGTTTAAAATTGTAATTCAATACAAGATAACTGTGTATTTATCTATATTTATGTATGTATAACGTAATCACATTGCTTCATGGGTATATGATACGAGCCTGGTCTTTTCATTAAATTCAAACATTACAAAATTTTAAGTCAAGTGATCTAAAACAAGAATCTTGCTCAATTTAAATTTTTATGAGAATATAATGGCAGCAAAATTTTTGGAGCACATAAAAGGAGCGGCACCATAGAACCAAGAGGAGTGGGAAAAGAGGAACATGGGTGTTGTAGCATTTGGAATTGGATAGAGTTTGGATACGATTAATTCCAATGATGCATACTACTCATTCTTATCCCTTATGCTTCAAATAATAAAGTTGCTAGTTTCACAAGCAAATTAAAAAGCACAATATCAAAGGATGTGTGACAAGCGAAAAATATACTCATTATATTTCATATCACATAATCGTAGAGAATTACCTGTCGAAGTAGTTAAATTACACAATACGCTGAGAAAGGCATCATCAAGAATCATTCTAGCAATTTAATAAAGCTCCAAATTGAATCATATATCCATATGCGGACACAGTGAGGGTATCAACGTGCATCTGCATTAGCCCAATTTTCATTTTTGCAGCAAACAAAAAGTCAATCTTCGTTTAATTCGAATATTGTCCAAATCACCATGTATAACGACCCCACCTATCTTTTTGAATTTACATAAAACTTGAAATAAAAGCCACCATCGGCGGCAGATCTATCACATTTCAAAAACTAACATCAAGAATAATTCAAAATATGAGTCAGAAACCTAAAAGTGTAAACCTGATAGTGAATCTTGCCAAACTCCAAAATTTAATTCAATTTTTCTCAAAAGCAACTAGACAAAAAAAGAAAAAAACCCTGGAAAGCGGGGTTTCAGGCATTTGAAATAGTCTGTTTAAAATTCCAAGATTAAAGATAGTTATTAATATATTTTTTTATATTTAACTCTTAAAATGAAAAGAGGGTTTTGCAATAGTGTAGTAAAAACCATGGCGAGAGAGGAAGTAGCAGTAGTAAAAAAGATGGTAGCTTATTGAATGATATAAGATTATATGAAATAGGGTATGGTAATGGTATGCATGAAATGGTGATGGTGAATGAATTTAAGACTGGGGAAGAGTGGACAAATGGCAGGTGGATTATGCAAACAAAAACACGGACAATTGTCTCCAACCACTGGGCCATTGTTCCAGTTGTTCTCAAATTGAACCTCTCTCTCTCTGTCTCTCTCATATTTTCATACATTATTATTATTTATTTATTTTGAAAATTGAAATTTGGGAGTGCCTCAAAAGGACCCTGAAACCTTAATAAAAGCAGATTGTCTTCAACATTCTATGCTCCAACTCCCCACTCCAAAGTACTCTCTCTCTCTAAATCCTTTGATTTCTTTGTTGGGTCACTTGGGCCTGCAAAACCAGCAACCGCTTCAAGCCTCATTCATTATTAAACCTTTCCCAGCCATAACCCTCACTCTTCACAGCGCTTCTTTATTCTCTTCGCCTATTAACGCTACCATGGCTAAACCCCTCTCTGGCGCAGACCACCGCCTTCTGCCGCACTTCCTCTCTGACGCCGATTTGGCCTTCCCCTCTGAGTTCCCTTACGAGTTCGGCGTCTCTTCTCCGGCGGTGGAGTCGGTGGCGGGCTCCACCGAGACAGAGAGCAGCGACGAGGAAGAGGACTTCTTCGCGGGTCTGAATCGGCGACTCAGTCAGTCATCGCTTCACGAAACTCGGAAGCAGCTCGTCGCTGTACCCATCAAAGCCGAAACCGCCGACACACTTACTAAGATTTCGGCAAAGGCTTTGGGTTTGGCACTGTCGCCTCAGTCAACGCTGAGTGGAATCGGAAGCTGGTCAGGTAGGAGCGGCGTCTCCGGCGACGGAAGTCCAAACGGGTTCTCTCGCGTACCCTCGCCCTCGACGACGTCGTTTTGTGAAAGCGACCCCTGGGAAGTTATCTACGCAGCTGCCGGACAAGTGGCAAGGTTGAAGATAAACAACCAAGTTTCACAGTTCGATTTCCAGAACAATAGAGGCTTATTAAGCCAAGTTCGCACTAACCAGAGCTTCAACCAGGTTAGTTCAGCTTGTTCAAGCTAAGCCATTGGTTTTTATTTTTATTTATTTTCTTTTTCTGATTTTTATTCGCGTTGTTGGCTTTGCAGGTTCAGCAACCTATGAGACAGAAGCAACAGGGTGGTTCGGTTTGGGGGAAACAAGTTAACCCGAACCGTTTGGTGGCTCAGCAGCAACAACTACATGTTCAGAACGGAGGGCGTGAGTATGGTTATGAGAGCGTGAAATGCACGCGTTCTTTGTCTTCTCCTCATTCTGCGTGGCCTTCTGTGCAACTTCAGCAACAAAACAATCGGGTACAGTATAACGGATCCGGTTCACGGGTTGGAGTTCCGGGTAGGCCTTCTGTGAAAAAAGGGTGTGGCGGAACTGGAGTGTTCTTGCCTCGCCATTATGACACTCCTTCTGAGCCTCGCATGAAAACTGGTTAGTTAGTGATCCTGTTTTTTATTTCTCCCTTTTTCCCTGAAGTTGTGTTTGTTGTCTTGTTCGATTTTGTCTTACGGTGTTGTCTTGTTTTTAGGTTGTGCTCCTGTTCTGTTACCGGCTAAGGTGGTTCATGCTTTGAACGCCGCTTCTCAAACGCACTTCTCCAATGCCTTACCTACGGATTATGGTGAGTGGGTTTTTCAGTTTAAGTCTCTTAGGAGACTAGTGAAGTTTTGGCATGACTACTGAATTTACTTGTGTTGTGTGGTTATTTTGGTTTCAGATGCCTTGTTAGCAAGGAGAAACGCGCTTCTCATGCAGCAGAGGCTAAGCGTGCGGCGGGAAGAGCCAACAAACTACGAAATTCGCCTACCTCAAGAGTGGACTTACTGATTCTATTGACTGTTGAAACTAAAGGCTTAATGTTCTCCAAGCAATGCTTCCTTGGAGAAAATATTAGTTGTTTGTTTTGGTTTTTTTACTAAAGATGAAATTCAAGAATGTGTTTGGCTAGTTTAGTTGCAATAAAATATCCAGTTTTTCCAGGAAGAAAGTTGCAGCTGTTGGGGGTCTGGTTTTAAGTTGAAATAGTGAAAAGGATGTAGTTTAGACAAAGCTTGTTTTTCTTTTACTTTTTTCCCCTTTTATATTATTATTAGTTGTAATTGTAATAATAAGATATAGAGCAGGTCATTTTCTTTTGCATCGTTATGGTTATTGATGATACTGATGGGCTAAAGCGCGAGGTATGGTTCAACATTGGCAAAGTTTCAAGTCAAGCTAGGACGAAAAGTGTTGAAAGATTAGTTGATTACCCATGTGAAAATCCTTGCTTTTTATGGTATATAGTATGTAATAAGTTAATACTATATGTAATAAAAGTAGCTCTTTTATGTAATTTGCCATTTACTATTCATGGAAAAATTTCCACTTCATTCTTTGTTTTGCTTTGTGGTTGTGAATCGAAAATTAAAAGGGGTTTTCACTGAGATGGGTCACCTCCCATCTTTGGTATTTATGCTCAACCGGCAAGGGCCAGTTGATGTGTCCATGACTCTTTGAGATATTTTTTCCTCCAATGTTATTTTCCATGAATTATCCGTTTAATTTAATATTTTTACTTGAATGAATAATAATAATGAGAGTAGAGTGGGAGGGTTGAGGGAGAAATAATAGATGTGTATTGCTTGCTAAGTTAGGCGTTGAATTTGATTGAAGGAAATGGATGGTGGGGGGATATAAGAAGAGAGGGAATGGGATATGCATTATGGGGATGGATTTATGCGTACGTTTTTTGGTTGGATTTTGATGGGTACTATGGGCCCATTGTCTCAATTCTCAACCTAGTCGGTGGGGCCCATCTATATCTGTTACTGCCCTCTTCTATCTGTATCTCCCGCCTTTATTTTTTTCCTTAAACAAGCAAATAACGAAGACATCATTGAAGGTTGTGATTTGTGATTTTGACTTGGTCAAACCTTCTATCATACTGCTATAAATTATTATTTCATTTTTAACCTTTTTTAATTCAATTTTTTTTGGGTTCACGTGCCCTGTTCCCTTCCCCCCCTCATCCCTAGCAATACCATTATTTTATTTTACAAGTGCGGTGAGGGTAGTTTTAGACATGCGAAGTTTAATATTTAAAAGTGACTATAGGGGTATTGAAAGTTATCTTATTTCTTTGCTACTTAAGGTCCTAATATCTGGTTTTGATGATAAATAAATTTAACAATGCAGAAGTGATTTTTCACTTTAAGTTGGGAATGTAAACTGTAGTCTTTTTATCATATGGGAGATTAATTTCGCTAAATAAACTAAAGTCTTGTTCATCCCAGAAAAAGTTGAATATTCAAGAATTTAGGTTGTCACTCCAGGTTAGAAAATTTGCAGTGCTTACTTGGATTTGCCTTTCTTTAACTCTTTTAAAATATTTAATTATTTATAAATATAATTATACTTTTATTATGAATTTGAAAATTAATTTACCAAAATTCAAAATAATCGGAGGCAGAAAATAATGTTTGCTGCATAATTTATTCTGGGCTCATCAAGTCGACGTGTCTGGTGGAACTCAGGAAAGTTCCTAAACAATTAGAAACTAAAGTTTTGTTCGAATATATATAGTTGACGAATTTTCTTGCACAAATTTGAGCATAACGTAAATTTCTTGATATTTTCATTAAGATTTTGTTATGCAATAAGTATTATAGCTGTCTTAATACATTTGATTATTAATGTTATAATCATAGTGATAGAGTGGGAGTGGACTACAGCTATAAAGTTGTTGACGTAGAAGATTAAAATAGGTGCAATGAGATGGTACTCGATTAGGGATGGTGTGTGCATGTGATGGAGTGTACGGTGCAGCTTCATTCATTTGGTTTATGCAACATAACAAACGCATCGCATAAGCTCTACCCTAAGTCACGTGTGGCTACATCAGACAACAATAACGCCCAATTAATAATTTTATTTATAGGTCTTTGATTCAGACATGTTTCACCGTTCACCCTTTGTTTGTAAGAACCATTTGGAAACTTGATTTGATTTGGTTTTAGGCCCAATTTCAAATGAGAATTCTAGGATCCAAGGAAATTTGTCAGCTTCAGACAGTTGAAACTTTAGTGTATTTAATTTATACTCTGTTTGGCTTAATTGGAAAATCTCAATGATGCTCACTCGTGTCGTATGCTAGGCTTTAGGGAACGGTCAGTAAAAAACAGTTAAAGAACAAATAGGTATCGGTGGGGAAAATGAATGCCATAAATTCGTTTGTTTTGTTTGGTTATTGCATTGTTAATCAAAGGGACTAGATGGTGTGTTAGATTTGTCCCTAATAAGCAACAAATTCCTGTCTCCGTTAAAAGTCAATAATTGCTATTGAAGCAAGTTGCTATAAGTGTATGCTCACCTATTAAATACATGAAAATTTAGTTAATTTTATTTTAGCTCGATAAGAACTGTAAAAATCTCTTTTTTAATGTTTAATATAGTTGTATTCATTAAAATTTAAATTTGAGATTACAAGTAACATTTTCAAAATATGTGTGTGCGTGTGTGATTTTCAGCCAATTATTGATTGGCCCTTTATTGATAAAGCTCTCCATTTGGCTTTCCTAGGGGTGAAGAGCTCCTATTCGAAGAAAGAAAACAAATTGATGAAGGCTATGTGGTTTTCAATCCCTCAATTATATGGCTTAGGCTTTGCTCACAAGTAGCAATATATGAAGCAAAGCCTGCAAATAATGTAAGGTAACATGCTACAAGAGATGGGTTGTCAACACGTGGATGGTCACAGTGGTGTTAGAAGTTGCTGTGACATCATCATGGGGTTACCATTTTTTTAGTTCTTTTTTCTTTTTCTATAATTTGCTTTCCATTGGATGGATAGGGCTGAGAGCTACTTATTTTGTGGCCCATGTCTAGCCGTCAATCACGTTATTATGGGTCCATTCTGGATCCAGATCTTTTTTCTTGGTCCATTGTATTTTTATACCCTTTTTTATCTTTCTATGCTACGTACAAAGTAACGACTCTTCCCACCGGAAAACGGGGAAAAAAAATATGACATGTTTACGTACGAATTAATTATACTGTATACACTTTGTCATCAATAATTAAAATTTGACGTTAATAATGTGAAAAACAAAAACTATTAGATATAAACTTTGTAACACGCTCTGTATTCCATGACCCTCAGAGTAATAATAATAAAATTTAAAGAAATAGTTATTATAAAACATTTACTAATATTAGTATATTAAATATCATAATTTTTAATGAAACTTTATATTTATTAAAAAAATTTAACTATAAAACACAAGTAAAACTTTTTTAATTGCAATATAAAAATTATGTTAGTTTTGACCAATTATTTGATTTGATTTTTCTAAAGGTTTGACCTCCTTTTTCATCTTTGTTTAAAAGATTACCTCTGCCATTATTGTAACCTCTTCAATAATTAAAATAATTTCAGTTATTTTTACTCTATGCAAAACTTATTTGATCACGTAAATAAATTTTTGTTTCTTTATCTTCTTAAGAAGTTTTTTTCTGGTTTAAAAGGGAACGAAATGCTCAAATTTATCACATTCTAAATAGGACAAATCGATTTTATATTTCTAGTTTTATTTTAAACTTGGAAGACATTTTAAAATGTTCGATCCTTAGATTATGATGGATAGCAGCCAAATCGTGTAAATATTCGTGCTTTGGATTACACACTAAATTAACAACAAAGACGCTTAATGTGTGTGATTCATTCATGTGCATGTGGTTACTATAAGATTGGTTCTATAATTCGATGCACGACCATCCCTCTATTAATGATTGATCTGAGTGATTTGTCACAACCAAAGTCCTTCCAATAATTTTATGCCCATATACATCTACTAATAATTTGTTAGTGTTATGCATGCTCATCTGACCTTATCACTGACCGCCGTGCAAAGTTAATCATTGGCCGCTAACAATCTATTAAAAATCCAAAAGGTAATCACATTAATTTCTGGCTTTTTTCAATTTTGATAAATCTAGTGTTCTACCCTTTTTATTTTGGATGTTAATTATAAATATAAATGCTTAATGGGCTATGATTAAGGGACCGTAGATGAATAGAAAAATAAATAAAGATAAGATGCAAAAGTATAACTTCTTATCTGTTTAATATATATCAGAATAGTAAAACAGACGTGTACATAGACATTGATTTTGTTGATTTTGCTGTGAGCTACCACTGAGATTGCAGAGTTGATATGGAACGATGATGCATTATTTAATCTCAAATCCTTATATTTTTACCTTGAGAAGAAAAGGAAAAACCTTAACTTGAACCAAGTAAAACTTTTTACTGACACATTTATAGTTTTTAATTTGTTTAAGCGTTAAAGGCATTTATTTTTATATTGGTCTTTCTGTGATTGCGAATACCGAATCAACTTAGAGTTGTCATTTCCTAACTTTATTTTTTGGTCAAGAGTCATTTCGGAACCTAAGGAGAGCATCTTGCAGTTTTTTCAGCAGACTGTATCGAGACAACATGAGGCCCATCATGCAACAAACAATCCCATGAATTAAGGTTTGAATTGATGAGTTCATTTATATTAATCAGATACATACATGGCTGCAATAGAGTTAGATATAATAACAACAACTAACCTTAAAACAAAAAAGAATGAGTGAATAACAACTAAGCTAACGCTCCTAGTCCTACAAGAATATGCTAGAAAATCTTCGAAAAATGCTAATATACAGTGCACTTAAATAATTCTGAATGCGATTCAATATAATTGTTAAATTACTTTTTGAATAAACATCTAATTTAGTCTTAAAAATATTTTCTAGAAAAGCTCACTAAATAGTTTTTAGAAATTCTGTTTAAGACATGCTAGTCCAAATTATATTGAATGCTATTCAATATAATTGTTTGCTAGCTCATTTTTCTCAAATTCCTTACAAATTTTAAAATTATAAAACATCAACCATATATTTTTACTTTGCATTAAAGGACATTGTTATAGAACGACACATCTTCGGTTGAATTCACCACGCTTGAGGTGTGTGTTATAATTTTAAAGTCAATTGCAAAACTACTTTTGTATAGTGATTCGTATATATCTGCATGAATCACATAATCCAAAATTTAGCTTTCGTATAAACTTGGGAACCACAACAAAAGCATACCTCTAATGTGATAGATTTCACAATTAACACTTCTTTTAATAGCAACGACTTTAACTATGATTTTGAGAGGTTGATATTATGTAGTTTTAGTGTTTGAATAGAACTTGGATAAAAAACGAGTGGGATAACATTGAGGATTTTGAATTAGAAAAATGGTTTACAGGCCAATGTCGTAGTAGATTGGGACAGAATGTAGTTTTTTGTGATTTTTATAGAAATAGAAACGGCATGGTTTGGTGTTAAAAGAAATTTATAAGTTGTTTTTATAAGGTAGAAATTATTGGTGTCATATTAATTAATCCCGTATTTATGTATGTACTTCCTTGAAGTTTTGTTTTGTTTTTTTTTGTCGTCTCAGTACTTCCATTAAGTTAAACAAGATATTTTTAATAGAGAGATTAATGTGTTTTCCAGATGAAATTTGAAGAATTTTTAGACACTAAATTATGTCTAATGTTCGTTCTTAAAGGCGTAATTAAATGTTCACTCTTAATTTTAAAAAGTTAAGATGACTTCTAAATTATAAAACTGCATCTAAAATTTCTCAAAAGAGCAATAGGGTATAGATCCCGCGGTAGGTTTGTCTGAGAATAACACACATCAACTATAGATCTAGCCCAATTATGTATGGACCTCACAAAGTAGTCAATCATGAATTTTGCTTGTGTTTTATTTTTTGGTCATATGAGTAGATGACCTTAAAGATGATAATACAATCAGCATGGGTTGTGATTTGTTATAATCTTTACGATTTAAAGTAAGTTTACAAATTGATATATGTAACCCAACTAATATAAAACAACAAGTTAAATGAATTGACCTCAAACAAATACTTAAAAGATAAGTGTACTGTTCCATAGGAAGTTATTTTATAAATTGAATATCCTTTTTGGTTATTTCAAGCCAGTGAGAATCAAGTAATACTTCAATAAGTTAACAGCCACAAAAAACCATCACTGGTAATTTTAGTTTGTAAAATGTACCATGTTTTCAAGCAATGATGAAAAACATTTCAATACCTTTTCATGGAACACAGTTGGGGAGTTGAGAGATTCAAACTGTTAAGCTCTGTGAGCTTCAATTGCAACTGATTCCAACGACGAAATGTAAGTAACCAAGGCTTCCAAAGAAGAGTAAGAGGAACCCCCTTGTTTCATGCAAAGTTTTGCCACTTCCTTCAATTTTGAGGCTCTATCTCTCATCTCCTTCTCTTCAACATTGGCTTTCATCAATCTTCTTATGGTCTTCTCTACTTCCCCTCTCTCCACTCCTTTCTCTAATTGTAAGCCAACCCTCCAAACATGGCTCACATACCTAGCATTCACCTTTTGATCTGTGAGACATGGCATGCATATCATAGGAACCCCTTCACAAATACTTTCTAACGTTGAATTCCAACCGTTGTGAGTCCAAAATGCACCTATTGCTTGGTGGGCCAACACTTCTTGCTGAGGGGCCCATTTCACTATGTGGCCTCTACCCTCCAAATTCTCCATGAACCCACTTGGCAATGGCTCAAGCCATTCCGAGCCACTGATCAGTCCTCGTCTAACGACCCACAAAAATGGGTGCTTGCTATTGGCTAAGCCCCAAGCTATCTCTAAGAACTCTCTCTCATTTATTGCAACAATACTCCCAAAACTCACATAGATCACAGAGTTGGGTTTGTGTTTGTCTAACCAAGAAATACAACTTCGGTCTTGTGATATTAAGCTGCTAGAAGAAGAGGTAGTAGGAAAGTACTCGTGAAATGGGCCTATTGGGAACATTGGGATGGAAAATTCTTGGCTCAGTGTTGCCAGAGCTGATGATTCTAATTCTTCAAAAGAGTTCCAAATCACTCCCATTGAGGCTTTGGTTTCGTTGACCAATTTGCATAACAATTCATAGTACTTCTCTGGCTCCTTTGTGTTAATCATAGGTAAGTCTTTCACTCTCAATGGTGGTAGCTCTTCCAATGCCTCCTCCAATTTAGATTCTTTGTGCAATATGCAAAAATGAAATAAATAAGTTAATAGTGTTGTGTTAGATCGTAATTCTGTGATTTTCTTAACATTCTCCTGACATTCATCCATTTTGCTGAAGTTTTACAAAATTTTCAACGAGTAAGAAAAAAGAAGAAAAGACTTCGTGCAACTTGTTAGAAGATTTTGCAAAATATAAATAAAGTATACTACATCAACACGAAATATGATAAGTTTAAAAAAATATAAAACAATACATGGTGATATTTTTAAGAACAAGTATAAAATTGACATAAAATAGACATGTTATATTAAAAGAGAGAATTGATATTTTTAAGAATAAGTATGCATCATCGTAAGAATCATAAAAATGTTATATAATTTATATAGTTCTTTACAATTTTATCTATATTAGCATAAAAGTTTCAAAACTTGAGAAAATACAGAATACGGAAGAAGTGTAATAAAACTCCATGACTAATGAACCGAACTCGATTGTGCAACTGTTTCGCCATTTATGCAATCTATCCAGTCTCAATCAGTTTGAACTGTCTCAAAACTGGGTTTCACTGGACGCTTGGTTTGATAACAGCAACGGATTTTCCAAAGTGTTAAGAAAAAACTTACTAGTGAGATTTAAACATGTTTAATTTCTCAAAATATATTAAATTTTGATTTATGCTCCGTAAACTTCTTTTTTCTTTTGTTTCTAGCTTTGCATTTTCAAAATTATTGATTCTAATTTATTTTACTTATTTGACTTCTTAAAAGATGATGTGTTATAAGCATTGACAACCGACAACATTTAAGTTACCCAAGTTATTATTTAGTGACTAAAAATTAAAATAATACACACACATATATATATACGCCCGACATTATGATTTATTATACTGACTAAATTTTTTGTTAGCTAAATTAGTAAAGAAACTTCATAATTGGGAGCATACTTACTAAAGCCCTTTCAAAGCTAAAATAGAAAAACAAACCTTGAATAGGTATGTAACCTTTTTCTCTCAATAATGGAAAGGCAGCAAAAGCAACAAAGGATGACACACCACCAGTTCTCAACACAATCCTTGGGAGCTTAAGGGTGTTGGCAATGGCTTGAGTGAAGTAACACAAAGCATCTGATATCAAACATGCAATAGGTTCCTCATCAACAGATAAATCACAAAGTAGCTTTGTCAAGCACTCCTTGAAAGGTGTTACACATTTAATGTTGAGTGCAATGATGAAGTCCAAGAGATTGGAAGAAGAGGATTCTGTCTGAGACAAACCATCTTGGATGCAACAAAAGCTGAAGTAGGGGTAGTTTGAAGGGTTAAGGGAATTGAAAGTTGTGTGGATTATGGTTATGGAAAAACCATTAGAGTGAAGGATGTGTGCAAGCTGAAGCATTGGGTTTATGTGCCCTTGGAGTGGCAAAGGGATAAGCAACAATCTAAGGTTCTTTCTTTGCTCCATGGATGTGTCAGAGTTTATCCTTACTTAGTGAGAGGTATTTTTCTGGCTCAATGCTAGAAGTCTCTTTCAAAAATCTTGAAAATTTTAAGGTGCCATTAAATACTAACAATAATAATGTTATAAATGTTGATTATTAATTTATTTTCTTTATTTATGTTCATGAATGTTATGTTTATGCAATACTTATTAACTTTGCAGTCAAGCATAAAGTTATTATTTAAAAAAATAACCAGTTTTGTTAACCTTATTTTTTAAGATTGAGATTAAATATATAAAAATAATAAATTTTGTTAAAAAATTAACATATTTATCATATTAAAATAAAATTATAAAATTGATATATATATATATATATCATATGAGTATTAATTGCTTAATTTTAATATTAAAAGTTTAAGTTAATATTTTTAAAAATAATTTATCGAAAAATAATGATAAATGTAATGCTAAAATGGAATTAAATTAAATATTTAAATCAAACAAAAAGGATAAATTATAAAAACTTAACGATTTTGCTACCCATTTTTTTTTTTATCGTATCATACATAATGATTTTATCATAAAATAAGAGTTTTCGGTGAGTTTATTTTTTATACATGAAATTTTGAGTGTATACATATATATATATATATATATGTATGTATATATAAATACGATGCTTAGTAATTTTTATTATAAATACTAATAAAAATAAAAAAATTGGTAATGATGATTTTTTAAATATTTAAAAGTTATAAAAAGTTAAAACTCGTTATAATAATTTTTAAAACATTATTAAAAAATGTAACTGATACAAAAATTGTCAGTAAAATATTTAAAGAATTTATATATAATTTTTTAAAAAATACAATATTTTGATTTTTTTATTTTTCTCATTAAAAAAAACAAAAGCCTTCTCAGTGGCGCGTTTGACGAGGAAGGGACCGTATCCATTGTTTGCTAATTGCTAGTTATTGAACAGTCCGTCTCTGCAGGACCACATAACATGTCAGTACATTAATGAAAACGAAAAATCCTAGAAAATTATTAAAAATACTATATATAAATTTTTAATGCATTTTTATAAAAATTCTTTAATCAATATTTTAACAATATCAAACTCAATGCAGTAAATTATAAAGAACTAAGAGGTTTTTTTTACATGTCAAATTTTAAAAAGGTTATTTTTATTTATTTATTTGTCAATTTTAAAATTTGACAAATAATATTAATTGGAGAGGGAATGAATTTTAGTAATTATTTTTAATAATTTAAATAATGTAATTTTCATTTAACTATTAAATTATAATTATATATCATCTTAATTATTTGCATCAAAATTTATTAAATTAAGTAACTATAAAATTATTTTTATTTTCATATATTTTCAATATATACATACATACATATACATATATATATATATATATATATATATTATGTAAATTAAATGTACATGAACAGAATATTAAATAATTTTGAATTAATTCAAATCTTACAAACATAATTTATATAATAATTTTTTAATTTAATGATTCATTTTAGAATACTTTTTTTAATAAAAAATATTAAATATTATAATTATTGATATAATTTTGCTAATATATTTAATCTCTTATATTAATTCATTTTTTCATTATATTTTAATAAATATTTATAGATATATAATAAGAACTTAACTATAATAATAATTTTTATGAAAAAAAACGAATAATGGATTTAATTTGTAATTTTTAATCATCTTAACATAATTGTTAATAAAATTTTATTATTTTTATTTTTAACTAGCACCGGTAGGACATTGATAAATAAAACAATTTCTTCTTGTGTGAACTTTTTTCACATATTAAAAAAATATTATATCATTTAAAACTTTAATTTCAAATTAAAATATTTATTTAATTAAAAGATGCAAAATGTAATAAGGAATTAAACAACTGTGTTAATAAAAATAAAATATTACATTCATTTCTTAATTCTTATGTTAAAACGATTGATAAACATTTCAAACAAAAATTTGCTTAGCACAGAAGATTGGTTGCTTAGCTCTGCCACTCCCCCAAAGACAAATCCAAATAGCATTTAGTCCTCATTGAAGGAGTCAGCGGAGAGATAAAGGCGTAAAGATTTAAAACACTGAAATCAAATTCAAAGGTAAAAAAGTTGAATCCAACTTGATGCTTCTATCAGATCAGATCACTACTGCTATATTTCCTCCAACACCTCTTTCCTTTGTAATCAACAATCTTAATTTAGTACTTGGACAAAGGAACACTAAAATCATCGAAAACATCGTGTGACGTAGGAGCGTGAAGAATGGAGCAGACACAGAGAGGCAAAGGACACACGTTGGTGCTGATGCCATCACCATTACAAGGCCACATAACCCCATTACTCCACCTTGCTGACATCCTCTACTCAAAGGGTTTCTCCATCACCGTTGTCCACACCATCTTTAACTCTCCTGACCCTTCTTCTTACCCTCACTTTACTTTCCATCCCATCGCCGATTCCTTGTCACAAACCGAAACTTCAAAGTTTGACGCCGTACACCTCACTGATCTCATTAACATCAGATGCCAACAACCTTTGAAGGAATGGCTGGCTACGTTGTTGTCTCAATCTCGTGTTGCTTGCTTCATATCCGATGCTGCCCTTCATTTCACTCAAGCTGTTTGCGATCACTTTCAGCTTCCACGCCTTATTCTCAGAACTGGTGGAGCTTCTTCCTTCCTTGTTTTTGCCTCCTTTCCACTCCTTAAGGAGAAAGGTTACCTCCCCGTTCAAGGTTTGTTTTCCATGCCCTTTTCAATCAACATAGTTGGTTCCAAATTCCAAAATGATATGCTTTACATTTCTGTTTCTGATCACAGAATTCCCGTCAAAACATTATTTTTTAGGGACTGCTTTAGGTCTCTTTTCTTCGGTTTTAATTAAGATTGTGCTAATTTATCAACTTTTACTGAAATAATAGATTTTTTCTAAAAATTACAATAAAAATAAAAAACTTTACCTTCCATCTAAAGATTTTTTTTTTTTTTTGGGTTGTTGGGTTCTGTCATTGTTTGGAATTGTTCTTTCATTTGTGTGTTTGGATTCAAGTGTGATTGACTAGGGATACATGTTTACTTTGATGCTACTAGTTGTAGCTGCTTAGTTAACATGATTTTAAAACGTGCTTAATGGTGATTCCAACATGCTAAATGTGTCATTTTGCTTGTGTGATTTATTTTCTTTTCAAAGTGCAAATTGAAGCACATGGCTTGAGATGAAAGGGCCTTGAAATTTCATATTTGCTTTTGTTGAAAATCCAGAATCTCGATTGGAAGAGCCTGTGGTGGATCTTCCACCTCTCAAAGTGAAAGACCTTCCTGTGTTTAAAAGTAGTACTCAAGATCCTGACGCATTCTATAGACTAGTTTGTCGCTTTATTGAGGAATTCAAGGCATCTTCAGGGGTAATTTGGAACACCTTTGAAGAGTTGGAATCATCTGCACTGGTAAAAGTGCGCCAAGAATTTTCCATACCAATGTACCCAATAGGCCCTTTTCACAAACATTTCCTTACAGGCTCAGCTTCTTCTACAAGCATATTGACCCCAGACACAAGCTGCATGTCTTGGTTAGATACACAGGAACATAACAGTGTTGTTTATGTCAGTTTTGGGAGTATTGCAGCAATTAGTGAGGCTGAGTTCTTGGAGGTAGCTTGGGGGTTAGCCAACAGCAAACAACCATTCTTGTGGGTGATTCGACCTGGGTTAGTCCGTGGTTTCGAATGGCTTGAACCATTGCCAACTGGGTTCCTAGAGAATTTGGGAGGAAGAGGCTACATTGTCAAATGGGCTCCTCAAGGACAAGTGCTGAGCCATCCTGCAGTGGGAGCATTTTGGACTCATAATGGTTGGAACTCAACTTTGGAGAGCATATGTGAAGGGGTTCCAATGATTTGTATGCCATGTTTTGCAGACCAAAAGGTTAATGCCAAATATGCAAGTGATGTTTGGAAGGTTGGGGTGCAATTACAGAATAATTTAGAGAGGGGAGAGATAGAGAAGACAATTAAAAATCTAATGGTTATGGATGAAATGAACGAGATTAGAGAGAATACCTTAAACTTGAAGGAAAAGGCAAGGGCTTGTTTGAAAGAAGGAGGTTCATCTTACTGTTTCCTTGATAGCTTGGTTAGTGACATATTGTCCCTGGAATCTTCAAAAAGTTGAGCTCACTGAATTCTCTAACAACAATCAATCACATTTAGTGCAAAAAATAACTCAAAATATATGAAGCAAAATAATTGGAGGAAATGCGAGTTGTTATCATTTTTAGTTTGATCAAATGCTCATATAGAATATGAATGTCAGCAATCATTTGTCTTACCTTGTCTACAATATAATTATATTTTGCTAACGTATGGCTCTTCACTTTGCTCAGTTCACATGTATTGTTTATTTTTGCATATATTCACTTAAATGGTGAGTTTCTGCTATAAATAATTTCTGTAAGGCTGTAACTCTGCATTTATTATATTGATTTTAAATTTGTATCTAATCTTTTGAGCTTCTTCCCTCTTGCTTCTAAGTCCTACATTCCAATTGTTTTCATGCATTTATTTTAAACTTGGCCGGACTTGAGCCATTTTGATGTAAACTACACTTAGGTAGGATAAAGAACATGACCACTAGGCATGCAATTGACTAGTGAAAAAATAGTATTATGCTACACTGCATCTACTTAAGGCATGCTTAGGATGGAAGGGCTGAAGAGAAACGCATCTAAGGAAATGCAAATTATATTTCAGTTGAGGCACTGCATTAATCCCCACTTACATATCAAGTTCAATATCTCACATGAGTGTGCTTGGAATGAAGCCTATTTAAACGTTTATTCAATAATTTTTTTTTTCAAATGATCTCTTATGCTATAAATTTAATGATGAATTTTTTTAGATAAAATAAAATAATTTATTTTGATAAATTATACTAAGAAATTTGTCAAAATAAATTATAAAAATAGTTATAAGAATCATAAACTATGCATACACCTTTTGTTGAAGGAAAGTTCATAATTAAATGCTAACGTTGTCCTGCATTTATTGTTTCCCTCTGAGAACGGCTTGCACTATCTACCATATGTAGTTTGTCAAAGAGAGCAAAACTTAAGGTGCTTTTATTATTTCCCTGGACCAGAACAATAATTATGTAGAAGATGAAAGATTAATACACTGTCACTGTGACAGTGCAATAACGTTATTTTCTTGTAGTAACTTTTTGTTTTGGCTCATTATTGCAACATCCAGCGTGTAAACAAACCTATTTGCATCATAAATGCGAGGCATCGACAAAGTTGAACAGAGACAATAGGAAAATTTTGCTAGAAAAGAAAAGGCAAGCGGCAAGTTCTAACTAGGCCACATAAACCCTTTGCTTCCAGTTGCAAACGTTCTTTTGTTAAAAGCTTTTCCATCAGCATAATTCACACTGAATTAAGTTCTCTCTACCCTTCAAATTACCCATTCTTCATTTTATCTTTTGTCCTTAATTAATTTTTGACTTTGTAAAAAGTATTCAATTTAATCTGTAATGCAAATAAAAGATGAGGTGAAAAAATAAAGTTAATGACTTTTTAATCAGGAATGGAATGAAAGTTTTTAAAAAAATTAAAGTGTTCAGCACTTATTATAATGTAAAAGGATTATTTTAGAGTTTACATCCAGGCCATTTTTGGAGAGTAAGGGTGGATTTAGAAGGCAAATACACCAGTCAAAAGACAGATAATGGGATCTAAGGCCCTCTATATTATTTTTAGTCCAATATAAATCCTCGTTTTTTGTTTGGCAAGCCTAAATAATCAATCATAGGCCCAAATTCTCACATAAATCAAAATTACAAGTAACGCTACCAATATTTCTTATTGAATATGTCTCATATAAGACTTAACTCCGTGAGACCAAAATATAAAAAGACTGAAACTTTTGGGTAGATATAACAACGAATTAAAAAACTGTCAAGATAGCAAAGTTAAATGTCATTTTGACATGTAATCTTATTGTAGACAAAATTACTTGGTAGTTTGTAGCGAGAAAGAAGTGAGAAATTCGGAAATAAGTTAATATTACAATTACAGCTCGACTACAAACTCGATCATGTACTAACTATTTACAAAAATGATGGAAAGAAAGCGAAGATTTACAAATCTTCATCGCTTTCGCTAGTACATGAATCATCCAAGTTCAGGGCTGCTACTTTGGAAGCACTAATCCTAAAAGAAGCCGAACGAATCTTGTAAGGTAACTTAGCATTATTGCTTGCAACCACCCCACCACACTCTGCTTCCCCTTCTTTCTCATGCTCTCTTCTCAAATCACTTGGAGGTAAAAAGCAATCTATGGACAACCCTTTAATGTTAAAGTCCACTTCTTCAACTTGCCAAACCTCTTCCATTCTTGTCCTAGAATGTGTCTCAGGACCCTCACCAAACCTGAACAAGGACACCCAAGTTTTGCCAGAGTGCGCTATTTGAATGCCATCTACGGTTTTATAGTCTTGTATAAGAGACTCCATGTTGGTTTCCCAATATATGCTTTCACTTTCATGAGACTTGAGTTTGAGTAGGTGAGAGTCTTCTAGTTGCACCAACAATCCTGTTCTTTGGCTGAAATAGCCCCACACCGTGTGGCGAACTATTTCTACGTTTGTGTTGCTTCTTGCGCGTAGTGTTGATGACTCCGCTTCGAGTCTCAATATGAAACAGTCTTCGTTATTCACTGTTTTTTCTCCAATGCATATAGAGTTGCTGAATAGATTAGCTGTGGACCGTGGATCAAGACCCTGTTCCAAAATCAAAATAATAATACTATTTATCATTTGTTATAATCCATATTCAAAATGTGAATGCTACTGCTGAAGTGTTTTGACATATAATACAAGAATCAAAGTTGCATATAATCATGTGTATGCCTTTTACACTACGTAGTTCTAGTATTTTTGAGGTTATTCGTCTACATTTTTCTTTCCTCTTTTTTGGCTACTAAAATCCAAAATGTAACTATGTAACTTGACTCACGCATGTGACTATGAAAATGGTTTTACGTGGAAATGGGATTTTAATGTTAGGTTTGGGAACGATACAATTTTGGAACCAATATATAGCTATATCAATTTGAGAGGTTAGTCAACGTATTCAACATTTCTCTTGGTACTATTTTATTATTTAGTGAACCTTTTGGTAAATTTTATTCAATAATTTATGCTTGCCCTTTATTAGTGGACTTGACTAAAAGATTCACTTAACAAAAAAAATTAAATAAAAAGAATGTTGTTAACATTTACGAACTTTTCTATTGGTGGTCAAAATTTATCTCCTACCAAACACCAAGGAAATTACAAATCCAATTGCCTCAAGACATAAGGGGCTTCAGGCAAAAGAATAAAACAGCTTATGAATGGATGAGAACAGGTTGTCACACACAGCTGAAAAATTAAGATATTGATGACTAGTCTTAATTGCAACAACTAACGAGGGAAAATTCCCCATTTGACTTTAAACTTAAAAAGGAAGAATTTGCTCGCGTTCCCCTCTTAGACTATTGACTTTACTTATTAAAATTTAAACCTTCAGGTTCTAGGAGGGGCTAAGGGGGCAAATTTCAATGCGAAAACAACGTGAAAGAAAATCAGCCTTTATCGTTTGCTAATTCTTTAGAAAAAGGGAAGCACACTATTGCGTGGGCTTTTTTATTTCGTTGTTGGCATATTTTGGTTTGGAAGACTGAAAAGCATTCAACCCCATATTTCTTCTCATGCCAAGTTGAACTAGACTATTTGAGGATTGGAAATGCAGCTACTTGAAAGAACGCAAGTTAAGAAAACCCGAAAAGGAAAAATATAAATAGCACTTAATAATGGTTAAGACTTCAAGGATCCTTTAGCTAGCACCCCACTTCACATACACTAGGCATAGGAAGCCAAGAGAGGCACTTACCCTATTACCACGAAAATCAGTGAAAAATGTACTCGAGTGGAATGATTCATTTTTTTTACCCCACCCATATTGTAATCATAATTAAGCATGCTCCATTGTGTCCCATAAAAACAAAGAATCACATATCATCAATTTAATTGCAATCATAATTAAACATGCCCTTTATGTCTCATTCAAACAATCCACCCTTTTAAAAAAATTGGTTTTGGAAAAGAACTTCTGCTAACCTGTAAGAAACGTCTGAGAGGTCTAGGTGGGCCGCGAGAAGCATGAGAATGATGCCAAGGGGTTTGTCTCCATGCCACTTTACCATCACTTCCAGCACTGATCTTGAACCCAGAAACCACCAACTCTAAGCACCACAATTCTGGCTTCTTTTGCCACACCACAAAACCCCCCATCTCTCCCTTCATTTGCAAGTTCTTCACCTTCATCACCTTCTTACTATTCACACTCCCTTCCCCTCCTGAAAACTCTGTGGTTGCCATTTTAACTTGCCCCATAGCATACATGCTATCCACAGAATTCAAAGCACGTTCTCCTCCTACTGCTGCTACATACTGTTTCACTATATATTTTGCCATTGAAACCTCCTGCACAAGCATACACCACACGTAAAAAAGTTAACAAACGTCAGAAAAACAAAACGGTCTCTTTGTTTTTTTTTTACTTTTTCAATATTATGATCATTTTCTATTGAAAAAAAGATGAAAAAAAATTAAATAGCCTTCTTTTTCAGTAAATTACTGACAATGTGTTGGTCTTTAATGCTGCGAGTGATGAGTTGGTTGTCAGAGGTGATAGGTGAAGGAATTAATGGCGCTCCAACAACACCTAACAAAAGCTGAATCTCTGTGTTCTTCCCTCCGAATACCGATGCCATGGATGCTGATGTTGACCTCGATTCAGCGTTTGGCTTCATCCAAGACTTCATGTTGTGCCAAGCTTTGGTGGTTCCACTCTTGGGGGTGAGAATCTCCTCTGGAATAGGCACCTCAAGCACCGTTTCAAGCCCATCCTCGCGATCAAGATTAGGACAAAGCTTCTTCATAGCAGAAAGAAGTGAATTAAGCGTGTGTTATGTTATGCACTTTTGATATAAAGACAGAGAGAGTTTGGAGATAAAAAGGATAGATAGATAAAAGGGTTGTAACTAGCTAGCTACAGCTTAGGATATGAGAAAGTAACGAGAAGGAAATGAAGTCTTGAATAGAAAGATAGATAGAAAAATGAAAGCAAGTTGTAGTATGAGTAGTATTGAGTATGAAACTTTGGAAAAGATTGCCAACCAAACTATGGAGGGACCCTCCTCTTTGTAACGTGGTCCGCTATGTCTATGTCGTGTTTGCACGCCTCTATTATTCACACTTAACACTAAATAAGGGACTTAAACTTGTGCTTTCCTCCTAATTTTAAATTGTTCTTGATGCTGACTGGTATATATCATTTCATTCATTAATTTCATGTTAATCTTTTTTTTAATTTCCTGTAAAGGGATATGTTATATTAGGTTGTCAATTTTGAACTGCAAAAGTTACTGGTTTATGTCACATTTTAGATATACTATCACTTTCTTCGTGCTTAACTTGATTTTCCTCAGTTGAGAGCTTGAGAAAAAATGAAACTCTTCAAATTCATACTTAGTTTGGTACGTGGGTAGTCTTTCACATCAATGTTTTTAGTTTACTTACCGTGATTATTCATGTTAATTTCCCATTAATTAATTTCCGGTTCAATTAATTTGTGTGTCTCAAGAAAGAGCGGGTCAAATCTGTTATCATTTTATTGAGTAATGAGATAAGATCAACAGTTTGATTCCGGTAGAATAGGATGGTTATCCACTCCATTTTCAAGCTTGATAACTTGAGAGTAACGGGGACTTCATAAAGTTTGAGTGATCCTTGCGAAACTTCTTAATTACTCAATCAGATGAGGTCGATTCCTACCTATTATTTCACATAAATGAAATATTTGCATATTAAATCATATGGGAATTATTTGAGAGGTACCAGTACCATAAATATTAGATTCGACTTTTCTTTTTCTAGTTGTACTTATTGCGCTAATGTTCTAAAGTTCAATAGAAACAAGGTGGTATCCGGTCTTGTTCACATAAATGTTCAGATAGCTATATTCTGTATTATTTGAGATAAAAATTAACACTAATTAAGATACTTTTTGCTTAGACAAATATATACCCAAATATATTAAGAAAAGGAAATTTGAGATAAAAATTATTTATATAGGTTAAATCTTCTTATTTTTTACTAACAGGGAAGCAAGTTGATTAACTAATAGAAAGTTGTACCCTGCGTATTAGACTGAAATTTTATATTTCTATTTTATATATCTTTTACAAGCATTTCCTCGTAAATAATCATAAACCAGATAAGATCATGCTTATCCATGATACACTCTAAATTAAAAACAAAAGAAAGAAAGAAGAGATGCATGTCCCATAACCACATAAGATGGTAAAATGCAACCAACATTCTAATTGTAATTGAATTAATCGAGGAGGGTAGCCCAAGGGCAGGAATTAGATACTGGTTAGGGACACATGAATGTATGAAGGAATGTCTTCAATGGGGGAGGGGGCACAGGCATGTGAGTTGTGTCCTGCTCCTGTTTCCAATCGAATTGAATAAAATTGCCCAATTGAAAAGCGACACATCTCTGGTGTGGCTGACGAGGATGTATTAACCGACAAATTAAGTTGTTGTCGTTTCCAATCATGCCATGCACGTTCTGTTGCTACCCTTTAATATTTGTTGGGGCTGGCGACGACGTAACAATCTTCTTGTCATAACTTCACAATTTTATTTGTTAAACGAAATGTTTTCTTTATTTACATTCTTTTCTTAAGGTTATCTGCTCCCCTATAAAATCTCCCTAGATTGCAAACACCCCCCAACACACGAAGCTATATCTATATACATAACAAATTATGAAGAATATATTTCAAAAGATCTTGTTTGCATCGTTTTCTTTTATTTTTTCACATATTAATGCTTGACATAATGAATAATTAAATTCAACATCTCTACAATTACATTAGCACTAGGTAAAATCATAATAATAGTGATATAATAATCTATATTACCTCTGTCTGTTTTTCTATTGTAGAAAGGTATTTTTTCTTTGATTTGGTTATAATTTCTTTTCATTAAAATGTCGTTATCATTTGATTAAACATAAGGTATAAATTGGTTGACTGTTTGCAGTTTAGAATCATCTTGAGAAAAAATTTGAGACTTTCCAAATTTGGGTAATTGTTAATTCAAACAAATTAAATTTATTTTATATTTGACTTAGTTGATAAAACTTAAATTGAATTCAATATAATATTTAATATTTTTTATATTAGAAGAATAAAATAAAAAATATCAAGATAATTTAAAAAATTTAAAATTACATATGTGATAATTCAAACTTCAGGTTCTGCTCGTGACTGTAGTTAATTTAAAATAAATCCTTTGAGGTCTGTAGTTAGACTTTTGTAATTTATTTTTTAATATAAAATAAAATTAAAAAGAAAAACATAAAAATACTATTATTATTGTTAAAAAAATTTATCTCGTTTGTGTCTAACTTACTTTTTCCTAAAATATTAAATAAAAATTATATTTAGTATCTTAAAAATATAAACATACTTTCTTCAACACAAATTTATAAAAATAAAAAATAATATTCAACAAATCATAAATTATCATTACCGTGCATTGTCCATATAATTATTACTACTTTTTCTATAATAAATTATGATTGAAAGCATCATTATCTATATCCATCAAACATTGCACTCTAAGCAATTTAAATTATTTTAAGATAACTTTAAAAAGAGAAAAGATATATATATGTGTGTGTATATATATATATATATATATATATATATTTCATAATGTTAAGCAATTGATCATGCCTGATAAAAAACAATTGATAATTTCTTATAAAAAATAGGTTTATATTTTAATTTCACAACGTTTTTATCAGTTAGTATATTATCGTTAACAAAAAGGATCTAGGTCTCCCCTTCACCCCATCTCATTGTCTCAACAAAACAAAGATTTATATACTATCAATATTAAAAACCAAATTATCAATAATATTTAAAAATGGAGTAGATTTAACTTAAGATCATCAAGTTTAAGAGGGGAGAAGGATTCGACATATTCTGATAGCTTCATATTAAAATTGGATAGATTTTAATGTCATATATAAAATATTTAACTAATTAATTGTAGTTTTTAAAATTGAATTCAAATGTTTAAAATGATAATTTTTATTTAAAAAATATTTTTTACATTAAATATTTTAATAAAATCCTAAAAATATATTAAATGTAAGTCTTAAATGCTAGTTCAAGGATAAAAATTTATCAAATCTTATAAAATAATTAACAATATTTCCAATTAATATCAAACATCTTAATCCTGATAAATAAAAAAGCCGATTCCGATGTTGCTGGGCACGGATTGATGAATCGAATCTCACTTCTGCCACATGTCAACAAATTTCTAAATAAAAAAGAAAAATGGTTTGAACATATAATTATATCATCTTATATTTATGCAATATGAGATTAAACTCAAAGTCTAAAACACATTATTATCATGATCATGATAGCAGTTAATGTCTAAGAAGGAATCAAGAAAGATCATTACATCATTTAAAAATATTTTAATTCGTCATTAGTATAAAAACTTTCATGCATACACTGATGATGTTATCGTTAACATAATCATATCAATACAAAAATTCAAGTTTACTAAGAAGAGATAAACTTTTTCAATGTGAGAATCTTGGTGATAGATAGAGTTGAGAGTTCAGTGGCATGTGTTTAACTTGATGAATTTGTCCACATGATACCCACAAGCGCTAATTTCGCTGATTAGTGGCAGCAACCATGCAATAGCTAACTTAAACTTCTTCCCACTAATTATTAATCATATGATTCCTTTTCGGTGTTATTAATCATAGGATTCTAATTGCTCACTTCACACTTAAGTAAACTAATTTTTTCTCATTTACATATCATACGCTATTTATATTTAATTTCATTTTAAAAGTTCCATTCCCCTTAACCTCTAAAAAATTTGGTTGGATTCAATGTTAATTAATTAAAATTTACTCATCATTGTTATTTTCTCCTGAAATTAAAGTTTAATGACTTGACGTACGCAGCATGGTGACCGACCCATCACATGGGAATCGTCCAGATAATGTCTTTTACGTTTCCTTGTTCTTTCTTCTTCTTTGGCTCTTTGCCTTAAATAAGTAATATTATTAGTATTCTTCGTTTTCTGCTACAAAACTTCCACAAATACACACCATTCCAATCTACTATCAGCCTATCACGTCGTCTACATGAGATTGAATGACAAAAGAAACAATGGGGGAAAATTTTAAGGAAGAAAATGTGAACATTTTTTTTTATGCGACAGCTATAATTGCCTTTGCGAAGAATTATCAAGAGCCATAAATTAATGGGAAGGAAAAAGTCCTACTCAATGTTTCGTATAATTACAAAAATGTCTTTGGACCTTTGGAGATGGTTTAAGGCTAATACTGTTCATGAAGTAGCTCTAGATTATGTATGTCATTACAAGTAATATTCTTCAACATTATGGGTTTGTTAATTTGGATTGAAAAATACAAGAGTGGAATCAAACATTATTATTAGTCATTACTTGAATTATTTTATGTATATATAATGGAATGATATCGATTTAATAGAATACATTTCATTTTATTTTATTATTAAATATTCCCATTTATCTCCCCTTAATTTTAGAGTATGAAACATAATTAATTATTTATTAATATCGTTTTTATCATCTCATTTACCTTTTACAATAATTTAGTATATTTTTTAATTTTATAAAACAAAATACATATTCACTAACATACTAACGAATCAATATATGGTTAATTATAACAAAGAATACGATAACAAATTTAAGTATAATAATAAATATAATATTTATAAGTTCATAAAATAATTCGTATTAAATAACTTTATTTAAATATATTTTAATGTTATATAATATCAAATATTTAGTTACACAATTTTTTATTATATTTAAAGAAAATACCTGATATATATCAATTTCTATTTTTTCAGAAATATTTGAAAAAAATAACGTGTTAAGTATGCTTTCAACAAATGTTTATTTTACATGTTGTAATACTCGTATTTTTATATTATTTAAATTATTTACTTCAAAGAATATTTATAAATAATTTATGATTAAGTTTAAAACATGAAGATGAAAAATTTTCAGAGTTTATTTTTAACTAAATTACATGGATAAATAATTAAATATATCTGTGCTTAAATAATTAAAGTAAATACTTTTATCAAATGAAAACAAAAAATCCTTGCAAAAACTAAAATATGAATCATAAAAATAAATATTCAATATTTTTATTGTGTAGCAACTTCTTAAAAATGAATAATTAGTCTGTCGAAGGATCGCAGAGGATACCAAACTATTGTATAACGAAGTTAATAATTAGTCTGTTGATGGAAAAGGCTTCGGCTCATTGTTCTTAACGACCAATGACATAAATAATGAGTTATGAACAAAATTGGTCCAATTCTCACGGTTGTGGTTGTGGTGTACCATCACTGGTTCACAGCTTTAAAATGCAGTTCTCTCTTCTTTTTCAAAAATGAAATTCTTGAAATTTCCAAACACATAAGTTAGATTAGGCCCCGTTCAATAAATCAAACCAATCAAGTTGGTCCAATTTTCTGAACAGTCTTAAATAATGAAATGTACATTGGTCCAAAAACATAATTATAATAATAATAGAATGTTCAGATAAAATAAAATAAAATTAATGAAATGTAAACTTTATCATATTTTTCGATAAAAAAATCATATCTTACAAAATAATAATAGTGATAACAATTTAATTGCTTTTATATCTTATGTCGCCCATAAATATCTAATCATAGCCTATGTTAACATTTCCATGTATAAGGATAAATAGTATCTGATTTTCACTTAAAAAGAAGTATGTCTAATCTATGATGTAGCCAGTTTTTCTAAAATAATTATTTTAAAAAATTCAAAACTTATGATATTAAAATATAATTAATTATTTTTAAAAATCCTAATTTTCATATGATCGAGGGGAGAAAAGTAGTGTGCGTGTGAGCATTGGGTTGTCATGAGAAACATTGATAACAAATAATAAATCATCACAAGCTTTTATGTAAAGACATTAACAACAAGAGAAGGAAAGAAAAGGAAAAATCTCCATATGGTTGCATCATTTCCTTAATATATTTAATATATATACTAAATACAGTCTGAAAATACCATTTTTTCCTCCACATTCATGTTTGTCTATCCATTCATACATTTTATCACATATAAATGTAGATATAAAAAACTCCAATCAAGCATAGAAAACATAGGAATTGATTTTGGTACCTGTGTTACGCTTGTCTAATAACCCTTAATCATCTTACCCTCTTCATCTTGAAGTTACATGATTTCATGAGGGCACATTGAAGTGAAAAAGCCAGGATATGACAAAAGCAAATACCATACATGCAAGAAGAAAATTCAAGAAGCGATGACCCTGCCAGAAATTTCGAGTTTCTGCAGCAGGGGCAGGTCCATTTGGTGGTATGGTGGATCCATCATTTGCTCCAGTCCATTCTTCTGTCATTTCAGCTTCAATTACACCAGCTACATTGTGTGCAATGGATCCACATATTTCACAAGTTCTGTTGATTGTTAACACCAAAAAAGAAAAATAAAAGCAGAAAAATTTATTAACAACTATTATTCATAAATACTCAAATATTGTCAACATCTATTTAGATTTAACACATCAACACTAAATATTTTTCTCCCTTTGGACTTCACCAATCATAAGCACATTCAAGATCTGTTTAAAATCATTGTACATGATTCACATTACTTCATTGGGTTAAGACTTAAGATCGCCTATGTGTAAGACCAACCAAAATCACTACCCAAGCATTTCAGCTAAGAGTTTCCAAGTTGCTTTTAATACCAACTCAACTTCACATGAATCGTTCTAAGGATGTATGATCGCAGAAATGACAGCATATGATCATTGACCTGCCTATCTACTGTCATTTCTTTCCATAAGGCATCCTTTCTACAAACAGTGACACAACAGTGGCTAAGGAAAAACATTTGAGACACACCGGAGGTTAAACACGTAAAAACTCGAGTTGTTTTGCAAACTAAAAGCTCAAAAAGATACCAATAGGATTGCCAAATGTACAAAGATGTCATTTTTTCACTGGTCCAACTTGCATTATTCAGGCTTAATATGTAACAGATAACAGAACAGTGTGCACAACTACAAAATGGCAAATAAAGAGAATAACAAGGAAATGTTAAAGCCACGTTCAATTTTCAGACCAGATCAATTCACAATTGGAATATGTACAATTTGACAGTTAGTGCAATAGTCCACATGCAATCCATCATAAAAGCACCTGCGATGAATAAACATTCACGTGCCTAAGCTGTTTTCTCCAAGAACCCATAAAGGGAAAGAGTCGCAAAAATATATCAAACACGATGTACAGTAAGGATTCCTGTACTGAATTTCCATCCCAGACCTTGGCTATTTATTCCTCTAGGCTCTCTTTTTTCCTCTCCAGGACACACCTAAAAGCTTAATTATAGTATTGAAGTTTTTTAATTTAGGGAACAGCCAGTGCAAGTCTAAAACAGAAGATTAAAAACGAGTGAAACTTTCATGAAACAGTATCACACATAAGTTCTACACGAATGATACACCAAAATCAACTTAGGACAAGAAATTTATACTATAATTTGATCATGCAAATTATCAAGGGAGGCTGAAAACAAATTATTTTTGTGCTTGTGTGAATGTGTCCAACATAGAAACTAAAACTACTACGATGAAGTACGCATAGATCCATGAACATTCAAACTTAAATACAAACATGTTAAGAAATTATACAAACAAGTTTATTGAAATAAGTTAAAAAGAACTTACAACAATCATAAACTATTTTCCTTAACATCTTCAAAAAGCATCCTTTTCTTACCCAGTGTGCAAGCAAAGAAAAAGCATCACAAACAATGCAATGCACTTACTTGTTACCCTTGATCTTGAACCAAGCCTCAGCACATTGTTTGTGGGCAGCAGCCAAATCATCTTTGCAAGAACATCCAAGCTCAATGGGAGCGGCAGATTCATGGTTATGGTTGGTCATATCCATGCTGAGATGGCAAATCCTGCAATCCCTTTCCACCTTAGCCAAATGCACCTTCACATCAGCTACCACTCTCACAATCTCGGAACACCTTTGCTGCTCGTCAGAACAACCATTGTCAATGTCAACCACGACATCAACTTCAGACTTGTCCTCTGCAACAAGCGACATTTTCAAAATCCAAGATGGGGATCTTCATGTCATGGCTGAGGAGACACTGATCATTAATACACATCCACCAAGGTTATGAAGAAAAAGTCGCCGTTTTTTTGCTGAGCCTTAGCAGAAGCAGCAGTGGCATCAAGCAACACGTTAACTCCTCTCTCTCTTCTCAGTGCATAATTGCTTTTCCCCTCCTCGTTTTATTCTGTTTCTATGTAAAAACTTATGCAAAATGTTTTCGTTCTTATTTTATTTTTATAAAATGGGTATATCTTTGAAATAAAAAAAATAGTATATAATATTATTTACAACATTGATTTAAAGCCTTTCAAATAAGGAAAGTCAAAACTTATCCATCTGTTCTCAAAGCTTTTTTTTTTATATTTTTCTACTTTATAAGTAAAATGAAATGAAAATAAAAAGACTGAAAAAACAGGAAGGTTTATGCAGACTTTTTTATTTTTTAATACTTTTTTTAAAATATAAATTAAAATAATATTATTTTAAAATTAATTTCTTGTTTGGAGATTTTTCGCTGTATTATTACAAGTTTCGTGTGTTGTAAAATACAATTTTTTTTATAATTTTGTATATTAAAATACTTTTGTATATTAAAATGATGAAATTTTTAAAAAATGACACATCAAAAGCAAATAAAAAAAACGAAACTTGTTTTTTTTTTTTTTATTAAAGTTTTGCATATGTTAACAGTGAAACTTAAGATAAGATGACAAACAAAAAAAAAGGAAAATTATTTTAAAAATATTTTAATAATTTTAAAAAATAAATATGCCGATTATGCGGTTACATGGAAGAACTTTGTGAGTCTGTGATTAGCAGATACCAAATCATTGACGCAACTTGCAAGAGAGCAGAAAATAAAGGTAAAAGGAAAAGTAAAGGTAAAAAGGACTCCAATTTCGTACCCAAAAAAGTTACCTGCACCACATTTTTCCTTCACGTTCTTTTTATTTAATTCACATATTTATAATTTTAACTACTTATATATTAAGTTTTTTAAATTATTAAAATCGTGCCTTTAATCTTAAAGTTTTATTTAAAATTAAAATTCAAGGGTAATAGTTTAGATGCTTTTAATTATTTTTTAACTAAAAAATGTACTTAAATCTATGAAGAAAAGTGATTTATTTTTTTAATGCTTATTTTCAAATTTGTTTTATTTTTTAAATTGATACCCTAAAAATACAGAATGACCTGGTCTTGAATTTTTAATATACCGGTAGAGACTAATTTGGCACGATGTAATTCTTGTTGAAGTTAATTATCAAAGTAATTTTAATAGTTGTAATTTATATTATTTCAATTTTTGAAATAAATAAATAAATTATTAATATTTAACATTAATAATCATTAATCAATTTGGTATTCTATACTAAAATATGTTAATTTAATTCATAATTTTGTATAACCATCAATTATTTAAATTCCTAACTTTAGTGTGCATCGATGAATTTGATTCTTGAATTATTATGTATCATTTGATTCAGTCTCTATTGTGAGGGTTTAAATCAACTTATAACTGTCAAATTTATAAATTAAATTAATAATAATGTTAAAGTTTTATAACAACACAGAGTAAATCTACTATAGGTGTCAATTTAGAAAACAAAATCAATCAATATTTACTAATTAAGAACTAATTAATTTTTTTTATAATATTAGATTAACGATTCATTATTTTTGAAATAATATATTAATAACATGTCCATCATCTCTAACGATAGTTTATTTGCTAATACCTTAAAAGCAATACAATAACATATTACTGCCAATGCAAAGTTTCAATGGGCCATGTGGCGCTAAATAATAATGAAGGCTGTAACTTCATTTGCACAACACTACTAATTATGCCAATAATTACGCTTCATTAATGGTTTTTCTTTCTATGAACATCAATGTAACTAACTAAATGTGATACTATATATTTATTTATTTATGATATGCAACAAATTAAATTTATCTTATGTTCGTATGAACATAAAAACATATAATTGTTGGGGTAAATTTTTTTAATTTCCTTATCTACTATTTTTGGAAATTGAATTTTGAAAAGAAATCGTATAATTGAATTACGGTTTTACCCTTCTATTTATAAACATGGGTTTTTGGGCCTTTGTGGGAGTAAATTATTTTTTGTCAAGATGGACTTGAATGTTTAGCTTTTGACCCAAAAGAAAAAAGGCTCCCACTGTTTAGCTCAATGCTTTCACGACAAAAGAGAAGAAGAATGGGCAATGCTCTGTTATATATACTCACACAGCTCATGCATGATTGTATATAAGCACACTGGTTCACCATAATTGAAAATAGTTTTTTTTCTTTCCTCTGCATTCTCATATTCTATCAATGTTTCATCACTGTATCTAGATGGGCCCTGAATTGGTCCTTGGGCTCTTGAACGTGTGCATGGACTTTGTTAATGCAAAAAACAAAGAAGTGTACAAAGCATTGGCAAGAGGAAACAAATCTTAAGCACTACCATTGAGAAGTTTGGCACTTGTCATTGAAACATAAAAATAGAAAAACTCTTAGAGCAACTTCAACATTTTTAATTATTTCGATTTGTTTAGAAAGTAACAATCAAATATGGGATCTGCATGAAATGTGACAGTGCTAATAGAAAAATTGACCATTTTATGTAGATAAGATTGGTGAAGGAGAAGGGCAATCGATGTATGACTACAGTTAATGTTAGTAAGATCTAATCTATCATGTCGTCTTTTAGTTACTTAAATATGTACTCAACATGTATAAAAGTTAGTGATGGATCTAGAAATATTAAGTCATGAAAACAATACATACATACAAATTTTTGTAAAATTAAAAGAACAACATACTGGTATTAAAAGTGTAAATATATATCATATATGTTTTTTTTTAACGAGTTTTCATATTTTGAATTTTTTTTTTCATTTTTAATATTTAAAAAAATTATAGTTCTTATTTTTAATTTAACCTCACTCAAAACCAATAAAAAAAAGCAAATAGAATACAAAAAGAAAATGTAGAGAGAGGATGCACCGCTCACACCATTAGAGAAGTAAAATATAAAGATTGAGTAAGAAATTTGTAATAGAAAAATTCAAACTTATCCAAATATGGTTCAACGTTATATTCTTATCGTTAAGTTTTCAAATCAAATAATACAGCATTATTTAGCCTTTATTAAAATTGTGTAATGGAAATTTTGTAAGAAATTAAAATATCTACATATATAAGAAATTTGATATAGGTTGCCTTAAAATGTAAAAACCATTGTTAATGCTATGTGAGAGGCAGTAGTCCATTAATCACTGTTTCTGTTGGAAAATGACTAATAATTTCGTGTGCTTGGAGAACACATACACATATAAAGTGGTGAACAAACTGCATTATAAAAGGAATAATTTCTCGATATCATGTCTTGCCTTTTGATAATGGGAATCAAACCGAAAGATTTAGCACACACTTAATATTCAAGAAACGCAAGAATTCATACCTAATAATGGGAATTAAATTACTCAATCCTTTGCACCTTTCCTTCTACATCCTTTAAACTAAAGAATAACAGATCAGAAAAAAAAAAAAAAAACCTAATATGTTGAAAAGAGACATTTTCTAGCTGATGTTTTGTATTTTTCGAGTGAAGAGACATGACAGAAAATGAAGCATGTGATTTCAAGCCTAAGATCAACACTAGCTATATATATATATCGTTGATTTGAAAACTTTAGAAAGGGAAACACAACGGGGATACAAAATGAACTTGACCCGGGAAAATCTTCATCTCAGAACTATACAGTATTTGATGAATAAATTAAAATTATTTGATTTTTGTGCAACTTTTTAAAGATCTATTCAATATGACGATAAGAGCAGTAATTATATGTTCCTGTATAGTTTTAATACATTTTATTTCATAAAGATAAAAGGTAAAAGATTTTAAAATTATTTATCCTATAGACGTTCATTTTCAGCATTAATTACGAGCTTTATTTCTTATGTTTTTTTTTTTCAGAAAGACCCCAAGGCTTTCATCTTAAAAAAATTGTTAGAAGTTATTTCAGATAAGATGGGTAGGGTATTGTCAGTATTGAGTATCTTATACTTTGTTTTTTCTTTTAAGCAAATATGTGTTCCTTTCAAATACATGTTCTGGTTGTGAATATATGCTTCGAGAAATCTGATATTGAAGCTTTAGATGACAAAATGACATTTTTTTTATAGAGTGTTCACTTTTTCTCTACAATCTTTCATCTCACACGGTCCCACTTCTTTACCCATATTTGACCACAGCCACACATAACCATCTCATCAAAATTTTTCTTTCCTTGTATAAACTAAAAAAAATCATATCTTATAATTTATTTTCCATTTGTTTTCATCTAAAAGTGAATAAAGAATCAAAAGGAAAAATAAAGAAAGGTTCTTTGGATCATTATCGTTAATGAAGGAGTAGGACATGCTATGAAGAAACAGATGAGCTTGCTTTGCAAATTACAAACCAAACGTAGTGCATGGACCCAACTAGCTAGTGAATTTGCAAAATTGCAACCTCTAAGAGGACCACATATGAAAGTAGGTGCACCAGCCAAGTAGGTCTTTCTTCCCTTTTCAACACAAGCACAAGTGCTTCCTGATTTCATTTGTATGGTGCATTCAGGAATTGAAATTTGTTGTACAAACAATATCTCATTGACGTGACTAGGACATAGCACAAATGCAGGCAAAATGAAACACTTTTCTATTCACATGTGGGGACCTCGTGCGTACACACACACATATTCAAACCTTACCTTATTGTAATAAGATTTTATACACACATACCATTAAATATTATTTGGTTAAGATTAAACACATACTTGAATTGATAACTGATTATTCAAATCACATTTGCAGTTGAATTTTAATTATTTATGAAAAATTAAATTATTAATATTTAGAGCATGTTTGTTTCCAATTTTAAAAGAGTTTTCTCTTTTTAAAAACTAAAAATACTTTTAAAAAGGAAAAAATATTTTAAAAATTAGAAACAAAATACCCTTATTCTTTTTATTCTCGCAAAATATTTTTTATCATTTAATGTGTGTTTGTGAGAACAAATTCACTTAATCCAGAACTAAATATTATCTAACTTACTCCACTTCACAACATGTTCTGCACATTAAAATTTATTAATTCAATTATTAGTCATTAAATAACTTAAATATATATAAAATTATTACATTTTTTTTCATAATAATTAAAATAATATCATTTAATTCAACAATTATATAATTTAAAAAACTAAATAATCCCTTATATTTTTTATAATTAAATTGTTTTCTCCTTCTCCTTAAATCAGAAAAGGATTTAGCAGAGCTGCAGTTGTGGTCCATGCATGGCTTTAAGCATTTTATAGATATATATGACAGGTTAGATATCCACTCATGGACCCGGATAATTAATTTGAATGACATAATATGTGTTAGGCTCAGTGTGGTCCGTTTTTTAAAATAATTAGCAGAAAATATAATCTCAATTCATTTAGGAATGTATTAGTCTATTGAAATTTTAAAAGTCAAAATAAAGAAAAGTAATAAATAAAATTGGAAAATTTAGACTAATAATAATTGGTAATTAATTAATTAATAAACATATTTTTAATTTTGGGGCGAACTAAGTTAGTCGGCAAGTATAAAAATTATAACCCAATTTATATTTTAGGTGGATTTGTCAAATTAATTTTATTTTGCCATCCCTTAAAGGTGATAACTGAAAAACGTAGAAGTTCAAAATGAATACATTGTTAAAAAAATAATTATCAAGTGAATAAATATTCAGTATATATTTAGAATTTAATGATTGAAAGATTATATTTTTTTCGTTTTTTTTAATTGTTGGTGGAAGTTTTGTAATGGATCGACATATTTACGTTTATTATGTAGAGGCATTGAAGTTTTCAAACCTGTCATGTCAATTTGGTACTTCTATTTCATGATACACAACTAATTTGCCATCATTTTCTTTTTACCATCGGAAACTAATGGGAAGAGAGCAACTATTTCTTGAGGTTTCATTAATTTGCAATGATGTAAGTTATATGGATAAGTTTTATTTTATAAAGAAATTGAACTAAAAATAAATATAATAACCTAACATATGTAATTTATTATGTTTTAATATATATTAAATATAAAAGATGATAACAGCTTATTTTACTTTTAACTTATCATACTTTTATCTAACTATTGTATATATCCTATATTCACTACATCACTTTTAAATTATAATTTTCTTTCCTGGCATATATTCTAATTTAAAGGTGATTAAGCCAAAATTTAAATTACTGTCATCTATTGATTTATTATTTATTTACAAAGGTGAAATTCAATTACGTGATAATTGATCGATGCAGATTTCTAAAATAAACTTGATGTTATTTGTGCTATTTGTTGAACTGCTCTTTTAAATATAATGAAAACAAACATCGTTTATTACCTCAACTGGAAGTGATAGGTATGTGCCATAAAAGTTTGTCATGCCCCATTCCTGATTGAACCCTCAAAGTGGAACATATACAAGAGAAGATGGAACTGTGAATGGAAATTGGCACTGAGCAAAAATTGTTGAATGCAAGTGGGAATGGACAAAAGAACCTTAAAAAAAAAAAGATGGGTAGCAATGAAACAATATGGGTACCAAATGTGCACCACTCGATTTCACATAGACTTGGTGGAACTAATAATATTTTGTGTTCTTCACATAACAGACATATTATATAGTGTATTCTCCCTCAGAGGTCACACGCTGAACAAAAATTCTTCCACTTTCAAATCGAATGAGACAGTATCGTCCTAAATTTGTGTACTATAGATGAGATCGCATAGAGCATTGTAAAATGTTTATGTAGTGGTAGGGTCTAATAACAAACATCATAAATATTTTTTGATCCAATTCAATGTGGCCATTGGTCAGTGGTCATGTTTTGCTCGTTAGTGTGAACAAGATATAGCACCATATATCTATCATAATCTGGACCCGTCAACTGATAAATAGAAGCACAACTACAAAATCACTTATGATTATGCGAAGGCTTGCTTGCTCATGGAACAGCTTTTGGAGAGCACTGTTTTCTTGTCGTTGTGCCAGCACTATACTATTGCTATACGAACTAGCATCGCTTTTATCTCATTCTTGCTACTGATTCTAATTGTTTTTCGTTGAAACTGATTACAATTGTAGTAGCCACTTGCAATGCGCACATCCTATATCTATGATCGGTTGCGAGGGAAGATAAATATTTCCTCTGGTCTTTAAGACTTTGATTGAAAGCTTGGAAGGAAAAAAAAAGTTTAAAAGATAAAAAAAAGAAAAAAAATATAAAAAAACTTAAAAATATAAGATTAAGAATATTTTAAAGAATTTATAAACCTCTTACTCTTTTTTAAACATTTATAAACTAGCATTCTCATTCTCTTTCTTTTTTTCTTAAAACTAACTATCAATAAATTTTGCTACAGAAATGATAAGACAAAGATGAGCAATGGATATTTTACTTTAAAAAAAATATATCAGTATAATTCTTCAGCAACAATTTAAATATGATATTTTAAAATTACTATAATTAATGTATTTAAATAGTAAAAATGTAATTTTTAAATATTATAAATTTTAATTTATATCAAATATAAAAGATTTTTAAAAACTCATTTTTAAAAAATATTAAAAATCATTTTATTATACTTAATTCTTTACATTTATCATTCATAATTTTTTTATATTTGAGTTTCACTCAAAATATCTTTCATTATTATTTTTGTATTTTTTAAAATTTTAAAATTCTTCATCAATGCACATCCTTAGGCATTTTAAGCAGTGTTTTTTTTCATTAAAATATAAATTTCACTACAATAATGCACAATAAAATTAAATATATTTTTTTAGTAAAATGAAACTTTAATTATAATTAAAATAAATACTAAATGTATTTAAAAAATGAGAGTTCATTTTTAAAAAATAAAATATTATACATCAGGAAATTAATATATATTTAATATCAAACGCCCTACTTTAAAATGCGTACTCAGTATGTGAGTTATGCTAGGCGTTTATTGTAATTTAATATCTGCTAATTTGGTTAATACTAATATAAAATTAATTTAGTACATTTTTATTTTATGCTTCATTATTGTCATTATTAATTACTAATCTGACAAAGGCAAAGAACCCTATATCCGGAGTTTTCTCAAATTCTGTATCATTTTGTCCGGGTGTGCCCTAGACCTAATCTAATGTCACCTCTAGCTTTATATCCGTTGCTATTTTATTATATAATCTCAATTTTAAGATTAAATTCAAATATTTAAAATAATAAATTTTATTAAAAATATATGATGTTAAAATATAACAAATATTTTCAATAATAAATTATTATTTTTGTTGTTATTAATTGATTAAAGTTAATTAAAAGTAAGATTTTAATTTTTTTCTCATAAAAGTACGTAGTTATCACTTAATATAGTTAAAGTTTAATTTCTTTTGACAATAAAAATGATTAAACTAAATTCTATTTCTCTAAATAAATATATTTTATATATAAATTTTAAAAAATATGATCAACATATTTAAGAAATATAACTATCTCAACAACTCTTTTAAATTTTGTTCGTTTTTATATGTTACAAATTTGCAATTTTGAGATTCTTTGATCATTTGAAAAACATCAATGATGGTGTTATATATTTTTACAGTAACTAAATGTATATTTGAATTAGTATTAAATTTACTCAAACATAAATATATATTTTTACATTATAAGTTATAATTAGCTAGAAAGGCATAATATACCTTCCAAAATGGATTGAATAATGTGAGGTAGACAGAAGACAGTTCACGTGAAAGTTTTGATGAAATTGAACTCTCATTTATTTTATTGTCTGCACTAATAAAGAAAAAATTAAATCGGTCTACAAAAGTTTTGGAACGATATACTGTAACATTTGGCTATCGAATATGAAAGATATATAGTTGTGGTATAGCAACTACATGGTTGTTTGTTGATGAGCTTAAATTTTTTAAGAAGAGACCTACTATTAGCCATATCATCACGTGAGAAGATTTACATCAGACGTATGAAGAAAACAAAAATATGCAAGCAGCTGGATGCAAAAATACTCGCCTATTGGTGCCTATTCCTGTGAAATTTTGCTGGATCGGAAGGAGACAAATTAATGCCTCTCTTTGGTGCTCACAATGATTTTGTTTTTTCATTCAAATGTTGGAAGATATTACAATAGCAAAAAAAACAATTTCGATTATTTTTAAAAACTAAGTTTTATTCAATTCATTTACAGAATTAATCGATTCACATGAAAGGAGATTTGATGATAATTAAAAGTGATAATTCATTAATGACATTTTCAGGATTATATATTTAGAGAAAGTGAACTCTTTTTACTTATACCAATTCATGTCGGTTAGTAATTTTCTTATGAGGTTTGAGATTGATTTCAAATAATGAAGATTGGGTAAAAAATTTCTCAAAAATTGCGTCTTTAGATTAAAGGTTTTTATCATGTAATTATATACATAATTATTTGGGACCTGTGATTGATTTAGAATATAAATATTTTTAAAAAGTTAGGAATAAAAAAAATAGTAAATTTAAAAAGGGAAGATTTTATTATTTTTTATTTAGGTAACATATGACATTTTAGTTGATAATTTAAAAAAATAAAAAATTAAATTTATTTAATTTTCAAATTATATATAATTCAAAAAATTATTAATATTTTATCGTACCATTTTATTTTAATGCATAATAAATTATTTAAAATATAAATAGATCTAATTTTTTTAATGTGTAGTGAAGATATTATTCAACTAATAGCCATATCAAATCCTGGCCATACCTAATTGTCTATCAACTATATCAACCTTTCTTGGCATAACAAGAGTTTACTGGTATATATAAATCAACTGTTATGAACAATAAAATTCTTTTCTTTGAACTTTAAATACAGCTATATTTCAAAGATTCCAACTTAAGACTTTTGATTAAATTAAAATAACTTCCAATAAGCTGGTACCTGCGCTTAATGGTAAAGAATTGGGGTTCAGAGAATATAATTACATTCTATAATTGCTAGCCAACTAGTTGGGAATTTCCAATAATGGATAGCTGGCCCACTGCTGGGTAAATTTTCCTTCCGCGAGTGTTTGAATTGATAAGGAATGGGGTCTACATTCTATAAAATATCTTAATTTTGTGAAAAACATTTCGGATGATTTGCCAAATCTACGTTGAGAAGTATAAATAATTTATGTGAAATAAAATAAAATGATAATGGAAAGAATAGTCTTTGTTAATATAAGCACTAGTTTCTCTTTACACTAAAAGCCTCTTCCTCAAACCTACTCACTTTCCTTCACTCACCACCACCCCAGAGAGAAAGAGAGAACTCTGAACAATTCATGAGAGGTTTGGTTATTCCACTGTAACTGGAGGAGGCATCCAAAGGGATCGCATTGATCCCAAATCTCAGCTTTAATATTCTCTTTTCTCTCTCACAATATTTGGGATCATGCTATCCCTTTGGATTTCTCCTTTAGTGGCTTCTATAATGAAAAATACTTAGATATATTCTTCAATATCCTCCTCTTAACACTACTACTGCATTCTGTAGCTGAAAGACAATGGCATAATTTCTGTAAGTCCATATTCTTCGCCCTTTTAAACCCTCTCGGTCCTTGCACTTAACTAGGCAATTTCCTTAACCTTATGTTATTTTTTAATATATATATGAAGTAATTTCACAGATGCAATATTTTTTCCTATGATAACCCAATAGTATACACTTAATTATATCGTAAAAATAGGCTCTCTGATTGCCTTATTAATTCCTCCGAGCTTGGTTGAATTTATATTCCATTTATGAAATTCCCATAGACCCACTTCTTCAGCCATGCCGGGCACTGGATCCGACCCTAGATGAAGAAGGGTGATTATTTTTGGAAAGAATTTTTTTTTTTAAATTTCTTTTTCTCAGTTCTTCTCTCTCTCTCTCTCTCCCCTCTCTTTTATTTTTTCATTCTATGGCTGATGTTATTTTACCGCTGTATAGTTTTCCATGAATGTTAGTTATGTGTCAGTGTGTGTGTGTGTGTGATGTAATATATATGCAGTACACATACATGTTTCAGAGTGAAGTCACTCTCTGAAACTTGACATCTAATGCGCTTAAACTTGCAACATATAAGTTAAATGCCAGCTTTTTCTAGGTGAAGTACATATGAACTATGAAGAGACGCCTTTTGCAGTTGATGCGTTGAGAGCCATTAGATGTTTCTATTATGCACCTTTGAGTTGTGGGCTTCGGATTTTGTTTAGGAAAAAGAAAACTTAGGGGGTAGATATATTAAAGATAAAAAAATACCCATTTAAGTGTATTTAAATACATGTTAAAAAATCTGCAACACATAAGTTATCATCAGTAGCGTTGAAACAAATATATATGAGTATGCAATGCAAAACCAAACATACTAAAAATTGACTTAGATGTTACTTGCTTTAATCTGTAAGAACCGAATTTTGTAGGGGTTTATACTAGAATGGAAGAAAGAAAATAATATCCTGAAAGTGGTACATTGGCGCATATTCTGGCTTTTACAATTAGCTAGAGGATGCCACTGTGGTGAAAATAGAAATCATGATTTAGTACAATAACAAAGTGGAGGCAAGCTAGTTAGCAATTAGTACTACGAATAAAACAGTACCAAATGATTGATGAGAAGGAAATGATTCTATGCATTTTTGCTTGGTAAATATCATATCTACCCCATTTTGGAAGCTTTTGATCATTACATACATCCAACGAATTGATTTCACCTTTCGATAAAGTGTCTCTTTTTTTTTTTTCGTTTTCATTGAAAACAAATCTTTTAAGCATAGTTAACTGGAGAAACATGGCACTTACAGTTTTCTGGCCACACTTTAAGTTGTTTTGTATTGGGATGGTCTCTTTTCATTGCTAATATATAAATGGTGGAATAGGCTTCATGCTCACGCAGTGGCACAGCGTAGTGGTGGCCCTGAGTCAATTATACTCCAAAAACACTTGCTTTTATGGACTTTAATCAGAATCCAAGGCATTAAAAGTCAATTACACTTCTTAGTAACTTTAGGCCTCATATCGTGTGTGCATACACTGACTGATACACGTGCTGAGAGCTTAAGAACTCTAACATATATGCTTGTTTATCTATGAAATAAAAGATATTATTTTTATTTGAAAAAAACTTAGGTGCAGTTACTATTTAATATTATTATAAATTACTAAAATAAAATTCAAATTTCAACTGATAGATAACCCTAACAACACTTAAATAACTGTACCCAATTTTCCCCCTCTTACTAGTGCCACATGAACCCAACATTCTAAACATTAACTCTATTCTTCGTTATCCCTTTAATCACATGGTCCCAAGCTTTTCAATTACTCTATATCTATTATTTCTTTCCTTTCCTTTTCTTTTCTTTTAAAATTTCCATTTCTGTAAAAAACTGAGCTGTTAAATCTCTTTATCGGCTTCCCTGAAATGGCAAAAGAATTTTTAGATTAATATATTCATGGAGATGGAGGAAAAGGCTACAATTACGGGCTTTTCACTTCTGCAACCATCTTCTTATATAGTTTATTTTTAAATATTAAATGCTATCTACCCAATTTTTATGACCCAAAATATGCTCGATGATTTGAATATATTTGAGTTCGATTAAAAGAAATAAAGAGATGCTTAAGTGGGTTAATTTGTAAGCTATTTATAAGGTTAATTTGTAAGCTAAATAATTAAATATATTATGACACATTTGATTCAATTTAATTATAAAGAGGAGAATTTCTTTAAAAAATATTTTTAAAAAGGTATTTATTCACAATAAAATAATGCAAGCACGTGGGTATGCTATGAGAGAAACTATATCATCCTTCATAAAGTTTAAAGAGTTGTGTTATACACACAATAAATGTTAGCATGTACTAAACAAAATTCTTCACACATTTATTTAGTATTTGTCTATCACACCACACAATTTATCATATACATCTTATTTTCTCTCTTATGCTGTAAGAAATGTTGCAGAAGAAATAAAAATAGATTGATCCAAATTTTAAAATAATTTAATAATTTTTTAATGTATACTCAAATATACATAAATAAAAATTCAATAAATAAAATAATAAAAATATTATAATATTTAATATATTAACCCATGTAATTTTTAATAAAATTTATTAAAAATAAATTTTATTTTTGCCAATTGCAATCCTTAGTTTTAAGTTTAAACATTTAAAAATAATATTTTTTATTAAAAAATTAATTATTATATTATAAATATAAGCATATAATTAAAATTTTTACTATTTATAAATACTTAAACCTAACCTTAAAAACTAAAGTTGTAAAAATTATATAAATTTTCAAGACAAAATTTATGCATAATATTAAAGATACTTTTAGTGATTTTTTTTAATTAAGAATGTAATGTTATCTTAATAATATTTATTGATTCTTAAGATTGATTTTTAGTGCGTGAGTTATTAATATAAAATTTTTAATTTTAATTCAAAATAACATAAAAAAATACTTATGATCTTATACTTCAAATTTGTCTAAATTTTTGTTATATATAAATAAACATGCAATAAAAAGTCATCAATAAAATTGAACAAAACCTTTTAATATATAAGTAATGATACTCTTACACCATATTTGGGATATAGTTTGGGTGAAAAGAAGAGAAGGATAAGAAGAAGAAATTAATGTCATAAAAAAATATAAGTGAAATAATAATTATAGTTAATACTGCCAACCCCCCTTCTCTCTTTCTTGATTAATCCTTGCATATGGCTATTGATAGCCTCAGCAACTAGTCTGAAAGTAGGCAGTACTAACAAAGAGAAAACCTTTTCAAGATTTTTTTTTTTAAATTGGCTTATAAAATTAACTAATCAAATATTTTTCAAATTTCTCTGTAAAACTTTAAATGTAATTAAAAAAATAGACAGAATATTTTAATTTTTACCTAGTTTGTAAGCAAATAAATCATAAAATATTTTTTAATATTTGTTTAATGATAAATGATAAAAGTTTACGTAAAATTTTTTTTCAATTGAAATCATAAAAACAACGAATTAAAAATCATTCAATAATATATAATACTGTTATTTTTAATAAAATTTATCATTTAAGTAGTAAAAGACATAGACAATGAGATTGAACTAGGATACCCTTTATTTTTTCTTCAAATGTACAGATATTTTGATATTAAATTCTCAAATAGTCATTATTTAAGTATTATAACAATTTTGTGAATTTAAAACATTTATGGTAAACCCTGTAATTAATAATTAAATGTTTAACACCTCATGACCTCAAGTAAGACGCCCTCGTGGGTTCACTATAACTTATTTTTATTAAATATTATGGTTGATTTAATTAGTATAATTTTTGTTTTTTCAAATCATATTATTAATGTAAATTTTAATGGTCTATACTTTATAATGTATTGACGAGATATATTATTACCTGTTATACCAACAAAATTGTTTGTTAATATTATATATTTTATTGTTAGAGTAAATTCAGAAGGTTTATATTAAGAGTTTGGTTTTTATTAAAATAATATTACTACCTAATAGAGATTAATCAACAATAAATTATTAATAAACGATATTTTTGTATGATAGATACCAAAATCCTCATTTGATAATTAAAAAAATTGTAATAAATTAGTATGAAAAGTTGAACATAGTGTTTAAGAAGTTATAAGCTTCTACATCAGTAAAACATAAAACAAATGTTATATAACACAATCTAAATTAACTATACCTTCAGTGTGATATGTAGATATCTGTGGCACAATAAGGAAAAAAACAGTAAAAATTGAAAAGTCTGGAACACGACCTCTGCAATTGTTCTATTCTAGAAGCAAGCACATGTGTGGTTTTGCACTTAGCCCTTCCTTAAATTATAGAGGTGTATGAAGTCCATATTTCCAATGAAATGACATTGAATTTAAATTGTACGCAAAGATGGGTCCGAGGCTGAGGAGGAAGAATTTTGGGACATAAAGAGTGTACAGATTGTCTTCAAATATGAAATGTGTAGTTCAAATGTCTCCCTCTTGGACTACACAAACTTTATGTAGAAGACATAAGCTGCCAAAAGAAAAATAGACTAAATGTTTCTTTCAAGAAATAAGGGGAAAAAAACAATGGAGTATTTTGAGTTTAATGTTTGATTTTTCATAATTTTTTTGGAACACCATCCTTCAAACTCCTTTCCTATAATAATAATTAGTTCGTTGGATGGAGTTCTATCATGATCTCTTGTAAAGAATTTAGACTAATCTGAATTGTCTTTAGGAACAATTAGACTAATCTCAAAATTAAATTGATATAATTTTTACGTCAAAAGTTATATGCTTTAGAGGAGAGATTGAGTGTGGGTGCGCCACCCATTGGGGCCCCAAAGCTCTTGACCTGTCTCCAAATTCAAACTCCTTTCCTCAATTTCTTCTCATTCTTTAGTATTATTGCACTTTGTGAAGTTGCAGCCATAAATTGAGGATCTAACGATTTGATTTCTTTTCCTTATGGGCGGGATCATTTGATTGAGATGTGTGTATAAAGTTAAAAGATATCTGTTAATTATAATTCTTCTCCTCTCCTTTATTTTTCACCCTTTTGATTAAATTTAAAGTAATTGTAATTTTAGTATAAGACATCCCCAATACTGTTTGTTGACAAGAAATAACGTTGGCGCGGTCGACCATAATAATTGCATGGAGAACAAAAAGTTGTTTCTCCATTGTCATACAGTAACATATGAATTGCCCATTACTGTAAGAATTGTATACAGCACTCTTAACCTTAAATCATGCATGAATTCTCATATTAATAATGAGGACATACCTTTATTTCTGAATGTTTAAAATTTAAAAAGAAAATTTATTTTGAATATAACATGTATAAAACAATTTTTTTAGAGATTTTGTATAAAGAACAACTTATTTTTCATTTGAATACAATTATAAAGAATGTTTTTACTTCAATGGTAGTTATCACAACTTCTTTTAAAAGATATATAAAAAAGAACTTGTTAAAACAATTAAGAATATCTTTTTTCTCGATTTTTTTCAAAAGTTTAAACTATACTCTAAAACATTTTAACACCAAATTAACAAAAAAACAATTTTCATGAGACAATTGAAAAGCATACTCATTATTACCTTATTTTTTAAGTTATCTTTTAGCACATAGATTTATATACACTTAGTCAATGCCTATGAAGAATTTCTCTTTTAAGAAGACTTGTTTCCCACCGTGATTTCTTGTCTTTGACAATCATGTAGACTCAATCCCTACAAATAAATAAACAAAACCTAAATCAAAGTATATTATTCTATTCGAAAAGATTAAATTTTTTAATATATATTTCTCTTTTAAAGAATGATATGCGTCATTTTAAACTTCTTTTGAAATCAAATTCTTTTCAATTAATCATGCATATTTATAACTTTAAATATGTTTTTGATAGCTTCAATATTTTTTTCACTCTTTCTTTTTGTAGTTTATTTAAATTGAGTAAGTAGGTTTCTTTTATAATTTATAATTTTATTTTTTTATTTATATTTTTATACTTTATCCAGATTCAAAAATATCTATATAAATATACATTGGAAATTATACTTGCTAGTACAAAATATTCACCCACGAATGTAAGTGGGGAGTATTGGATTATAATTTTAAAAGGACTTTTTTTGACTTTTTTAGTTGAAGAAAAAAGTCCTGCAAATTTTAAAGACTTTGTAAAATTTTGCAAGACTTTAAAATCATAATTTTAATGAATTCTACAAGACTTTTAAATCAGAATTTTAATAGATTTTATAGAACTTTGTGGACGTTGCAGAATTTCTTGAATTTTTGACATAAAGAATGTAAATTTTTTTTCATACATTCAAATTTAAAAAGAGTCAAAGACAAATATAATAAAAAATAACAATGTTTGAATAAATAATAATAATAATTATCCATAATATCACGTCCTCCTAAATAGCATTTACCCACATATTCATAGCTATATGAGTCATCCAAGTATTAGCGTCTTCTCGCTCTTGCTGCTAGGTTTGAATAATAGTCTCAAAATTAATATCTTCATTAACCAGTAATGTTGAAGATGAAGGTTCATCCATCAATTCAATTGAAAATTTATCAGAATGATATTATTTGCAAAGAAAATTATATAGTGCTGCACATGCTAATACAAGTTCTACTTGTGTCTTAAATAAAAATAGAAGTGTTGACTTAAAAATTATGAACTTTTATTTAAAAATATCAAATATTCTCTCGATCACATTTCTTAAAGAAACATGATGAAGATTGAACAATTCTTTCTCATTTTTAGGGTTATTATCCTGACCTGCAAAATCTTGTAGATGATATCTTACACCTCAAAATGGAGCTAAAAATTAGCGTTGATTAGAAAATTCACAATCTACCAAGAAATATTTACCTAATTACACACATGCAATATAAATATATTATTTAAAAAATAAACTTACCTAATTGACATATTGTTATATTATTTCTTAAACCACTTTATTTGACTCAAGTAATAATTATATGTTTTAGGGAATTTAATTTTAGCATTGATACGATAAAGGATATCTCTACTCACATTTACTAGTTTGCTAATTGACCCATTAGCATCATGTAATCTACTTTTTACAGCATCTACTGTCAATTGTTACAATTCATCAGAATACTCCTTGGTCCAAACTTCATAGTTTTCTTTCTTTTTTTCCTCTTCTTTGTTATTTTCTTGTGAATCTCCAATTTATATTACTAAAACAACATATGTTAGAAACTATTATATAAATAATTATAGATAAGAATACTTATTAAATTTATATCTCACCTAATAGGTACTTATATAATTAAAAAAAATACTATAACCCCATAAAAAGCTTAACTGCTATATATATATATATATATATATATATATATATATAGGTATATATTATTATTTCTATATTTTAGATATTTAAATATTCATTTATTCAATTAAAAAAATACTATATGATATAGACATATATCTCAAACTCAACAGTTAAAAGTGTTAGTTAACTATTTAAAGATTTACAGTTGATTGTAAAGATCATGCTATCAATTTTAGCTTTCATTTTTCACTTTTCTAGACGCGTGTTATAAAAAAAATATTACTTAAAAATTAAAATTTCAAGCGTTTTTTGTGTTATATATCTAAGGAACAAATTCAATTAAATAGAATAAGTCAATGACATTGTCATTTACGTTTTCACCAAATAAGGAAATAGAATGGGAACAGTAATATAATATTATATATAAGCAGTAGTACATTATTATTAGTAGAAAAAAATGGAAAAGATAGGAGCATAGAAAAAAAAAGAGATAAAAAAACTCATCTGAAAATTCTTGAAACACTTGAAAAGTCACTTCAAACAATCTTTCAAAATTCGATGAGTTTGGATGAGATTGTTTTATGAATTTAGTATTTACAAATATCATTGAAAAGTCCTTCCAAATTTCTTTAATACAACAATCTTTTAAAATTCTTATATTTTTTAATACTAATAAATTATTTTTAAGTTATAAAAAAGTCTCAAATGAATACTAATGAATTTTAATGGACTCTTTAAAAAATCTTAAAAATTTAAATTGAATACCACTAAATTTTTTTAAGTGACATAAAATCCTGATTAAATACTAACAAACCTTTTTACTTTAAATTTTTTTTTAAATTATATGAAATTCTGAACCAATACATCTTCTAAAAATTTAAGATGCAAATTTATTTTTTTTTTCAAGAAGGCAACATAGTTCTTAAAGATGTTTTGCATAAGTACTGGTTGAACTTGAAAGAAAGCTATAACCAAAATGGTTACAACTATAATATTATGACAAGAAAACGAAGTAATTAAGACAAAGGCTTAAGATAAGAGGGAGTCAGGTACAACAGACACAGACCCGTGAGAGGCTATTATTCCTTCTTGAACATATATAGTTAGAGAACAGCACAATCTTTACATGTAATGTTATTTTTTGCCATTATATATAATGTGCATTTTTTAATGAGTCTAACGTCCAAGCTAAAAAATTTAAAAATATAATTAAAAAAAAGTGATAAAACTTTGTTTTAATTATCATTAGAAAAGGGGGGGGGGGATGTGCCGATTAAAATAAGATGGATAATCTTCTTATGTACCTATTTTTGGAGTGAAAAGGTTGGAGATATAAAAATAAATAAATAAGTGAATAATGTAATAAATAATATAATGCAATAAAAATAAAATAAAAAGATAATTTAAAAAAGTACTGTATAAATATCATTATTTTCATAAGATATCGGTCGATTAGAAATGTCGTGTGTACGGTATGCCCAACAGCAATATTTTTTAAAAAGAACAGTACCTTTAATTCAAAAAAATGTTTAATAATACTTCAATTATAATTATTCATAGCATAGTACATGTAAATAAAATTTGTAACTATTATAAAATGGAGTTAGAGACTTCCCTCCATCCAACAAAAAAAGTTTTATTATCGCAAGAAGAATAAAAACAACATACAGCTATTTAAGGTTTATAATTTACAAGACAAATTATTTTTATACATGTCAATTGTCATTTAATAGTTCATATGTTATTTCATGTCGACGTTAACTATATATATATATATATGATGTAATTGATGTCATAGTTACGTGCTGTAGTTGTTGTAGTAACTTCGTATAAACCAAACCAAAATCCTGATTTCATGGAGTTTCAACACCGCTTGCACAAAGCTTAAGGTGATAAAGATGCATGAATTAGAAGCTGAAGCACAAATTTACATGGAATGCCCTGTAATGAAACAGCGAATTTGACCGTAAGCAGTACCTTTTCGTAATATTTATATTGATAATATTCAGACTCCATGATTGAAGAGTACAGTTATATAGTGACCATCTTGTGTGGAAGCATAGAACAATCTGATGTGGGAGCCCCACGCATAATTGTAAGGAAGTAATGCACCCTAGTTTTGGGGCAGAAAAAAACAATGAATGCCTCTACGGATTCACTATTTAGTCATATATAATTAATTAAAATGGCATAATATGTGTGATGCAAACGAGTGATGAGACATAGTCAGCTAGGTTTCAGTTCCACCATACACATTACAGGTGCATAAACAGGGCAGTGTCAAGCGTGACATTGGCTGATAGCTAGCATATAGGGTTGTGTGCCAAAGTTGCATATGGGTAACGGCATGGTAATGGTAGCTAGCTACTACTAGCTAGTGTAGCGTGGTCCATCTCCTGTGCACTACACTACACTGCATGAGTGATTGAGCAACCATGGCAATGCCATTGCCCATTAGTGGGATGGCAGTACTATATAGTATATATCAATATTGGCGTTATGTGTTGGTTAAGCAAGGTGGGAGGACTATATATATAGTGGGGGAAGTACGTCATAATTGAAGCCTCTTTTAAGTTATACCAAATAGTCCAAGTTATTGTGCTCTTCTTTTGTTGGGTGGATAATGTTAAAAGAAAGAATTACACTTGAGAAAGAGTTTAAAGCAAACCTTAATGTTACTGAGAATGTTTTGAATCTTTATTTCACAATCTTGCACTATAGCTTATAACAAGCACCAAAAACTACCTGCTGACTGCTGAGAGTTAACCTGATGTTAGAATAGGTTTAGAATATTAAATGTAACAAGAAAGATGATAAGATAATTAAAGTCTCTAAGGAAAACGGATTGAAGTGTAAGTATTACACAATCAAAAAGTTGGAAAACACTCAATACAAGTAAAGCAATAGAATAGTAAAAACACGGTGTACCTTGAATCTTAAATTGCTGTTACCGGGGATCGCGTTTATGTGGTAGGGTTTCAATCTTCTGAGTCCTTATTACATGTCTGAGACATAAAAGAAAACTTTTTTTAAATATAACTCTATTCTAATATTTGACATCTTAACTATCACGATATAGTCATTAACTTTACATCATCATTACTATAGTCCTTAGCAATATTAATAGTAATTTATTTTATTTATTTTTTTATAAATTTTTTTAATTTTGTAAAAATATAAACCAAAATCATTAAAATGGTGGCAATCTAAAGAATATAATAAGGGTTTATTTACTATTCTTTTCAGCAAAATTTTTTTAAAGAATTATTTATATCAAAATAAATTAATACAGAAACGGATTAAATTATCAATTTCAATTCTCTCTAGGTACTAGTTCCAATAGATTTTCCGATAATCACTAAAACAGAAAATGGGCATGCCCAAATTCAGCTAGTGAAATTTCATCTTTGCACTTAGCCTACACTTTTTTGTTTGGTAAATTCTACGGTAGCTATAAAATTTTTTCAAGATAACGTACATAAAAATTCTTAATTAGTAATATTTAAACATGTGTTTAAATAATAAATTTATTTAATAATAAATTATTATATTTGTTACATTTAAATAAGTTAAAGAGTATTTAAGTCAAAACTAAATAAATTAAAATTTAAAAATAAAATAATAATATTATATTAATATATTTTTTATATTTTTAATTTTATTATTATTAATATTTAATTATTAAATTAATATATTATTTATAAATATTTTTATTTATAATAAATAAAAATTATTTAAATATAAATTATATTTTACTCAAAACTAAAAATTTATAAAAAAATAATAGAAACATAAGATAAAAAATATAATATAATATATATATATATATATATAATAATAATAATAAGATTATATAACAAATAATATAAATAATATAATGTTAAATAAATTATATATAATAATTATTTTAACTTAATATATGTTTTTTTATTAATATAAATTTTTTTAATTACAGTACCCATACAAAAATTTTAAAGGTAATACAACACACTTTTTTGTTTTCGGACCAAAGTTCCGTTAGATATAGGAGCCATTGAATATCGTGTCCAAGGCTTGTAGTTGGACCAACCAGGCTTCAATGTTATGTTGGGCCCAACCCAACTATGACCTATTGAAATCCTCAAGAGGGAAATTTTACAATTAGTAAGAAGATTGTGATTCTGAGAGAAGGTCCATGTTAGATGACAGACCACAATCCAATTATGACTAAACTCTGTTGGATTTGTCCCTATTGATCTTGACAACAGCAAAAGACTATCAATTGCATTGGACATTTTGCACACCTGACCATGACAACAAGCGAAAAGGCCCAAATGGTGGAAATTAGAAACAGCTAAGCCTAATCTAAATCTATTCCTGCACTTTGCACACGCATACACACGAGCAATGCAAAAAAGTCAAATACTGTTTCATGTTAGTACAGTAAAGCCATCTTATCTAAAATCCATTGGAAGCCAGCTCTTAATCCAATTATTTCAATAAAAATAGCTATTCTTGTTCTTAACTAAGTCTCTCTCTCCACTCTATTTTTTCCCTTAAAAATCCACATTTTTGCTTGCACCATATCAACAACGCATTATAATACAATATTTAAATCGAAAAAAAATAAAATGATTGATTGAGCGGTAGACATTAGCAGCAGCTTAGAAAGAAAAACACGAAGATTTTGAGCGGTTCAAACGAAAAACAAAACAAGTAACATAGGAATAGGAGTGGAGGAATGAGGATTCAACAAAGAGAAAGAGCTTTCGTTCCATCCAAACGTAGCGGGATGCTTGCATTCTCCCTCTTCGTCTTTTCTTCCCTAATCCTCCTCGTTCAAACCTCTTCTTCATCCCATATTTTCGACCCCGACATCAACCTCTTCGGAGATGCCCACGCTATTGTCTCCGACGGCACCACCCGCGTGGCTCTCACGCGCCCTTCGCCTTCCTCCTCCGGCCTCCTCCTCCGCCGCAAGTCTTTCCCTTTCTCCCACCACACTTCCTTCTCCACTCACTTCTCCTTCTCCGTTTCCCCCGCCGCCGGCGATGGCCTCATCCTCGTCCTCGTTCCCGGCGATTTCTCCGGCGCGTTTCGCGGGAACGACTCCTTCGGGGTCTCTCTCGATAGCAAGTACGTCGCCGTCGAGTTCGATACGTCGAAGGATGACAATGTGGGTGATGTGAATGCGAATCACGTTGGCATTGATGTGGGAAGCCTCGTGTCTGTGGCCGTTGCGAATGTTTCTTCTGTGAATTTGGTTCTCAACAGTGGAGAAAAGTTGAATGCTTGGGTTGATTACGAGGGTCGTTCTAAGGTGTTGGAAGTTAGGTTAAGCAAATGGGGAGAACCAAGATCTTCTCTTCCTATTGTTTCTCATTCCATTGATTTGTTTGAGATATGGGGTAGGAATACTGTGTTTGTGGGTATAAGCTCTTCCAATGGTGCCAATTCGGTGCAGGTTGTTAGTGTTTATTCTTGGAAGTTTAGTTTAGGGAAGATTTCAAGTTCTTTGCATTCTCTACCTGCGGATCCTAGAAATTTCTCTGATCATGGTGTTAATGATGAGAAGAACAAGTTTTGTACCTTAACAGTTCTTGCTAGGGTGATTTTTGGAACCGGGTGTGTTGCTTTGGTCACGTTTATGGTGTTGTTTATGTGGGTGATATTTTTCCAAAGGCGTGAAGAAGAGTCTCTTGTGAAAATCCCTGGCCATCCTGTCAGGTACGAAAGGATTGATGTGGCTGTTGAGAAGAATGCTGGTGATGATGAAAGTTAGAGCATAGGTGATGTTGTTAATAGATTTTCTTAGATGATGTTGTTTTGTTGTTGTTGTTGGGTATGTATGTGATGTGGAGAACACTTTTGTACGAGATTATCATTCTGTAAATTTATTTGAAATTGACTATGTAACATATTTGCTCATCCAGCTTGGGAGCACTTTGATTTGAATCTTGTCGATCTTTTTTTGCACTTTTCAAATTTTGTAATATGTGATTCCTTGTAGAATATAAAATGGCCATGCTTGCATTTGCAAAGTTGCACCTGCGCTATGATAATGTGCTACTTATACTTGTTTACTCCTTCATTATGTTTTGGACTTGAGCGAAATTTTGTTAAATATTGTTAAGGGTAGGTTCTCATTGTAAATGAGAAGGATATATAAAATATTTGTGAGAAATTTAGAAGATATATCAGAGATTTGATTGTAATAGAAAAATAGGAAGGTTACTGATAAATACTTGTATTGGGGAATGGTAAAGGTTATGAGAATGAGAGTGTAAGAGAGATTTTTTGTAAAGAAGCCTAAGATGTTCCGTGAATGTGGTATTTCCTAGTTAGGTGGAAGGGGATGTGATATCCTCCAACAAATTAAAGTAAGGGATGTTGTATTCCCCCCTAACATTATGGCTTACATAATGGGAATTAGGAAATAGCCTCTATCTTCCTTGAAATCCTATATATCCCTTGGTCCCTCCAAACTCCCATGTTCTTTGATTCATGCCAAGAGATCTAGTTACCCAATAGGACAGGTTGCACATGTGGTGAGAATGGAATTTAGATCATGTTCCACAAATGAAAAAATACATTCCCATAATACAGCATCTGCTTTTATTTGGATGCACAATGTAATCATGTGGTAACATGATGAATGACCTCAATCTTGAGAAGTGCATCCAGCTGCGTTGGAATCATTCATATCTATCTTCGTAGTTTTCTTTCCTTGAAAGTTTTGTGCATGTTAATGTTGCATCGCTTTCAAGCAATTGGAATCCTAAATCAATTTACTAGAAAAGTATCTGTCAATGTGAATCCCACTCATCAGTTGTAAAGAATTGACATGATCATTTGTGCAGGACAATGTTCCTATTCTTATTTTATCCACGTTCTTCTTAAGAATTATATATATATATATATATATGAAAATTGAGGTGAGAAAAACGCTAGACATCAACACAAAAGAAATTTGACATAACACAAGAATGATTGTTAGATAGAATAACACTTTAAGCTATTTTACAGTTTTTTTTATCATTAATCCTCTCAACTTCAAGTCTTTCAAACAAAAGGATTGGATTACATTTTGTGGGTTTAGGTCTTCCAATACACGAAGGACATAAAGTTTCCACACTGTTTGCAAGCTTCTTCCATCCATTTAAGGGGCAATTTACTTTTGCTTCAGTTTATGAGCTTTCTATTGTGAGAGTTTGCTCTATTTTTCGGAAATTTGTTGTCATACAGAAACCTCATCGCTATTTGCTTGACTTGCATGGTTTCTTTCTTATGTCTTCCATGGAGTTCATGTTTAGAAAGCTCATAAAATCAAGTGAAAGATATAATGTATAGCATTTAAATGAATTCGTGTTTGAGTGAATTTGACGTCAATCTAAACATGTTAGGTACCTTTTGTTTTCCATTTTTAAAAACAGTTTTTTTTTTATTAAAAGTAAAAAAATTCAATTTTTTTTTGTTAATATGAGTTTTATTTTCATTTTTTAAAATATTTTTTAAAATTGTTTAAATATAATTTTAAAAATTAAAAACTAAAACAGAAACCCCTAATAATTTACAAAATATGGTTCTTTTGTTTTTGGTCCGGAAAATCCATTACAACATTTTGTCAAAATTTCAATTACCAGACAACATTTGGGTCTATAATTTGGGCCAGTGATTCTTGAACATCTCTTTTTGGTGTTTACGCACCACGAACCAAAAACTATAATTGTTGCTGTCCAAGTTTATTTTGTTTTTGACCAAAAAGGTTTTATGTTGTTTCAAATTGTTTGTTACAACCAAACAAGAACAAAAATTGTTAATTCTAAAAAAGTTCCAGTTCTTTCTTTTTGTTTTGTTGAAAATTTTACCCTTATCCTTAGATGAGAGATCATTAATAGAGTTATGTGATAATATAGTCAGAACGAACTTATATTTCTTTAAAATTAAGAGTATTTAACGAATTTCTTAATTTTTATATAAAAATGATAATTTGTTTGACATGGAGCGAGTGAATAATTGTATATCTAATAAGAATAGTTCTATTGTTCTCAAATAATTGTCAGTTTAGAAGTTTTAATTTGTTTTATGCTAGTTGTTATTTTATTTTTCTAAAATGAAGAGTAATTAATACTTTTTCCAACCCTTATATAAAAATCACAATTATTTTGGAACGGGAGAAGCATATAATTTTCTGTAAATATCCTTGTATAAATTTTTAGCAGATTAAATTAGTAAACTATTAATATCAATTGTTGTAAAATGTTAATCATTTTAGAGAAGATATTTTGTTTTATATTATTCATCACTTTAAGGGGAAAATAGTAATTTTTATTTCAATTTAATCTTTATTTTTTGATATCTTTACTAAGTGATAAAAAAAAAGAGAATTTTAATAGAATGAAAACAATACATTCAAAGTTATATTTTCCTAAAATTAAATTATTTGATGAGTTTCTTAAATTTATGCATAAAATTTAAACAGTAAATATTTTTAACACGAATGGAGCACTGTTTATTAAATAAACATGTACTAATTTATTAATAACAAGAATGTTTACAGTACCTAATGTATGTGCATCATTAGTCATTGCACTAAATTAATGTAAATATATATATATTAATATAACTAAGTTTATACAAATGTATGAAAACCGACTTGCCCTTAAGAAACGAGAGGTGAAGATTAACAAGAGATTTTTAATCCTTACTAATTAGTCATTACTTTCACCAATAAGAACGAACAATTATTAATTAATAAATTATTGAAAAATTATAGTGTATATATATATATATATATACATACTAATAAATTATAAAATTATTAATATTCTAATTGAGAGGTATAATTATATTTTATTTTTTAAAACACAACTTCTCGTTTGAAAAAAAGTTAAATTCTTAACTGAAATGCAGATTGATCGTGCATTAAAAAAAGTTAATCACATCATTAGTTAATAAATAAAATACCTAAACCTTTCTTTAAAAATTAAAATATAAAATTTTCAATCTTTATCTAATAGCATTGATTTACTGATGGTATACTAAATGCACCATTTTTTATTACATAAAATATGAATTCTTACCTAACACTCCTCCCCCTACCCAAAAAAAATCTTTCTATGTGAGTTGATATTATGAAAAATCCGATCCATCGAATAACAAGTGGTATTTGAGAATTAATTAAACTATTGTGTTGGACAAAGAAGCAAAGAAAAATAATAAAAATTGATGTATATATTAATTTAGAAAATAAAAATCTAATAAATGAAAGATTTAATTCATAAAACTTGAAAGATTAAATTAGAATTTTACTGATTAAAGTACTTGGTTTTATGAAGATGTGGGTTGATATAACATTCCGACATCCATATTAATTACTATAAGTTTGTGGTAATTTCAAGAGCATTCTGAATGCCTTTAAATCTACAACGTTACTTGAAGAAGTGATTGTTCCACACGACAGGTTTGTAACCCAACATAATCACATTCTTGCCTTTGAATTTGAAACCAGCACTACCCATATGAAAAGATATAAGTTTTTCACACGAAAGGTTTGTGCCCAAAACACAATTGCATTCTTCCACCCAAGTTTTCGTAACAAAGATAATCAGCAATTATTCTTTGGTTATCTTCATTGATACAGTTGATGTTGAAAAGCATCTTAAAAAGGTCTTTCAACAAGAAAAAAAGCTACCTAAGGGAGACTGCTCCATGATTGGTATGAAAAGGTTAACACCACTACTCCATTCCTATTAACCTTTTTAAAATCATGTCTTTCCCCTGTAATATTAAACAGGCTATCTTATCAAAGTTTCGTATTGCAAATTATGTCACTCTCGTTTCATCTAAAAAAATTCATGTCTTTATATTCACAATTAATCGTTTTCACATACATTTCATAAAACCAATAATTTGGATGTGATATTGCTCTACAAACTTATTTATTTTGAAAAGGCATGTGTTTGTTTTGCATTCTTTATTTAAAGAGAGTCAACATGCTTGAAGCTTAAAACTGAAGCAATATATCAATTATCATATCAATATTGGCAAAATGATAACCAATCTTTTGACTGCGTAATCATATCACTCTCTTTAAAGATATTTGTCGGTCACTTCGCTAAAAATCTTTTCCACCTCAAAATTATAACATTTTCATACACAGAAAATCCAAAAGAAAAAGGATTTAATGTTTAAAAGCAAGGCATCTTTAGTTTCAAGTGGTTATATAGCCATCCCATCAAGAGATAAAACTAATTATTCAAATATAAATTAATCACTTATTATTTAGAATAAATAATTCATTAAAATTACATGCTACTAATTTCTCTTAATAATAATAAAAACATATTATTAAAAAGGATAACCCCAAATATTAAATTTTATTTTATTAACCCTTGAAATATCAAAATCTCACATTTTGAAGATTCAAAACTGAAAAAAAAATTGAGTATAAGCCATAGTCCTTTGATCATAAGCCATAGGAATAGATAGCCAATTCTACGTTTGGAATTATTTGGGCAACGGCCACCATCAAAGATCAATCAAGCACTTGAAAATAAAGTTAGTGGATTCTCGATCACGACTTTAGTCAAATAATCCCGTTTCACTTAAACCACATAAAAATATAACTATTTTCGTACGAAAATTTGCATTAATCATTGATTCTTTTCAATTTAATCAGAAAAGAAGCTCATGCGAAGAGATAATAACAAAGGAAAGGGAATGAAAAGCGAAAAAGAGAGATAGAATGGTAGTGCTGATTAGCACCGCACAATTCTTTTGGCAAAACATTTTGAATTGTACGATCAATTTGTTCTCCTAAAATTCTCCAACTTTTTCGAGCCAATAAGTATAATACTTTACGTTCTTTTTATTCTGAACCAAATGAAGGCTCACCGTCCAATGGAGCAAAAAAAGTGCTCGTTGAAAATCAGAAAGCTATTCATCTCTCTAAATTTAATTTATTTAAATAAAAATATAAAATAAAATAATATTTTATTAAATTCAATCCTATCTCAACTCTAAGAATTGAGTTTAAATATTTATAAATAATTTTTTTTATAAAAAAGTATATATTTATTATATTAAAATTATAAGAATACAATAAATATCTTTCTTTTTAATAAAATTTTACTATTATTAACTCAACAAAATATTATTATTTTGTTATAATTAAATTTAAATTAATAAAAAATTTACTTTCTTATTTTATACCTATTTTATTTTAAAAGAACACTTAAATACAACTTATCCAAATTTAGATGAGAGTAAATATATAAACATTTATTTCTCTTAAAAAAAATGTGTACAGTGTGGTCATCACAAAACAAGTTGCTAGATATGACTATAACGGTTTAATGTGTTAGCAATTCATGAGAACGACCTATTGGATATTTTTGGTAGGATTATAACATCAATGAAAAAAAATAAAAAATACACGTTTTCGGAACAAGAAAACCTTACTCTGTTGTAAAAATAAATTATGTAAATTAATAAATTTCTATAAAACTTATAGTCTTATTAAAATAAATATATTTTTTAAATACTTTAAATTAAGATGTACTCAACGTTTGTTAGATTATTTATTTATAAAAGAATGTCCTTTTGATGGACGAACGAGGAGTGACATTAAATTAGAAATAGAAATAAATTAAGTTATAATAAGTTAATGTCTTTTGCATCCTTATAATTTTATAAACTAGACTTATTTTTATATAATTTTAATTCAATTTAAATTCATCACAAAAGAAATCATAATTTATTAAAACTTAAAAGATAGTTTCTTATATAAAAATTTAATTATTAAAAATTGATAATTTTTACAGAATCTTATAAATTAAAAAGATATTTTATATATTTTTACACTTAAAATAATTATTACAGTTAATTTTATATTAAATATATATAATAAATAAATAAGTTAATAATTTATTTTAAAAATATATAAATTTTATTTAATTCATAAAATATATAAAAAATACAATAAATAATTAATTTTTTAAAATATAAAATATTGTCTAGAATTTACTTAGCAAGCATCTTAAAAGTTTAAACAAAAATTAAATTGAGAAAAGATAAAATTTGGTGCATGGATGCATACCAAGAACAAAGATGACGGCTAGTGGTGGTGGATGGGTCCCAGAAGCGTCCACACACTGAACTGAACGTATTTTGGAACACAGGTTCTATTTGATGGCTACGTGAGTACGTGTTCTCTCTCCCCTCATTAATGCACGTCGGCACCGCAAGACAAAACAAAATACCAAAAATGATTCAAGTGTTTATAATATATATATTGTTTTTGCTCTTCGTTTTGTTCGTCACATTAAAACCTAAATATTATAAATTAAAATTCTTATTTTCAAAATAATTTCATTCTCATTAAATTCTATTTAATTTATTATCATTTATAAAGTTTATTTAAAATTCAAAATACTCATAGAAAGGGTTTTTTTTTTTCACATATAATTTCTCTTGCATTGATAAATTAACAAATAACATAACAACCATTAAAAATAAGAGAAAAATAAAATTAATTAAACATATAATAGTAATAAAATTGATCATAAATACCTTTTCTGAAGAGAGTGAAGTAATACGACAGAATCTGATTTTACGAGAAGTATAGTAGCATAAACCTGAGTAGAAGGTTAAAATGGTATGAAATACTAAGTATAGTGAGAAAAAAGAGAAATTGGTATTTAGTAATTACCAAATTTTCTATAAAAGGAAAAATGATTGGCTGGTTATTGTTTATTGGGTTTGAATAGCCAAGAGGAGAGAGTTATCGTGAAGATATAAAAGAAGGGTGTTGGTACCTGTTTTTCGCGCTAGGCTAGTTTTGGTGTAGGAGAAGCTTAGCGTCACGGTGCTCGCTCGTGTCACAATATTCAACAATGGGTAGAGGAGACATTGAACTCAACTCAAATAAGCACTATGACCACGATGCCGGGGACGCTGAACTCCCAGACACCGCACATCAGATTAGTAGTGGTTCGTAATGCTATGTGGCATTCACTCATTCTCATCGCACATGCAATTTTTTCGATATTTCCAATGTTTTTGGAACAACCTCAAATTGTGGTTTTTGACAAATACTATTGTTTTTGGAAAAACCTACGGTTTTTAGAACTACCCTTTTGTATTTACGTTGTCTACATCGGAGTCAATGTTTCGACTTGCACTTTAGTAGTTTAGATTTTTGTCTCAATTTTGACTTTGCTCAACCATCGCTTGTCTGAGTTCAATTCATCGTTTAGTATTGATTTTGTTTTTATTATAGTTGAATTGTGCTTGATGTTGGAAATTTAGAATGAAGCCGAGAGGTGTATGATTTGTAACTCAATAAGTGGCGCATGTGGTATTAATTAACATTGGAGTTTAGTGAAATGGAAAACTATCAAGATTTTCTGTAGGAATTATCTGCTATTGAAGACAATTTATTGTTGGATTTTTCCCCTTGTTTGTGTTTGTGTGTGTATGTGAGCAGATTCATGGTTTCAAGTGGCTTTTGTGCTTACCACCGGAATAAACAGCGCCTATGTGCTTGGATATCCCGGGACAGTCATGGTTCCCCTGGGTTGGATTGGGGGTGTGATTGGTCTAATTCTTGCTACTGTAGCATCACTCTATGCAAATTCTCTAATTGCTAAACTCCATGAATATGGAGGGACAAGGCGCATTAGATATAGGGATCTTGCAGGAGCTATATATGGTAAGGAATAAGGATAACAATGCACAAAGAGGAAAAACAACTGGCTAGTTTCCCCTATGTTCTGTTCTGTCATGTTATTTTGATGAGTGCCGCTTATGTTCATTTCATTCTCATTGCAGGTAAGAAAGCGTATTCTCTCACCTGGGGTATGCAGTATGTCAATCTTTTCATGATAAATACTGGTTACATCATTCTGGCCGGTTCAGCCTTGAAAGTAAGAGAGATTTGAGAACAAAGTATAACTTTACTAGCTGTTCCCTTTTCTGTTTTTGCTTCGTGCTGTGCCATTGATCATTACAGATTCTTTAAGATTATTTTTTTTTCTGAATCATTGTTCCCTTCGTTGTTATGCTGTGCAGGCTACGTATGTTCTGTTTAGGGATGATGGAATGCTGAAGCTTCCATATTGTATAGCCATAGGTGGAGTTGTCTGTGCAATGTTTGCCATTTGTATTCCTCACCTCTCAGCTCTTGGAGTTTGGCTGGGATTTTCAACAGTTTTCAGCTTAGTATATATTATTATAGCATTTGTGCTGTCGCTTAAAGATGGTAATAGCTCGTGTCTTGCGTCCGTTCTTGCAAATTAATCATACAATAACTTGTTAACAATTTTATCAATTATCACCAGTTCTGTAAGAGGAGTGTCATGGGGATGTAATCAAGGAAAATGATCATTTCACACCCATTTGGTGTGAAATAGGCGAAGTGGGAAAATAAAAAATGTGATGGATAATGTAAGAGGAAAGGAAGGAAGAAAGTAATTTGAAGATATCCCTTGGGGTGTCTAAACCCATGAAAGAGAGAAATAGAAGAAAGAGAAATGATAGATGTGATAAAAAGAGATTGAAAGTAAGATGAGAGGTGCTAAATGGGTGTTGACTCTGTTTGAGTGTCTAAAAATCAAAAGTTGAAGAAAGCGAGGTGAATATAGAAAAAAGGGATGATAAAAAATGAATATAAAAAATATAATAATTGAAGTTGTCAAATTTGTCATATGAAATAGACATCTATTCTTAAAAATTGACCTGCATTATGGTTTTCTATGCTTGCTTTGTAAAGTTTAATACGTATGGTTTAAGATGTGAACTAACTAACAATACCATCAGGACTACATTCACCAGCTCGAGATTACAGCATTCCGGGAAGTGGTGCAAGTAAAGTATTTTCAACAATTGGAGCGTGTGCCAATCTTGTGTTCGCATATAATACTGGCATGCTTCCTGAGATACAGGTAACACAGAACTTGTAAATTTTCGTACTTTGTGTTTTTAGTTAATATATAATTCTCTTTTGTTTCATTATGTGCTCTAGAAATTGAGTTTATTTGGTTGTATAACTTGCAGGCAACGATTAAGCAGCCAGTTGTGAAGAACATGATGAAAGCCCTGTACTTTCAGTTCACCCTTGGGGTTCTACCATTGTACCTGATTGCCTTTATAGGATACTGGGCTTATGGATCTTCCACAGCTGTGTATTTACTGAATAGTGTAAATGGTCCAGTCTGGGTGAAGGCCTTGGCCAACATTACAGCTTTTCTTCAATCAGTCATTGCATTGCATGTATATACATCTAAACTAGAATATTTGCTACTCTTAAACGTATTAAATAAATTATTTCCCTGGCTTAATAGTAATCTTTGTTTTGCTTCTATTAGATATTTGCGAGTCCAATGTACGAGTTTTTGGATACTAAATATGGGATCAAAGGAAGCGCACTGAATATTAGAAACTTGTCGTTTCGAATCGTGGTAAGAGGTGGTTACCTGGCCTTCAATACATTTGTGTCCGCCTTCCTGCCATTCCTTGGAGATTTCATGAGCCTCACAGGGGCTATGAGCACATTTCCCCTTACATTTATTCTTGCAAATCACATGTACCTTATGGCAAAGAAGGAAAAACTGACATTCTTACAAAAGTCCTGGCACTGGCTCAACATTTGTTTCTTTGGCATGCTGTCTTTTGCAGCAACAGTTTCAGCCTTACGGCTCATAGCCGTAGACTCCAAAACATACCATGTTTTTGCTGACTTGTGATTAGATTCATTCGATTTTTTCAGCAATTGTAACATTATATGTTTAGTGCTTATGTTTTTCATTGTAATAACCAAAAATAAAGAGCAGGTTTTCTAGCAGAAGATTGTATTAATATGTATTTGGGGAAGGTTAGAAATAGCTTATGAGGAGCTTGTGAAAATAGTTTGTGTCTCAAACTCTTTAATTTGTTTTAGTAAATTTTTATGTCATTAGTTCTCATTTATAAAGAGCTTATTGAATAAGTGCTTAGTTGTATTTTTTATCTTAATGTGTCCTCTTTTGTTGAATAGAACTTGCACAGATGGTCAATATTGATGACTTGAAACCGTATACACATACTTGGCGCTAGTTAAGAAATTGACCATATCATAGTCGTAGGAATAACCCTAGCAGCATCAGTATGATCAAGTAAAGTAAGCAAGAAGCAACTTAAAACAAAATGAGAAATGATGGTCAATATTCAATTCAATTAATCAAATACAACACCGAATAATATCCTCATTTTAGACTATGTATGTTACTATTGTACGGAACACTATTTTGTGCCGATAAATGATATCTAAAAAAAACAACTCGACAAATACTTCAACTGATATTCCTACAATGCGATTTGCCAAACTTGCCTATCTTAAAGACCTTCCTGAAATCATCAGACAAAAACGCCAGAATCTGTATGTAAAAGAAACAGATGTCGGTAAAAAAATAAAAATATTCAAGAAACAAATCTAATGTATGTGACCATGCTATTGTCATTTCCTTTCCCTAAATAAGAAAATAAATTAAATACTCTCAATTTTGTAACAGAAAGGTAGAGAAGAGATAGAGATAGGTAGATACACGTTTACTTGCTACTCTAGCTTGATTTCGTTGAACTACATCGTTAGTTTCCTAATTATCAATGTTGGCTGATTCCAACTCACGAACTTCAGATACCATGATTCCAAACCAAACCAAAATTCAGCACTTATTTCATACTGATGTATAAGTGTATAACAACCAGAACGTCACAAGAATCATGAACTAAATCCAGCTCATGTATATATGTCATGTGTATAAAGTCAATACATAGCGTATGAGGCTGTAGTATGATGCCAGAAAAATATATATAAGAATGGCTCTAAAACATCACTTTCAAGGAAAAAAAAAGATTTCAGCTTTGAAAAAAAAAGTCCCTTTTCATGTATTTTCTTCATCATTTGAACATATTAAGGTTCAAGGCACTCTGATAACACCATAACAGCATATGTTTGTTCGAATTTTTTATTTTTTTATTTCGAAAAGAATATATAATGAATAACCATGTATAAAACAAATAAAATAGAGATCTGACCTTGAGAGGCATCATCCAGAGACCAACTTGACAAAAATGCAGATGGAATTGAGAAGTATGAGAGGAACTCTGAGGTACTGAGTTGCATAAATGAGACCTATAAGCTGCCCTTTGAATGACTTTGTCCTTCCACCTGAGAAATCTGAGAAGCCCCATCCTCTTGGTGCAAGAAACCGATCCTCATTCAATATTGCAAACGCATTTGCAAGAAGCAGAAACCCCTCAAGTAAAGTCCACAAACCCATTTCCCTGCATTGCAAACAAATCCAACCCTATGCCTATCACATACTCATCCATTGCAAACAAGAACAAATACATAGGATGCTTCCATTACCAGGGAACTGAACTGAAGATACTTATTACCAAATTTACAATCTCATGGAGCACCTCAAAATCATATACTGTAAAATTATTAAATTTCCACAAATATGGATGCACTGCACCATCTAAAAATTCATAAAACAAATTTCAAATAAAACAAACAAAATATTAAATTTTAACATAGAATCTACAAATAACTTCACAACATTGTTGAAAAAATTAACAGAATCAGGCACAGACATTAGTAAATGATGATCGTAAGTGAAAAAAGGAATGATATTCGAATAGCAGAAACATAACAAGATTCAGACAATGCAGCAAAATAGACTAATGAGAATGATACGGAATCCTAGATCTGACAAAGAATGCAACAACCAGAACCTGATAACGGAACGGAGTGATGAAACACTATCAGAGAGAGACCATGCTCGTGTCCAATGCGCGAACCATGCGAGGAAGGAGAACCAAATCTGACCAAAACGCACCGTTTTTCTGCTTCTTTAGGAAAGCCCTGTTACCTGGGCTATAAAAATGCCTCTATTTGTGTTGGATCACTAAGCCCAATTATAAACCCTCAGTAGTTTGGGCTCCACTATGCAAAAAATAAGCCCAAGACTAATGTGCAATGCCCTTATTATATGAAACTATGCCACAATATTGGTGATTCCATGCATGCTATAATACAAAGGAATAAACAATTTTGTTTGGAAATTTCTCAATTCAGTAATCATTCAAGTCAATGAACTGAGGTTTGGTACTCCAATCTTTATAATTACGTATTTTGTTTAATTATGTGAACTTTGGCTTATGTAACATTCACTATCATCTATTGGCCCTTTGTAATGGCAGGTAGTCCATCATCAACATAGATATACATATAATTTCAAATTGCAATTCTATATTTCTTTATTTATTATTAACAATACAAACATCTTAATAAAAGAAGCTTAGTTGGCGGTCCAAATAATTTCTTGAAACTTCATTAGTAACAAAATTAACGAACAAATTGCTGAGAACAATCAGCAAAATCAAAATATTTGACTCATTAATTTGCAAACTTAACACGATGATTTCGTTAGATGCATGTTATGTGAACAAAATATACTCAATCAGTCACCTTCTACACTCCCCCCACAGCTTTTTCTCTGGGAAATTTGATTTGTTTTACTTTGCTAGCACATAGCTAATGATCTGCTCCCTACATAAAAATTTTAAAATATAACGAATGAACAAAGTCTTTCTCACCCCAATACTTAATTACAATTGAAATTTGAAAGTGCACCATGTTTATTATTTGGTGTAAAATTTTATCATACCATTATAATGAATTATATATATAATCATTGTTGATTTAAAGTTAATTATATTCATATAACAGTTTATTTTAAACCAGCGATGAATGTGACATCTCTTTTATTCCAAAGAAGTTAATTTTTTTTAACATTATATCGCCTGTACATTCACGTTCCTAGTCTCACAACACAATTGACATGTGACCCATTGACTAACTCGTGTTGTTGAGATGTCAAAAGTGATTGTTGAAGATGGTAGACAATAATGTAATCAAATAATTTGTATAATCTTTTGATTTGGTGGGATTGGGGTTTGGGGATGCAACACACCACACTCTGCAATTCCAAACTTTGACCCTGGCTAAACCACTGGTTTGCTTTTTATTGGAAAATAAAAAATACCCATATCTTGCATCTTCAATTCCATGGAGAACATTGGACCTAACAATGCTTTGATATGTCGACATATATATAATGTGAATCAAATATCATATAATTTTATAAAGACTCAAATTACCATGTTTCATAAATCTTAAATATGGGATAAATAAATAAAAAAATCACAATAAAAGTCTTCACAAATAACATAACTAAGTATTCATTTAAACTACAATTTTGAAACCATGGGAGGAGTAAACGGTAAATCCAGAAAGATCCAAGAGTGAAGAAGTGCTAGATTCGAATATCCATCTGAGGAGATGGCCCACTTAAAGGAACTTCATCTCTATTCGCGAAATAATTTCACATATGAATCTTCATAGACCAATCTTCTGCTGCCAACTTGATTCCATGAAAATCTCATTCCCAAAAGTTGTACACATCAACCATTGGCCCCTCTAATTACTATAACCCAATATACTTCTTACCTAATTTTATATCTACATTATTGGTTATTAATATGAAATTACCAATGTAGTTATATCAACAATCCTGTGAGCGAAATTGCCCCATCCTTGCAGAACAATTAGTCTTTATGTCTAATAATAAGAATAATACTATTCCATTTTGCGTAAATTTCTCATGAAATAAATAATTCTATTAACTTATTTACGATATAATTATTTATGTTGTGAGATAATTTAGACAGATTCACATTTTTTCGTTAATATCAATTTTTATGACACTTTTTATTATGTTTTTTCTGCAATTGTGTCTGCTGCAAAAGTGCTAATTAATTTATCCATACGTTTTTTGAACAAGGAAAACATCGCCATCATCCTTGATTATAATGAATCGGTACTCATTCATTGCCCAAATTCACTTTCTTGTTTGTTTCTCTCTTCTCAAACCTGAAATTCAACTTTCCCTGTCTTCTCACTCCATTATTCTCTTCCTCTCTTCTGTTCCAGCTAGCTAGATTCGTGGACTTGCTTCTTCAATGGCTCAGATTGCGGTTACTGCTCCAGCAACTGCAATAGCTATAAATGGCACGTGTTTACTATGTTACCAAATTCACCCACCACTATCTTTTACTTTGTGTTTTCCTAGGAACCAAGCGAAGTCAAATGATCAGATGTACTAGGTTTCTGTCAATTGATGAGTTTGGTGGGTTAATTTCAGGTAGGGGGAAGCAACTCTATGTTGCAAAAAACAAAGTGATCTTACCCAGTTGGAGGATCGAAAGGGTTTCATTGTTTGCTTCATCAAATTCATATGGGAATAGAAGTGCTGTTGTTAAGGTATCTGAAGGAGCAGCCATCCCTATCACTCATGGTTGGCCATCTCAAAAGGTTTGCGAGCTTTTCATACCCTAAATTATTTCTATTTTTTTTCCTTTTTAATATATAATTAATCTTATATTATAAAACTTAAACTCCAACGTGAAAAGTCTTTGGGCCAAACATAAATTCACACGTATGCTTAAAATATAATTAAATACACTTTCATTTCGATTAAAAATCTTAAGTCTTTATTTAATCATTTTTATTATGGGTTATCATAGTAATATAGTATGCAGTTATTAACTTACGTCAACTTATACAGCAAGAATTGTTGCTTTGTGTCTTTTTTGGATGCACAAAGGAATGATGAGTTGGATTGGTGCTTTTAAAATGCATTATATAACGTTAACAACACGATTTTTTGTTAAATGAATTTTACATGACATTAATACAAAATAAGACGTGTATAATTGAAAATTATACATGAACCACAAGTGTGTCAAAGAAATAATAAATAAATGTATCACACAATCATATGCGAGTTTACTATTTTGTTTTCTTTTCCACGTAAAAAAAAAATTAGTAGAGTTGATTGATATTTTCATTATCTTAAATTCTAAAACTATGTTTCGGGAGCTGAATTTTTTTCTTTCAAAAATGGAAAGCTAATTTTTTAAATTGGTAATTAAAATAAAATAATAAATTAATATAATCTTAGTGTATCAATTTTTTGTTTATTTTTACAAATATTAAATAAATATTTTAACTAAAAAAGTGAAATATTTATTTTATTATTTCTTTAAAAATCTAACTCTCAAATTTACGATAATTAGTAAATTGTGATTACAATGATATATTCATGAAGTATTCATTCACTAATTTCACCAAAGGGAATAAAAAAAAAGGGTTCAAGACCGGGCCAAATGGGCCCAAAGGCTGACATTAAAATATGGTCCATGAAGGATTGGATTCTCTATTGCTCTTCTCCGAAACATCTTTCCCATATTAATTACCCCAAAACCAAAATATCCTACTCAGCCAATATTTCTCGTCCTCACATTTTGCATCCATTTTTTTTTCTTTACACTTGGTCCCCACACTGCACCCAATCAATCCTAGACGTATCAAAATCCTATATGAATGAACCCAATGGTCACCTTTAAATCTAGCAAGGACACGGTTCTTTTTATAATTTTTTTTTCTCAACACAGTGAAGTTGTACAAGGCAATTTTAGGAAGAAAACAACATTTCAGTTACAATTTGCAGCAAGCATCGCAAACATGCCAGGGTCCACAAAATAAAAATGCTTCTATATCCAAATAGAGGATCTGAAAACAACTTCGAACTTTGAGGCATCACATACATTTATTGGACCATCACTTCTCTTCACTTCCATTAGTTCTCTCTAATTACTAATCTCAGTACAATGTCATAGACTAAGGATGGGACTTACCATAAATGCATGCCACTTATCAACTAGCAGATTCGAATCTAACACAAAAACTACAATCAGTAACGTTTAAGTAGATGCAAATCCATAACTATTGTCCATGTTTACAAACTTAATAAAATCACGTTTTAACGTGAAAACAGTAACTTGTAGCATTGAAATAGATTCACTTTTAAGTCGATGGTGGATTTTGATACAGAACCAACGCTATAAAAAATCCAAATGTGCACACTTACTACTGTTTTAGCTTCCACCAAAACCAAACAAGTTGAAGATGTTAGTTCCCACAGCAAAATTTGATTAAGGCTTTTAGACTCCACCAACTTCAAGCATGGTCTTCCCTGCATGATCCTGTTTTTTCTGCATGGACGAAGGAGAGAGATTACTTCACAAACCGTGCCTCACATCACATGCCACACCCCTTGTGAGTCATGTTTCTTGTTTTCACAAAAGTAAAGAACGTAGATAACAAACGAGGCCGCGTTTGGACGGCCCTTGTTACCTTACGTGCTTTTGCATTTTCTTATTTTTGGTCAACTTTCTGTGCCTAACATGGTTAGCGCGTTGCGTTCTGCATTAAATAATATGCTATATGCTACATTACTAGTCCAATTTTTGCGCCTAAATTGGACTAATTCTGCACTTCTAATAAATTTTCTTCCATTCCAATCCACTGAACGCCACTCGTCACGCACACTCACCGGTCCAGTTGTCCAAAATCGTGGGTGGATCATGGATCGTGCACTCTCTTGTTTATTCAAGTTCCAAAATACGATTCTCTTCCTTGATTTGTTTCTTACGAAATTATTATCTTTTTTCAGAATTTTTTTTTGTTTGATTCTTGCATCTTTTTATTCCGTAACACTTACCCTATTATTGTACCCTATTTAGCTTATATACAAACATCATGGAGAACCTTTCGAAATTTTCCATCCAGCTTGTTGACTATACAACTAGTGCCTGTCATTTTATTTTTTAATAACAAAAAAATGGTAACAAGGAAAGGAAACACTGATCCTATTAGGATAATTTTTTCCACCATCACGCCAAGTTAATTAAAAAAACAACATTACAATCAACTAATATCATCAAACTTATTCCCAACTTTAACTCCTATTCTTTACACTTTTCTTGTAACGTACAACATACCATAATTACAAGAGGAAACGAGTAAACGGTGCAATTCAACCCAGATCACTGTACTAGTAACTGCAAGGTGTATAATAAAATTGAAAAATAAAACAGTTCAGGAAAATGAGGGCGATCGTTTATGGTTTATTGGTTTACCAATAGAATAATAATAACAATAATAATAAATATAACATTAATATTATTACATCCTGTGGTCTGCATCTTTAAATCCTGTTTCTTTCCTCTTTCCGTCTTAGTTCCATTTTCTGTAGTTCTCATTGCAGAAGCTGGCAGGGACATAACACACACATTTTCTGTTTTGTCATCCTCAAAAAAACACGACCTTTCCCCTTAATTCGACGTGACCCACCACTCTCTTTCCCCTTCTGTTGCTTAATTTCTCCGACCCCAAGCCATGGATCTGAAAATCCATGGCTTGTCCTTGTAAAGTCAACCCCTTTATTATTTTCCCCCTCAAAGTTAACCTGTTTTTCACTTTGGGCATAGCCACGCCAATGCCCAGATCCCTCACCCTTAACCAAGTAGTCTTTCTCTGAAATCACAGGGTTCCGGAGATCAAATTGAAGGTGAGAGAATGAAGGGTTCGAACCGTTTCTTCACGTTTGGGTTGGTGGCATCGTGGTACTCTTCCAACATTGGGGTGCTTCTGTTGAACAAGTACTTGCTCAGCAACTATGGGTTCAAGTACCCGATCTTTCTCACCATGTGTCACATGACAGCGTGTTCTTTGTTCAGCTATGTTGCAATAGCGTGGTTGAAGGTGGTGCCCTTGCAAACCATTCGATCCAGGGTGCAGTTCTTCAAGATCTCTGCTCTCAGCCTTGTTTTCTGTGTCTCTGTTGTGTTTGGGAACATATCACTACGTTACCTCCCTGTGTCTTTCAATCAAGCCATTGGTGCCACCACGCCTTTCTTCACTGCTGTTTTTGCTTATCTTATGACCTTCAAGAGGGAGGCTTGGCTCACTTATCTCACCCTTGTTCCTGTTGTTACTGGGGTCATCATTGCCAGTGGGGTATGTCACATATCACAAACACCCTTGTTATTCTCTTCTTTTCACTTTTAGGTGTGTGATTTTGATTCAATTTTCAATTGCTGTTGTTGCCACTTGGATATTGTTGAATATGCTCAATGCTTCTGGATTTCAATATTCTAATGCTTTGTTATTTTGTTAGTTGTTCTTTTATATGATCGTCGTTTGTGTAGTTTAGGTTTGTTTCAGATGTGATTCCGGATGCCCGCTTGAAATGTTTTGTTCATCTCTTGTATTATTCTGTGTTCACTAGACTTGTTTGGTGTCACCAGTTTGATGATTTAAAAAAAAATGAATTTATGTGCTTTAGGATATTGCTGACTCAAACTCATCTTTTGGTGAGAGACAGTTCATGCTACCTAATTTTTTAATGTCCAATTTAAGTAATGGTAGATCTTTTTCCTCTGATATATTCTTCAAGTGACATTGATTGGTTAAATGAAAATAACATACCCTGGCGTCTGATATGTGTTTCTTCTTTCTCTATTTGGTCACAGGGTGAACCAAGTTTTCATTTATTTGGATTTATCATATGTGTTGCTGCTACAGCTGCTAGGGCCCTAAAATCAGTGCTACAAGGAATTTTGCTTTCTTCTGAAGGGTAAGGATTAAGAAACACCTGATCAATTCATTAATGATCAATTTATCTCTGTACTTTGGTTTTCAAGTTATATTTTTAAGTGAGTATTGACGTCCTTCTTGTATATCAGAGAGAAGCTGAATTCTATGAACCTTCTACTTTACATGGCTCCAATGGCTGTGGTTTTCCTCCTTCCTGCAACGCTTATAATGGAAGAAAATGTGGTTGGCATCACATTGGCTCTTGCCAGAGATGATGTCAAAATCATTTGGTATCTGCTATTTAATTCGTCACTTGCATATTTTGTCAACCTGACCAATTTTTTGGTCACGAAACATACCAGTGCTCTGACCCTTCAGGTAAGTCGTCACAATCATTCAAATTTCCTTTTGTTCCTCGTTGTTTTTCGAAATTTAATTTTTCACTCCAACAAACTATCTTTTGTCTCATATGTTGTTAGTTGGGACATCAAATTTTGGTGGTTGTCAAATGAGTTTGTTATCAAATCACAAGATATGTATCACAGTATCAGCATAGTTTTGGTGTAGTCATTTGTCTGTGGGGGTGAATTATTTTATTCCCCAACTATTTTATTTTATTTTATTTTTTCATTTGAAAATGAGATTCTTTGATAACAAATTACCTCTGGTCATTTGAATTTTTACATCCTATACACAGTTTTCCCAGTATCTAGTAAAGAGGAGAATTTAGATTCTGTGATTATCAGATATTTCATAAATAGCTCTTGCAATATCAAATTCAGGGGATGCCTCTGAAACGTTTGTGCTGGATCTCTAAAGCTAGTGTTAGTCCAGTATTTTTAAACATTGCTTGTACGCCTATTACAAACTCCTCTTCAATTTTTCGTTTTTCATCTTCAAAGGGTTTGTATATCATCGAATGTTTTTGGATTAATGAAAGGTGTGTGATTCAAATGAGGATACAAGCAGATGACTGGTGGCAAGACATGCATTTTTCTTTAAGTCTGATTTTGACCTTTGCTTTAAGTGATTCTTCTTTTCGTTAATTTATGCTCATTATTATTATATTGGTACTTTAACTAAGTTGGCTTGCACAGGTATTAGGGAATGCTAAAGGGGCTGTAGCGGTAGTAGTTTCAATTCTAATATTTAGAAACCCAGTATCAGTCACTGGAATGCTGGGTTACGCGCTCACAGTATTTGGAGTTATACTCTATAGTGAAGCCAAAAAGCGAAGCAAGTGATACATCATTCTTGGGAAGTCAGCAAACTCACAATATTTTGTTTTCGTTACTGCACAGACCACCTCACTATTCCATGAGGCAAATTTGTTTAGCTTCTAGTGATCAGAATCCACAGATTTCTGACTCTAATATACAATTTTTTTCCCCACACGGAAGGCCTCTTTAAACGAGTTCCTCATTGTATTAGCAATGATGCAGAAATAGCCCACAGTACAAAAGTTGCAATAAGTGACTAATGTCTCTACTTCGCCTATGATGGGATAATTGAGTACTTTTTATCATTTATTCTTAGAGGAAAGAGTTGTAAAATTGGATATCTACACACCTATTGTTTACACTATTTACAATTTTACATTTGTTTATTAATGATAAAATTCACATTTCACACATTGTCGAACTCCTTGGTGTCGTGAATTTATTTAATATCATTGGACATATTTTGAACTTGATAATGACAACAAATAAATTCAAAGAATATAACACAAAAACAAGCTTTACATATTTGTTATTTACGCTCCAAGATTTCAACTTGTTAATTACTTGCACCTAAAAGAACTCAAATTGTGGTACACTGAAATAATCAGAAATGCATAGTCAACTTGTCAATTTTGAACGGGTACCGAACCCTGCTGTCGACAATCCTCTGAAGGAACCGTATCGAGGTTAGAACTATTTCTTCCACTTAATGACAGACCAAGAGTGACCAAGTCTGGATCGGATCGATGCTTGTCCCAAGCTGCGTTAAAATGCAGGCCTTTGCTTCTGGGTACAAAAGAAAGGCATCGACTAAATGTTGGGATGAAAATATTATCACTTGTTGAAAATAAACCAAAAACCTTTGCTTCTGGGTACAAAAGAAAGGCATCGACTAAATGTTGGGATGAAAATATTATCACTTGTTGAAAATAAACCAAAAACCTTTGCTTCTGGGTACAAAAGAAAGGCATCGACTAAATGTTGGGATGAAAATATTATCACTTGTTGAAAATAAACCAAAAACGAAGCCTTACTCTTGAAGTAGGATCAGTATCTGACATATATTTTCTCTAATCTCTTCCCAAGCTGTTCTTAATGCCGCCTCCTTATACACAAGGGCAAGTTCATCTACCAATCTGAAAGTCAAATCATGTGCTCCAAAAGAATCAGATTAGACAAGGCAAATGCAGGATAAGAGATAAAGAACTGTTAATATCCACATAGCCAAGATTCAGTCACGTAAGTGGAAAAGGGATGCAGAAAGTGTTCAACTGAAATGCAATCTAGGCTGTCAATAGACGAAATAAGGAACTAATCAAGCTCCAGAATTGGATGCCAAGATGATCACCATTGAAAAATATGAGTACATATATCATTCCTTGATGAAATAAATATCAAACAGTAACATCAGTAAGTCATGCCCCCATCTTCTTGTGTAGACCCTCTGTTTTTCTAAACATCTAAAATGAAAGTAAAGTTACAAACATCACATCATAGCAAGGGAAAAAAAATAATCATGAGATTAATTAAATTAAGGATACAATATTTACATCAGATAATTACAGTGTAACGTGATCTTTAATAATAATAATAACATTAACAATAATATTCATGATGATGATAACACTTCAATGCCACATTTATCTGAAATAAAAATTTCACTGAAATTTTTTATATCACCTTGCAACATATGGTGAGTTCCTTATCCACGTCAGTCTCAAAATTATGTAAGTACATTTTAGAACCTGCAGAATAGCAACATATCAAAGAAATTACCTTTTCTCTTTTTACCAAATACTAAAAGATCAAAGTTGCATATTCGTTCATCCATGTCAAAACCATATAATGAGAAAGGATTGCCAATGCTAAAATCTCTTCCATGTTAAAATAATCTCAACTGTTTTGAGTGTACATCTATTTCAACATTGCAAGTTACAGCCAGTGATTTTGGTCCAGTAAGATAAACTTTAAAAAGGGTTTTCCAAAGTTTCAACACATATAAAGATCCTCACCAAAATAATGGTATCACTATCATCAGCATGCATCCACTGAAAAAATAATGGGAAAATGCGCCTGAAGTGAGCTAAAAGCATAAGACCAACTCCATTAAATAGTGAATCAATATATTTAAGCCAAGCAATGCGGCGCTCTTTGTTTCTGGGCTGGCGCTCCAAGTGACTTAACATCTCATTTAGCATCCTTTCAAACCTATGAGATAAGCCAAAAAACAATAACTTTGAAACCTCATCATTGACCAATAAAAAAACATACATCCTATACCCAAAGAGCTGAGAGTTTGAACATGAGAATAGCCTACTATTCTAAGACCAGAGATATTGAGGAACACTTTCTGAGTTAAACGAGTATGGCTTATGGGGAAATTTATACAACTTTGTCCAAAAAAATATAACACCCTCTCAAGTGGTAAATAATATTCTTCACTTGTGACCCATAACATTTGAAATCTGCCCCCATGGTAGTATTGACTCTCTACTTGATGAGATCAACAGCCACTTAATCAAACAAAATATCAGCTGGGATTAAAAACATTCCTGCTCCCTCAATCCATTACAAGCCAAAACTTTCTTTGCCATAAAAATGAAGCTATGTAATTTGTTAACCTCTTCCTAATAATCAGGTGAAAAGAATCAGGACTAGTGGAGTATAATCAACATGTCCTACAATATACCATACTTCTGAAAACTATGTTTCAAGTTTCAGCCTGGACAAAAGTCAACAACCAAATGCATTCTCCGAGTGCATAAAGATGTAGAAATTTGTGGATAAATAATACCCATTTCCTGCTTATTCAGTTAGCCAAAAACCCAATTGCCAGAATTCCCTACGACCATATAGTATTTAACATGTGAAGATCTTTACAAAGTCCTACAAAGTTATAACATCTAAACAGGAAAGAACATAGGAAGGAAACACATCAATATACCACGGACTGCGTGGATTACCCCTCTGAGTAAGAGTCACGAGAACTACCGACGCCTCAACCACATGGTGCCATATCTCATCATCAGAGGCAGTATTCTGGCAGCAGGCATCAAGAATCACATCCACATACCCACCAAGCTCAGTAGCATGCACATTTTTTCCAATATGCCTGAGGCTAATCATGCCCTGTCCCTGAAATCACACAATAGAAAAGAGTCACCACCAAGCAAACTATTTTCAGATTCCACTCCCTTCCATAAACTTGCAATTCCCAAGTTACATCACAATCTCAAATCAAACAAACACCACAATTTCCATGAGCATTTCCAGCTTCAAGTTACGACACGTACCTTCACCGCCGGCGACCAATGATCCACAGCAGTCAGTGCACAAGGAATCACTAATCCACACAACTTGCCCAAATGAGGATCATCAACCTGTGACAAAACCAATTCAAAACCTTCAACATCTCAATGTCTCGGCATAGACAAATTAAAAAATAAAAATAAAAATAATCAAATTACCAAAACCCTAGCAGACTCTAACCTGAGTAACAAACCATCTAAACTGAAAAGCAGCGAGAATCGCGAAGCCAACAGGGGCTCTTGCAGACGCTGCAGAAAACTCGTCAGTCTCATCACACTTATCAATGGAACTCTCCTTAATCCTTTCCTTGAGAAAAGGCAAAACCAGAGGCATCAATTCCAGCATCAACCTCTTCTCGGGAGGAACAAGGTCACGATTCAAACCCAGTGCGGCAAGCCTCTGGGAGTTCCTCTCATCAAATTCATCGAGGTACGCGTGGGAGAGCTCGAAAAAGGAAGAGGTAGCGAGAGAGGAAAGGTGAATGGGAATCCACGAGAGAAGTGGCGATGAGTCGAAGGTGGAAGAGGAAAGCAGAGCACAGGCGAGAGTGAAGTCTTTGATGGAAGTGTCAATTGTCGAAGAGTCTGTGGTTTGAAGAAGGGGTTCGAGAAATGCTTTGACGGAGACGTTGGAGCTTTGGTGTGGAGTGTAGGGAATGGTGGCCAGAGACTCTGCGATTCGGGCCGATGAACGAAGGAGAAGGTTTCGGAACGTCGAAGATGACGATGGTTCCGACATTTGTCGTCAATTAGGGTTTCGCTTCCGCCACAACACCACCGGCACGGGAACTCTCCAGCTTTCTCGAAACGACACCGTAGTAAGTTATCTGTAGTATTGATCGAATAAGTTATTATCTGTGGACGTTTGTTTGATTGAACTTATATTTACGTAATTTTAAAACACGCTCTTATTTTCAATAGTAATTATCATAATCATAATATTGATCAAATTCAAACAAGTAAATTTACCGCAAAATAAAAATCAATGACTTGAAACAACAGTTCCAGACAATCTCCTTAAAGCTGATGATCGAGAAACGTAGGACTGAGAGAACCACAGAAACAATGTGGAAAGCAAAGCATTCACTTAGAAAATGTGAATTATGAATCGATATTTATATATAAAAAAAAACTAGTCTACTAGTCTGATATATGATGTTCGTGTTGTTTTTTATATGTGTCTCTCATTTTCAATTTCTTAAACGGAAAGTTTATATAGATTTATTTCAGTATTTTCATATTTTTACTACTGCTATCGCTATATGAAAGGCTTAATTCATCATTTGGCGTAAATTAAAAGTTAAATCCTTCATAAATGAATTTTCCAAAAAAGAAATTGTCAAAAACATTAAAGAATAATATTTGTTGAGTACGACTATTAATCATGAAAAATTATCGCTAACTCTAATGATAATCATTTTATCATGATATTTGTCGTCAACAACTATCATTTATCTTTGATTGATGAATAATAATATCACTAGATGACTAATATTTCAGAATAATACCAACCTTTTTATTAAAAAGCATTACAATACAGTCGAACTATTTAAAAACTTCTTTCTCTAAACGATCATTTTTTCTAGAATAACATCCTCAAACATTGCAATGCTAGTACCGATTTTCTGCCTTTCATTTATAATAATTGTATAAATAATGATAATGATTTTAGAGAAACTATAACAAAACGTTTTTCGAACGACATCAATCATAACACCCACTGCAAATACCAAAACCCCAATATGTCTCAATCTTCAAAAATTGTATAAGAACATAAAATATCATTCGGTAGAAAACTTCAAAACACGCTCTCATTAGTCAATTATGAATGTGCAATGGATAAAAATAAACCACACAAGATTTGCACTCCACGCATATATGAGAAAAAAAATCAGAAAGGATGAAGTCACAAGAGAACAATTAAAAAATTTAAGGCACACATACAAACACTTGGTTGACATACCAAAATATATTTAAACAATAAAAGGGATGAAACATTCAAGATTCTGGGACTGGAACAGATGTTGCTGCTCGTTTGATAGATGCAGATTTAGTAAGGTGATTATAGCTTCCTTTCTCTTTAAAAAGCTGGGAGAAATGGTGCTTGCAATACAAAATGCCCTCAAGGGCTGCATAATTTGATGGGGTTATGGGACAACCACCGTGTGAACACTTGAAACATGATTTGTGATAGGCCTGGCCTTCCACTGTTACCTACACTCAAATAAAAGATATATATTTATAAATCGTAATAAGAAAACTAGAAAATTCTAATCCAGCTTAACTGCAGATGTATAGTAATTAGATTTATTCACTCATGCAATTAGACAAATAATTTATAGCTTTCAATTATAATAAATAGTCAATGAGCCTTTGCTAACTTGAATCAGAGATTTGTTTTCTTAGAGCGCTACCCCCAGTTTGAATTTGAGAGGAAGATAAAGTCTACTCTCACCTCATAATGACAAAAAAGAAAAATGCTAACAAGATACTCTTTCGAAGACACTCTTCAATATATTCTATGATTAGTTCATTTACAAGAAATGTGTTGAAAAATATGTTTAAAAGAATGTGTTCAATTAGAATAAACTGATACAAGAATCTAAAACCACTTTAGAAGTTGATATTTATTACCACAACCATAATTTGCCCATACAAAATGCCTAATAATGTACTACAGATCTAGTAGTGATTGGAAATACCAACAGGAATACTTCCTCTCCGGTTTCAATCAACTTGGCAAACCAAGTCACTAATCATATGTCACTACTCAGTGAGTACTCAGTACTCACTATCAGCATGGATTTCCTTTTTATTATAATTATTTGTGAGTGGAAGAAATACCAGTTATTCATAAGCAAATGCAATTTTAGTTTTCTTGACTTACAAGAATTACAAAATCAAAATATAGGTTTCATCATCTTAAGAAACAGAAACAAAATATGAACTTTTTCTCTACACATGTATCTCCAAACAACACAAGGAAGCCACACCAAAGTCTATTTGTGGTCCAAATAGAAAATACGATTCAAATTAGGAAAGTCCTATTATTTTGCACATGATATTTTTGGAGGAAGTAACACATATTGCTTGATTTCACAGAACCATGAGTACCAGCCAAAGCAAAAGGTCAAACAACTACATGTGCTTTTTAGCCCAAAACTCATCACTATTTTCAGAAAAGGACAAAAAGGCATTTTACTCCAACCTTCTTTGTGCTCCACTTATCCCCTTACAACTTCAGAAAGACATAACAATGTTAAATGTTTTGGTTACTCACACAGCATCATACAGCTACAGAAGAAGGATAATCTAGTAATCTAGAGGATCTAGATAGGAAAAATAATCTACAGGATCATCAATGAATTTGTTTCTGAGATTTTTTTAATCCTACCTTCTCCAATGGATACGCAGTTTTGCCACATGTAGCACACTTTTCTTGTGTCCCAGAAAACATGCTCGCAGCTTTACTGGGGGACCTTGTCTGGAATAAACAGAAAACGCCAATAGTCACTCAGTAATACTGAATTCCATAGACCTATTTATCACAATGACGTTTGAAAAATGCAAAATTAAAATTTTTACCAGCTCAGGAGTTGTCTTGTCAGATAGCTTTGCAGCTGTTCAAACAGAAAATATGGCCAATTAAGGATGAATCTGATTCAAAAATCACAATCATAGCTTTATCCTCAAATAAGAAAAAGAAGAAGACATACGTGACTGGAAGTTCTTGCTGAAGGTACCAGTCTCCTTGAAGAGCTGCTCATAGTGAGGCTTACAGTAAAGAACACCTTCCATTGATGAATAGTTACTTAGCTGAAACAAAAAGATCATCAATAACAGTACATGAAAAATTTTGACCTCAGACACTCCAATGTTACCACAAAAGGTGCTCAGCATTACCCAAATAGGAACCGATCTATGTTGTTACAGTAATCTAGTGAATAGTTTACACTCCAAAAATCTTACTTTCAGTATGCACACCTCATTTTTTTTTTCTGGTGAATACATGTATATAATTGTTTTTTAGTTTACCAACTTAGGTCAAATAAAACTCTCATGGAAGAAAGCAGCATCAAGTAAAAGCAAGGATCTTTAGCAAAATCTAACAAATAAAAATATGAAACAAGTTTGGAGAATGCAGAACAATATTGATATGCCATCAAATCAGTAATGGCCCTAACAAAGCAAGCAAATAGATTAAACAAAAATTGATGGAAAAAAAAAACACCTTTAATGTTCCTTTGCAGTGAGAGCACCTGAAGCAAGCTTTATGATAAGCAGTGCCATCAGCAGAAAGCTGATCAACGGGATACACCGTTTTCTCACAAGCCTTGCACTTTTGCTGAGTACCAATAAAAGACATTGCTGTGGCTTTTAGATCTAAATTCACCACCAACTTCAAATTCCCAAGGTACTAGATCGGCTTCAGAAACTACTTTTCTCGTTCAAACTTGAACTGCTAGATGAACCAAAAACATGAAGAACAACCCAAAAACAAAAGTAGAAAGCAGTTTTAGCAAATGGTTAGAAAGGGTCAAAATTTTAAAGCTAAAAAACACATCTTTATGTGAATCTGTTTGGTTGAGAGAAACGTTACCAAAATGAATAGATGTGGATGTATAGAGGAAATGAAATGCTATAAAGTTGACATAGTCAAAGTGGGTATTTTAGCATTAGAACATACCTGGATCGGTGAAAGCGTATAAACGGGAGTGTTGTTGTGATCTAAAACTTTGAACTTTAAAGCTGAAGATGAAATTTTGAGGGCGAAAGATATACCCAAATGGAAGAAGAGGGTGAGGTTAGGACTTAGGAGCTGGAACGATGAATGTCTTTGAATATATAATGAGAAAAAATAATGTGATGGTCACCATACTAAAGAGAGAGTGAAGTGATTTTCATTGCAAATAACTGTTGGGAAGAAACATGTAAATATCTTTGCTGGCTCCATTAACACTTTTTTATTCGTTCGGTAGAATCCACTATCACTCTTCTTTTTTTCCTGTCTCAATGCTATGGTCCATGGGCAACAACCCAAGAACCAGCATGAAAATTAGTAGACTTTAAACTTTATTATTATTATTATTATTATTGAAGAAGAATTTTAACTTTTTTCCTATAACAAAAAGACTTAAATTTCGAGGAGTAAAAATGTTTCTACCATTACCAAAATAATATGATTTAATAATCTTTTTATTTGAATTCACGTTTTTTATTTTTTAAAATTATTCTTTTATAAAAAAATTAATTTTTTTTATTTTATTTATTTAATCCATTTAAAATGTGACAAATTTTTCATTTAATTTTCATAAATATCTTAAAATTTCCATTCAATCCTTATAAATTTTAAAAATGAAAAAAAGATAAACAAAACTGTTTGTAAAAAATATCGTTTAAAAAGAAAAAACAATGGATCAAATGATAAAATTTCAATTTAGCCATACAAAATAGTGTTTTTTTAAAAGCAAAATGAATGAAAGTTTTGTTAAATTAGTAAGTTTAAATATTTAAAGTAATTATTTTTTATTAAGAAATAATTTATTATTTAAAAATATATTAGCATAACAAATATTATTTTTAATGAAAATATAATTATTAATTATGTAATCCCAGACATTAATATTTTCCAATGAAAATTAGAGCATTAACGAGAAGATGGATCATGATGGGTTGCTTTGCTGGTTAAATTGGTCGGCATAATGAGAATTGATTGAGTAGGTATATAGATTAATGCAATGTCAATTTTAAATTGCAAATTTCACATTCTTACCAAAAAAAGAGATTCATAAAAACACTGTTTTTTTCTCTCAATACTACTTTTATTTAAAGGAGTCAAATATTAAAAAAATTGTTAAAATACATTCGCAGATGCATCGGAAATGTTGGGAAAAAAATATAAGGATTAAATAGTGATTACGACATTGGTACTAGTTTAATAAATAATAAAGTTGATTAAATATTATATTAAAATGTATTAAAATTTATAAAATATTTTTATATTATTTAAATAAAATAGTTTTACTTTTTATTCTTTAATTAGTTTTTTAACGACATTTCACACTTGTTAGCATTTTTTTAAAATAACAGGCTTAAGTATATATTTCAATCTTTGTACGTGTGATAAGTTTGTCTTTTCTAATTTTTTATGATGTGCTCAACACTGAAGTATTTAAGAAAGTTTAAGTTACAATGGAAGCAAGCTAAATTATATTTTTATTTTTATTTTAAAATAAAATTTATCCCAAATCTGTTATCAACCATAAATATTAAATAAAATAACAATAACAATAAATTAAAGATTTTAAATTGAAAAAGTACACAATAGGACTAAAATTATTCAATTTTAAAAATAAAAAGTAGCTTAAGAAACATTAAAAGACCAAGAGTCTATTTGTCCAACACTTTAAATTAATTTTGCAAATTTTTCAAGCACTTGAAACGATTTTTTTAAAAGCAAAAACTATTCAATTGATTATTTTCATCTAATGAAAATCGGCAAAACTAATATAAACAAGTTCTAAAATTTCATATAAACTAATTGAAGGGAAAAATATGTATATAACTAGGAACAATTTATACTCATTTTACAGAAAAATAGTAATTTCATCCTAAATAAACTAGTCTAGTCATGTCAATGCCAAATGTCAAACAAGAAAAATGTATATATTACACATACAAATCAATAAAAATATTTTATTATATTTTAAATTTTTATTTATTATACTAACTATGCATTAAAATTAAATTCATATATAGTTTTTGTTACATTACAAAGAATTTTGAATGTATTAATTAACTTTCATTTCTGTAAATTTAAAAATATTGAATACATAGCATAGCATAGAAGGAGAAAATGAGAGAGTACCAAAATCTGCGTTAACCTAAGAAAGAGAAGCAGGAAGAGGATGATCGGCGTCGGAAAGATGAAGCAGTATAGTAATGTCCTCGACAAGCCTCTCACAAAAGGAAAGCAAGAGGTTCTCTCTCTCATTCCCTTTCTACTGCATCATCAACATTGCAGATCTCGCGTTTTTCATATTCGGCAACACTTTTTTTGCCTTATCTGATTTCGCTGTTTACACGTTTCTATGGCTAATTTTATGTGTTGTTGTTGGTGCAGGTTAGTTTGAGTGCATTTGCGTTCTTGTTCTCCGAGCTTGTTCAGTACAACCAAACGCAGGTCGATAATATTGGCGAGCTCGAACGAAGGTCTTCGATCTTCTATTTCACTACTTTCAAATTCGTTTTCTTTTTGTTTTGAATTCGGAGAGAGATCCTTTGGGTGCTTTGTTATTTAAGATGATTTGTTTCACTGGATCTATGACAGTAAACTCTTAATCTGAAATTTTAATTATACTTCAATGTTGCTTTCTGTACTTTATTTGTAACTTATGATGCTTATGTGAACTTAAGATTGAATTGCCTTGGAAATACCGTTTTCCTGATGCTTTATTGTTGTTAACAACATGTATGCTGATATTTAACTACGAAAATTCACCAGGCTGGAGGATGCTGGATATGCCGTTGGGGCTAGGGTCCTTGAGCTTCTTTGTCACAGAGATAAGGTATGGTTGCTTTCACAAATTCTGGTAGAAGTTTTCTTTGTTTATTATAACCAAGATTAAATATCAAGGGGATAAATTTAGGCAATCCTGGACCCTGATAAAAGGAGATACTGGACTTCGGACTATAGTTTAGGTTTCCCAGTAGTTTCCTCTAATTAAAGGATTTGTCACTCAGTTATACTTTTATATACCCATGGTACAAAACTATACATCTATATTATGTTTCAATCCATGAGCTGGGAGTCTTAGACTGGCTAGCTATGAAATTGTTTGATCAAAGAAATGGGGGGGGGGGAACTCTTGGGTGCAGATCATCCCATATGTTGTCAGTTTCCTAACCATTTCTATGCTTTATGGATTGTGATTATTTGGTATGGGCAATTTGTTTGTATATATTGAAATTTTCCACTTACTGATTTGAGTTTGGCCACAATACTGGACTATGTCTATATTTTTTGCATCATTGATGTAGTTGTTCTGGAACTACAGGGAAACCGAAGGGAGACACGGCTGTTGGGTATTCTTTCTTTTGTGCACAGTACAGTGTGGAAAGTATTATTCGGAAAGGTTTGCTTCTTCATAAAATTTTTTTTTTATTCCCTCATTACCCAATTTTATCAATTTTTGGAAAGGTCAAATAAATGTAGTGTTACACAGTGACATGAAATATACCTGCTAAGAGACATGAGTTTTGGCAAAAGGTTCTGTATACACATTAGTCTCATGAAAACAATATTATCTTATCTGTGAGACATGCTGGATAGCATAAGATAAACTATTTTATGTTTATACAGAGCTGTATGATTGTTCACTCTAGGAAGTTATGATGGTTGGCTTTAGCAAGCTTGTGTGTGTCGGGGGGGGGGGGGGGGGGGTGTGGTTGAGGTTCACCTTAATGTGGTCCTTTGTATGAGAAGAACTGCTTATCCCAGCCAAGTCGAAGGCCCTGTAGATGTTTAGCAAATAAATATATTGATATGCTCTTTATTCTCGATCAATCAATATATTCTTGTCATGTGTGTTGTATATCATGTTTTTCCTTGTGTATTTTGAAAGTTCATATGTATGGTTCACTTTGCAAATCTTGTGGTATACACCAGAAACACATACAACATGCATTTGCTGTGAGAACTATTCAATATATAGGCAATGACATATATCTTGTAGGTATAAACATAGTCAATGGTGTAAGAGATGTGACTTGAAACCAATGGAGCATTAGTACCATTTTTTTTTTGGTAACAATCAAAATATAAATTTATCTTTATGGATACATTTCAAAGCAGAAATTCCTGACTAAAATTTAATCTTTTCTGGTTGTATGCGTAAAGATGATAACTATCTTAATTTTTGGGCAGCTCCCTAAGTTCCAACATTTTGTTTTTAATTTGTAATTATATTAGGTAGCTGATTCACTTGAGAAAGGAACTGAACATGAAGATGAATACATGATCAGTGAAAAGGAGCTCCTAGTAAACAAGTAATCTCAGGATTTTATTTGACTGTTACACATACTGGATTTTTGTTCATCAATTAGTAGTGAACTTATAAATCTCTGCTTTATAGATTCATTTCTATCCCTAAGGACATGGGGACGTTTAATTGTGGAGCATTTGTTGCTGGAATAGTACGGGTAAATTCTTTGCTTTGTTCTGTTACTGTCAACTATTTATCTTATTCATAGTCACGGGTCAGGGGTCTTATTTCATTTCATTCATCAATGAAGGGTGTTTTGGATGGTGCCGGGTTTCCAGCTGTTGTAACAGCACATTTTGTGCCCATGGAAGGTCAACAACGACCACGGACAACAATTTTGATAAAATTTGCCGAAGAGGTAAATTGTCGTTGATCTTACTTTTGTCATGTGCATGTTTAAACATTCTTTACTGATAGTTTCCCTTTTGGGTTTCTATCTTCCAGGTTTTGCGTAGAGAAGCAAGATTAGGCTGATGTTTATATCAAGATTTTTCAATTAAGATATTTGTAATGCTGTACACCAATATAGAAAGTGGAACTTTCACCTCTGCGTGTGAAAAGTAATTTAGGATTTTCACCACCCTATCCTTTTTATCTGTCCTTTAAACTGTTTTTCATTCTAATGTATTGGAGTCACGGAGTTATTCTTACTGAATTACAATGTACAAAAAATTTCGTGTTGTTGTTGCAATTAATTTCACTCTGTCTCATTCCGTATATCATTGAGGATGACACCGAGGAAATGAAGCTTGATTTGCTAGCAAGCAATGGAATGATCGCCAATAGAATCTCCAGTGTCTTTCCTGAGTGCCTAAGGTAGAGAAGGATGAATGTGTTAGAATGGAACATAACACATGAATTCTATTCAATATTTGGTACATGTTTAAAATAGAACAATATAGAATGATCTTTAAAAAGTGCATACACGGAACTATTGATAAACGAATTAGCTAGTGTACCAAATCATTTGTAGGAACAAAATAGATTTTATTGTCTATTGATATTGATATTAAATACCAAATTACAAGAATATTATTAGTTGAGTCGTAAAATAAAGTTAAAATATAGACAAAAAAAATTAGATAAAGTGTAGAATATAAAAGTGTAAGTGTTAAAAAATTTAATTAACAATAAAAGTAACAATTTAGATGGAAGGGATTAATTATAATTGAAATTAAATTGAAAAATATAACTAAATAAGAGAACGAAATTGAGTTGTAATTTAATTAAAAAGTGAGATGAATTCAAAATTTTTTAATCTGTTTTTCTTATATATATAACTTAAATTACAATTCAATCTAATGATCAGATTTTTCAATATATCCAATTTTAATTCTTTAGTTGATTTTTTTAAACCAGTTCTAAATTCCTAATCTTTTAGGTAACTGAAAAGATGATCAGCATTAAGTTTAGAAATTACATAACCATTCTATCAGAGACTTTTATTTCTAGATAATTCATAATGAGTTATTTAATTCAAATTCAAGAAAGGTTACAACTTTTCAATTATAAACTTCTTTTTATCAACTCTGAATTCTAAGAAATAGAGAAACTTTAAATTCAGAATTAAATAAGTTATATTCATATTGCAATAGATTATATTCAATGTTTAGTTCATTGCTATGGGTAAAAAATTAAGTTCATACTCTCTCAACTTCAAGAAAATTAGCAAGACATAATAGAAATAAAGATAAAGAAATTGAAATATATTACAGAATAAAACTTAATGTTCAGAATAAAAGGAAATTACATAAAGTTATAAATGGTAGGAATCACTGTTTCATTTTAAAGTAAAAGGATTTGAGGGATTAAACTTTATTTCTTATCAAAATTCCATAGAAAAGTAAGAAGGAAATAGACTAGACGACATTCGTGGAAAACCTAAAATTTTGTGTCTCTAAAGTGTAATAAAAGATGTTGTCTTTTGAAATAAATTATATTTTTATATGCTCTGTTAGGCTTGTGTCCCTCACAATCAGAAATGCATGTGCCCACAAATGTGTTTTGTAGTAATTCAATTACGATTTCTCTTTTGAATCCTTTAAAAATCAATTGCAAACCATTAATAACTGAAAAATTCATTACCTTCCCAACAATAACATCTTTTTATTAACTATTTTAATTAATTTGCATTAACTTAGATTATTAATTCAATGAAATGTGACATAAACTTTCAATTTACTACACGAGTCAACAACTCATCAACTATAAATATTGTTAGTATTTTTCAATGAAAACAATTTTTATTTTGATAATTAATATCAATTTTAATTATCTAGGTGAAAAAGACAGCAATTTGAGATAAAATGTTTTAGTTTTAGGACTATATGAATTTTTTTTGTTATATTTAAGTTTCGTTGGTTAGAAATTGCTATACCTTAAATTTAGTAAAAATAATGGAATCAAAGAAAATATATTAAAATATAGTATTATATTCTATTCTTTTATTTTTTAGTCGAAATATTTTATTCGATTCTGTTTACATGTCAAATGCTAATTAAGACTAGTATTTTTATTTTCGCTTCTTTGAACACACGAAAAAAAAGTAAAATTTTATTACAAAATCATCTTTCAGATAACAACTTTACAATTTTGAAGTATGACCGCATGCGCACGATCCATCCCATAGACTGGCCATAATAAATAAGATTTTTTTTTCACTATCCACCTAATGCAGATAATAAGTTTACCAAATGCATAGGTTAAGCTTGATTAAATCTCTCGTGGCTAACTTGATCTACGATTATTATATATAATTTTATTTTTTTTATCAAATTGTCTGTTCTCTCTTTATTTTTTTTCTCACTCAACTAATTTCTCCACTTTACTGTCTCTTTGCTTTAGATATAAGATTATGAACTCTAAATAATGCAAAACAACCCAATTTTTATTTGAACGCATGCCAATATTTTTCTACACTCACTATGTCCGTAAAAGAATTACAAGACAGCTTCATTTGCGTCACATGCCTGACCCAAAAAAATTGCACCACATATAAAGCAACATTAAAGCAATATTTTAGCTATTAAGTTTTGAAGATTTTATCGTTATTATTTGTTTATGAAAAGGCTACTCAACTTCAGTGTTATATCTGCTTTAAGAATATAATTTATTTATCTCTAAACTCCCACGTGCACGAATTAAACGAGAAAAGAGAAAAAGATAGTTGAGTTTTTTTAAGTATAAAGTGAAATAATTAGTTGAAAGTGTTAGAAATTATTTAACGTAAATCTTAATTATTTTTTTTATAAGATTAGGTTCCTTTGGTTGACTTATCCTATCCTATGCAGTAGATGCATAGGTTAAAAAAAGGGATATAAATTTTTTCCTACATAATTCACATTAATGGCATTCATAGTTCCTCCTTCCCCCTAAAAAAGGAAATTGTTAAAAAAGAACCCATACCCTTTGGACAAGAAAATGTCAAGAAAGACCATGGGCTTTCCTCCTGGGCCACAAACAGGGCTCGGCTAGGGGCCATTTATGGGCCTCATTTGCAATTATAAAGAACAGAACAATGAGAGGACAATTTTTTTAAAGCTAATCGCAGGGGAAAAAGAACACCGCTCGTGTATTGAGTTTCCGAAGCACACAAATTCACGTTTGTTCCAAATGCAGCATTGTTCTTAGAACTTAATTCAGGTTTAACACTTCGCTCTCACTCGCTTTTATTCCTCATTCCCCTTTTCTTCACCAATTTTTTTTCTACTGTTATAACTTGTCGTGTCATGCAACGATAGTGCCAATTCATCGTCTTTAATTAATCTTCCCTTTCGGTTTTAGTCCCATTATCACTGAACGGCTTTGATTCCGTTTATCATCAGAAAATGTACCAGCATGTCTTACATTCATAGAATTTTATGGCTCTGTTGCTCTGTTTGAGGTTGGAAATTATCCTTTTTTTGAATGTCGAATTTATATTGTAATTCATCTTAGATAAAAGGGGTTTGTATCCACTAAGCGAGTTATTTTAGTTTTTAATGCTGATGAGTGTTTTTTTTATCCCATGTGTTAATGGCTGTTGCTGTATATACTAATCTCAAGAAGCTGTTTTAATATTTGGTTTCTAAATGAGTTTATTTTGATTAAAATACATTCTTTATGGTGTATTTGGTAGGGATAAAAAGTGGGGTATTTGAAAACAAGGACTGAAGTTGGTTTTTTGGGTTAGTAACTAGTTAATTGCATGTAAAAACTAGCAGAACATTTTCATGGTAGAAGGATGTCCAATCCAACTTCAAAAGCCACTTGGACACCTGCATTCCATAAAATATTTGTTAATTTGTGCCTTGAAGAAACGTTGAGGAATGAGCCTGGGACACGAATTACCAAGGTGGGTTGGAGGAACATTGTTGGATCCTTTTATGCGAAGACTGGTGTGAGATATGACAAAAAGCAATTTAAGAATCACTATGATTCTACCAGAAAGCTATGGAAAGTCTGGGTCAAGTTGACTGGTGATAGTAGCATGAAATGGGATCTGGAAACACGGACTTTTGGTGCTTCGGAGGAAGACTGGCGCAATTATGTAAAGGTACTGTGTAGAAATTATCAATATTCATCCAAGATGATGGTAAGATATCTTCATGGTTTCAGATTAATAACAATGAAGCCATCTTGTTGCAGGAAATCCCAGAAGCTGCACAATTTCAGTTTAAGGAAATCCTGTTCAAAGACAAGCTGGATATCATCTTTGATGGAGGACATCAAATTGAGGAAATGAAACGATTAGCAAGTCTTAAGTTGCAGAATGGTGCTTCAGCTGCATCTCCTTTGCGTGGCAAAGAGCGAGAGAAGAAACGTAAGAATGTTTGTAGGGAATGGGATTGCCAATTAAATAGTGCCATTATGGTTGACTATATGCCAACTCCAAAAGCTACTTGGACACCTACGTACCATAAAATATTTATTGATTTATGCATCGAAGAAACATTGAAGGGGAACAAGTCTGGGACACATTTTACCAAAGAGGGCTGGAGGAATATTGTTCTATCCTTTAATGCAAAGAGTGGTATGAGATATGACAAAAAACAAATTAAGAATCACTATGATTCAACCAGAAAACTATGGAAAATCTGGGTTAAGTTGGTTGGTGATGATAGCATGAAATGGGATCCAGAAACCAGTAAGTTTGGCGCTTCAGAGGAAGACTGGTGCAATTGTATAAAGGTATTCAGTGTAATTATTAATATTCATTTAATATAGTAAAAGATCTTCTTTGTTTAAGACAAATAGTAATGAAATTATTTTGTCACAGGCATTCCCTGAAGCTGCACAGTTTCGGTTTAAGAAAGTCCAGTTTTCTGACAAACTAAACATCATCTTTGATGGAGGCATACCAACTGGGGAAATGGTAACTCCGAGTAGGCTTAAGAGGCAGAAAGATGCTTTGCTTACATCATGTGGAAAAGACCAAGAGAGGAAACGCAAGAATGTTGGCAGGGATTGTGAATTGAAGAGTGCCATTATGGTTAATGCTATCCCAATCAGTACGATTCCAAGTGAGCAAAGCATGTCCAGTTCATCACTTACTAAGGTCAAAGCCACATGGACCCTTTCAGTGCACAAGATCTTCGTTGATCTATGTCTGCAAGAGACATTAAAGGGGAATAAGCCTGGGACACATTTTACCAAGGAAGGTTGGAAGAATATTATGGATTCATTTTATGTGAAATCTGGTTTGAATTATGATAGATTACAACTTAAGAATCACTGGGATTCTACCAAGGAACAATGGAAAATTTGGTGTAAGCTAATAGGCACAAGTAACATGAAGTGGGATCCATATAACCAGAAATTTGAGGCTAGTGAAGAAGATTGGACCAACTATTTACAGGTATGTTTAATTACTGAGTGCACTTAATTTGTATTCCATGCATGTTCCCAAATCTTATGGATATTTATGATATCTACTTTTACTCATATCATAATTATGGTTTTAGTACAGGAAAACCCAGAAGCTGCACAATTTCGCTATAAGGAACTACAGTTCACTGACATATTGGAAACCATCTTTAATGGAACTACTGTTACAGGGGAGACTGAACCTGCTGTGCAACAAAGGAAAAGTGATGATAGTGTTGTTACTTTCCCTTTGCATGCAAAAGAGCCTGACACAGTCATCGCAGATGAGAAAACTGAATGTCTTTGTGATGCTGTTGCATCAAGAAATGGTGTGAATATTCAAAAGAATGCTATTGCAATTTCATCCACCGAAGGAAAATGGAATTATAGTATCGGTGAATGCATAGAATGCCTAGATAGAATGGAAGAAATAGAGCAAGGAAGTGATATGTACATGTTTGCTTTAGATTTATTCCTTAAGCAGGAATATAGGGAAATTTTTCTGCAATTGAAGAAGCCAAATCTGAGGATCTCATGGTTGCAGCGGCTTCAGTCTTTTGGTCCACCTTTACTCTAGGATTTTGTCAACTTTCATCTTTTTTTACTTTATTATGTGTATAGTACTTCATATAATTTGGTTTTTAGGCACCGGTATGTTTTATGCATGGTGATCAACTGACCATATAAATTTTGAGGGGATGGTATTACAAATATGACAAGGTTACTAGCAAAGCAAAAAAATGTACACGAACAACTCCATTAATGCAACAGCTGATAAATGGTAGTTGTGTTTCTCTATTTTTTTCATTTGTAGTTCGTTTTAAATCAGAGATAGAGTGCTTATTCACAATCTGATTATTTCAAAATCAAGTTATGTACAGAGTTCTTTTTACAATTATGTTTATCGTTGATTGAGGATTGATGGTAAAATTGATTTTGGTTGAATCAAGTTATGTAGATAAACTATGTTTAGTTCAAAGGAGGAGAATTTTAATGGAGAGCGAAACGGGGAAGAGAGAAAATTGATGGTAAAATATTATTATATCTATAATAGTACTAAAGGAGGAAAGGAGAGGATAAATAAAATCTCAAGCATCACTTTATTTGCCAATTTCTTTAATATTGGAGAGGAGATAAAAATGAAAGAGAAGAAATTTTAACTTTATATTTTCTTTTATTTCTCTCGAACTGAATGTATTGTATAAGTGAATTGAGAACATTCAATTTTGCTCAACAGAAAACTAAAATACTTAGGACTTGTTTCTTTCTCTTTTGTTTTTTATTTTTAAAAATTATATTTTAAAAACTGTTTTTAAGAAGAAAATAAAATAAAACTTATGTGAACAAGCAATTTTTATTTTTTTTACTTTTAAAAAGAAAAAAATCTGTTTTTAAAAAAAAAAACAATATTTTTCCTAAACTAATTTTACTCACCTCAAAATTATTTTTGGACATATAAAACATTCGCCAAACAGCACAAGTGTGCCATCCCGTACTTTTTGCGGCAAAAGCCATTTTTGTATATGCAACAGGAGTTCAATAAATACGAGTTAGTAAATATTTAGGATAATTTGTACTTGATTATTAAAGCCGCTAAGCATTTCAAAGGAATATGGTTACGAATGTTTTAAGTAATTTCCTGAAACACCAGTAACTTTCCCACATCTACTATGGTTCCCACGTGGAACTCTGCTAACAATATGTCATTGCTTAAAAAATAAAATATATTCAATAATATGATTTTTCTAACCTGTACTCAAGAATATACAATGAAAAAAAAATAATTATTTGCTTTTATTAGAAATTATGTTTAATGTTATTAGTGCATTAAATCCTACCATTTCCAATCAAAAATATTATATATAAATTCTAATTATACCACCTTAGACACATGTTAGAAAAATAATGAAAAATACAGTATCATACACATAATTAAAAGCAACTGTGTCCCCATGAAGGATGAATCATGAAACTAACATTTAGTAGCTATGCTTGGATCTGCTGCTCAAACTTGTCACATGCAGGGTCTGGCAGCAAAAAATTTTGCATCCCAGTATCTGGAATGGTCAACGCATCCATATGGCTGCTTATGATACTTCTTATTCGGAAGCCCTTCCTCTCTATCACATTCCTTTGCCTAGAGAAGTACTCATTCCCTTTGGTAGAATCTGAATCTTCTGCTCTGCAAAAGTGTAAATTAGTAGTATAAGATTCAGTTCTTATACTATGCTTTTGGTAGAGCTAAAGCTTAAGTTTGCATAAATGCAACTCTAAAATGCTAGTCAGAAAGCTAAAGCTAACTTGAGTGGTAGATATCAAATTATATTTGAAGCATCTTAAAAATGTGTTTGTAAACCTCAGTCCAAGAAAAGCAACTTTAAGCATAACCAATTGAGAACCGAGTAACAGTTATCTTACTATATGTTATCTTGGATATATAAAAGGAATATAATCACTATACCTCATCATCAAGGCAGACCAACCTCTAAATCCTGCAGAGACGAGATGATTAACAGTGACGTTTCGATGTGTCCCAGGCTCTCTTGATAACAAAATTATAGACCATCCACCAGCTTGAAGGTACATGTATAATCTTAAAACAAACATGAGCTTTACATTCCTTGCCTCTTTAATACAGTTTCTAGTGCTGTCATTATAAAACCTACACCACATGCAATGAAACAACAGATAATGAAGATCAGCATCAAGTTGGAAGAACTATGTAAAGGGTATTGAATTAAAAATTGGCAGAGCTTTGACATGCATGAAATATAAATTGTTAAACCGATGAAAGTTGCTGCAACTGCAACGAATCACTAATAAAAAATTAGACACCACAAAACGAGTTGTGTCCAATTTGATCTTTTTTCTATGTTTTCCACTATCCTGAAGTAGAGAGCATTAGTTGCAGGAGATTTACCTGTGAAACAAATTGGAAGAATAAGGATTCTGAGGAAAAATGTCATCTACGTCCATCAAAGCCACATCCAAACCATCATCTGAAGGTTTAACACTCTTGAAGTAATCATCAATCACAGACACAGTCATATCCAAGTCTCTAGCATATTGACCTCCTTTTATATACTGTACGGCCAGGTCTCCGCAGATTTTAGGAAGATGATATCCTTCTAAGTTATTGAGCTCAGCATGCAGAGAATACACCCTGCAATAACTGTAATAATCATTCATATTCAGAAGCTCAATAGCTCCGGTATTTTTACTTTGACAGGATTGCAGCATAATCACCAAGGAAATCACCAAAGTAATCAATAGAACTCCAAGAGTGACAAGTGAGGCAACAAAGATTGTTGCGGTAAAAGATTTCATGTAGAATCCTGATTCTATCTCGTAATGGCTTCCCATCTCTGTGAACGAAAAAGTTACAGTTGGAAGGTGCTAAAACATTAAGAAATATGAGACCATGCTCTGTATTATTATCTGCCAGCACTACTTCATGGTAAATAAGTCCAACTTGAACCAAATCAATAAACGAGCTCAGTCTTCTAAAGTTTCTTATTTTCGGGTGAGAGGGAAGAGAAGTTGTTAAATTCATTTTACAAGTTATTCCATTGGTGACAATGGTGATTGCATAAAGGTAAGTATATGTAATCAAGGTTATCAAACTTGAAAGTTTATGTAAACTCATGGAGTATCCGTAAACTCAGCTTGTAAATTCAACTAGTTACGAGTATATATCATGCAAAAATAATATTTAAAGAGTCATAATAATGAAACAAAGGACAATTACAAAGTTAAAAGCATATTTAAATAGCCAAATCATATAATAACAATCTGATTTTGGTCCCCTAATATCAAATGTGGTGTTTCGCAACTTGAGGAGAGGGAAGGAAAGTTTTATCGGATGTCATTTTGATGAGAAAATGTGATTTCCCTTTTGTTTTGCTGAAGTCATGGAATTTATCCAAGTTCACTTAAAAACTAGTTTACATGCGATTTGATACGTTCTCCTTATCTGCGATCATAAACTGAGTTAAAACGAGAGTTTAAACCATGTATGTGATAATTATTAGAACTCCAAACATTAATCTATTTAATCGTAGGCTATACAAATAGCATCGATCATAAAGCAGTTTTTATTCATCTAAGAGTGAGATAAAAAGTTGGCCTTGCATACCAGAATCATCTGAGAGACTAGGTGGAGAGTACTCCTGCTCCATTTGATTTTGATGGGCATAAGCAGACATAGTTTCAAGCTATAAGCAAACCTATAATCCAGTTCAAGTAACACCTCCACTTTGTTTCCAAGTGTCAAATGGATAATAACCTATAATCACAACATCAGTTTCAAAAGCATCAACAACGATTTTCATTCAGAGGGCAAAACAGAACAAAATTTGATTCTCAAAATGATAGTAATTTGTTGTTTCCTTTTAAAGAACTAATTTTTGAAGTTTAGAATGTGTAAAAACCAAACTGGGTCGAGCTGAAACACCCAATAGAAAAATTAAAATTGGTTGTTGAGATATTCGAAATATATGAAATAAAAAGGGGTGCCAGTGAACACAACCCAGACATTGAGGAGTGAGAAAAGCACCTGAGAAAGACAAAGACATCACTGTGTCAAAACAAAATCTTGAAGATAAAAGAATGCCAAAACAAAGACATTAAAGTGTTGAACTTGATGCAGGAAGAAGGATATTTCGCTGCTTCTCAGACTCTGTTGAATGAGTCACTATCCCAAGGAAGCTTCCTTTATTTTCTTGTGTCTTCTCTTGCCCTTTTATGCGTTCATATGTTAACAGTAAAGTGTGAACGTACAAAAATAAGAAAAGAAAAGATTTGTCTCCTTTAATTTGAGAATATATTTTTAAAGCATGTATATAATAAATAGAAATACATATTAATAATATTCTTTTGTACGCTCAAACAAGTTATTTCTTTATTTGCGTCAAAACGAATTTGAAACAAGAACCCGTCGAAAATTGTGTATGTAATATTTTGTTCTTATTATTCTTTTTGTTTTTTGGTCATCATTTTTCATGTTATACAAATGACCAAAAAGCAGCATTATTTTCTGTGACTTCGGCCCCATTAGCAAAAGCTACCCCAAAAATCAATATTTGGTCCAGATTTGTACATGTTTTACTAACACTTCTCCCTAACTAAATAATTGAAAAAAAAAAATGTTTCAGATTTACAATTCCTAACAACTACAATACCATAAGAAAAGGAGAAGTTAAATTTAAATATATTTTTACAAAAATTTGTATAGTTGAAAAAGAGAAAGAAGTGCTTGATAATATTATTAACTTGATACAAAGAGAAAAATAGACTTTTTTTTTAAACAAAATTAATAAATTTTTGAACATTTTTTACCGACTTAGTGTAACTTTTAAATTTATTACGAAAATAGTGTACTTTTTAATTTTTATGAAATTGTATTTGTAAAATATGACTAATCTAATTTTTAATTACAACATTATTAATAAAAATACCAATAGAAATCTCTTGAAAAACTGGGACCCACATCTTCAATTGTGCTTAAATTAGCTAACAAGGTACTAGTTTGCATTCAAAACATTTATTTATAATCCAAAAACATAATTTGCTAAAGAATTTTGTGACATTGATCTGCTGAGATGTGAGATTTCTTTCTTTAATCACACATTCTCTACCAAATGAAAGCAGTGTCCAAGGTTTAAGAAAGTTTGGTGAGGATTTTATCTGTGTCTTCCAAAAGTGATGTTCATTTATTTGATAATTAACTTGAAGTGAAATATGAACAGCCACACCACATATGCAGAGAGACACGGATTAAGCACAAAGTCACAAACTAACAAACAGTGGGGCTAGTAGCTTCCCACCATATCTCTTTATACATTGGACCATAGCACAACCACATAAAATACTTGCGATGCTAAATATTCATGCAGTTTCATTAGCCTATCTACTCATCACCTGCCACGTGGCAATACATACATAGTTAGCCACATATCTAAAATTGCTATCCCTTCTTAGTCTCAGTGTGTGCCAATGCAATAACATTCTGAACCTTTGAAGAAATTTTGCAACCATGGAAACTGGCATAGCATGCTACACACGAGGGGCTTTCTTGCCTACCGTTTCTTCCAAACACTCTCCACCTTCTATATCTCCATCTTTTGCCTTCAGGGTATGCACAATCATTGATTTCCTATGTGAATGATTGAATCTTTGCACTTAAGCTTTGAAAGTTCTGTCATGCGGTTTATTCTTTTTTTATGTAACTTTTTTCTACGTGAGATGTCATGATTCATGCATGAGACTAAATTGAACAAGAGAAAATGGGTATTAAAGTGAACATATTTGTGATAACAGAGTCTGAAATCAAGCTCTTTATTTGGAGAATCGCTAAGAGTGGCATCCAAATCAACACTAAAGGTTTCAAGGACAAAGGAAACTTCACTCATAACTAGATGTGAAATTGGTGACAGTTTGGTGAGTTGCTTACACTGATGAAACTTCTCTCGTATGCGTCTATAACTCGTAAACATTTTGGTTTACATGCACTTGAATTGATGTTTGTGTACTGTAGGAAGAATTCCTTACAAAGGCAACACCAGATAAGGGGCTGATCAGGTTGTTGATGTCAATGGGAGAAGCTTTAAGAACAATTTCCTTTAAAGTGAAGACAGCTTCTTGTGGTGGAACACAATGTGTTAATTCTTTTGGGGACGAGCAGCTTGCTGTGGATATGCTGGCTAACAAGCTTCTTTTTGAGGTTAGACTAGTATTATTGTCAATAGTTTCTTCTTAATTACACAAAAATTTGTAATGTTACAACATATTTTCTCTTTACTTTAAGTTCAACCCAATTGGTGCACATTGATTGGTTAAGTAGACAAGTGTGACTTTCTTATAAGGAAAATGTGAACATTTGCCTTAAGAGTAGTAGTTAAGAAATAAAAAATATAAATATTTTGTTAAAACAAATAAAAATGCACTCATCCTCATGTGTTTTAATGCATTTGAACATAATTTTTATTTATGACAACCAATTCAAATGGTTTACTAAGGGATACTTGGCTATGTTATGACAATACTTTAATATGATTTATTTCTCAATATTAGTAAATAATGTCATTTTATTTTCATTGTGCAATGAAAGTGACTTGTACAATGTTCTATGCATAGGCCTTAAATTACTCTCACTTCTGCAAGTATGCTTGCTCAGAAGAAGATCCTGAGCTCCAGGACATGGGAGGTCCAGTTGAAGGTCTGTCATAATTATATTAAAATGGCAATTAAATTCTGAGTCTTGTCTTTAATACAAAAATTTCATTTTTGAGGTGATGCATTTGTGTGAATGTGCAACAAACAGGTGGATTTAGTGTTGCCTTTGATCCCCTTGATGGGTCCAGCATAGTGGATACAAATTTCACAGTGGGCACCATCTTTGGCGTGTGGCCTGGAGATAAGTTAACTGGGGTCACTGGAAGAGATCAAGTTGCTGCAGCCATGGGGGTTATGGGTCCTAGAACCACATATGTGCTTGCTCTTAAGGGCTTCCCTGGCACCCATGAATTTCTTCTTCTTGATGAAGGTTAGCTTGATGCCATAATATTTATGAAAATCTAGCAAGGAAGTAGTCACATATTATGATATGATCGTTTAAAATTAGTTTTTTTAACCTCAGTATTGGAGTTAAGTTTATTATCCTCGGCTTTAAAGGCTGAATTTTACAATTTTTTTAAAATTAAACTTCTCATGCTGGCTAGATCACTGAACATGAAAATTGTACATATTCCTTCATTGCTTTTCACTAGTGTAAAATATTTTTTGCAAAATAAAGCTCCTCGAAGCTAGGTGAGTTTGTCTCAAAATTTAACAAGTAAGGATGTGCCCACCATTAAATTTTAGTTGCGTAAGAATTAAGATTGCAATGAACTTTCAATTAAGGATAGGTATACACTTGGTCATTTTTTAAACCTCAATTTACAGGAGTCTTATCCTAACTTCATCATATGATAATTATCTAATTCATATTTCAGGAAAATGGCAGCATGTCAAAGAGACCACAGAAATTGGTGAAGGAAAAATGTTCTCCCCAGGAAATTTGAGAGCCACATCTGACAACCCTGATTATGCCAAGGTATACCTATATTCTTATATCAGTAAAATAAGATTTTAAGTATTATGACATATATATCAGTGAATATTTACATCTTTCTTTGTCATCCAATAGTTGATAGATTACTATGTCAGAGAAAAATACACATTAAGATACACTGGAGGAATGGTACCAGATGTCAACCAGGTTCTTTCCTTAACACAGTCATACATGACATGTTCTTGGAAACACACTATCAACCTATCATAATATGTTTCCAAAATGTCTTTTGTATTCAGATTATAGTAAAAGAAAAGGGCATCTTTACAAACGTGGCATCACCCTCTGCCAAAGCCAAGCTGAGACTGTTATTTGAGGTAGCTCCTTTGGGGCTCTTGATTGAAAATGCTGGAGGATACAGCAGTGATGGGCATCAATCTGTGCTAGACAAGGTCATCACTAATGTTGATGAGAGAAGTCAAGTTGCTTATGGCTCCAAAAATGAGATCATCCGGTTTGAAGAAACCCTTTATGGTACATCAAGGCTCAAGGGTGGTGTACCCGTTGGAGCAGCTGCTTAAGTTGTTAACCTGATGCAATTCATTATCAATTTTATCTGTTTTTTTAAAAGATCTATGCTATCTTCAGACAAGTATGTGCAATTTAGTCATATATTTCAAAGCTAAGTTTATGTTGGTATCACCAATATCTAGGCAAAAGTAAATGATACTAACGAAAAATTAGTTTTGTCTGTTTAATAGAAAATAACTTAGTTATAATAATTAAAGGATCTATAATTAAATACATTTGTTGTGAGAAAAAGGAAGAGACCCCTCCCAAGACTTTATAAAGTGCTAGAAAACATGAAATTTTGCTGCACATAGAGATTTCAAGTTTGTGATGGGCATTATGTTCAATGTAACATGATTTTCTTCCACAAAATGTTCCACGAAAAAAGCGCGCCAGGTAGGGGTCGAACCTACGACCTTCTGCTTAGGAAACAGACGCTCTATCCACTGAGCTACAAGCGCAAGTTGATGATATTGGCGCTTATATATCTATATAAGAACTAAATTTTGTTTTTAAAATAATTTAGCTTAATTAAATAATGAGTTTCTAAAAATATTATTGTTTTCATTTTTTATAAAAATATTTAATTTTAGTTCTTGAAAAATATAAAAAGCACATTTTTATTCTTTAACAAAACACTAAAATTAAATAAATTATTATACAGATTTAAAAAATAGTGATATTTTTAGACTAATTACTTGATTTAATTAAATAATTGTATATTAATATTATTGTATGTGTGTGTAATTTTTAATATTTTTAATCAACTTTATTATTATATTATTGTATATTAAACTTTGTTTTATTTTTCTTATTGTACGGCTCTTCCTTTAAAAGTTATATTATTATATTTTAGTTAAATTTAATGAAAAAACGTCTAATAAGGATTTGTTTTATTATCAATAATTAATTATAAATTCTTATTACCAAGTTTAAAATTTATAAAAAAATGAAATTAAAATTTTAAGTGATAGATTAATTAAGGGTGTTAATCCATAATTAAGCCTCACGTACAAACAAAACAAAACAGCTATAGTTCATAGTTTTTAACTAAATAAAGTTGACAATTATAAATTGAATGTCAGCAGCTGAATAGCTCTGACTAAATTTTTAGGGAATATAAGACATTAAGAATGGACAAACATCGATTCCATGAAATAATACCATAGTAATTCCTTTTTCCTTAGAAAGTTGCTTTTTTTAAAATAGAAATTTTTATAAATAATAAAATGCTTATAAAACAGGACTGAATTTTGTCACTAGTTCTAGTTGCTAGCTAGTGTTTTACATTCATCCCAAACCATCTCTCTCACATCAATTCCTATTCTTTCTCTTCTGAACACACTACACAGCCACAACCGTCAACATATTCAAATCTAATATTTGTTTTTCAATTCAACATCTTGATTTATTCTCTTTCAGTTCCAGTTTTTCATTCTGCTTGAGTTATCTGCATTTGCCTTCATAGTTGCTTTTTCACCTGGAAAAAATGACAAAAGGAAACAGCTTCTCGCTTTTTCTTTCCTGATTGTAAAGGATCACTCTTTTCTCATTTGGGACTTATGCTCACTTTCAGCACCAACTTGCAGTTGAGTTTCAATATTTATCTCCGCTATCATATTACTGGCGACTCACATAGTAGGACAAGGTTTTGTTGTAGTTGAATCATATTACTTGCATTACCAGGCCTCCCTTCTGGATATGTAATGTTTTTCCCAAGATTCTCTTAGATTCCAAAGGTTACAAGTTAAACTTTTATAGTTCTTTAGTTTGTGGTCTCAAGGAAAGTAGATTCTTGATTATACTTGAAAGATTCTAAATTCCATGTCCCTTTAATCAAAGTTGCATAAGGCCTTAGTTGTTGTGCATTTGTTTCTAGTTCCTCATTTCCATCTCGTTAGTGTAGGGCAATTTTGTAACGTTTAAGGTATGGAATTCGAGACTATATACCCATCTTGTTTTATGTCAAATTCAAATTGGTTTGTTCAAGAGAGTCACAGCACAGAATGGACTAGAGAAGAGAATAAGAAGTTTGAAAGTGCCCTTGCCATATATGATAAGGATACCCCAGATAGATGGGTGAGGGTAGCTGCCATGCTCCCTGGGAAAACTGTCTTTGATGTGATCAAGCAATATAGGGAATTGGAAGAAGATGTTAGTGAAATAGAAGCAGGGAGGGTTCCTGTTCCTGGATATCCTACTTCTTCTTTCACTTTGGAGCTGGTTTACAATCAGAGTTATGATGGATGCAGAAAAAGGCCTAATACTGTAAGAAGTTCTGATCAAGAGAGGAAGAAAGGAGTCCCTTGGACAGAAGAGGAACACAGGTGAGTTTCATAATTTTTCTGTCTTTTGGGCAAGGCAAGAAAATATATCATTATGAAATTCTGATTACGAATCATGATTATATCAGAAAACAACTAATAGCGGTTTGTTATTTGGCCAACTAATTTGGCTATAGTATAATTTGGCCTGTGAAATTGAGTGGTAAATTAAATTTGAAATGCATGCATTCTCACAACTGATGACTTGTTAAACACAAGGTTAAGTTAGTTAAATTAGGTGGGTACTATTTAGGCAGTTTCAATATCTATCTTTTTCGTTTTTGTTCCTACGCTTGATATGAATTTTTGGGTATTGAATTTCAGGCGTTTTCTGATGGGGCTTCTAAAGTATGGTAAAGGTGACTGGAGAAATATCTCTCGAAATTTTGTGTTCACAAAGACTCCAACCCAAGTGGCAAGCCATGCTCAAAAGTATTACATAAGGCAAAAGCTTTCTGGAGGGAAAGACAATAAAAGGAGACCTAGTATACATGATATCACCATTGTTAATCTTACAGAAACTAGTCAAACTACCACATCAGATCAAGAGAAGCCTCTTTTATTCATTGAGTCTCACAAGCCTTCCCAGCAGCAGAAGCTGACTAGCATGCCAAAAGTACAACTGGAATGGATTAATCACCACAATGATGGGTCACTGATGGTTTTCAACCCAAATTATGATATGTTCATGTCATCGTCATCTGGCATCTCTACCAAGACCCTCAAGTTTCAAGGGCAGGATATCTATGAATGTGCTTTTCATGAGACTTACGCCAAGCTAAAATCTCCTGGTTTCAGGACAGCTTCAAGTGAGTTCAATACGGAGGCTATTTTTGGCATTCATGCACTGTAATGCAAACTCGGATCATGTTAGAAACAACATACCAGTTCTACTACATGATCATAGCTATGCATAATTACAAGTAGATGACCTGAGGCTGCTTCTTTTATGTTACGAACATAAATAATGTTTCATTCCTTCAAGGCTTCAACTGTTTTGGAATGAACTTCTTTTAAAGTTTTCCTGTTTACCTCATAGTCAGACAGTTAACATGTCTATTTCGTTGTAGACTCAATCAGCATCACATGATGCACCATTCAGGTGTTCAAGTCTCGGGCAATGTGACAAGGTTCAGTAATCATTGAACTCTATTAGATCACACATGTATTATAATATCAAGGTTTTAAACTGTAATTTACTTTCAGTTAGAAGCTTTTCATTCTTATCCAATGAGCTACAGATTAAAGCACAAAATCATATCAATGTTCTTCCCACAAATATGTGAGGGGAATCTCAAAGCTGATGATGGTTTTCAATTCTAACTTCGGGGGTCGCAATTCCCATAATATAAAAAATAGTAACCCCAAGTAAAAAATAATGGACTAACTGTTGCAAAAACCTACCCCCAAACACACTCTTATATAAACAATTTGATATATATAAACCTTACAAAACTTGTACAAAAATATTTTGGTAAGTAGCCAGTTCATTGCTGATGTGGCTGACTCACCTGAGCACTTCAATTAAAATTTTGGGCAGAATCTTGTGATATAGTTAGTAAGCTTTTTGTCTTTAAGACACTTTCCGCCTCCATAAATCATATGCTTTATAATAGCAATATGGCCAAGTTGACCAGGTTTGATCAGCATCACTTTGGTAGTAGAATCTGAGTTTGCATTCCACTTAATTAGAATCCCATGCTCATTGGGTCAGAATATTGCACATTCACGTAGGAATGCCAATGTGGCTCACACTATCACAGTCATCTTTTATTAATTTTTATTTTCAGCCAATCCACTTATACCTTTTCTTTGATATTTTTGCTTCCTCCAATCCAACTTTTTGTGGTGGCAATACTGTTGCGTCAGCATTGTTGCTTCTTTTCCTGGTCTCTGAAACCCATCATGCTTTCTTTTGATTCTTTATTTTACTTGAGAACCCAATAACATATTATAGCCGCATGCCTTATGTAGATTTTGTTCAATTGAAAACTATTTAATAGGAATGAAGCAACCAACTTAAGATACATCATAGAGCACATTTAGTTCTTAATACCACTTCTCGTAGGCCTAAAAATACTATATTTTCACTAGCCCTTGTGAAACATATTTTCTCTTTCCTAGTTTAGATTATAATAACAAAATTAAATCCAACAAAAAAAAAATTCTTCTACATATTTTCTCTCGTGGTAATTTTTAAGTTTTTATGAAGTGTGGAAAGATTTTTGTATGGATTGTCACTATCACAAATAGGCAATGATGTGTTGTTGTCCCATTCTTTATTGGAGTTGCACTGTGGGCTGTACTATTTATTTTGGTGCTGCAACTTAGCTATGCTAAGAGTTTTTTAGTGCTTGTGCTCACGCATTTCACTACTCATATACATTTTATAATAAGATATAAATTACGATTAGCGTGTCAAAGGTTCAACCCAATGCAACGAACATGATTTAGTTAACTTTTCTTATGTAAATGACGCAACCTTCAACTTTAATATTATATATAGCTATGTATACCTAGAGAAGCTCAGCTTCTGGTCACTTTTATTCTAAAATTGATCATATCTAGAGAAAGATTAACCGTACAACTTGCCACTTTACCCTTCTTTTAATCTCAAAAGATTTAGGACAAATCTTTACTTGGGAAATTTTATTGGACTAACCTTTACAGCAACGATGCATTCGGCTTGCTTAGCTATCACCATGCAAAAAGATTATTCCTCCAAACTTTGGTTTGGCCCACATATCCAAAGATCCTTATCACACACCATCATCATGTACTACAATGTTGGCCGAAAGGACATAGATATGCATTTAACGTTGGTAAAAGTTTGTGGACCCAAAAAAAAACAGTTGCTAAAAGTTTAATTTGATATCGAATTGGTAAAATATCTCTTTGGCATAGACATGGTGACCTTCCGATAAAATTTTAGATAAATTTTTATAAGAAAAAAAATTAATATAAAAATTCAATAATTTTTTTATAAGTTAAAATAATTTAATTTTTTATTTTATTTTTAAAGAGTTCTTTCGTTAATTTCTTTAAAATTTGAGGAGATAAACTGTTTTTAATTTATTAAAAATAATTTTTTGTGCTAATTTTTTTATAAGAACTTCTTTATAAAAATTATCCAAATTGAATCAGAATCACTTAATACGTGAGTGTAATTTTATAGGATATGAGATGCTAAATTTTCTATCTATAGTACCCCATTATTTGTGATAAAAAAAAGAGTAATAGTGTTATTTGCGGGCACCAATTATTTCTCACCCCTCATGTAGGATGAGTTGGATACTTTTTTAAACTATACTTTTATAATTCCTCACTTGATTGTGAGGAGGAGATTTCTATCATGTTAAAAAACGTAAAGAATACAAGAGAAAGATTGAGAGAGCATAAAAGGGAGGGGGGCAGTTTAATTTGACCTTGTTCTAATGGTTGAAAGGGAAATTTTCAGGTAAAAAATATATTTTATTTTATAATTAATACTTTTTTATAAATTAATTTATATGTGTAAAAATTTTATATTTTAATCTATATATGAGCATTTTATTTATGTTTTGATTCTTACCATTATAGCTCAGATTTATTAATAGTGTTATTGCAACAGAACTTAAAAGATAATGAAATACACATATAAAAATTAAAATGTAAATATTTTTGAAGTATAAAAATTATTTCATAAAAAATGGTAAGTATAAGATGAAATATATATTTTAACCTTCGTATAATATGGTAATACCATGAGTAGAATTGACTTTATATTCCAGGTACCACTGATGCAATTCACTTCTACGTGTGAAGACATTTTGTAGGGGTGTTATTATAGAAGTCTCAAACGAATATACTTATTTATCGATCTGTCATGTACCATACTATTGGTTTTCCTTTCTATGCGTGAAAGTTGAAACTTGTAGGATCATTACTTGATATTGATAATTTAATAATCCAATACTTTGTTTTCCTATTTTATTGGTTATACTAATTGTTACTTGTAGCAGTACACTTATTGCTTTGCAAAATTTCTTTATATAAGTTCATTCTCAATCATTAAATTTAAACTTGTTTTATTGAGTTCTACAAAGAACTTACCACTAATGTTTAATTCCTTTAAAGTATATATATAAATTAAATCTTAATTTAAATTTTTCTGATTTTTAAAAAATTGCTCTATTTAATTTAATGTAATAAAATATTTATTACTAATATTTGGTGTGACACTTTGTACAAGCATAAAAACAAAATTACCCTTGAGAAAATGACAAATATAATCAATTATAACAATGTTGGTGAGATGCCACTCGTGCTGGTTGTGATAGCAGATATTTTTATAATATATCTAAAGAGGACACGACCCAAACTGACGAACGTAGTTACCTAGTTTTGGAAGAAAATAGGTAATTTTTTTCATGTTTATGTTAAATTAAAAACTATAGCTTTTATTTTTCTCTTTGATATGAGCTAGAATTGGTTTCCAATTAATGTCTAAGATAGTGCACTGACAAAAATGTATAATCTAACATTTAGTTTCCTATTTGTTTGATCAGGAGCAAGCAAAGGTTCAAACATAAACGGGCAAATATGGATGAAAGGGAAAAACAACTCTGATGTTTATTCACAAAATTGAGAATCTTCAGTTTTTAAGGGAACAAAATGCGTGAGTTAGTGGAAGCGTTTCTGAATTACAAATGAAACCACAAGCTTATTACAAGACTATATATGTCTAGGGAATTAACAGAGAAAAATGAAGACCCTGAACTACATATTCAGCAGGAACTTAGAAACAAGATTAGAAAAAGGAGGGGGGGGGGGTAGAAAATGAAAAAACAAAAACAAAAACAAATTGGTATATACACAAGTCTAGACGTCGAGACACATGGCAGGATTCAAAGGCACAACAGTATCTGGAAAATCAGATCTTTGGCCTGCAAGAGAGTAGTATGCAAGAATATGAGCTGGATGCTCTATTGGTTGATCATCATGATTGTTGGCCACTTTCCTGGAAGGAATCAACTCAATGTTCCAAAAGGGGCGAGCCATTGCCAAAAGATCACGTCCAGAAGGAGATGCACCATACCCTTGCACCCACAAGTACCTAAGAGAAGTTAACTGTGTTGCAGCAATAGCTAATGCATGCTCACTGAAAAAAGAACACCCTCTCATCTCAAGTTTTTGAAGACTAGGACAACCCTTTGAGAACTCCAAAAGCCCTGCATCAGATTCCCCCACATAACCAAGCAGCATCCACCTCACATTTGGACTGTACTGTCCAATGTAACCAAGACCAACATCAGTTAAGCCTCCACGCCTGAGATATAGAGCAAATCTTCTAAGCTTGTCACAGCCCCTCAGCAGAGCTCGGACTCCATTGTCAAGTGGCAAATCAGTTATTTTCTCTTCATGATCAAGCAAGACAAGGCGAAAATCACAGAGGTTTTTCAAGTGAGTTCCAATGTGCTCCAAAGATGCATTTGTGATATCGGACACATAAACAGCCAAGTATTCAAGCTCTGGACAGCCCTGTGACAAAGCAATTAGTCCTCTATGGGAAACAGTACCTTCTTCATCCTCCATTCCTTGATCATCATCACCTCGTTCAATCCTAAGCCTTTTCAGCCTCCTACAACAGCGGCCAAGAACTTCCAACCCCCTATCTCCAATTACATTCCTTGACTGTCCATGAGGGAAGAGGTCATTCAAAATATCAATTTCCATTTCAATTGATTTTATTCTGTAGTCTTATAGTTTTCATGTTTCAATTTGTTTATATATATAATATAATATAGGTAACATACTCTTTCTAGAAAACAAATGGAAGTATATTATCAAATCCTTATACATACATATATGTGTTTGTGTAAAGCATAATTGAATGCATATATGCAATAGAGAGGTTCTGGAACTTACCTCAAGGACTTCAAGATTTGGGCACCTTTGGATTAACATACAATGATCCTCTGTATCCAGCATGGCATAGAGGAGATCCAACTTTTTTAGTCCAGCCGCAAACATAAACACTATTGGCAACTCGTTCTTTCCAATATACGTTAAGCCCAGTTGACATAGCCTTGCTGGTAATGATACAGCAGAGTATCTTTCTGGTTCCTCATTGTAAGTGCCTCCACAAAACTCTTCCAGAGAAGAGGCATACCGGAAGAAGTTCACGAGATCTAATATTTCACAATCAGTAAGTTTCACAGACACTAAGTTGGGGCAATTTCTGGCTAAAAGTTCAAGGTCCTGAATTTTGATATCGGCAATATCTGTCAAGTAAAAATTCAAGGTCTCTAGAGCTGTATTATTCAAAGCAAGCTCATGTAGCCATTCACCATCGTTCTCAAGAATCGTGCTTTCCTCCAAAAGCAAGACCTTTAAATTCCTGCCAAAAAGAAAAATTAACAGTCAGGTATAAGTTCTAACTTCCAAGAAGCAACAGCTCAGATCAATGTAATTGAAAATTATAACATGTCCCAAATTTTTTCCCTGCAAATAAAGGTGTCAATTATCATGCGAGCTTTTAAAAAAACACAGAAAATAATACAATGAAAGGATAAAGTTATTAGGAGTCTTTTTCCCTCTAAAGAAGCATAAAATATAAGAATGGTTATATTTAGAGAAGAAGAAAGAGCAAGTCACTTCTATGATTGTGTTTCTCTCAACCATGTAGTGCACAAGCTGTTAAAATAGTTCATCCTAGAAGTTACAAGAAACTTATCAACACAGTTCTAGTCAACAAATATTGGAACTTCATCTTCCTTATACTTACTTCTATCAATTTGAAGATTTGAAATTCCAGAAGCATGAAACAAGCCAATTCAGTATCAGGTTCAAATCATTCAATTTTTTTGGAAAAGAGTAATAGAATTAGAAAATATTTGCTTGACATTGCGTCAAAAGTGAAATTAGAATAGCTACATCTGCCACAGGATGCACCCATAAACAATACCACAATTCCTGAACAAGAACAGATAACGTGGAAGAGAGGGCAGGCACAACACACTTTTATTGCGGAACGGCATAAAACAAAAGCCTAGTTCCTATGATACAATTGCAACTGCAACGCAGCTACAAACACGGAGGATTAACAAATGAGAAAACCTGGCGTTGCAAATTATCCATTGAGAATTCAGGAAATAGCAACTAAACAACTATGACTATCAAACAAAACTTGCACTTCACTACTAAAAACACAACATAACAAAGGGTTGGAGACACGCACTCCATATCCAACTACAAATCTTAGATTAGAGAATCCAACTCATAAACCAAAACTCTAAACCCACTTCATCAATATCAGTCACGTACAATCATTTACCAGCGCAACAAAGGTGTACCAAATTCCCTTAAAAGGCTCACCAAGGAGCATGCCAATCAATAATTATTCACCAAATTCAACTAAAGGGGTGTTTAATTTCGAAAAAAAAAAAACTTTTTAACCATAAACTATTTTAGACATTTGAAAATACAATCATAGTAATAATTAAACAAGAGAATACTAACACTATTCCAACTCCAACTTACCTGCAAGAGCGACCAATATAATAAAGTCCATCAGTGGAAAAACCAGAGCACTTATCAAGCTTAAGACCTTGAAGCACGTGACCACGGGAAGAAGCAAGAAGCTCAAGATCAGAATCTTTGACAATCATACGGCGAAAATGAAGACTTTTAAGACAATCAAAATACTGCGAAATCTCTTTAACCCAAGGGGTGACGTGACCACCCCAATCCTCAGGTATCAAGTTGAACATTGCAGCTCGGGGTTTGCCCTTAAGCTTCAAAGACTCCAAGTGAGGGAAGCGGTGACGTAGACGCGCCGGCGTGGTGGTGTAGCAGAGAGCAATAGTGACATGCTTTCTTGTCAACGAGTCAAGCTCGTGCCACCTTCGACAAACCTGAGAAACGGCGTCACGGTCCTTTGGGTCGTGTATGTAAGGTATAACACAGTCGAGAACAACGTCGAGAACACGGGTTCTTCTGAGGTTGCGATCTTCCATCATGGGTGTGAGTGAAAATCAGAAAAAGATCTGAACTTGGTTGGAGTAATTAGTAACTAGGGTGCGGTGAGGAAAGGGTAGATGAATGAATGGGGCATGCTGTGGACGGTTGAGATTGAGAGAGCGAAATGGATCGGACGGTGATGCTGCGAGAACAGTTTGGTGAGAGGGGATTGGATCGGACCCTAAAAATGGTGTGGTTAAGTGGCGAAAGGGAAATGGAGAGAGGAGATGATGGGAAAATGAAAATGGTGGGACCCACTGTGTGGCACGAATCGCTTAAACGACAAAACTTTTGCCCGAGTGTAACTATTTGCGTGATGTGATGTAACACGTCACCGTTTCAAGACACCCTTTTTTCTGTTCGTTATACAACAACGTTTTCAGATTCATCTTAGGATCTCCCACTGTTTCCTTCCCACCCGGGTTTCCTCCTTTCTTAGTTTTCTATTAAAATATCTACCCTCATCTTCACAACTTGTACATCTCATCTAGTACAAATAACATGTAAACAAAATATTAACCAGCTTTCAATTACTTCTACAATCTTTGATGAAGATCTTATTAATTACAAATTCCCTCATCTTCTAATGTCATTTTCTTGTTGCAAACCCTCTTATCTTCATTGACACAAGCTCCAATACAAACCTTTTCCATTTTTCTCATTTCAGCTCGCGTGGACTAGTGATGGGTCCAATGATTGCTAGGTGTTGGATGAAAGATAAGTGAGAAGTTGGTGCTTGGTTTAGTCTTTGCCAAAGAATATCTTTACTAGCCAAACACTTAAGTTGAATAATTATGCTCCCTATTTGCAATTGTGGTGGGTAAACACAGCACAATTTTGAGTTGGGTAGGTGGACATTCCACACTAGTTTGTATATACTTAATTCGCATAATCCTGCAAATAAATTAACTCACTTTTTTTGCCTATATGTGCATTGTGTTTGAATTTTCCATCAACCTGTCATTTTGAAAAGAATAAGGAATAACATCGTATTTGTATAGGGAAAAAAGAAAAATATCATCCTAATGCTGTGCTTTAATTGATGGTGTAGCTTTATTGATTTTTAGTTTCCTGTTTTTTTTTTATCTTTTTATGTCATTTCTTATATGTTAACTAGAATGAACAATAATATTCTTAATTTCATTGAGAAGATGTCTACTTTCTCTCACTTCACTAATTACTGCTCCAACCTCTGTAAGCATATAGTTGGAAAATGCTGATATAGATCAAACCATCTATTTCACTATACGAATTCAAAATGCTTATTTCAAATAAGGGATAACAAAATAATCGAAGATATATATGAATTTTGTTAACTTTAACCCTTCAAGTGAAGTTTAAATATTCACAAATAAAAAATTTTATAAAAAAATACATAATTATTATATTAAAATTATAAGAATACAATAAATAATTTTTTAATAAAAATTTATTATTAATAATTACTTAAAAAAAACTATATATATATTAGTTGAAGATAACTAATACAAACATTATTATTAATAATTCCACTATTATTTAAATTTAAATTTTAAACCAGCATATTGAGAATTAAACAATAGACTAATTTGATTTGACTACGACTCTCAAGTTTTTTATTTATTTAGTCTTTTAACTCTTTTATTATTTTTTTTTAAATATAGATCAAATAATTTATTTTTTTATTAATTTTTATTATATTTATTATTATTTTTTTATTTAAATGATAAAGTTAAACATAATTTATAGAAAAATGCTATTTGATTCATATTTAAAAACTAGAAAATCAACATGAAATAGATGATTTACATAAAAAAAATAAATGAAAGATTAAAATAAAAGGTATATTAAAATATTAGTTTTTTAAAACAAATAATCGTAAAAAAATATTTTTAAAAAGTAGAAACAAACATTGACCATGTTGTCATTAGTCATTACCCTAACTTGGAATATGTGATTAGAAATTATAAACTTTGATGGATGTGTGCTTGCTGAATTATAAAACAAGGGTGTAGAAGATACTGTGTTTTTTGAAAAACACGCCAAGTTTTCTTCAACTTAAAGAACATAGAACAAATATACCCACACGGCCAAGTGAGAATAAGCGCTTGCAACTGTTATCGGCAATCTTGCAACTAACCCGACGCACCTAATTGGACAATATTTTATTAATTAAAACATTGATTTGGGGGCTGTAACCACTGAATTTGGCTCCCAAAGTATCCATCAGCACTAGTCCATCACACTTTATCATAATTAAATTAGAATTATGCAAATCAATAATGGAGAATATATTTCTTGTCCAAGAGGCATTTCTAAGTCATCTTTTGACAATTGAAATCTACTTTATATAAATAATGTTTTTTTAGACTCTAAATTAAAATATAATCTTTAGTTGCATCACAGGGTCCACCAGAGAACCCAAGCCCAGTGGTTTGTCAATAAGATCCTTAGGAGACTAAATTAATGGGATTATATATAAATCATAATCACTACCATAAATCTAAATGTTGATAATTTAAATGGGTGCAAGTTGCTGCTTGACAGATCATAAGAAAAGTTCCACCTCATTAATTTGATTTTTATGTGTCTTGTAGCTCTTGCTCTTTTCCTTGTTGGTTGGCATCTCTTTGCAAGTAGAGCTTCTAATTAAGACCTTCTCTTCACCGTACAAATTTCCTTTCTGCCCGATCACCTCCCAAAAATAGAATTCTTAAAATTAGAGTTAAAATGCTTTATATATAAGAGTTACTCAATTTTTTTATAATGTAAGAATAAATTAAATCTAGAATTTTAATATAATATCATAATATATTCAGTTTATCACAATACACAAATTAGTACAACAAAACCTGCACCGAAAATTAGAAAAAAAGAAAAGGACAGAAATTATGGCTAGATAATTCGTGTGTGGTTCGTGTACACAGTTCGTACGAGGAAGCAAATTCAAAAACAAACAAGATAAAAGGACTAAATACTTGGTTTGGTAAAATAAAAAGAAAAATGAAAACAGAAAGAATACAAAGAAAGTGTTTAGGTAAAAAACAATTTATTAAAATCTGTCAGCCACTTCATATTCATAAGGAGTAAGGACCAAGGGAAAACAGTTCCTTTCACATTCAACAGCGTACAACTATCTCATTCCAAGTCATTAAATTAACTTTTTTTAATGAAAAATACATGTTTTAATGTAATATGAAGTTTAAATTAATTTAAATATACATATTAATTCAATAAATTATATATATAACACCTAAATGTAAATGAAAAATGTGGAAAGATCAAAGTTAATGAAATAGATTTGATATTAAAATTAAAATTCACGGCTACTACGAAAATAAGCTAACAGTTGGTTGTAATGAAAGTAGCTTCATCTTCTTAAGGAAAAGACACAAAGTTGAATTGGTGTTTGATTTTTTCTTAATCATTCTTATTTTGAAAATTTTGTAAAAAGGGAAAAGCAGTATTGGTCAAGTCATTTTCTTTATAATATCTGAATTATATTATTTTGGTTTTTAGAAATAATAATAATAAGACAAGGCATGGCTTTACAGTGAGATGAGAATGATCTACGGCTGAGATTAAATTAATTTGATGGTAGTAGATTTTGAATCCATAGGAACATGCTTCACCATCAACTATAAAATCCCTAGTAAGTGGGGGACAAGGAGTCAAGGACCTCACTAGGGACTAAGTGGTCCTCCACATAGGACCCTAAAGCTACCATTTTTTACATGTTCTTACGATATTAGTATCATATTACAATTACCTTTACCTTTTAACTAGATTAAGACATCGCTGTAAGGGTTACTTGTCCAAATTCTAGTACACTATTTTGTTTTTTTTAATCAGATGAAGACACTATAAAACATTTGTTGTTAGGGTTACTTGTCCAAATTCTAGAACAATATTTTGTTTTTTTCCACTGTTCACTAACACGTTACCAAAATGTTATATTTTCTGATAACACCTTTTAGGCAATATTTAATAATTAATTCAAATATAATTGGTCGAAAATTATTCTAGTTTAACCGATACTTTTAAATTTGTGTTCCAACTAATACAATTATATTAAATATTTAGAGTTTTATGGTTCAATCCTACCCAATTTGAATAAAAAACATTCTCGATTGGGGATGTGGGGATTGGTGGTCCTAAAATAAATAACAAATGAAGATCTTTGAAAAATCATCTAAAAAATAATGTTACATATGAAAAGACAATGATAATGGAAATAACTCTAGTTAGTCCAAAATTACAAACACACCCTTCCTTTCGGTTGTGTAGTGTAAGCATTGAAGGCGTATTCAGCATGGAACTACATAGTGCTCTCTGCCTCTTGGATCTAATGGGCCAAGAATTCAAGCCCATTCAAAAATGAGACAATAGAGTCTGTCTTTAGTAATGCTTTTCGGTAAGCCCATCACAAAAGACAACTTTTGGGTTGATGATTAGATTTGCTGGCTCAATGATGGGCCTCGTTGTTGGCCCATTGAAAATGAAGAATAAGCCCACAAAATTTAAACCCATGCACAAATCAAGATTAACACAAGCATGAGTGACAAAAATGCTTTAGAATGATTGTTAGCAACGAAAGGTACAGAGTTCCTCATTATTGGGACGTTGTAAACAGGAGTCATATTAGGCCAGAAGAGTCCAAAGTTTCTCTCACACGTTGGGCCGGGCTTTAAATTTTCATCAAACAAAGCAAAAATATACGTATCAAAAGTTCTGTTAGGCATGAGAGGTGTTCCAACCCCAGAAGTGACATGGCGTATGAGATTTCCATTATATTCAGAAGCACTCTTTGGGTCCACACCAATTTGGGCCGGATCACCCACCGAAGGCCAGCCCGTTTCGGCAATAACAATCTCAACGTCTTCGAAGCCCAAAACCTTCATTGCCGAATAGACAGCATCAAGTTGTGCATCTAACATACTAGTGTATTGAAGCTTAGTGTTATCATCAAAGACACCAGCATTGGCACGGAAAAGTGCATAATCAAGGGTGTTTTCAGAGCATCCAAAAAAAGGGTATGGATTAACCATGAAGGGTGCATTTGCATCTTTGAGAAAGCTAAGCATTGGTTTGATCACATGGGTGTCATAGCCTTGCCTAAACTTGCCACTAGATGGAGGGCTTGAGTTAGACAAAATGCCCAGAGAGTGTGGTGTGGACACTTTGATTCTGTTGTCTAATGATTCTGCCGCAAGGGCTGCATGAAGGGTTTGCATGGCAGGTACGAGGTTGCTGATTAGCAGTTTGTTAGCTGTGGATAACACTTCGTTGCCTACTAGAATTCTGATCAAGTTGGTGGCAGGAATAAAAGGTTGGACATTGGTTTTGACCCATTGTTGAGCAAAAGTTAAATTAGTTATGTGGGGAATTTGATCATTAGCGACGGTTATGGTTACCTCTATCCCAGTGTCAGCAAAGGCATGTAAAATTTCAGGGTTGGCATCAAAGAGTCTCACCCTATTAATTATAGTCGAATGTAATAAAAATTTTGCCACCTGAGCCGGTGGAGGAAGGTTGTTTGCCACCGTGCCGTAATTAACACCAATTCCTTCCACTCCTGTAAAATATGAATGATAATAGAAACACGTTATAGCACATGCAATCCTAACACGAACGTTACAACTAATAATATTGAAGTAAATGTGAATTCATGATATTTAAACATGAATCCACTTAACAGAGGGTGCTTTAGAATGGAAAATTAATCAAAATCAGCTAGGCTTACCTTGGATGATAATAGTTAATGCAAGAAGCACCGAAGTTGAATTGAGTATTGAAGGCACAACAACAGCCATGTTTTGTTTCTTAGTTGTTGATAAAAAAATAGTGACTAGTGAGTGGTTGATGGTGAATTGAGAGAATTAGTGTCTTCGTGGATGAAGTAACGTAGAGATGCTTTGCTTTGTGATCGGGGGAGTTCTTAGGCATAAAGTGATACTCCTTCAGTACACGCAAAGTGGAGTAAACACTGTGATCGCAACCTGGAGGACAATTCTGAACGTTCATCAATGTTCAAACATATAAACATATATATAAAATTCTTACAAGGTTCTATTCGATATATATGCATTGGAAACTGAATTCAAAATGATAAGATGAAAGTGAAACACGAGTTTAATTAATCATTGAGAGCATCTATTCTCCATATATAAAAAAAGAAAGGTAACTAGTTCATATAAAATAACAGTAACTTTACAGGCTTTCATTACACTCAACTAACAGTTACTCCTTTACGTGTAAACATGCAACACTTTCTGTCATTTATCAAAGAGCTCGGCCATTTATCCAATTTCATTTTTCAAATAAAGAAAAGAATAAAAAATAAAAACACCGTCTGGTATCTCAAAAAAGTTATTCAAATAATGTTCTCCTTTGTTAAAATCCCAATAGATAATTAATTGTAGATTAATGACAGCGTTCTATTTACTTCTCCTTATTTAAGCTTCTTTTCTTTCACAAAAAAATAAAATTATTTTATCTTAACAGATATCAACACAGCATGTATACATCCTTAACAATTCTTACAATTTTACGGACACAAATAATCAAAAAATTAAGATAAATAAATTTTATTAGAATTTCAATATCATATGGTAAGAAAGAATAAAAGATAATAATATAATATTTTTACATAATTTATAATTGTGGTTGCATAATTTGATTGATAATATTTCTAATAAATAAACATTCTACGTAGGGCGTTTATTACATATTTAAACTTCGGGGGAAAATGCTTTCACATTGAACATAACTTTGACGATGAAATGGTAAAAAAAAAAAATACTAAAAAGGACATATTTTGTTTAAATAAATAAAATTTGAAAAAAAAAACAAAAGAAAACATTTTCTCTCTAGTTTTTTCATATCGCAATGAAATATGATTAAGAATTTTATTTATAAAAATAAAAAAATAATAATAAATTAAAGCCATTAAACATAAGTTGATAAAAGATGTTTTAAATAATTAAATATAAGTAATTAATATAGTGAATAAAAATATAAAAATGCCAAGTCTGTCCCATCATAATTTAAAGGACCAAAAGTAAAACAGTTTTCCCCACAAAATATTAAAATATTTCATTCTAAAGCTTGTCTGGATATTACACTTATAAAATCTGTGATTCTAAAGCAGGTGTTGGAAAATTTTGCGCATAGGCTACTAGTTGAAAGGAATTGGTAATAACTGATGTGGTATGATTACACTGCCTCTGTCAACATTGCCAATAACTTGTGTCTAATAATGGAAAATAATAGTAATATTCGGTTCAGATTATATTCCTAGTAAATTAAATCGATGACCTCAGCTGCCAATGAAATCAAATGGCTCATTCATAAAAAAATATTTGTTTCAGTGGTGTTTTTGTTCATGAAACAAACCATGAATCCAGCATGTAATTTTTGGTAATGTATTTCTTCCACGGAAACTAGCCTGATGAAATAATCAAGTTACAGCATGTTTTAATATCTTGTGTGTGTCAATATAGTTCCCCTAACATTTGAAACAGTTTTCCAACTGAAGATGGTTCATGAAATATTAATAGAAAACTCAAGTTAGTGATCTCCAATCATGGATGCTTAGGCTTTGCAGCTTTGGTGGCATCCTTGGCAAGCAAGAAATGAACCCCCTTCACTAGTTCTTCCTTCATCATGAATAAAACAGCTGCAGCCAGCACACTTTGTACAATTTTTGTGCCCATACCTTTGTAAAATCCATAAAATCCTTCATAGCGGATCATCTTAATAATAGCATCCCACGTACCTGAATTTAAAGAAAATCATGCAACATTTAGAGAGGAAACTAAGAATATTGATACTAAAATTTCTGGAGCTTTGAACTTAGTTTTCAATTAACTGGTTTCAGAATGGCTGTGTGCACACATGAGAGACAGAGAGCAACAGAAGCATTTATCACCATGGTGAACAAGGGCTACAATAATGTGTAAACTTCAGCAGTATTATGCGCATAAGCTCTATTGATAAACAAGGTATAACAAAAAAACATCATAACATAAACCTTTATAATGGTGCCTCCTGTCTCCACTTTTATCTTGCCTAGCTTGGAGCCTTGCCTGTGCAAGCAACATAAAATTAAGAAAAGCATTTTCAATAAACGTCCTTTTTTCATTCCTCCCACCCGTTTCATCTCATGAATAACGGACATCAATGTGACACATCTATATTACAGCATTTTGTGATGCTATAACTTCTTTTTAATTCAAATTTGTCAATACTTCCTTTTATTTCTAGAATAGTATAATAATAAAAGGCAGTGCCCAGCTCAGAATTTTTCTTCATCTCTCACATGTTGTGTAAACAACACATTCTGGTGTTTTTGTTTGACAGACATCATCTTAAAAAGAAATGTCCACTTTTCATGGTACCATTATTCTCCAGCTCTTCAGTTTAAGAAATACAGTTCTAATTTCTAAATTTTCATTATTATTTTTATTACAATAAGACCAGTTCCCATGAAAGGTAATTTGATATACGTTCACAACCAGGAGAGGAGAAAGCTAATATTGTATACCTTTACAACGAGGAGTGGATAGGTTACAACAGTAGCTCCAAGCTTAGCTAAAGCTCCAAGAAGAAATATCTAGTATCATATGAGAATATTAGTATCAAAACAACGTAAACAATTATTAAAGGCAACAAACGATAAAATATAAGAGCGAATAGGACATCTCTCAAAAGCAATTCATCTAGATTAGCAAAATGATATAATACCTCTAAAGCAGTTACCCCATTGCTACCCTTCTTACTCGAATCACGTCTTTTTCTTAATTTTGCCAACATGGCTTCATACAGCATGAATTGTATGGAAGGATTGCTTACCTAAGTTAAGGAACAACCAATCAGTAATAATCCCTCATCATGGAAGAGATTCACGTCTAACATACCATGATCAATGTTGGTAATACACCTTTCCAGAAACCCCATATTCCAGCTTCATCGTAGATTTCCTGAATCTGCAAATATGTAATCAAATATAACACATACAACAGGAAACTCGAGAGTTTGAAAACTATAAAGCCCCAGTAGGACAAGAAAAATTCTGCATATCATAATCATGAATAAACAATCAAATTGTTGGAACATTTTCAGTTAATATATTCCATCTGAAATATAAAGAACCCAATATACTAATCAAGATGATAAGATCAGTTTTCTAAATATTTTCTTCATATTAGGATAGCTAGTATAGCATAACTTCTCCAATTCAGTTATGGTTCCAAAATAGACTTTACTTACCACATGGCTAGTACCATAAGGAAGAGGCTCAACTGCAGAAATAATTGGTTGCTCAGGGACAACTAACAATCCCTGACTGGATGGAGTTCCATTTAAGTCTTTTCTATGTGTCTGCACAGTAAAAATAGTTTTTGACACAAAATAGCCTCAATCAGAATCTAAGACTTTACTAGCTGAGTCAGGGAGGGAGAAAGCAAGCGAATAGACAAACTGACATTGTTTATGATTTATTATTCTAAATTATAAAAGAACATAATTTTTATAACTTTGAGAAACACAAATAGCAAACCAAAATCAAAGACAGACCATGTATCATATATCCTATAGCAAAACAACTTAAACCAATAAAATCTGCAAGCGTGTCTAATACGCAGGTCCCAAACTAGTTGCCAAATCCATGAAAGCTCTAAACTTTTTGAAGTCCAAACAAACATTCAAAGGCATGATCACTTCCTTGCTAAGTTTATCTGCTTACAAAGTTGAAATACTTTTGAAATGTTTTAGCTTATGCCTTCTAGGAAAGAAAATAAAAATCCTTCTTTCTACATAACCACTCCAAAATCAAATCAGGAAAAAGGAAGTTTCTCAAGAAGTTAGTTTGTATTAATTTATCTTGCTATTGTGTTTCCATTTGGTAGACAGGATAAGAACATGATAGGATAACTTTTTCTATCATATCTCATTTTTTATATTTGTTAACTAACATAATATGATAAGTATCCTACAAAGTTATCTTATCCATCTCTCTATTGTGTAAATTTTATCTAGTGAGGAAACTTGGATTAGAAATAAGCAAGATAGAATAACATAATGCTATCTTGTTTATTATCCTGGTGTGCATTAAATGTAGGATAAGAACTTATTTTACTCTTATCAACTCTTGTTTCCTGTCTTGTCCCCCAAATCGGTTAATGTATATCAAGAATCAAGACAAAGAAAGATTACGGTGAGCATGGAGAGGAAAGAACAGAAAAGCAGAAATAAAGAAAGAGAAAAAGAGATGAATCTAAACTAGCTATTTACCTGCATACGAGTAACAACTACCCATATTGGATTTGTCAAGAGCACATTAACACACCTACAAAAAGGATTTATCAAATAAATTTGAATCATACCACTTTACATGAGTACAGAGACAGTGAGACATAACACAATCAGTAGTTTCTATGCAACATGATTGGCAGTTAACAATTCAACAGCACTTTTACAAATCCAAATTTGAGAAATAGAGAAATAGAACCTTTACAAATGCAGGTAAGATGTAAATATAGCAAAATAACTGTCATAGATGAAAGGAAAACTTCTATTCAAAAACTTAAATTTGCCAGGGTAATAACAAACCAGAGCCACATGGGCTGTGTACACTGCAGACAAAGTAAACTACCCAGATAAAGCAGCAACAAGAAGTGAGGAGAGCATTCCAACCGATCCATCGCCAATGCCCATTTTCTTCTGTTGTAGTGCAGCTGCTTCAGCTTTGTTCCTGAATATTTGATAGAAATAATAGTAAACACCCTGTGCCATAAAATTGTGAGATATTAAAATGTTGAAACCTAAATCAGAACACTGAAAAGGTTATTAAAGAGTATTTCATACAAGGAACCAAGGCTAGTTGGAAACTTTCCATCCATTTTTCGAAGATAACAAGAAGTAATACAGACCACAAACATCAAATAATGAAGTCTATTATGTCAATAGTTATATTAGACCCCAAAAGAATCAAACTTTGAGTCTTTGACAATAACATAGGGAGCAAATCTGGAGAATAGCAACTACATAAGTATTAATCCTCTGAATCTCATTACATTGAAGTTTCAAACACCATTCGTCAAGTCAAACTTCTATTACATTTCATCTGGAAAAACTGTTAATAAGGAAACCAATTCAACCGCTTTCAATTTTTATTGTTTGTTATTAATCATGCTCTCAGCTGGGGTTAAAAACATAAGTGCTGACAATGACATCCTCCTACAAGCATTCCCAAACTTCAGTTTTCCCACTAAGTCAACAATCAAATGAAACACATGCACAAAGAAATAAAGAAATTACTCAAATTAGACTCGATGTTAATAATCAAGTCAACAAGGGGTTTCAGCTACCCAAAAAAGAAAAAGCAATATCACCAAACAAGAGCTAAAATGAGCCCACCTGAGACGCAGCTGTGCCTACTAGCGATGGCATCAAGCCTCCATACAACCGTTCCCAACCCTCGTCTTTTACAACCTACACATTTTTCCGATAAACACAATCACCAACCACTTTGTTTCTTTCCACAGCCAAAACAAACAAACGATCAATACAGTTAAATTCAGCTTAACAATCACATCTCTATAAAACAGAAACCTGACACATTCGTTCGAGGGTTCCCTGACTCCTCTTGTCTTTGTTCGGATCACGCTCGGTTTGTTGACGAGTGTTTACCTGCAGATCAACTCAGAAAAATTAAACATTCGACATTTCAAACGAAAAACTCAGTTGAAAATTTCTAAAGGACCAATTTTTGAAACAATAATCGTACAGTTTGAAGTGGGTATGTGATGAGCTGAGCAATGATCCCTCCTCCAGCTCCAGCCAATCCATTGATCAACGCCTCCGACATGTCTTTTTCTTAATTTTTATTTCCCTGGAGGACCGAAAATATTTTGCAATTGGACTTTTTGTTTTCTCAGGAAAGCATGGTAAACGAAGGAATGCAGTGCACTAGTCTTTCTTTGCTACGGTAATGGCGATTCCTCAGTTAACACATGGAATGTATTGTTTTCGATTATTATTATTCAACGAAAATGAATGAATACCCCACGACACGACCAAGCTTTACTTCGGTTGTTGCGTTTGGGAAAAGGAAATGATGTGATGTGCATGGACCATTCTACCCTTTATTAAGATCAGGCAAATTTTTTAAGACTTTTGCCTCGTGAATCGTGAGATATTAATATAGTTGAAAGATATATACAGAATTCAAAATATAAAATATTAAATTTAAAATATATTATTAATTTTTAATAATTTAAATAAATAAATTATAAATCCAAGGCTTTAACCTGTTATTAGTAATATTTCTTCCTCTATCTTGCGAGGTGTATTTTGTACTCAGACAGTGTTTCTTCGTTTTTTATATTTTGGTGCTTTTGTTTATAAGTGATAAAAAATGATAAATAATAATTTTTATCAAAAATATATTAAAATTTATGATATTAAAATTATTTTATATATTTTAAAAATAATATCAACTTTTATATATTATATGAGTAGTATTGAATTAAAATAATATTTTTAAATAAAAATTTATTATACTTAATTTTATATTTGATAAATTACAAATTATTTGTATTAATGTTAATAATTTCATAATATATTAAATAAGATTCAATTAAAATTAAATATTTAATATAAAAAGTGAAAAAAAAAAATTGGCGAAATTCTTCTCTTTCTTCGTCAGTTTGCAAAGTTATTGGGAAATGCAATTCGATCTAGATAAATGTTTGTTTGTAGCCAAGTTTTATATATATATTAAACGATTTCAATACACAGCAAGAGAAAAGCTAAATTTTGAATTTTAAAAGGCTTTTCTTATGGGTTTTTAAAAATTTTCAGAATTATATTTTTTTGGAAAAATTACAAAAATATGACCTTTTTAAAAAAATTACTAGTGATAACTTTTGGTCAAAAATCACTGTCGATAGATTTTGAATCTAAATAAATACCTAAATTTCTGAATTGAAAATGTTTTAATATCAGAATGCAAATCCTGTAAACGTGGAGGAACTTAAAATTCGTAATTTCTCGTTCGTAATAACAAGTTCCAATATTTATAATGTTTTTTTAATATTTGTTATATATACTATGCTTTAAAATGATAAAGACATTTATGGGTGTGCGTGTATTAGATTAAAATTATTTTTATGCAAAAGGTGATATAATCTTATCATAAAAATATATTATGATTCGGTTTCAATCGATTTATATTTTGTTTCAAAATCAATTCCATTCAGTCTAATTAAAAAGTGATTCGAAATAAATCTGATTCAATCCAACAAACACTGGCATTTGATTTTATGGAAATTATTTGTCATCCAAAAGCTAAAACAAGCAGAAGTTTTAAAGAAGATACATAGTTAACTTGGTTTATATAACTAAATTAGGTTAGAGAATCCTAACAACTAAATATAAATTCGATTCCTATGGCAACCTTATTTTAAATAAATCTAAATTTGTTTCTAATATTTGAAAAAGTATTTATAACAATTAAGCTGCGATTATAAAGGGGTCTTTTTGGATTATTAGAGACGATCTTAAAGTTAATTTTTGTATTCGCCGTTAAATTCTTAGTATTAAATGTTTGGCTAATCTATCTAATTTTTTAATTTATAAATCTAAAAAAAATATTATATTTTTTACTATGTGTCAAGTAATAATTGGGTTTGCACTAAACACACTATTTACGCATACTAGATTACTGATTAATAATGTTATTTTCTTTTAGTTTTCAACTGGTCCTAATATAACAAGCTGCGTTCCATTTTGTAATTTTTTTTTTTTTTTAATATGCCTTTGTATTAATTCTTAATTCTAATAATTTATAATTTTTCTTCGTAAAGTAACTTCTTGAAGGTTGTTAATAACGAAGAGAAAAAGAATAGAGGATTTGCAACCTTATATATCTATTTAAAGATACCGAATTTATTATGCATGTTTTTAGGAGTTGTTTTATAATTCTAAATATTTAGAATAATTTAATTTTTCAAATAAATTAATGTAAAATTTTAGTTATGTGCTTCTAATTAATCTGTTATAACATGTCTTTTAAATTGTTAAATAAAATTGATTTTGTTGAAATATCTACTTTACTGTAATAATTTGAATGTTTATGAAAATATAAAAATGAGTAAATTATTAATAAAAATTATAATAATTTGAATGTTATAAAAATATAAAAACTAGTGAATTGTTAATAAAAAATTCATAATCAAGATGATATTGTGTGAATTGCATCTAATTTAGTGGAATTTTATTTATTTTTATTTTATAGTTTTAATTGAATTGATTAATAATCAATAACAAATATAGTATATCCACATATTTTTTAAAATGACTTGTGGCAAGATTTTTAAAAGCTCAATTGTATATATAAATTAAATTAATTATTTTTTTATATGTATTGTTAATTTTTAAAAAAATATATAATGAGTTAAAATATTTTTATATTTTTTTTATTTTTAATAAAAACAATACTTTGAATATGTGTATATGTATATATATATATATATATATATATATATTATTAATTATAAGTAAATAAGTGCATAATTCGTGATTTGTGGATGATAGACTCAAGAATGTACAAGTTTTTACAACGATGTACTACAAAATAGTTACATTTTATTCGTAAATTTTCATGTTAACAAAGTAGATATAGACACATCATACTACATATCTCGCAAACATTGAATAAAATACAGTGAAATAAACTTCTTAAGAATATAATTTAATTTGTATACATAATACAACTAATGAATTTATTTTATTACAATACATTTTAAATAAGTAAACAAATTATTTTAAATAAATTAATAAATCTTAACTCTAAAGAGTTAATTAAGTGAAGTAGAATTTTGTAGAGATGACAAATTTGAATCGCTACCATTTTGGTAAGTTGAATAATCTCAAAAAGTAAAATTATATAAATAAAATTTAAAAAATTATATATCTCAAACATAAGTTTAAAAAAAAAAAAGAAACGGTTAACCAATGATCATGCTTCGGATAAGGAGTAGTTACTGCTCGTTTAAGTAATGTAAATATTGGTTTTTGTTAAGACTGAGAGCCCTTTCCATAAACAAAAAATAATTATAAAACATTAAAACATTTAATTAAATAAGTTGTTAATAACACTGATAATATAAAATTGTCATCTGCTGATTTTCTGAGAGCACTGAAAGTTGCAAGAGCACACAGAAACGAAGAGAAGAAAGGGGAAAAAAATGGCGTCATCGCGTCCCCCTCCGTCGAAGTCAGTGGATGTGGACCTGACGATCGTGTCGGGGAAGCACCTCAAAAACGTGAACTGGAAAAACGGCGATCTCAAACCCTACGTCGTTTTCTGGGTAGACCCCGATCGGCGGCTGGCCACAAAATCCGACGACTCAGGCTCAACCTCCCCCGTCTGGAACGAGCGTTTCACTCTCCCTCTCCCTCTCCCACTCCACGACTCCTTCCTCACCCTCGAAATCTTCCATTCCAAACCCTCCGACACCCCCAAACCCCTCGTCGGCACCCTCCGTCTCCACCTCAAAGACCTCCCTGACCTCCACGACTCCTCCTCCCTCCGCAAATTCACCCTCTCTCGCCCCTCCGGTCGACCTCAGGGCAAGATCCACCTCAAACTCGGCCTCCTCCCTCGCCCCCAATCCTTCGATTACGTCTCCTTCAACCCTAACCCTAACCCTAATACTAACCCTAACCCTAATCCTCAATTCGTATGCTACAGAGGCTTCTCTCCTTCCCCTTCTCCTCCACCCTCGCCTTACACTTCTTACCCCGATTCTTACTCTGCTTACTATTCTGCTTACTATTCCGGTGCGCCGCCTCCTCCTCCTCCTCCAAGGCCTTTCTTTGACCGCCCCGTTTCTTATTCTGGGCCCACTGGGCCATCCGCCCCGCTTGACTATTCCTCCTCCTACGACCCCAAGCCCAAGGCTCCCAAAGTCGGCCTGGGTACTGGCCTCGCTGTTGGTGCTGTTGCTGGAGCTCTTGGCGGGCTTGCTCTGGAAGAGGGGCTTAAATATGAAGAGGACAAAATCGCGGAGAGGGTCGAGAACGACGTCGATGTTGGGCGAGAGGATTACCGCGATTACTGCGTAGATTATTGAACTCTTCGATGCTAGGTTTGAAATTCCAAGGCTTGTTTCATTCACTCTAATGTTATTCGGGTATATATATTTATATGAGTATAAGTATATGTATGTATATAGTTCAACTTGGTGTTGGATCGATGAATGCATCGGTGCTGCTTTATTTGCTGATCGATAAAGGAAGTAGTGAAGGTTTTCTTTTGTAATGTTTGGTAATGATCTTGCGGCTCTTCATATTAAAATGAAATAAAGTTCGTTTTACTGCTGGTGTGTTCATTCGAATGCTGCTACTTACTAGCGCGAATTCACACTCGATAGTTTTGTTCACAGCTTCTAATTTGGGACAGGTCTTATGATCTCTTTTCATTTGTTTCTGATTTCGTCGGTGTTGTCTGATTCTTGGTCTTTTAGTGTTATGTTTCATTGATTGGCTTGCCAATACAAATGTATGTATGTTGCCTTTCCATTAATGAACCTAGTCCGTGTTTGGAAAAATTCACAAACTCATCTTAAACCACGTTAATACGTTATAACGAAAAAGTTATAATTTGTAGCGGCAAAATGGATCCACATTCTAGTAAATTTGACTCTAATTCAAACACTCTACTAGCGAACCAGATCATATTACAAGTATTACCTGCTGGGGAAAGATAACTGGCGATTTCTCTTTTTTTATGTTCTTCACTTGAATTCATTGCTAAATGAGCGTATAGAAGAATGGAGTTATTTAGTTAAAAATGAAATATAGATGTCTGCAGTTGTATCAAGTTGAATGGTATAGGGGATCACACGGGATGGCTTTTAACAATTTGACATGTCTTATTTCACACATTTACCTAAGTCACTTCCCTTTTTATGTTAATTTTCTGTACTTTCTCCAACTCAAATGTTTTTAATACGATGCTTTCGTGGTTCTTATGATGAAAAGCCTAAATTTCTTTTTTGGTTCTGCACTTCTGTTAAAACTTATGAGGTTCCCTTTGTCAAGAGCCTTTTTTTTCACGCTTTCTCTCCATATAGTTAACAATAACATTATGATATTTAGTTTTAAAAGAAACATTTCCACATCTAAGTCAACTACACAAACCTAATAGAACCGAAGCTCTTTTGCATCTTGGGGTCGCACAGTATGATGGACACAAGCAATTTGGACGAACAATTATCTAACTACGGAGTACTTTTGTTTTGTGTCATTGGATCAATCATTAGGACAATGTAGTGGTTTGGATTTGTATCCAGACATACCATGAGTCTTTTCAAGTTCCTTATTTGGTTTTTTATGAGCACTGCTCAAATATTGGGACCTGGATCCTCTGCACTCACAATTCCTGCATTCATCATCCAATGACTCATCCTTTTTTGCCATATTTTTTTATTAGTTTTATTAAATTTTAAAAATAAAATGAAAGGTAGAGGTTTATCTTCTTTTCTCTCTCCAACTACAGAGGATTCATACTCCAAATTTTGTGCTTTTAGAGTTTTGTGGAAAATAACAAATTAGATTTATTTCTTTTATCTAGAATGTTCTGTGTAATGGTGACTGATTGCTTCAGCTGCTTGAGGCATGCTTAAGCAGTGCAGAATGTTCTATGTCAGGTAGTTTGTTGGTTTTTTTACTTTGGTTCAGCTAAGTTGAAAACCATATGTTTTGGCATTTATGCAGTTTATCTGCAGAAAACTTCAGCAGCCCTCCCCCCCCCCCCCCCCCCTTCTTGTTGCGCCGGGGGCACCTTCTAGCAAGATTGTTTGGTTCAATCAAGGTGTAAAAAAAGTTATTTTAGGGTATATTGCATTAAAAAAATCTTCTTGAAAAATAATATTGTTTTAAAACATTTTGATATAAAGTAACTCATTCAGTGGTAATGAAGTTTCAGAGTATTTTGCCTCCTTTTACCTCACAATTTTAATAAGTATTTGATATTTCATCAAGTAATTTTATTTTAATACACAACGCATTTTTTGAAATATAAATTAATGTTAATGAAAAACTTATATGTTTATGAATGTTAAATTTATCTAAAATTTGATATACATAATTATCATGATTTAGCGGTTAAATTGATAAAATTTGATGCATTAAAAAATGATTAAGTAGAGTAGGTGTATGACTTCCCGCATACACCCACCCCAAAACAATGCAGACCACAAGAAACTCTAAAGGTGGAATGTTTTTGGGCAATTACAGCAAAACTAAACAAACATTGTAGAGGTCTAATCCAGCTTAGAGAATTGGACTGTCTTGACTAACTTGGGCTAACTTCGGCCCTGATTCAAAACCTGATCAGAATTCTTTCAAACTATAAGCCCATGGGTTGAGAACGAAACCAGGTATGCCTTTGAGCCACCAGACCCCTCTTGGATACATTGCTCTGATTTCAATAACACTTCATGCAGAGTCATCGAACTAGTTTTGGTCAGCCCATTGGAAGTTAGAAGAAATGTTTTTTCTTTTTCTCAGACCAGTGAAAGTTGGAAGAAATGTTCAAACCAAAACGATCATAGCTCATTAGAGGGGCATAAACGTATGTTACATAGGCCCTATCTACTATTTATCTTAATGATTCCTTCACTGCTCAGTTTTGTATGGATAGTTGACAAAAGAAAAATAAAATTGTACGAATAAATAAATGAATAAAATTACTTATACGAAGAATATCAATATTATTTTTTTAGATACACCTTTTATTATTAAATATAATTCATGAGTTCTACTGAATAATAAAATAAAAGTCACCAAATAGAAAATAAAACTTACATCATTGAATAAAATTTATATAAACTACACTCGATAATAAAAGAAGTATCAAAATGTGTTTTTTAGCATTTCTCTTGCGACTGATTTATCATATAACTGTTCCGATTGGAACATCATGATCGCGGACATATATGACCAGCCATCACAGGTTGGCCAATATTTTCAATGTTAATTATTGTTTTTTTAATTTTTTGAGAGACAAGGGTCGATATTTTCAAATTAAAATTGGCATGTGGTTCTTGTAAATTTGATGTTCACCGTCCGTAGCCGTCAAAGCTCTACCACCCCTTCCCGTATATTCAATGGTCCATCGTGGTCTAATTTTTTCTAAGACCATGTTATGCGCTGCCTTCTGGTTATGTTGTAGAAGGAAACAAATGATTGTTAAAGATGTACCTTTTCTTAAAGTGGAAAGAACTTGGTCTATGAAATAGCATATTTCCAATTTTGCTACGTACCTCACCTCTTTGTAGTTTGAATTGTTACCATGTGGCAACAAGTGTTTTGTTCAATGTATGGAATATCTGGATGTGAAAGATCCATCCATAATCTGAATAGACATTTCTGGTTGAGCTGCTACCATCATATGATTAAATGTTTGATTCAATGTTGGAATTGTATTCGTTGAGAAAATTTGTATGCTCCTACGTACAATTGCAGTATGATTATTGTGTTCATTACTACAGTCTTGGTTAACCATCAAGTCAATCACTCATATATTTATCATTCCTTCCGTTTTAATATACTTGTCATTTAACGTTTTATACAAGCATTTAAAAAGTCGTTTTTATCAGAAATACATACATTCATGTGTTTAATTAAATATTTACAATATTACTTTCTCATTCTAATAATGCTTTTTCATTCAGCTTTATTAAAATACCAAAAAATAAACAAAAACTGATTTAAAATGTCAAGTAGCAAAATAAAGTCTATAGGTTTACGTGGCACTTCAATTTGGAATACAAAATAATTTGTTTAGATGGATCATTAAACAAAATCATCATTTATTAATAAATAAAATTTACCTAGCATTCGAATCGTTTATTAGTATAGTCTTTATCTATTGAAAAATAATTTTGTTACTATAACATTAGGAATTTACATTAACAAAATGATCTATTATAATAAAATTTAATATATTGTTAATATATATCTATTATATACAAACAAATTAATTTTTAATTATAATATATTATACTGTTGATATAAGCTGACAATATTTATAGTAATAGTTTAACTTTTGTTAGATAAAGACTACACTAATAAAAGTTAATTTAATACTAAACTATTAATAAATTACAATTTTATTTTGTAGTGGGCTGAAATAAAAGAATCACATATATAGGTTAATAAGAAATTTTTAAGGCTAATGAAATATAAGATATCTCGTACTCTACTATTAGTGTACTTCAGCCATTGCATACTAAAAAATTCTTCTACTTTACGTACATATTTAAATCTATAAGTGAAGTGGTACTATATAATTGCAAAAGCGATAGATGTGTTTCTCATAAAGAGAATAATATTAGCACATATCCTCTTTCAAAGTAGTAGATAATGTTTTTGTCTTATGCTTAACATGTCTAGGTGAGTTTAACTTACACTTAAGGGGCAAATAAAGAGTAAAAATGAGAGAAATTTGTATCTACTTGTGACTTTAATCACCCAACCTTGACTTTAAGAAAAACTTAATTTCATTGGGTTTTTAATTGGTTTGGGATAAGAGTATAAATACTTGCCTCAAACCTAAGTGTGTAAAAAACAAAAGGAGGGTTATCCATTGGCAAAGGGAGTGTAGTGAATGCATTCTGATGCCTTTGCTTTAGGGTCTTGTATATATATCACGAATGTGCTGCCAACATTGATGGTGGAGGTTGCAGGCCACTTGAGGTTGAGACAGAATACCATGAGAGTGGAAAACACATGGCCTCTCTTACATTCTATACTCCAATTAATGTTCCTCAAGACTTCATTTTTCCCACCACCATGTTAGAGTCAATAGTTAGTTCATACACTATCCACATCTGAGAGATTCTTACTTCCATATGTTGGGACCAAAACAAAAAAATGGAAACAAAAAGACTTGTCATAACGACTGACTTTCTCATACACAGCATAAGTATTATTATTTGTTAGGAGAATATACCATGCTACTAATATAAACTTATAATGTTAAATTATTAATGATTATTGAATATGACTAACAAGACTGTGCTCACACACATAAAAAATAAAAAATAAAAATCTAATTAAATATTTATTTAACAAGAGTTAAATAATAATTTGTGTTATAAACTTTTCAAATAAAGTAAAAGTAATTTATATTAATAAACTATATAAAAAATAAGAATTTATTTTATAAGTTGTATATAAAATTTTCTAAATAGATCCCTAATGTGTTATCCTTGCTGATTATAGTAAACTCTTCTTTGTCTCCATTAAAACAACACGTTTTAATATTTTGTTTTAAAATAGTGTTATTTTAATAAATAATTTTTAAAATTATATAACTATGAAAAAAAAAACTTTTGTCTCTTTATAACATTGCTGCTGTGGATTATTAAGATCCCCCTGCTCCTAAAATGATACAATTTGGGTAGAAAAAAAGGTATATTGAAATTTTAGTGGCTTAAAGAGATGCGCAACGAGGAGACAAATCGTATCGCCCATTGCACTTTGTGTCAATCAATCATTTCGGATTACTGGCAGTGGCTAAGAGTGCATGTCACTAATTTTGAGGGGAAAATCTCACACGTTCTAACATATCTCATCTCATTTTATTCACATCAATCAATCGACAATGCATAAACTAGTTTGGTTATTGAAGCAACGATGATATTATTTTAAGATTCATTAAGCTTATCATCGTTAAGTCATGGACTTACCATCAATCTTTCATTTATTGTAACTCTAACTCTGTGATCTCCAATGTGGATTCCTTAAAGAAGAAAAGAAAACAAACACTACATATGTAGATGTTTATGTTCTATCCATGGCAGTTGTTCGACCCAAAGAAAACTATTCATATCCATGGCAGTGAAAAAGGAAAGTCTTTTTTATTATTTAAATACATAAATTATAATAATTTAGAAATGTCGCAGTCAAACAAACAACCTTAATAATCTTTTCAAGCTTATTGTATATTTATAAATTAATTGGAATTGACGCTAAGTTATAGTATTGATAATAAAGATGATAAAGTTACCTAAACCTGCAATAATCAGATTACATGACTTGGAAACGCATAGTTTTCCATTCTTATTGCTTACAAATTCATTTGACAGTAGAAAATTGTTTTTTTTTCGGATAATACAGATTTAAGAGAAAGAAAGAATGTTCCAGTTATATATATATATATATATATATATATATATTGATTTAAAGAAATTTTATATAAAATATATATTCAATTTATCTCATAAAATGAGTAGAGCTTAAAGATTGTGACGCACAAAATACGAAACTTAATCTTATTTTATTTAACATACCCTTTAAGATTGATTAATAAAAAAATTAATAATATTTACGCAGAAATAAATGTTATGAGAATATTAGGTGTTTTATATATATAGAAAATGAGTATGAGATTAGAACGAATCCAAGGAAAATTCCTCCTACTATATTATCGTATATTTCATCAAACAACCTTTAATTTAATGACAGTTAATAAAACATAATACTAATTATTAATAAGTTTACTCTTGTTTTTAAATTTTATTTATATTTAGAAATATTTGTACAGTTTAAAAATGGGTAAGATATTACCTAGTTGCTTAGCTTCCACAATCCTTCAGGACTCTCTTTTTGAAAGTATACTACCTAATCTTATGTACACTATATGATATTTTTAAATCGAAATAAAACAACACATACAAGTGTTTAAAATTATAAGAAAAATATGTATAATTAAATTAGATAAATTTTAACTGAAAAATAATATAATAATATATAACTTATTCAAAATAAATTGAATGAATATTTAAGATTTATTGTAAAAAATACTTAATGTACATAGATAAATTTAAATAGTTGAGATTAAGATACAAGAAAAAAAAAACTCTTATTATTAGTAAAAGAATTTAAGAATTAACAAATATTAAAAGGGTGCTAAATAAATAATAATGAAAACATTCATTTTAAAATGTATTGCTACGTGGAAGAGACAAACCAGCTAATTGCACGAGAGAAAGAAAAAAAAAGTAAAACGTATTAAAATGAAGTTGACTACATTTTGTTGAGAAAAACTTCTAAATATTTTAGTCGTTTTAATAATTTTAAACAGCTTTGTTTTTTCTTCTAAAACATTCCACTTATCGCTTTAATTCATTTCCTTTCTCTTTTCTTAAAACATTTCAATCAACATATTTTCTTCTTCACTCTAAATCATTCCAACCAAACAATGTGTTAGAGAAACAGAGTCAAAGATACGAAATGCTTAATTATATCATTTCTTTAACTTACTTAGAAGGATAATGATATTTTTTACACCGTATTGGATATCACAAGTTAACTTACCCCATCTTAGTTAAACGTGTACTTAATTTAATTTATTGAAAAAATTTGTTTTATTATAATTTAAAAAATTATGATAATTTTCAAAATAATTTGTCACCAAACACATATTAAAGTTATATTTTAGGTTTAGTCAAAAGCAATCTTATATTATGAAATTTACGATGACGAAATTATTGCGTATATACGTCGATGCATAGAGTTTTGTCAAGTGAATAGAGTACTGATACATTATTAATTAATTCACTTCAATACTTCATTATTAATTAACTAGTCATAGTCTTTCTGCATTGTTTTATTAGCCTATTATAGTACAACATTTACAATTATAAGTTTATTTAAAAAACTATTTTTATATGACTCCATAGCTTGATATAGCTAACATTCAATGTATCTTTGCTTAATCAGACAATTGTTCTAATAGTAATAGTAATAGGAACTAAGAACTTAGACATACGTGCACAGCAGCCCTTAGTAGAAAAAGACATTATTTATTAATATACTGTTACTTGTAAAGTAAACACAGCAAATTGCTATAAAAAAAATATAAGAGAAATTTTTTATTAATAGATAAAAGTCTATGATTTTTTATCAAACTTTTTTATTATAATATAGTTTCTTTCATTTATTTTTCTAATTTAATTTTATATAAAAAGTATTTGTTAGATTAAATTTTTATTATAAATTATATTTATAAAACTTTATATCAATTTAACATTATTTAATATTTTATTAATATAATATATACATTAAACTATATTAAAATAAAATTATTTTAACACTATCATTATGATTTATCAATTTTGAGACAGATGTACAATTGTAATTAAATGATTCAATTGATAAAAATTATTCTATATACTTTATATAAAATGATTAATAAATTGATATGTGCAACTCATAATGACAACAGATAAATTTACATAAATATAAATTAAACAAACATTTATGTTGCTTGATAATTATTAAATATTTTTATCTCAAAATTTTAAGTTAAACTAAACAATTTTAATGTATATAAATCAGATTGATAAAATATGATATTATTTTAAATATATTTATTAAAAGTAATATAATATATAATTTTAAACTATGTGAAAATAATATTATTTTATTATATATTTTGGTAGTTTAATGTGTTCAAATAATCTTAAAAATATATAATTTATAATATATAGTTTATGTATTTTATAATAATGTAAGTTAATTTCTCTTTCAGGTTATTTTTATAGAATACTTAAACTCTCTAAAATGATAATAAGTATAAAGTAAAAGAGAATATATGGGTGTGTCAATTATCACTCTTTTTCAAGTGACTTTAATTCAAAATACCCATTTTTTTCTTATAATTATATAAATAATGAAGATATTTTGTATAAAAAAAAATTAATTATTGGTGTAACTATATATAGAGAGAGAGAAGATTGCAACAGGAGACAATTTTAAAAGATATTTACTTTCTCTTAATTTAAATAATTTATAAACACAATTAACTTCAAATTACCAATAAAGAAATATTTAGTTTCCTATTTTATATTTTTTATCGCTTGTAAAAACCAGCCGTGAGGAGACAAATCGTATCGTTCTTTGCTTTTACGAACCTTTAATCAAGTAAGTTTTAGAAACTACAGCGTGTGAGAAGGATACTTGGGTTTTGAATTGGATAAAACAAAAAGAAAAAAGATCTCCGAATAAAGGTTTAAGCAATCTCATCACACGTGTAAAGCATAATTTATATTTAAGTTCGTTATTATTAGAGTTAACTAATAAATCACATAAACTATTACAGATTATTTTAATTAAAGTAATCTAACGTTACAAGGACCACTGTAGTGCCCTTCTCAGCCCCCTTCAGTATTCTTAAGATAATACTTATTAAATTTAATCTTTTTAACCGCGTGGTTCGTGCTGAATGCCTGTTATTTATCTGCAAGCATAGTCGACATGTATATATATATATATATAAGAAAATCGAAAAAGCTGAACACACGAAGGTAATTAGTCTTCGAAGCTATTTATGCTTAAGAATAAATTTTTAAATTTAAAACTCTCATATCAAATTAATGTTTTTAAAGGTTAATTAAATTATAAAAACAGGACAATATTATAGATTTATAATTTATCGACAAGCTACAACGTGGGAATAAACTTGTTGAACTGAGCTGTTAACTCGTAAATACTATCACTTTATTTATAATTTATCTCTCCACTCAATCACTTTTTTGGTTTTATTGAGTTTAATTTCAATTTTTACCCCAAAATGAAAATTATTTATTATGCCCTTTATTCTTATATATACAATTTTAAAAACTAGTCAAAACATAAAAACATTGAAAATCGCTCTTAATAATGAAGGTGATTTCATAATCTTAAGGTATGTGATATATGTCATAGGATATCACTTATACTTTGACATTTAAGAAGTGTTAATAATATATTGTTTAATATTTTTTTAATATTTTAATTTAATAAATTTTATTAAATATTAAAAAACATGAATATTGCATATTAAATAAAAATATATAAATTTAATAAAATTTAATTAATAATAATTTTTTTTATAAGTAAAACATATATTATTAGAGAGAATTTAAGAGAAATTTAAAATACATATACATAGAGAAAAAACTTAATACTTACTAAAAAAAATAAAAAATAAAAACATACTTATACAAAATTTAGATAGATGAAATTTCGTAAGTTCAAATATCAATCAGCTAACAAAATAACTTCTCTCTTACTAACAAGTGATAGTCACTTTTAGGATCTTAGAATAATAGAGTCTGAGACTTCTCTCTCATCCAAAACATTATTGAAAAACATAATTGTATTTCTATGTAACCACAAAAATTACATTGTATTTACCCAAATAATTAATAAACATATTATTTCTTTTTTACTACAATCAACACCAATTTAAGAAAGTAAGTAAGTTGATAAATCTGAAGGTAAAACTAATAAAAATTAAAGCAAGTGTATATTAAAGTATTAGATTTAAGATGTAATTAAACACATTAAAAATAAATAAATTAAAAGTTTCTTCAAATTATAATAGAAAAAATAAGTTATATCATTAATTTGAACCTCATAGTTAATTAGTACACCTTTACAAAAAAAAGTGTATTTATCAATAATTGTTAATTAATAATATATTTAAAGAATGTAAACAATATACCATTATAATTTATTAAAAATTTTATCTTTGCTACACCATGAATATCTCGTCAAACAAGGATCTTTTGAGATTTTCGGCTCATTGTAAATTCCAAAGGGCCTCCTGTGTTATTTTTTCCGAAAATAGATACAAAGCGAAAACTGACAAAAACAGTATAATCAAAATCTACTTTAATTTTCGTATAATCATTGCTAATTATTATATTTAAAATTTAACATTAGCCAGTCATAAAAAAAAGTGCAGTTTCGTCAAAATTGATACAGAAAATTTCAGCAAAAAATAACAGAGAAAAGAAAATTATGGCAAAAGCTTCTATATATGGTACTGGTAAAGTTGACAATGCGCAAGCTTTTCTAATCCACTGTGGTTGGAAGTAGACAAACTAAGAGGTAATATCCGCACGTCACTCGTCACGATATTTTATTTATTTTTTCATTTAGTAAATTTATTATTATTAAAAAACTTAAATGTCAGCTATCAAACTTCAGTTACATTTGCAAATTTCTTTAATGGTTTCAATTTATTTAACTGATATTTACAACTTAATTAACAGTCATAAATAAACAGAATAAGCTAAATAATTCTCACACTAAAAAAATATTAACTGGTCCGAACTCTAATATCTAAAAGTAAAGTGATAAATAAAACTGATAGTTTGATGATTTTTTGAGAATGTAGATTATTTGATATATTTGAAACAACTTGTAAAAATTAAATAACAATAATAGTTTTAGACATTTTTTTTTTATCTTTATTTTTGTCTGACAAATCATATCATCTTTGAAAATTACTTTCCTCTATGCACTTTATACGCATATGTTACTAAAATAATATTAGTTTAAAACATACTGCGAAATGAATGTATAGTGCTCAATTTTTTATAAGATTTTTTAACATGACATTTTATATATAATAAATTTCATGAGAGAAATATAAGATTTAATACTGTTAATATATTATATTATGTAATTTTAATAAAAAAATATTTTATATATCTTTTTATCATATATAATATTATACAGGTTATGAAATTGTTTTTTACAACTAAAACAATTTATTCTAAACATTTAGTTCCTATCACTACAGCTTTTTGGTATGTAAATGTGAGTACAACATTGCTATAACTAAAAATTATGTTCTGTAAGAACGATCTATTATTAGATTTGTTTTTGTTGATGTATTATTTGTATAATAAAAGTTAAAATATCAATACTAGTAAATATTAAAACTATACTAAAATTAATTATAACGCAACATTTAGTTAAATTTACCATTAAAAATAAAAGTTGTTAATAAAAAATATTTTAAATATAATGACAATATAAAATATTTTACAATGTGTTATAATTACTTAACAGTATAAAAAATTGTATATTAACAATGCATAATAATTAAATTGATAAAAAATGACTTATTTTAAAAAATCAGTTAAATAAAAAAAGCACTATTAATAAAGTTTATAATAGTTGATCAAAAATTATTATTTTTTTAATCGTTATAACTCTAAAATTTAACCAATAAAATCAATTAATTTAATTCAATTATATATATATATATATATATATATATATATATATATACTTTATAAGAAAATAAAAATTATAAAAAAATCCCAAATTATTCGTAGGAAAAGTGAGGAATATGGTTCCTTATCTGTAGGAAGTGTTTTCGAATTTGTTTTTCTAACGGATTTGATGAATTTTATAGATTTAAAAAAATAAACTTACAAAATGTTTTACACAGGAGTTTTACTGTCATGTCCCGTTTGTTTTTTTTTTTTTACAAAGAATCATAGAAAACTATTTTTAATTAAAAAACCATTGATCTATGTTTAGATATATTAATTCATTTAATTTTATGTTCTTATTATATTTTATAATTTTTAAATAAAATAAAAAATATAATTTTTATAATTTTTAAATATTTTTCACACGATCATCCACTTAAAGTTATGACTAATCTTAATAAAAAGTAAACATAATTTAAATTTATTTAAAAAGCATAAAGAATTACTGAATTTTTTTTATAAAAAATATCAGAAAGAAGGGATGACATTTACTTTAAAAAAAACTAAAATAATAAAATTTAATATAAATATTGTGAAAAAGATAAAAGAAAAACATATACAATAAGAATGTAATGTGACGTAAAGAAAGCAATAAAGAAGCTAGGAATAAATTAATAATGAATGGATAATGACACTTTGGAAATAATAATAAATATTTGTTTAAAAAATTATAAATAAATATCTATTTTTATTATTCAAAATATTTTTTATAAAAATTTTGTTAGCAAGATTTTAACAATACTTCATTCATCTTATATTAATTTATCACTTGATATAAATATATATATTTTAAAAAAATAATTTATCTAATCAATTAATATAATAAAATATTACACGCAAATGAATTCACATAAATTATTTTAATTTAATATGTGATTTTGAAATTGAGTCTTACGAAATATAACATTAGTAATTAATTAGATGAAAACTTTATCATAATTATCTCTAATAAATGATATTTGTGGTAAAAAATAATAAAAAATAATTAAACAGTAAAAAGTATTAAGTTATTACGATAATTAAATGATAATTAATGTTGATAGAAATTATCTTTAATAAATAAAATAATAAATATATTCAAATATTTTATTACAATAAATAATGAGACAAATTAAAAAAAAAAGGTTTAAGTGAGAACTAATAAAGAATGGAAGCTAAGAGCACCAAGTTAAGCATGCTTCCTAACAAAAAATGGAGGGTGCACGAACCAGACACCTAAGGTTGGCTATATAAACAGGACAGAGCCAGCGTTGGGGACAATCAGTAGTAGTGAGTGAAGCAAGTGAGTGAGTGTGTGTTGTGTTTGGATACATCTTATGCACAAACATGTCTTCTTCGTATTCTGCACCCACTGTCTCTGTAACTGTCCTGTCAACATGCACCGTTCAGCCTCACCAAAAATCCACTCTCCCAGACCTTAAGCTCTCTATCTCAGACCTTAACATGCTCTGTTCTCACTACATCCAAAAGGGATGTCTCTTCACAACCCCTAATCTATCCTCTCATGCTCTCATCCCTCACCTCACCAACGCTCTTTCTCACACCCTCTCTCTCTTCCCCCCATTCGCCGGCAGATTAAAAACCCACGCCGATGCCCATGTTTACATCACATGCAACGACGCCGGCGTTCATTTCATCCACGCCAACGCCGCCAATCTCACCGTCACCGACCTCCTCTCCCCACCCGATGTTCCTCAAGCCTTTCACCAACTCTTCCCCTTCCACCGCAAAATTAGTTACACTGCTCATTTCTCCCCTATCATGGCCCTTCAGGTCACCGACCTCGCCGACGGCTTCTTTATCGGCTGCGCCGTCTGTCACGCCGTCACCGACGGCGCTTCCTTCTGGAATTTCTTCAACACCTTCGCCGAAATCTCCAGGGGATTCACGTGTCCCTCCAGGCTCCCGGATTTCCTCCGGGAGTCCATTCTGATCTCCAAGGTTGTGCTCCGGTTGCCGGACGGTGACATCAAGGTGACGTTCAACCCCGACGAGCCTCTTCGCGAGAGAATCTTCAGCTTCAGCCGCGAAACGATTCAGAAGCTGAAAGCCACGTTGAATCGCCGGAATTGGGGAGAGAACTTTGACGCTGCTGAGGTGATGGCGAAGATGAGCAGCGACACGCAACTGAAACCGGTTACGAGAAGCGTAACTGACGAAACAGTGGAGATTTCGTCGTTTCAATCGCTGTGCGCGCTGTTGTGGCGTTGTGTTACACGCGCGAGGAATCTCCAGGGGACGAAAACGACGACGTTTAGAATGGCGGTTAATGTTCGCCAACGCATGGAGCCCAAGTTGAGGGACAGTTATTTCGGGAACGCAATTCAGAGCACTGCCACGTGTGCAACAGTCGCTGACGTGGTGTCTAAGGAGCTGCGGTGGGTCGCGGAGGAGATGAACAAAAGCGTCAGGGCGTACGATAGCGCTATGGTGCGCCGTGCCGTGGAGAATTGGGAGCTGGAGCCGAAGTGCTTTGAGCTGGGGAACCACGACGGCGCCACCGTGCAGATGGGAAGTTCGCCGAGATTCCCAATGTACGACAATGATTTTGGTTGGGGAAGGCCCTTGGCGGTGCGTAGCGGCGGTGCTAACAAGTTTGACGGCAAGATTTCGGCGTTTCCCGGGAGGAATGGCGGCGGGGCCGTGGACTTGGAGGTGGTTTTGGCGTCAGAAACGATGGAGCGACTCGAGAATGATTCCGAGTTCATGCTTTACGTGTCTGGTCAGTGACACGTGTCTCAATGTTGAAGGGCATCGTGGTCTAGTTCTTACCGTCACCGTTAGATTGTGTTAGTTGTATGGGAAAATTGAAGTAACGCCGTGACGGCATGCTTTGGATGGTGGTCGTTTCTTTGTGTCAGTGTTTGATGGCATCCATTCGCTCTGCCCCATTGTGATGTTATTGCTATTTAATATTTCCATAAATGGTTCCCTTTTTTAGGGCCTCAAATCGCTCGCTTTTTATTTTCGTTTTATTGCAGGCGTTGCTTCTTCTTCTTTTTTTAAGAATATTTTTTAAATTTTTATAACTTCCAACTTTTCCAATTATTTTTATTATATTATGAAATATTAAATATCCTCTTTTTTTACATTTCTAATATTTTAATTAAAAAATATATCATTTTTTAATATTATAAATGAAGAATGTTAGTAACACTTTATTATTAATTAAAATTTATTAAAAATTGAAAGTACAATAAAAAGTGTTAATTTAAGAAAAAGAAAGAGTGAGACACCTAATTTTTATAGTTTTCAATAAATTTTAGTTAATAATAAATCGTGTGTTAAATAATGTGTTAAAGAATATATTATTAATATTTGTTTAATATAAACATATTGAATTGTATTAAAAATTATAACTTTTAATAAAACTTGATTAGATATAATTTTTTGTGATGTAAAATGTTGTATGTGTTAAAAAAATTATATTTAAGGTTTTTAGAATTTTTTTGTTTAATGCTTATTTGTCCTTTTATGTTTCACTGAATGCGTAATTTTAAAATATTAATTAATATATTATTTATATAAAATTTTAGCAAAATTTTAATTTTACCAAAATTTCCTCTAGCTATTTAATTTTTATTCATTAATCTTACCCATTAAATTTTAATATTAAAATAAAATATGCTTTATAGATTAATATGAAAGTAAATTATGATGAAATTTTTAAGTTGGTTTCGTTGATTTTTAAATTTACAACAATAAATTATTCATCTTATAACAAATGTTTAAAATAATTAAAAATTTTGCAACGGTTAAAGATTTACTAGGGAAAAAGAAATAAACATTATAAATATTTTTAAGTGATAGATAAGATTGAAGAAACAATTTAAATAGTTCTACTTTATTTTTAAAATTTAATATTCAATGCTGACCGTTTATACAATACAACTCTTTTCTTTTAAGACATAGCTTACATTTTTTGGAAGTTGGACTTGACTAAAAAGCCTATTCAAAAGTATTTGATAAACAGGACAAAATAATACTTAAATTATAATGATTAATAACATAATTTAAAATGAAATATTTAAATAATTTTATGAATGTAATTATCTTTGTTGTATATATTTCTAGTAGGAATTAAAAAAGGGGCTGGTTATTTGTGTTCTCGTGGGTGCGGTCAAAGGTCAGCATTTCAAAATTTCAATCACTTATATTCTATTAATCAGCATAATCCAAGTCATTGTGCACAAATGTGTATATTTCTATCATCAATTAAGGTTCTTAATGCATGTGAGTAGTGAGTTTGACCATCACTCGTAAGTGCTGTTAATTGCTAAACACCCTAATAATCACACTATATATGACAATAGAAAGACCAGTATATGCTGTTATGTTCAAGAGCTGAAAAACACTCAATGAATCCATTTTTATGCAATTCAATATTTGATCAATTGTTTATGTCAAATAAGACTAATATCTTCATTTTTCAAAGAGGATTCTATTAAAATTAGCAGATAAATTACACGAAAGTTCAAAGTTAAAAATCTAATATAAAGATAAAGAGTAAAAGATAAAAGATAAAAGTCTTAAAATATTAACTAATTGAATTGAAAGTATTTGGTAGAATTTTAGTTGTTAAACTAGGTTAATAAATGTAAAATAATAAAGAAAAATGTCATTAATTTTTATTCTAAAATTTAAGATTTGGTAATTATATATTATTAATATTATTGTATTTTTTTTATTTTCATTTAAAAATATTTTTATCAAATAAAACTCAATAATATGAAATATGTTATATTATTATCTTGATAATTTTATATTATAAGAAAATAAAATGATTTTGTTGTGTTATATTAAAATTTAATGATGAAAGTGATTTAAAAAAGTTAGACATAAACAAATAATTTATTTCAATTATTAGCTGAAAAATAACATAAAAAATGTTAGTAAATTACTTATTTTAATAATCTTATCAAATATAATTATTTTTATTAAACAAAATATTTAACTAATTATTTTTTCAGCTAACTAAATTACTATCTAAACACACTTTATATGGTTAAGAGTTGTTTATTCTTTTTTTACATAAAATAATTAATAAATATGTTGTTTTTTTTTTTATCAAAATAAAGCAATTAAATCTTACTTATGTATAAATATATTCAATGAATAAGATGGAAACTTACCTAAAATCATGTTATAAATATGAAATACGTGCAAAATGTGAGATTTTATGACGATGCACTATCTAAGATTTGATTCTTCTTGAACGGACATTTGAAAATGCCTATATAGATTTGTAGGCGGTCAAAAATTCTTCGTTTTATGGCTACATATTTATTATTTGTTAAAATATATTAAAAATAAAAATTATTAATTTAAAAGTAAAAAAAATGAAACTTATATAATTTTTGTAATTTTAAATAAATTTTAACAATAAAAATACGTAAGAGAGTGTCTTTGAAATTACTCTACAATGCAATATTCTAACCTATGACTTCAATCTAATAAGTCAGAAATGTTATATAATAAATATTTTAATTATATAATTAAAATTATATGAATTTTAATAATTTTTAATAAAAAATATTTAATAATTAAAAATATATTAATAGAAAGTGTGATCCAATGAGTCAATCACTCGCTATCAGCCCCATGAGCCCATACCATTTTCTGCAGAACCCATTATGATATTTAGAGGCTCTTCTTCCGTACAATGAACCATACGCATGCCGTTTTTTGAATAGAAACGGTGTATGGCAAAGCATGCCGTATACCATTTTGATTCGTGTAACAACGGTACGGGCATTGCAGTCAATATAGTTATTTAAGATTTTGTTAATTTTGGTTTTTAAGAAAATTTTATTAAAAAGAGAAATATTTATTATATTTTTATAACTTTAATATAATAATTGTTTGTTTTTTTATAGAAACTTTTTATTTATGAATGCTTAAATTTAGGCTGAAATTAACAACTTTTTTTTTAATATGTAATAAACATAATTATTTATTCACCCCTAATATAAATTTAAATAATCACTTTTGAATAAAAATGTTTTAAGATTTTTTAACAAATGAGCCCTAAGGTTTTTCTGTATAATTAATAAATTTAATAATTATTTTAAAATGATTATCAAATTTGAAGTTTTCCTTGGTTTTAAATTATTTTTCATTTTAAAAAATAAAAATATTGCCATTTGGTCTTTTTACTAAATAGAATGAGAAAGGATTGATAAAGTGACGTGATGATATACTCAAACAAACTTGTAATTTCTCAAAATCAATAAATTTTTAATCTGTGCTAAACCTTAAATATGGATAATTAGGTTTGAATTATATTTTTATTTTATTAATATTCTCTCTCGTTTCAGTTAATTGAGTGATCAGGAGATAGTGATTTAAAAGAGACAAATATAACATTTTTTAATATAAATTTATTGACACATTTAAAGAAAACAAAAAATCTCCTAAAGAAGTGGTGACTTTCTTTCATTTCTTAAATGTGATGTCAAGATTGTTATTGTATAAGCAAGTATTTTTCTATAGATGACTTTTATATGAACTATTTCTAATTAGAGATTCCGAGGGAAATAAATTGCTAAGAATAAGAGGAAATATTTTTTTCAAGTTTAGAAATTTATAAAGATGATAGAAAGAAGGTCAGGGGACCGAAAGTGGAACCTCCTCAATCAACACATAGTCCATCTCTCAAAGAGCAAATTTTGCTTGGTGGAACGCTACTTTAGTAATACAATTATTATATTTTTAGAATTTCATTTAAATATACAGACAGTTTCATCTAATTATACGTTATTATATTAATAAAATTAAGTAATTTTATAATAATTAATATAAAATGATATTTACAATGTATTTTAATTAGTTATCAGTGTAAAATTCTTTACATTTGATGTATTCTTTTTTTATTATTATTATATTATCTATCACTTTTTTTTTATCTATCTCTTCCGCCCAGCCATTCCAGAGCCATTCAAAGAGTGTCCGGGTATTATTTTCCTTATTATAAAGAAGTTAAAGAAAGAAAACGACAATTCTTGAGACCATGAATTGACCAACATTAAGCCTTCTGCCTCAATAACGACTTCACGAAAACTTAAGTATAATACAAACAAGAATGCACTAATAAATCATTAACAATAATGCATGAATTGACCAAAATAACTTAGCATTTGGAAAGAACTTGACATTTGTTTCTTGCGGAGATGCATTATTACATTTGCAACAAGATAAATGTAATACAAATCCAAGTTATTAATAAGCCGTTAATGTTTCGGAATCAATTCTATGTTTTAAGAGATTTTTTTATAGAAAGACAGAGTGCAGATACATTGATCCAATATGAACCAGAAGGTGATGCTCTCCATCTTCGTAGATGTTTTGGTCACAGAAGATTTTCTCTTATTATGTAGAAATCTTTTCAGCAAAACAGTTATATTAGAAGTTCAATCATGTCTTATAATTGACGTAGCATTATATAACAAAATGAATAGCACGTTTGGAAAAGTACTTTTAAGAGAATTGATTAATCTTTTTTTTTTTCAAAAGAAAATTCTTTCAAGATGCTGCTTATTTTTTAGAAGCCATAAAATTATTTTAGTTAATACACACTAAATTGTGAAGTACTTTTTCAGAAACCATTATGTAAATTATTGAAATCATTCACAGCAAAAAAAAAAAAAAAAAAGCAAAAAATTATTGAAATCATTTTTTGTCGATTATTGAAACGGTTTCGCATCAAGCACGTGAATACACAAATAGTTTAGACTTGCAGATTAAAGAAAACAATTGAAACATATCGCCATTATGAATTGGCTCTTTTTAAGACTCGAAATATTACTTCCCAAAAGTTCCAATGTTGGCAAATTAGCCACTAAGATTGCAAGTTTTTAACAAATTGTCTATTGCTATCGATCATTTTTAATTGTTGATGTCCATCATGCCATTATGATTAGTCATGATTTTTCCAAGTTCACATCAAAAGTAAAATTGCTTGAAACTTCAGAGGATGATTTGCCGAAAATATGAAATTTAAAGCAAGAAATTTAGAGTTTTGCTTATTTCTCATTGCTATGAAATGATATACTTGTATATACAATAACGATACTGATTTAGATTTATCCACGTCTTACACGCCCCCTTTAAAATAAAATCAGCCGATATAGTTCCATCTAATCCCTGGTTCGTAATTATGGTTTCCTGTGAGTTGCAACTCACAACACCACAGGTGCTTGAATCTAAACTTATATTCGAGGGTCAAGTAAAAATCAGCAAAAGTTAGTTACCAGAGCAAAGATTCATTTCTGATAACCTGATCAGTTTGTTTATAATAGTAAATTCTTTAAAGGTTGTTAACAAAGCTACCAAACAAAGAAAATGGGCAGAGTATTGAAGAGTAAAATACACAAAGCATTGGAAATGCGAAAAAGGATCATTATGCCATGTTACGTGTAGTTCTCTAACTCTAGTAGAAATGCTCAAAATGATTGAAAAATGTGTAAGAATCTCGATCCAGATATTCAATAACATCGCGTTTACAGCTCCAAACATCACGACCCCGCAAACCTTATGCAGCTGCACTTGGCACTGGTACTGATTTTGAATCTTCTGCCCTTTCATGTTCTTTGTTGAGCATCTGAAATCACATTCCAATATTAAAAGACATGAATCACAGTAAAATCTGGCATGATTTAGCAACATCTTTTATTTGATAAGCTTATCTCATTTACGATAGGTAACCCTTGTATCCAGTAAAGGATGAGTTTAGTAAGTGCCTAGCTTTACTAAACGTAAATATACTAATGGATGACTCTAAACTTTTCTCCAACCTTCCCAATTTTCTTTTTCATAACATAATAACAAATCCTAAATATTAAGTAATTAGCAAACATCAACAATACTTGTAGCAGCAAGGTTCAGGGGAGTGTATCTCACCTTGTTGTTAATCAAATTGTGGAGTGCAATTACACTTCTAATGAGAGACGACAGGTATATTACCAACATCATATCATTGGTTTTCACTACACAAGTAAGACAGGGTTCAATAATCTGAAAGAGAAATTACCGAAAAAAATGATATTCACAAATAAAAATCACAAATCTTAACCTGCGAAAGCTTTGATGAGATCGGCAACATTAAGATTTGGTAGCAGGTTAAACACATCCTAACAAATTTCAACAAGTGAAAATGGTGAAAAACAATAATGATCATAAGCACAAGAGGGCAAAACTAAAAATGCTTCACGCTTCTATTATTCCAAGCAATTAGTTGTTTGTTACAAAAGGTTCTAAATTAAACTACAAAATGTGAATCAGCTGAAAATACTTTGATCTAGATTCATGAACAAATTGATAACAACGCCAAAAAATCAGCATTTAATCAGCAAGAATATGGGTACAAACCTGAAGATGGTACAGGATCTCATGGTTTAATGGAAGTTTTCCATCAATAACAAGGTCAAGGTAACTCCTTATCTCTTTAAGTCTTGCATCTAAACCCTTCAAGGCTGTGAGTTTTGCACTCACCTGTGTCGTAAAGAATACAATGTCAGTGCACAGCTGGAATTCTTTTACAGAAATGAACCACACAAGTAATACAACAAAAACAACATATAAAAAAAATCAAGAAAAAAATGAGAAAGGAATTAATAGATAAGTTAAAAGGGTAGGAAAAAACCTCTGTTGCAAGGGTGCTAATGGTAGTATCCTTCACATCTCTAAGCAAGTGTTCCACTCCTGCACAAGGGTAAAACGAAAGAAGAAATTGGTTAGACCACTGTATGGATAAAATTCAATATTTTCAGTATAAGAAATTTGAAAACAAACTAAATAAATTACAGCAGTTTTACAATCAAGGGCATTACCGATTTCCTCAACTTCATGAGCAGCAATCTCTGATGGCACATGTACAAAGACCTTTTGGCTTTTCTGAGTGGCATTCTGAATTCAGAATAAACTATATGTCACTTCCTTTGACTACCATTAAGTGTTGAGCAAATACTAGCTCCAATCCCAGGAACATATAAAGCAGAATTACTTTTGCAATAAAATCAATAAAAACAGAAATATAATTTCTTAAACAAAGATATAAAGTATTTATGTTCTACCTCTTTAACCTCTTCAACAGCGTAGTATGCTTTTGTTGGGATTCCCAACTCCTTAGGTTCAACATCTATAATAACCAAAACAGGATTTGGAACATAGCTGCATTGGTTTTAAGCATGACCAATTTAGATAAAGAGTAATCAGGGATATAAACACACAGATGGTGACAGTAAACAGGAAAAAGAACAATAGAAAACGTAAGAGAGTTTCAATCAATTTATAACAATGATAAAAAATGAATCCATTTTATTCTTTTTAAAATAAAATTGGGACATACTAATGCTCAAATAAAATAAAAACACCTAAGGAATATCACTTCACAGTTTACACAGGATTTCAGCTCAATTAAACATACTCATTAAATAGGCCATGAATGTCAAGATCATTTTCACGCAGTTTTGGACCAGTGCTATACCACCCCACAACATGCTCCTTTGCTGTCCACCGAAAAAAGAAACCATGCTTAATTAGAGAAGAGATATTCAATTGAAAAGCAAAATATAAAAAAAGGAAATATTTCCCAAATCATACCATTTATTCTTTTAAACATGGAAAACATGGATTCATGGTAATTGTGGTCAAGAAACCAGATGCTAGGATCCTTGTCATCTTCTTCAAAGGGCACTGTTGATCAGATAACCAATTAGTGAGATTCACATACCCCAATAGTTGTTAATATTTCTAAACCGTGCAAAAAATCATTTGGAAGTAACAATCTCATATATTCTACTGAATATCGAGCATAATAAACATACCAACGGAGCAACAAGTTAAAATGGAAAACTTCAAGGCTCTCTCTCGTATACATAATAAATAAAAAACACATTAACTTAATAAAAAGTCAACACACCAAAAAGTTATCCCCAAGAATTCTTAGAAATCACGAGACAGAGAGAAAGCTAATAGACGCATCAACCACCATATAAAACTCCTCTAGAAAAGTTCGAAGGTTATAATATAACACAAGCCATCTCATACTAACACATCCCTCAGAGAAGTTTGTTATAACTATGTGTATTACAAGGAACAGTTAACGAGTGAAATAAAACAGAGAAGAACATGTTAAGCAAGTATTGATTAACGTAACATATCACGTAGGTCAAAAATCTGATTTGTCACTCTGAATCCCAGTGTTATTAATTTTGAGAAAGTCCTATCGACTCTTCATATAGATCAGCTAAATTATAATGAACATAATTTAACAACAAAAAAAAAACTACTGCACTTTGTCTTCTCAAAATTAGGGCACAAATTTTAACAGTAAAGCATTGGCATCAAGTGAAAATAATAAAATTGAATGGAGTAATCGAAGAAGAAGGATGAAAAAAAAGGTAGATCCGAACCGGCGTAGCTGTTGGTAACGTCGACGGTGCCTTTGAAAGAGGAACCGAGCAAGACGCCAACGACGCGCTTGCGAGTGTCCTTAGCAACTCTGTTGTAGTTGTCGACGATGCTGAGCAACACAAGAGGGTGAACTACCACCTTCTCGATTGGTCGCGATGAGATTTGCTGAGTCTTTATCACATCCATTGCAATCCCCACTTCACCGATTTTCTTCCTCACTTCAGTTCTTTCTCCTCTGTCTCACCTTCTTTTATGTTCTTTTCTTTTCGTGTCTCACACGAACCCCTATGTTTGGGCTTTCATCCTCTGTTTTTCTCGGCCCAATTTGTGTTTAACAATCAACTTCTCTCTAATTGAGCCTTTGGCCCAACTAAATTCCTAAATCGTGTTTTGATTTTAGTTTCTGCCCTATTCACTCGTGATACTTATTGTCAACAAAAAATTTTGGTGCCTAAAGGTGTATCCCGTTTATTGTTGTTCTAAAATATTTATCGCCATTTCTTTTTAATAATATTTATTTAAATTACTTTTCATCTTTGTTGATATAATTAATACTAAAAATATGTTTTAAAATAAAACGATACTAGATATTATCGATTAAAAGATAGTTATTAGTTTATTTATGAAGTTTCTCATGTCACATTAAGAGATTTATAAATAAACTTGAGGAAATGCTAACAAGTGTTCTTACGATATTATTTAAAAATTATATATATATATATATGAAAATGTAATCAACTTATTCTTTGTAATTTTTAATGTAATCTAATAATAACTTTTAATAAAAAAATTTATTATTATTTTTTAATTCGTACAAACGAGTACTAGTTTAAATTTTTTTCCTAACTTTATAAATGGGAAAGTTAATTCGTTGTCACATCTTTCTTTTTGTTAATTTTCTTTAACTTTTGCCACATATATTACCTTCATCTCTTTTTGTCACTTTTAAAGATACTTCTTATTTTCACTTTTCTCAATTTTATCCTTGTGAAAAAGAGAAGAGATAATAGTATATGAAACAATATCAAAATTATAAATGAGAGATATAAAAGGTGTACTAAAAAATAATAAATAAACTTTTACATTAATAATAAAAAAGTTAATTGTTGTTCTTAATATGTGTGCTGCATAATCATAATCGACTAATAAAAAAAAATTGAAGCAATATATTATTAGGACAACCTTATTGATGATACAACTTCGATTGTTTCACAGAACCTCTTCAGTTATTTCTTTTTTTCACATTATTGGGTATTTTGTTAAATGCGACACTGATGTAAAGTGGGAGTGAAGAAAAAAGTGGTTCAAAACGAAGATTTTAGTCTTCGTTATATTTCAAGATTTGGCGTAAAGCTAGGACCAAAATGATTCTACATTTTTCTTACCACAGAAAATGTTTTCAAGAGATTTCTTATTTGATTTGCCTTTGCATGTGACCAGCTCCTTTGCATGCGAATCAGAGCAATACCATTGGTCTTCTGAAATGATTTTATTAGTCGATCTTAAACAATAATTTGAATTAGTTTTAGATGATAGCGGTGAATGACATTCCCAACTATATACCGTACCATTTATTATACATGTTTGTGTGTATATGATTCATGATATTCAAAGATGGGAGCAGACCCGAGGCATGACTCACTTGTAATCGTATAAAATTATTGTTTGCATCGTTTATATATGCATTAATTCCAAGGTGACATCTCTCATGAGAGGATGCGAGTTAGAATCCCAACCATTCAAAATATCTAAGGATAATCCAGCACTGTATACCCAAAGAGAAAAAAACCAACTTGAACGAGCATGCAGAGAAGAATGTCCAAGCGTTTTCAATATTTAAGAAGGGAAAATTATAGGTTCCCACCCACATTTTGGGTTAGGTGGGTGTGGAAGGAAGGAAGAGTAAGCAAGAAAAGAAAAGAAAGATATGATTATTAATATATATGTGATAAAAAAAATAGAGAATGAATATAAATAAAATAAAATAATATACGAGTTATTTTTAAAGTGACTAAAAATTACTAGGTAAATTCATTTCAAGATACATAATTTTTTTTTTTAACTTTCCATCATACAGCCCTAAATGTTTTCTTTTTATGCTAAACTAACAACAATATATTTATTAAACCACAACCACCAAAAACATTCCCATGTTTACAGAAAACTCAAGCGAAGATCTAAAGGTGGGTGGTCCATTTGTTCCCCCATTGTGAATGAAAACATCGTATTATCCCTGCATTCATTTGCATGATCCCTCAGATTCTTTGATTCTGATTCTCCAAAAGAGTTCAAGGGAAAGAGTTGAAGAGTCTCAATCCCCCTCTCGGGCTCATTAATCTGATAAAACTGTGCGAAATCTGTCAAAAGAAACAAATTGGAGAAAAAAAAAAGTCAAACATAAAAAACCATAAAATCTAGATATGTTATGTATGGTGTTTCAAAAAAGATACACGGTGAAACAAAAGAAAAAGGACCTTAATCGTTCATATGTTTACTAACACTGTGTATTGATGCATTTATTATTATTGTTTTCAAACCATGGCTTATAAATTTATAAGAGTTATAAGTTGCCCATGGCATAATATAGTACTCACTTTGTGTAGAAGAACTGATGGCCATGGAGTTTTCTCTACGAATCACATCCTTATCGTGAAAAGATACCTTGCGACGCTTTTGTCTTTCCCTTGCCTTATGGTTTTGAAACCAATAGAACACGTTCTTGCTCTCAATCTTACCATAGAAACTTAGCTGAGTAGAGATTTTTTGAATCTGATCAGTGCTTGGTGTGCGAAGTCCTGAACTGAACAGTTCAGTCAGAAGCTTAACTTGTTCAGTAGTGGGATTCCAACGCCCACACTTAGTGCCAGTGGCACTGCCACTGTTACTACGAACACTTGCACCTCTAATACAAAAGCCTGACATGTCCTCGTCCATATTTCACTTCTCAATGATTCTATGCCTCTGAACTCAAAACTTTAGTTCTGAGCTTCTGAACCAAAAAGATCTGAGCCCGTGTGCATTTATAATACCATAACTGAATAATCTAGTACCAAAATCCTTGTCTTTTTGCCCTTTGTTTTTTGTATTGCTTTTGTGGGCACCGTGGATTAGCCCTTAGCCCATTATGTTTATAATTCATCTTATGTTATACTTTGAATTGATTAGGGAATGTGAGATTAATGAACCATATGTGCGGTTTGATTTAGCCTTATTTTTTGTGCCTAATAAAGAAATAGAAAGATAAAGACATGCGTAAAAGCAGCCACTATTCAACGTTTTGGTCCGGGAGCAGACAACATGTAAGTTTCATTGATAGTGGTTAAAAATAATGTAGTTAGTTTATGCTATAGGAATACAAATACATTTTTTATTTCTCCTGTTCATCTGCTTAGAATCAACACAATGTCTACTATTATATATTTTATATACATAAAGGGGTCTTTATGTTTCTCTGTGTAATTTTTAATGCCTTATGCTTTATGCTTCGTCAATATAGTTATGAGATAAATCCAGTTCCATGAAGACGTGTGAGTTAAGCCAAATTTTGTTTTTAAAAGGAGGGGTTGTCTGCTAAAGTTCATAAAGAACGGTTTAAAGTTGTTATATATTTAAATGTGAAGGAGTGGCAGAGGAAGTGAAAGTCAAAGTTGCACATTGTTTGATCTCTTTTGGACGATTGTGATCACAATAGAGACTGACATAGATACTGAGTTAGGTTGACTAGGTTTCATGGAAATCTTCTTTTTAAGGTGTGGAAACACAAACTAAGAGACAACAAAGCCACCTAATTGAGAGATTTTGGAGGGACAATTCATGACCAACAAAAAGGAAAGTATCTCGGCTTTTCTTATGTCATTTTCTCTTGTCTTTGGTAATTGTCTTTCGAATAGGGGCACTCAAACCTCTTCTTCTTTTTATAACTTTTTTGCTTAGATTCATCGGCTATGATATGTTAGCATTTTAGTTTTTCATTTCTGGGGATAAGGGAAACACGTGGTGAGAAAGATTGACATATTCTGAGATTTGCGCTAGGAATATCTCCTTCTATGTGACCTGAAATTTGAATTGAGAAGTGAGGAAACTCCATGTTGTTGTTATTTGCATGTGAAAGAAAGAAATGATGTAAAATTGAAGTTAAATGTTTATAAGTAAATATGTACTTAAAACATGAATATATACTTGATAAAAAAACTCCTAATACGCTTAAGAATTAACTTTGTATATTCATAATAAATAAAAATGATAAGCAATGCTAGTTTGCAAGTCAAGAAAGGACAAAGGGCACTTTCACTTTGTTGTGTGGACTTCCTACAATTCCCGAGGATGTTGTACAATTCACGAGTGTCATTTTGTCAGTTCATACTTGGCAATAGGGGCTTGCATGCTCTAACTTCAAGGTACTTTGGACTGAAGCTGTTAACCCAAGTTTACATGTTAGGCAGATAGTCATTTGTCATACACATACATGCCTCATCGAGCAGCAAAGAAGTCTTTCCGCGAGTCAACCAAACAGCAAAAAAGAACACACTCCCACCATGTTATCTTCAATCAACATGCAAAAATATTTGCTTTTAGTTATCTGACCCAAAATGTGTAAATTTCGACAATATCTATGAAATTCTTGATTTAGTTAATTTTGTCATCGAAGCAACCCAACTTGGAAATCAACAGAATCGAACACCCGCTTCAAAGAAACGTACTTAATTTTTGAATTTTGATTCAAATGCTCCTATAAAATATGAGTAGCTTTGGAAGGTAAACTTAAGTTCGGTAAAAGTGCCTTTAGAAATGTCTTCTTCTAATTATAACCCCAAAAAAAAAAAATAGTACATATAATGCTCAGGTGATAAAATTTCAGGAATCGTTGAGCTCGAGTTTTGAGTTGAATAATAGTAAAGGCTGCATGCATTTGTGAGGAGAGTTATGAAATTCAAATTGTCAAAAAAATTTGTTTTGGTCATGATCAAATCTTACATTTTAAAAACTGTAACGATATGAAAAAAAAAATTATGAGATATTTGTCTAACTATTTCAGATTCTTACACACAAGTTAGCTATCTGTGTGTTGAAGTTAGGAATTTTTAATATGTAGATTGAATTTCTTAAAATATCCATTCTCTTTATTTTCTTATTTATAAAAAATAATCATTTGTTATCTATATTATAACAAGTAAATTTCGTATTTCCAATAACTAATGACCGTTTTAGTTATCTATTAAAATATGTAGATTTGAAGTTATGAATTTTTAATATATGTATATTTGAATTTCTCAAAATTTGTAATTATTAGTTGTTTTAGTTTTTGACATTAAGGTCCGTTAATTATTATTTGTAATGTGGTAATATTATTAAAGACCAAGTTGCAGTAATGTCAATTTAGAGAATCAAATTGATAAAAAGAAATTTGTCAAAGTCGAAAGCTAAATTTACTTGCGTATAATATAAATTGATTAATAATATTGATTTTAAGAACAAAATTGATGATTCACTCTTTATTTAATTGTTTAATTTACATTATTAATAAAATATTCACTATTTGAGAGTCTGGCGTAGAAGTCCAAAGCTAGGAATAGGAATAGGAATAGGAATTAGGGCAAGCGTGAAATGTTAAATGTTGGACGCGCCCTCTCCGTATCAGCCGTGTCTTTTATACTTTCTTGTCTCCATTACTTTTGTCACTGCTTTTACACAATCACTGCCTACCAATCAATGGAAAACCTTGCCACTTTCCCATCGCACTCAAGTTACAATTGCATATCTTTCTTAAATTAAATTATAACATTTAATTGCAATTTTCTGTTTTGTTAGATACAAGTACAATAAGAAAACCATTGTGATGTGGATATGCATTTGAGTCAAAAAGGGTAAGTGATTAGTGAGTCAGTCAATCACATTTATGTTCACATTCTCAGCAACACTGCCAATCTGTAAGACAGATCGGATTAGACTACAAATAAAGAAAATGGAGTATGAATGACACACAAATAATTTATAGCACATATATTGGTACTACACTCTTTTTTATTTCATCAAAGAAATATGTTATCTAAATCGTCTCTAATTTTTCATAGTTTTTTAACATGCAATAAAAATTTATATATAATAAATGTGTATTAAAAACAACAGGATATCAAATATATGAGCTAATGATTAAGCACTATAATTTTTAATAAAAAAATTATTATTTCATAATTTCTTAACGTGTTTTGTTATATGCATCTTACAAGAACCAAATTTATAAACATACCATAAACTGTGGAGCCTTTGCTTTGATAGAGAATGCAGACAGTTCCCAAGAAAGTTGCAATTGAACATGTGAATAGTGTACGGAGTCCCTTTATTGCTGAAGACAAATCCAATGGGTGCTGAGTATGTATATAAACCTACAAATCCCGGAAGGGAAACTACACACCCTCACTCCCTTAGTCGTATGTTTGCATTTTACCGACCAAATAATTGTGAAATGGGCATGAAATGAAGATTAAAAATTCTAAACAGGGATTCTCCAATCTATGTAACTGTTAACGACAGTGACACCAAGCAAAATGTAGATTAGGGTTGCATTGAGATTTTACTTGGTTTTTTCTTTCAAAGGGAATAAAGACACGAGTGAGGCGCTTGGCCAATATGGATTCAAAATCACTGTTTCAGAAACAAAATGATTAACTCCACCGAAACGAAAGCAGGCATAGAGATTGACTTTGTTACTCCTATAGGCCTTTTAGAAGGGATGAAAGGAAATGAAATAATAAATTAATAATGCATAAGGTTTGTATGATTTTGATTTTCACTACTTAAAATTTTATAGTGTGATTTGCTTTATATAATAATTGAGTTTAGTATAACTTTTTTTTCGCTGAGCTTTGTCCACAAACATCAAGTACGCCACTATTACATTTCGTTCAAACATGCAACGGATAATAATAATAATAATAAAGAGTAATAAGAGAAAAAAGAGGATCGATTGCATTACTTTTATGTTATTTTAAAGTTTCGCTTTTTTTTTCCTTCGGCTTTGAAAATCATTTAACTTCAAATAAAAAAATATATCATTTTCCTCTTTTCCGTCCAAATTCAAATCGGTCAAAATATTCCAAGTGAATTGTGAAGGGTTTTTCTAAAACATCTATCTCCAAAAGAAATTATCCACGTTATATTTCATTTAAAATAAATAAGTAAAGTTTAAATACCAACAAAAAAAAAAAAAAAGACACGTCCATGGAAATATCCCGAATGCCGTTAAGACAGTAACTAAATATTTGATTGATGCACAGAACAAGGCCTTCCATAGGAAAATAATAATTCATTTAAAATAAAAATTAATAGTTGGATAATTTTTATTAAAAAAACTTGACAATTGACAGACTATTTAATCAGAAGCGCTAAGAGATAAATAGGTAAAGGAGGAAATGATTTCGCTCATTTCTTTTCAAATATAACATATTACATGACAATTGACAAGTGAACACTACGGTGCGGTGCAACCTTGGACAAGATCGAAGAAAACCTACCTATGCCATGCGATGCCAAGCACAAAATATGAAAAATAGGAACAAAATATAGCAAAACTAAAAATGAAGTATAAATGGCTGACATTCCACGTTTCTGGAAAATATGACAAGAAAGGACACTGCTGTCGTAAAATTTTCTCATCGCCCATAAACTCTCTTCTTAAGATTCACAGAATCTGTGCAGCTGTGTTCAATTTTTCGGCCAAGCTAAGTTGTGTTCTAGTGATGCTAGATAAATATAGCAACAGCAAGTGATCCTGAAATGAATGAAACGCGCGTTAGTCCAAATAACCATTAACGGCAAGGTGAGAAGACATGTTTATAAACCAAAAAAATAAACAGATCTATTCAATCATATTCGCAGTTTTTGTCAAAAATATAAAATCTCAGATTGTATTTAGCGCCGCCCAGTAAAACACTAACAAAAAGCTTAATCTTACCTGCAAGCTGTCATTCACAAGCTTATCAAAAGCTGATGGGGGTAATTTAGGAAGGGAACCTACAGCATCTGATATAAATCTCCCGATTTTGTTGTCTGGGGCAACTCGCCCTTCCTGCAATGAAAAAATAATTAATAAAATCTCAGAGAAAAAGGCCAGTGATTAAAGAAGGCAGCACCGTCATACCACCACATCATCAACATATTTGTAGATGTCATCAATCAAGACTAGAAGATGTTGCATTGATGCTTCCATCCCTTCTAAATCGGAGGGAATTTTGTCAACAGCAGTTGCCTTGAGGGTATCAACTGCAATTACAGGAATAAACATGAAATCAGCTGCAGCCATTCAAAATAAAGAACATTCTAATTCCATTAATATACAATAAAAGAAATTGCAACGACAGTTAAAAATGCTATTGATAAAACATTGCCATCGGATGGTAGAGGAGAGAATGAAAAAAAATCTAACATAAAAATAAAATTTCAAGAAGTATTCTTCTACAATATGAATATAAACAAACGAATGGCTTAAATTAAAAAATAAACTGCCACCCAAGTGAACTTCAAACCAGTCTTTTCGTCAAGAGGTGTGGAAGCACTCACAAAACAGAAAAAAGACAATTTGTGCATGTCATTCCTGAAGACAGCCCAGGTACAATGGGATGACAGAAGCCTCAGTCAAGCTCAATGAGGAAGAATTAAGAATAAACTACAATAATAGAATTCAATAAAGGATGTGGTTTGACATGAACCTCAGACAAACAAGTCCATCTTGTGATGTGTATAGTGAAAGGGATAACAAGAGGCTTAAGGAAGATAAAGCAGTGTCACTGATACATTACAGTGTGATTACATTGACAAAACTTCAAATACATTTTTTCAAATAAATATTGCTACAAACCCTCAATAATCCCATAAAACTTTAAGTAGCTCTTGATTCATTCTTGCCATGAAAGTCAACAGCTACACTACAAACAGATTACATATCACTTGCTATATATATAGATATGTAAGAAAAGATAACTAGTAAGAACTCAAGAAAATGAAGCATGAAAAAGTTATTACTTTACACAGTCCTTTCAGCACAATTCAATCATTTCAATGCATAACTATTCTATAATTAACAGCTAAAATAATCCACATATCAACCAACACTTTCTTTAAAATACAAATTAGAGAGATACCAGTGATTGATTAAGAAAAGGAAATTTAAAACAAAATTCTCTTCAGATTCATCCATGAAAAGAAAACACATAACCTTTAGCAAATATATTTATTGAGAAAAAAGACTAAGGCTTTATAGAAAGAGAGAAGGGGAAAAAAAAAAAAAGAGGTTGATTACAAAAGATAAGTCCAACCATTACTTACATCCAATTCGCTCAGCTTCCACCATACGAAGATCTAAGGGAATTTCTTGAAACTGTGCAGCAATTTGCCGATCTCCAAGAGATAAATTGTTAGACACATATGCTTTAATGGTACCCGCCCCATTCGTAAATCCTGTATCAACGGTCAAATGTATGGGATTGGATACTTCTCGAGAATAAAATTCATGGATTAATGCACTACCACCAGTTACACCAAGACCAGTTGAATACCTGCATAAATAACCCAAGTTAACATTTGTTTTCTAATAGAAAAGGAGAAACAAACACAGGATCCTCTTGAGACTATAAGCGGGTAAGGTGGAGAAGGGAAGAAACAATTTAGCAAAAAACAACTCTCCGATATTTGTATATTAATCACTGAAACTCCCCCATAGAAACCATTTGCTTTGATCCACTACAATGCAACAAAATAACTCAATCCCATAAAATTTTACAGGTGAAACCAACATAGAGAGCAAACGTTGCCTTCCACTCACCCAAATGCAGTGCTTAACAAAGCAAACTTACAGAAACCAAAGTAAATATTGTTATGCTAGGCCATATGGGATTTCAATTTCTAGGTACACAGGAGAAAACATTATGAAAACTTTGGGGGTAAAAAGAGTTCAAAGAGAACTGAAATTACCATCCAACGATGATTTCCTTTGGATTCACTTTTTGATGAGATAAGTGCATATTGTGCTGGTACTCTATATCCAAAGCAACCTGAAAAGAAATGTTTTATTCAACAAAATCAGAAACATTTTTTTATTGAGTGAGAACAGATAACAATTTAGCTGATATTGAGAGGAAATAGACCCTACAACCAATGGAAAGACCATTGAAAAGACAAGACTGTCAAGAGGCGAGTAATAGAGCCAAAAGTAAACCTAACCATACAACATTTTCTTCCCTCCAAAAATTTTTGTCAACTATACAGCTGCCCGATATCTTTTCATTTAAAGCGAATTTTAAAAGGCAGAATTTCTTAATTTCATGAAGAAATCTATACAGCTCATAAAATTACTATCCCAATCCACAAGGAGAAAACAAATCGCCTAAGAGGAAGAAAAAGTTCAGGAAGGCCACATGCCCACATCCGAATAAGGATATTCACTAATTAGAGATAAATTAAACAAATAACTTCCCTGTTCAAGGCTTAAACCAACTTTCTATTAAGCGATGCTTGTTCCCCAAACTTCCTTCCGGTTCTAGTTTCAAAATGTCAAATGAACTTCTACATAGTGTAGAGACATATAAACCTCAATAGACCAAAAAGCCAATATATAATTTACTACACAAGCATTAAACTATGTTTGGACATCTAATTATGAGAGAAATGGAAGGGAGAGAGATGTTATGGAATAAGTGTTGTCCACACCCGCCACGCAGTTACAAATACGAAACAACAATTAGCAAAAACAGAAGCATAGTAATAAAAATCATACAAATAACGAAAGCTTAGATCATCATACTTAAAAGCAACTAAGAACATAAGAAAAGGCCATGAGAAGTACAGCACGCATTCTCTATTACATTCATGAAACACATTGAAACATACATAGACCTAAACACATAGCCAAATCCTACAAATCAAAATATGAACTAAATAAATCAATTGTCTCAGATCTAGACGTGGAATGAACTTCCACATTTGCATAGAAACCACATAATATCAGGACCTAACAAATTTATAATTATACTATTAATAATAATTGATACAATCGTTAACAATAAATAAGAAAGTGAAGTACCTGGTCGACAGACTCGTTATGAGGGACAGCATAGGAATTACGGATATCGATGGTTCCGTCGGGGAGGACGGAACCGAGTAGGGTTCCGATGACGCGGTCAGCTTGGTCAGGGCGTCGAACGTAGCAGTCGCAGATGTTGAAGATAACCAGAGGGTGGACCTTGGCAGACAAGCTCTGCGAAGAAGAAGATGAAGAGGAGAACTGCAACACTGTACGATCACTCGCCGCCATGTTCGGAGCTTCGATTCACGCTACTCACTACACCGAACAAGGCTTGCGAAGAAGGCAACACCAGCACCCTGATATATCACTAGGGTTTTTAATTTCAGTTTCCGTTCGTAGGGGAAAGCCCAGTAGGCCCAATAGGCCCAAACAAACAAGCAGGCTCATTTATTCATCATGTTTTCTTTACACGACCAGAAAAGAAAACAATGATGACAAAAAAATGTTTTCTTTAGTTTTAATTTATTTAGTGTATATATTACTTCGCCCGAGACATTTTTATTTTTAACCTGTGCATGTAAAATTAACTAAATAAAAACCTGGAATTAACAACAAGGAATAAAAATAAAAATTACATTGGATGTTAAAATTTTAATACCATGAATAAAAAAATTGATATTTTTGAATATGAAAATCCGCATCGTCAATAAAAATTACATTTTTATTTACAGAGAAAAAAAAAAAAAAAAACCAGGAAACAATGTCTTAACAAAAAAAAAACAATAATCTGTGCTATTAAAATTATTCTTCCAGCTTCACATTCTGATTATAAAAATATTCAATGTAATTTATTCATAAACTAATAATATTGGTGGGAAAAATTTCCCAGAAAAACTTATAACATTTAGATTATCAGTCTTAATATGCTCTCTTAAAAGTCCAAGGAAAACTTCTGCTATAATTGACTAACCAACATTCTTGCAGCCTTCAACAAAAAATATACTCTGAAATCTGGATTACTTTCCCCACTCGTTTTTTATAAGTTGGTTGGTACTGGATGTGTCTGCATACAATACTCAACATTATTTTTATTATGTTTTCATAAAATAAAAAAAATATTTGTTGAACAAATACTTATTTTTAAAAAATATGAATATTGATTACTTTAAATATTAATTTTATAAAAATTTAAATTTAATTATCATTTTTAAAAAAGTACTCATTCTATTTTTTTACTTATGAATTAAAATGATTTTTTTTTGTAAAATAAAGATTAAGATTATTGAAGTTTGCAATTTAAATAACTAAAAAAAACTCAATATTTGTCTTCAAATCCAAAAAACAATAATACGGAACAAAAAGAAAAGAGATGAAAAAAAGTTTAAAACATGATTAGTTAAAACATATCCTTACGCCAAGAATAATTTAGGAGGGAAGAGTGGAAATAAACTCCAATAGTAATGCACTAAGGAGCTGTGTTCTAATATCAATACGCAGACCTGAGAGTCTGTAATGTGAAACAGCCTAAGATAAACATGTTTTTGGGTCAAGGAAGATAAACATGTTTAGTTTTAGTGGCCAGGACTTGAGGATATATCAATCCTTTTAAGATTTTGTAAAACAAGGAGACTAATAAAAGTATTTTATCCCTTAAAGATTTTCAATCAATTTGATTTTAGATTAAGATAAAATATTAAACATTAACATATTTTTTTAATAAAACCACTAACCAAGAGAAGGTACTAAATTATTTTAAATATAACAGATACAGTAGATTTTACTTAAAATAATTTACTTTAATTTGCATTAAACTTTTAAAACAAATATAATTTTAGAAAAACAAAAATTTGTGAAGAAATTTTAAATCACAATAACAAAAAAAATGCTATGCAGATACAATTTCCAACACTAATTTGGAAATATATTTTTCTTTAAAAGACTAGACAGAATTAGCTCCTATTGTATCATAGTATTTCGTGAAGGAAATAGAAATGCAACCCCAAAAGTTGCAGGACTAGGGTTCGCGATCACTGTTTAAAGTAAAACCTTGGCGAACAAATCAACAAATTTCCAATTTAAAATTTGGGACAGAAATTTTGCTTCTGTGGAACTCGCACACATGCAATGCAGTGGAAATTTTTTTCCAGAATAATGAAAAATTGGAAGCATGTATTAAAAAAATAGTTTAATATTTTACGATCAACAATCATTACAAAATTTAATCCACTTTTCTTAAAAACGAAAAAAGAATTTATAAATTACATATTTTCTTTTTCACTCATTTTGAAAGTGTATCACTATCAATCTAAACCGAATTAAATTGTCCAAATTGAAACTTTCACGATCGTTGATTTCTTTCATATCATACCCATTTAATATCGCTATTATCCCATAAGTAGCCAAGGAAGGTCTTAGCGGCATCCAAGCTTGGAAAATAGGTAGGTTCAAGGAATATTTGAGTCAACGAGTCACCCGCGTCGCAACTCAACCCAACTCGGTTACCGTTAGCCTCGGAACTCCCCATAACCACCGCCAACACTTGCTTGTACCCGTAGAAGAACCTCTTCATCGCCGCTTCAATGCCCTGCATCGCTTGAAGCAAGTGAACCTTCTCGAACTCACTCTTCTTCTCCGCCACGTACAGCTTCATCGCCGCCTCTTGAATCCTAGGCCCACCCTTGGGGTCCACCTCCACCTCCAATATCTCCGGCACACTGTGCCTCAGGTCCCTGCACATCTTCGTCACTTCCACAAGTTCCTTCGACCGGAAGCAAAACGACGCCGTTTCGCCGCTCGACGACTTCACCGACAGCTGGTTTTTCAGCCGCAAGAAATCGCCTGGATCCATCATCAGGTGAACGTCTTCCACCTCCGCTAGAAGCTTCCAGATCCGCTCCACCGCGTAGCAATCCTCAGCAGCCTTCTCGAACCTTCTCCCCTCGATCGCGTCCGAGATCCTTTCCAGAAGCTTCCGCGACGCGTGGATCCACGCCTCCACGATCTGGTGCGTCGCATGAACCGCGTGGTTCTCGTAGTTCTCCACGCGGTCGTCGTACGGCGTCGTTTGCAGTGCGTGAACCTCGTTCGGCCTGCACACGGCGTCGTATCGAAGGCTCGGTTTCCCTGATAGGTTCGGTTCTCCCAAACCTAACGTGTAGGGACACCTCATCATTTGGCACTCCACGGAGTGGAGAATCCTCTGCGCTACGTCCTTGGATTTGTACCACGTGGCAAGCCGCGGGAGCATGCTCGCCTCGCTGTAGCTTCTGCTCTTGCAGTGGCTGATGCTGAGATCAGCGGTTGGTGAGGTGCCACGTGTGGAGGGATTGTGTTCCTCGTCCTCGCAGAGCATGGCGATGATCTCGATCTGACGCGTGGCGAGGGACTCTACCCTGCGGTTCCACTCTCTGCGGTTCGAGTAGGGTCTAAGGTCGGAGAAAACGGTAGAGAGAAAGCGGAACGTGATTTCCAAGGCTTGCAAAGCGGGTTTTACGATTGGTTCGTTGGCCCAGTTGGGGAAGTCCCTTGAGTTCCAAAGCTTTCTGAGCTCAGGGAGGCGGAGATAGTGGTCGTAAGCGGCGCAAAGCGGAGGCGCCGCAGCGGAGATTTCGGTGGCGCGGAAGGGTAGTTGCAAAGAGGGTAGGGAGCCGCGGGGTGAGGGCTTGTCGGAGAGAGAGAGTTTGGGAGTTTTGGGAGACAATTCAGAAGTTGGCATCTTTGATTTCCAATGTAAATCGACCATATTGTTCGGAGAAAAATAGAATGTTTTTTCTTTGCTCTGAATGAGAGGATAGAATTGTTGTTTCGTGGAATTGAAATGGGCGAGTGAAGGGAGAAGGGTATTTATATGGAAGTTGTGGATTGTGAAAGAAGAAGGAAAGGAGCATAAAGACGTGTGGACTGAATATTGGGGGGCATGAAGAACGAGGGATTTGAAAGTCTCGGTGGTTTGAAATATGATTTTTAAATAATGAAAGAATGGAATTTATTTTATTTTGTCGAGATGGCATGTACATTAATTAAGGAGGGGTATTATATTTATCTTGAGTTGTTAAATGATATATAACATAAATGGGAAAAGGAGAAGAATGGTGGAGCGGCACATGAAGATTGAAGCTTATCCACAACACCTAGACATAGACGAAGGAAGAAGGTGTCTGTTTACTTTGAACTGTGGAAAGAGAATTTTGTTATATAAATCTTAAAAATAAATGACAACTAATGGGATCGTTGAAGTTAGACCTTTTTTAGGGCACGCTTTGGAAGCCACTGTGGTGTTTCGCCACCGCTTTTTGACATTATGGCCAATCATTCGGCGCCTTGTTACGTTATCGTACTGCCGATGCCCTTTCCGCTTTAAAATACTAAAAATATTTTTTTATTATAAAATAAATAATACATTAATTTCATTATTTTTATTTATCTAAACATTATTCTTTTTATTGTTTGAAATGATGGTATTTCAAGAATCATATAATTCTTTTGAGATTAGACTAGTTCATTCAGCCCTTACTACTCCCGTAATAGTGGGTGGCAATTCAACTACCCCGTAATTAGAGATATGAGAAATGATATATTATTTCATATTTTTTATAACTTGTCTAATTTTTAACAAAGTGACAATAACAAATTTATAAATTGTTTTAAACATTATTTTAATTATTCACAGCATATATTAATTATAAATAACACATTTAAAGAATATATTATAACACCAAACACATCAATAAATACATAAATTAACTGACAAGAGACTATTAAAATTATAAAAATCTATAAACTCTTCAAATAGATAAAATTTGGCCGTGCTACGTGGAAATGGACTGCGCGGGTACACATCCACTCATTCTCACATGTTTACTTTTTTTCCCCTAAACCAGCGGCAATTACCTTTCCCCTCAAACTTACCGGCATCTTCACAACACCATTATCAATAATTTTAATCATTTATCACTTTTTGGTCTTAATGTAAAGAAAATTGATACTTATTGTTGAATTGCTGGAGGTATAGGGCGAATAATTATTTATTTATATAAATATTAACGAGAGATTCATTTAAATAATAAAAAGAAAGAAATAAATATGTCAAGCACAACCGACTCTACAGATCACACAGAAAAAAAAAAAAAACAACATAAATGTGCTTCTGTCAAGCACAGTGGAATATGTAATTGGCAATTGAGACACAACATAGAATAGGCTGGAATGCATGTATTTTAGAATTAAGTGTGATAAATTTTGGTCATGCCCAATTGCCACGAAACAAATTAACATACAATAGAATACAGTTTTTCCTAAGACCATGTATCTACTAATATTATATTTCTACAGATGAAGATCAATATTTTTTATTTTAAATTCATACGATCATTCGGTAATGCCTATCACTTCTTTTTTTCTTTATGAGTTAATTCGAACATATTTTAAAGTTTCCTTAATTACATGTTGTTTCTTCGTTTTAAGGTTTAATGTTTTAACACGCTCCGTTCGTCTATATCCACATTCATTGCGGCGGTACATTGCAAAAGCCAATGGTTCAGTTATAAAATATAAAAAAGGTAAATGATAGTAAACGAAATCAATTTATAAATTAAAGAGCCACAGAGAATTGATCAAACCCATTTACAATTCAACCAGCGTAAACAAAAACAGCACACAGAAGATTGAACAGTAGACATTTTCATCCATCTATATCTTACTCTCCCATGTCCCACAAATTTGTGACTCTCGCTATCTTTCTTTTTTGTTCTTCTGAAAATGACGGTTCCATAATTCCAATCTCATCTTCTCTTTTGCCGGGATTGATCCGTTCCTATTTTTATTTTTGAGGGCTATTCATTAATATTTAATAGCTTGCCCACTCATTTTACTTTTTTTTTATTAAATATTGTTTAAAACAGATTTGAAATAAATTCCCTTTTGTCTAACTAATATAATTAAAAAAAATCAGATAATCAGTGAAAAAAACACCAAATTTAGATAATAAGTAATAGATAATAATAAATAAATTATTGACTATAATTTGATAGCAGTTGCCACAGACTCTGGCCGTGTACTGACGCTGTCGGCGAAAGATAGGCAGATCAGGTTACTCCGGCGGTGCGGAACTGCGCCATAGGATGCTTCCACGTGTCAGAGTTGGCCTCCACACGCAAGAAAATAGAAGAGGGAAAATGAAGGCATGCTTTCTGCCGTCACGCATAGTAAAAATACCAAGTATCTTACTTGCGTGAACCACAAGTTCCGCAGACATAAATGGTAAACCAATGAATAATAGCTTTTTGTTTCAAATAATTAAATTAACAAAATGTTAGAGTTTATAACATTTAATATTATTAAATATTTATAAAATTTACAAGTGCAAGTGCTAAATCCTATCATAATTTAAGATCAAGACATATGCAACTAATTCTATGCCTAGGGCCACATTTTTTGGGGTTAAAACATATTGAATAACATATGTATATGTATAATTACAAAAGGCAAAAACATTTTTTAAAATGAACATAATTTTTCTAATTAGGGCTTATGTCAAACTCACTTGTCCTATAAATTTATTAATCTCTCTTATTTTAATGCAAAACTGTACATAAAATATGATAAAAATGTTTTATTTTAAAAAATAAAATAAAAAAACTGTACAAAAAAGTTAAAAGTGTGGTAAACACTTACCCGAAAAAGAACTAATGAAAGTCATTTATTTTTCTTATCTAATAAGTTGTTGTCAAACACACAAGCGATTAATAAATAAACCCATGTAAAAAGTGAGAATAAAGTTTCTATAATTTGTTTCCTTAATATGATATTGATAAGGATAAAGGAGGATTAGGATGAAAGACTGAAAAGTGAATGGGGGATGGATGGTGTTTGACATGAAGGGCAGTCAAAGCGTGTGAATGTTGATGGGAGTGAGTGCATTGGGTAGGTTTGCCAATTTGCTGGCAAACAACCATGTTTTGAGGCGAAATACATGCCAATAATGCATATACAATAATCAATCAATCAATGAATTCTTAGCCGCCATGTTATGTGATGTCACATTTCATTTCATCACTGTTTTCCTTCACCACTTTTGGTTACATACTTATACCGTGTAAATGCTCATAATATTCAAAATCATTTAATTAATATGTGTGTATTTTTTTTCTGTCAGCAATTAATACGTATGTACGTGTGCATTAACTCCTTTTTTCTTTTTCCAAATAAAGATAATGTTGGCGTGAGGGATACCAAACTTGGCCCATTATTCAAGTAGAAGATAAAATTTATCCCCATCATATAGATATTAAGTGCACATTCGAAAAACAAGAGATATTGCATGAACTATAGGAAGGAAAAAGATAGCGATGGTATTATAGATAGGGCAGAATATCAGGTTCGTGTAATCGGGTAAAGGATCATTCCATAAGAACAAGTCATAAATAATAATTATTTATTGATATTACAATACTCATTCTTATTCATTATTAAATTTTATGATAAATATAGTTTTTTCTGTTTGGACAACATGTCTCTTTTATTTAAGATAATCTTATTTAAATCAAATAAAATTATTATAGACGATGAAGTTATTTAAATGTAAATTATAACTTAAAGATTACAAATTAAGCAACAAGAGAAAGAAGAATAAAATTAGAGGCGTGCACTTGCACTTAAGGTTTGGTTTCATGTACGATCTCTGATCTCGTCTAGTAGACTATTCATAATAGATTGAATGGTCTCCCAAATATTGGGTCAATTTTGCTTTGACCATATATGTCATTAATATTGTTCATTGCTCATACATGTTCCATCCATGTGGCTTGGCACAAGATTTCAAAAATAGCCGACGATAACAATAATTTAATGCACTGACTTTTGGAGCAAAATGTTGCCTACGGAACGATGGGTCTCTCATTTTCAATAATTTTATTTCGACTTCTACCCAGTTGGGTGACAAGGGTGCCAAAGTTTGCATCTCCACCATAGGAATCGTGATGGTTATCGTTTCACTAGCTCAAATCTTTATTAGTAGCCAAATCTCACGACATTTTTATCTTCCTATTCTCCTTCTATTTCATATTATAAATTATTTTTTATAATCACTTTTCTAATGTACTGATACAATGTTTTTATAAAATATTTTACAGTAACATTAAAAAAATACCTGTAAAAATATTTTGATGATAAAGTTAGTGTTGGATAAAAGATAATAAATATTATTTAATATTCTGAATTTAATCTCTTTATCTATGTTTTATACTTTCTTTTTATAAATATGATATTGAGTTTAATAAATTTTATGACTAATTTCTGTCTTGACCTTCTGATTATTTAAATAATTAATTTTTTTATTAATTTATTTTAATATAATTGGAAGAATATTCGTTCTTCTGAAGGAGTATTTGAGTTATTCTTTTTTTGGCAGTGATGATCGAATAATGTTTTATCTAATACATAAATATCTTCTAATGTTTGAATGCTGAGATTGGAGTAACTTGGGCTGTGGTCAAATCAATTGGTACAAAGAGTGGGTGAAATGGATCCCACCTCTAGAAGGCTGGGTACAAACTCATCTGTGATGGCGTTGTCAGAAATCATGCATGGCTCAGACCAAAAAAATCAAAAATAAAAATCATGCAAGGCTATATATGGTTCTTTGACAATGGGATTTCTAATACTCACGCTTGTCCTTGGTAGTCCCGTAGGGGAAATAGAGTTAACAGCACATGTAATGGAATTTACACCATCTTTATTTGTTTAAAATTTATTTAAGTAATAAAATATATATGAAACAAATGTTTAACCTTTGTTACTAATTTTTTGAACAATAAAATTGTCAAAAAGCAATTTGTGTGTCAATAAACATTTTTCAAAAAATATTTATGCTGGATGAATAAGGAGATGAGAAAGAGAAATGGTTTTTGTGTTGTGTTGTGTGTCTTTACATGTAATAATATGCTTGATATTTATAAAGTGAAAGATGCTATCCATTCCATGGAGATAAAAATAATATCATTGTCTCGGTGATGTTTATAACATCAGGCAACCATGTAGTTGATGGGTTGGTAACTAAACATGGCTTCATATTTTATCTTCTTGTCCCCTTTTTATTTTTGTAGATAGGCCTTGAGCCCCTTAAATTCCAGAAAAGACCAAAATTTTAGGCCCATATCTCAAAAAGAGTGTATTAGTATTAGGAAAACTCACAGGCTAGCTGGAACAGAGCAAGAGTAAATAGCTACAATAACGATGATATTGTTTAATAATGTTTATAAATAATTTTTTTTAATCAAACATCATATAATTCACACAAGAAAATATCAAATATTTACAAGTTTTCACTTCGTTTTGCGGAATTGTTTCTTTTGGGTCATTTCTTATGGCCTTTTCAGCGTTTTGGGCCCTATGATTACAACTTAAGAATATAAGTGGTGAATTTAGGTAGACCAAAAATATGGAATGTTGCTTGGTACCTTATGAGGAATCAATATCGACCATATTCTAACAAGACAATTCAATATATGTGTGACTACTGGATATAACTACACATTACGATGCAAAACCGAGATTGGATGATGAGCCTAGTCCAATTTTCACTCCCAATATGATTTGACCACCACATTAATAGTTAAAATGCTATTCATGAGGTCTTTATTCCTTGTTCAAGATGGTGTTTTGCTTTACATAGATTAGGATACGGCCAAACAAATAAAGCTGATTAATTACGCAAATGATGGGCGAGAGAATCCACTAAGCTACCGATTGCTAAGAATCTCTTTTTCGTCACACGATTGCTTTAAGTGGATATCACTTGTTCTTTGTTTGTCATCATCTCCTTGACTTTGACTAAGATACCACTAGATAAGAAAGATAGGGCTACAAGGATGTGAAAGAGAAGAGATTGAGGTGGTGACTCTTGAACGCTCTATCAAACTTTAGTCACTCTCTGAATCCCATTCAGCAACCCCAAGTTATAGGAAGCATGCAAAAGACAGAATCCGAGTCAATGTAACCAAACCCATCTTAAAAAGATGCCGGAGATAATTGGAACTTTTATTTATTAGGTTATTACAAGTTCATGCTCTCATGAATACAATTGCAATAAGAAAAAAGGAGAGATTTTTCCTTTAAAAGGTTGCATTACAATTTCTTCTTTTACAAAACTCAACTTATAAAAATAGCTCATACTTTTAAGAAGATCCTTCAATCTAGTTTATAAGTTTCTTTTAATTTGTTTCAGTGTGCTTTTTAGCAGAGTTTATTAAAATGGTTTTTTAATTTATTTTAACAGGTCTTATGATTAAATTTATAATATAAATTCCTACATAAATAGAGCATAATTAAATTATTTGTCCACGCTACCAGAGCACTGTACTTATTCCGGGGTTGCCTAGGACCATTCACCCTTTGGAATAATAGTAGTAGATAGCAATGATAATATTGTACTAGATGCTGGGTTTAAGAATTAAGGTCAAAGTACATAGCATGTGTAAAAGAAGATAAAATTTATGATTAAAAAGTGTTATAAAATATATCATATAAGTATACAAATAAATAAATAAATCATCTTCTATTGCTCGTTTTGCATTGTTTTGTTACATCCACAATTTTTTTCAGGACTTGACTAAGAATCTTTACCTGAAAAGGAATTGCATAGGTTCAAGGTATACATGTTTTAGGGGTTTCTTTAAACTCGTAAAGCATGTTGAATTCATTTGAACCCACGTGCTATTCCCTTTCAAATCCAACAAAGTTGAATATAAATATCGTGCTATAATAATGATACTGAAGTGGAGAATTTTACAGGGAAAACAAATAGCGGTAGCTTGTTCACTTGGTTGGTTTGTGTCATATGTGAGGTAGCAAACTTGTGTAACTTAAACATGGACTTTATGGTCTCTTTATAGTCAACGAATTTGTGTTAGTTTGTACTGCTTTTTTAATGTAAAGTTTTTATATTATAAATTCTTAATATAAATTTTTATATTAAAATTTAAATTAGATAATCTTAAATACAGATCCATTGTATTTAGGCATAACAAATGACCCAATGTCCAATGAAAATAATGTTTCCCAATGTTCGGCCTTCGTGGGTGTCACTATGTGGCAAAGAGAGCTATATATAGGCCTACAACATTTCAAAGGTAGTTGTACCATAAAGTGTTCTAGACATTTTTCACATATAAAATTTACTTGACACCATTACATTATTTATAAATTTTTAAAATCTAAATCAGCAAATATCTCATGTTATACGAGTATTGTAAACTGATAAATTTTTAAATAACACATATGAGAGAAAAAGATAAAATGGTTCAATACATAACATTTCCATTATGGGCTAATGGCATCACCCAAATGATTTAAGTTCAAAATTTGAAATATTGATTGTGACTTGAAGCAACTTTAGCCTTAGGTGGCGGCAAAAACATTATAAATAGAACAGAGACGAAAAAGAAGGTATAGGGTATAGATTGGAATTCCATTCCAAATGGGGGGAGACAGAGCATGTGTTGGAATCTGATGATAACAAGCAGTGACTAATGGCATTCACAATCACAATGACAATATCAAAATTAAAGTCTTCATCCTCATAATGCTTTGCTGTCAATGCTGATTCCATGGAATCTTCCACTACCTATAGTCTATAGATAAGAAATAGAGCTATAATACCCTTCAACTCTATCAGTATTAGACTATTAGGTCCTCTCTCTTCCCATGAATAAGTAGCAGAGACATACATAAATCACTATTCACGTTTGATGTAAACTTCCATTGATTTTGGTTCTTCTATACAATAACGTCACACCTTGAAAATTGAATCCATGCGCACTGTATGGCAATTGCAAAAGCCAGCGCTTGGAGTAATGCTTTGCTTGTGCCGTGCAGAGTGAAGAAATTTTTTTTTTAGATAAAAAAATATTTTTTAATCCAGTTAATAATATGAGAAAAACTTATGTAAATTAATGATTATTTCAATTCCTAGATAAATTTTTATTAGCATTTTTCTTCCTAAAACTCTCAAATTTCTAATTTTTTGAAAACTTCTATGAATTAAATAATTTTAATTTTTCAATCAAGTAAAATGTTTTATTTCACTTAAAATTAAGAAATTCTAAATCTTTATCGATCTTTTTAAAAATTTTAACATCACATCTAACAAAATCATCCAAATTTAATCAAAATATTTTAAATTATTCGTATCTCAATCATATGTAGACCTTTAATTATTTGAATAAAAAATAAGGACGTGAAAGTGTTTTATTAAAATTTTTGATAGACATACTTAATTGTAGCGATTAAAAAAATGAAAGTACTAAATTAATTCAAACAAAAATTAGTAAAAATTGAATATTACTTGTTATAAAATAAAAATACAACTGCGTTATTTTTTTAATTATATTATTTTTTGGCAGCGTTTTCTTTGTTAATCATCTCACTTAAAACTCTAATTTCTATTTGTAGTTAAATTAAAAAATAAATTTTTATTTATCTAACGATTTTTTTCATTTTTTTTTTGAAATAGAAACAAAGAGACACATTAATTTTTCTAATTGTTTAACTTATTTTAAAAAATCAATTGTTTAATTTTATTATTTTCAAAATGTTTATTTACTAAAAGCTTTTAAACATGCGTTAAGTTTATCTCAAATTATAATTTTAAATATTAAAAAAATTCCAACATATTTATCGAATTATAAAACCTAGCGTAATTGAATATGTTCCTTTGACAATTACCGAAGGGAAAGTAGTCACGAATCATGATGACAATCATTTCCTCAATAAACGTTAAGGTGAACCCAAAGCAAATGATTCAATAAGTATTAAGTGACAATGTGGCATATAATTACGTATTCATCTTCATTTTTACTTACAAGAAAATTTTAGTCTCATGATTCTACTTTAAGACTTTTTAACTAAGATGATCATAGTGGTGGTTATATGAAATTTGATTAAATAAATTAAATTCATCAATAGTGGCAGAAACAATGAAAAGTAGTAACAAGAAATATAAAGATAATAAAAGTAACAATAAAATAATAATAATAAATCAATAATAATTCTAATAATAATAACAAAAATAAAATTATATTATCAGTATTAATAGTAATAATAGATACAATAATAATTATAATAGGAGTAACAAAAAGAACATAGACACTTGTAGAAGAGTTAGATCAAGAATTGTGATTTAGAGAATATAAATTAAGAATTAAGAATTATGATTTTAATTGTATTATAATTATAAAAAAAAAGTGTTGATTTTGATGGGAAAAAATAAAGAAAAAAATATGTAAAATTCTGAAGAGAATGAATGGGAAAAACTCAATTTTATTGAATAACAAGAATAAATTTATAATGACTCAAAGAAATATAAACTAATTATGTAATTAATTTAAATAAAAATTAAATTATTCTTAAAATGTACAAACTTTTTATTAACTATAATACTGATTTTATAAATTAAGATTACAAAAAAAATAACTGAAAATAGTTTTAAAAGCATATTATTAACAAAAGGAAGCCTAAAATTAATAATTTGATTTCTACAAAGACTTTCAAATGTTATAATTAAAACTCTGAAGTCAATTCTATGTCTATTATTTTCGTGTATCAAATGAATACTTAATGTTTTCTCTTAAAAATTAGTTTATTTACATTTAAATTTTAATAAATTAAAATTACAATATACTTTAAATTAATCAATGATAAAATATCTTCATTTACCCACTTTTTAGAAACATTTTAAAAGAGTTTTATTTTTTCTCCTTTACTCTTTCTTTCGAAAAAGCTATGATCACAAAAAGTGTATGTATTCTCCTTTCAAATAATGGACTTATAACAAATCCTAATAATTAAACCAATTACGGAAATGATTAATAGGTCCAAATCCCAGAAACTTTGTGAGACCCACATAGTAGAATTGAAATCAGTAGCTTGAAAAGAAAGAAGGAATCCAAATCAGTAAAGTAACGATTAATTGGTAGTCATGCTTCTGCAGCAAAAATGATAACGGATGCCAAACATGATGAAGGAGATAAAGTTTGCATAGACTACTATGTTATGGTGTCTCCAAAACTAAGCCACCTAACCTATATCCTATACATAGCATACATAGACGAATTATAAAAATGAAGGCCAAGTCATTTTGTCACTAAGAACTTTGAACTGCATCTCAACTTGTAGCAAGAACCAATCATATTGTTGCCTTGGCATTCATATACCTGCACTCGCCATTGCTCTAATAATAACTCAGAAATGGGAATTGAGTACTTTATATAATGCTAAGTGACTTTGGAATTGAGAATGGAATGCCCATACTCGCTAGAAGTTCCGTGCCCAGCATTCATAATTCTTGGTCCTACGTGCATGATTATATCTCATTGCATATTTTTTAAACCACTTTGAATAATTATCATAGTTTCATGGACGAAACTTAAATTCATTTGTTCGTTGATACACTATTACATATTTAAAATTTAACCATTATAAAGTAATACAATTTAAATAGCTTACAAAACGTATTGATTTTAAAAAATTATATTGTATATAATATAGACAAAGTTTTTCTTTCCAATTAGATGTATGATTGAACCCATTAAATAATTTTAATTGTGGGGACTAAAGACCATAAGTATGTCCTAGGATGCTTGTTTCCAGTACTAATATAAAGTTGATTCCTAAGACGGAAAGGTGGGGGAAAAAATACAAAGGTTTAGCCATAAAAGCAAAGTTTGCACCATACGTACAAATGTTAAGGTATAAATTTCAAAAAGAAGCTTTTAGAGATAAGAAAAAGTCAAATAATTAAACTAAATATTTTCCTTTACATTCATTAATTTCAAGTTAAATAATGGGCTTGTGTCATAGATGATTTTTACTTGGCTGCACAAACACAACCTGTGGTGGTGGCATACAGCATGCGAAGTATCAAAACTTATGATATTGATATGATTTGAAACGTAGTGGTGCTTGCGATTTATTATAATTGCAGGACAATTCCTTATCTCATTACATGGACCTAAACAGAAGGACAAATGTTGAACATCAAATAACCCAAGAAAATAAGCAAAAGAAAATTCAGAAAATTTCAGAAACTCCAACTGGCGTACGTGTTGATTTGAATTGACGCCACGCTTAGCCACCGTACGTGTTTCAGTATGGATTGTCTTGACCCCTTTAGCTGAAAGAAAAATATATTTTAGAATGCGTATATATAAAATGAGTCAATAAATAAATAAATATAAATTATAACATACGATATATTCATTTTGAATAACTTAAACAACAAAACTATGACAAAAACTTTGCGGAAACTGTAGATATGGTTGAAAATTTTTACCTTCAAATGCACTATACCTAACCTACTAATAATTGTCACGGACAAGTGATAAAGCTTCGAAGATGTGCATGCATAATTGTTCATAATTCATCTGCCACACATTTGTGGTTGTGGAGGATAAGAACCTCCCTTGCATAATAGTTTAGGCTTTTCCTCTCTACAAATAAAAAGCAAAAATAAGTCAGAAACTTTCTGATATCTACCCTTTAAATTATTTATTTATGTTATTAATTATATGTAGGTTTCAAATAAAATAATTATGTTATCTCTTAATTTAACTCTCAAAGTATTTCTCAGATCATCTAATGTTATTTTTTCATTTTACAATTCTTTCACTTACAGGGCAGATTTCTTACACACACACACACACACTATGTATCTTGGTATTTCTCTCAATTCTTGTGTTTTGTTGTGTTCTGAGTCTTACGTACGTTTGTCTCCATTTTCTTTTTGGTGTAAGTTTTTTCAATTTCTTTCGACCCTTACTGATGTAAGCTGGGCTAATATCTTGTTAGTTAACATTTAAGAACTTTGTCCTAAATTAAGACAAGTAATTAACTTATTTATATATGTTGAGATTTTATTAGATTTGATTTGTCATTTATTAGAATAAGTTAGTTTATTGCTTTATCTTTTTGGATTTGTTTAGAGTTGATTTGATTTAGTTAGTTATTGATTATGATTGAGCTTTACTAATTTGTATTAAGGGTGTTTGTGATTTGGAGGAGAAAAAAATTATCTAATTTGATCATATATTCGAGTTGTTGTTTAGTTTAAATTAGTTTGAGGATAAAACTAAGTAAAATATAGATTTTAATTTTTAAAGTTGAATTTAAATAACTAATAATAATAAAAATTTATATAAAAAATTAAATAATTTCCTTGAAAATCATGAATAGAGCATTATATATCTTTCCACATGTAAAACAATTATTGCTATTAATTTAATATTAATAGATGACAAGTTTAGTAATTTATTTAAAAAAGATATATATATTTTTAATTTTTAAGATATTAAAAAAATTATAACTGTTAATTTTTAAAAAAAGTATATAGTATTTTTCTTAAATTTATATATACTAAAAAATTATTATTATTATTATTATTATTATTATTATTAATAAAATAATTATTACTTCTAAATGCTTAAACATAAACTCAAAAATTAAAGTGACCAAAATTTTAGTAACTAATTTTTTTATAATAAAAGTCAAATATATAATAAATATTAAATTGCAACATCAATCAAATAAATTGTCTTAAAGGAATAAAAAAAATAAGAAAGGAATAAAAAAAATATGAAAATATTATTACTATTAATAAAATAAAATATCAACATTACCTTAAAGGGCATACATGCATTACTTGATGATATGAGGTTCTCTTTACAAAGGTCATTAAAACTGTCTAGAGATTCATAAATTGTCTTCCATTATAGGCTCAAAAGAAAATAGGAATAGGATAATGCTCAATTATGTAAAAATCAATATGTTGGATAGCCATGCAAATTAATTAATTACCAAATTGAATCAAATTATGAGTCAAGAGTAAGAGAAAAAGAGAAGAGAGAAGGTCCCTCCACCCACTAAGCATGCTAATTTAGTTCATTGATAATGAAATCTAATGGGATATTATTGATAGAGATCAACCACAAAAGATCCAATGCAACATCCTTTTTGACTGATAAAAGAGTAGTAGTTCACCAAATTCTTTTCTAAACAACTCATTTTGACAAAGTTATTTTCTCTCCTTTCGAAAACAAAGATTTTTAACTATTTCCATAATATAGGAATAGTTATTAAAGGCCCACTAACAATCTAATAGGATACCTGCAATTGTTTAGCTTCTGTTTATTTAACACTTGGTTTGATTTGAGTTCTATATCATACATGTTACTGTACAGCTGATTTGTATATTGGAACGATATTGAAAAATAGTTAAACACATACAAATCCTTTATTAAAAAAAATTCAATTATAAACGTATGGACAATTATATTCTCAGCAAACCAAAATCATTATTTAAGCAATGGAAATATAATTACAAATACTAACGTAAGATCAACTTGATATTCTTTTGGCAGCGGAGGCGTCTACTTCATGAAGATAATCAACAACATGCTGCTCTAAGGTTGATGATCACAGTTTCAAAGTATAATTAAATTAAAACTGACATCCTTATTCGTCTTTAACTAAAATTTACGTTTCCTTTAAATATACAGTCAAATACACCTGTTTAAATACTAATGTATATGTTTGATCTATGATATAAATTATTTAAATGAAAATTTATATCATGATTATGCGGTGTGTATTCACAGAAATACTTATATATTTAATAACTTTTTATGTCATAATTATATAGAAAATGTTAGGTATATTATTAAATACGAATATTTTAAAATGCATATATATATAAAAAAGATTCAAATAACGAAAATCTAATTCTATGTGTATGGTCTTCCACAAATGAGATTTGTCACAGTCACACAACACAAATCTCTGAAAATTATTACTATTCTGCTGATACATTCTCACCAACCATTTTAAAAAGTCTTGAGTGAAGAGGAAACAAAAACGAACACACAGCGAAGACAAAAAAGAAAAGAGGGTACAAATGCACACTAAAAAGAGAACCAAAATCTCTCTGTCTCACTCTCAGTGACTGTCAATAATAATAATAATAAACCACACAATTAACACGCATTTCTTCTTTTGCCAATTGCCTTTGGTTTCTTTCTCAACACAGAGCAGTTTCAACAAGCAATCTTATTATTACCCTCTCTCTCAGCTCTCAGGTGTACCCTGTACATGCATTGAAATTGCTATCTTCTTCTGCCAATTCCTCGTGCATTTAAGACCCTAAACTGAACAAAGCTTAAAAGCAGTTTGATGGGTAACGCAAAAGTACACTAAAGTTCATTTATTTAAGGCTCTGTCAAGTGGGAGTTTTGAAGCTCACAATTATGAAACCTTATCACCTGAGTCTCAGTGTCTAGTAGTAAAGTAAGCCGCAAGAACTGCCCCATAAGGTGGCGCTGTTCTCTTGTTTCAGAAGGAAGAAAGAAACAAAAACACGAGATAAGCACACCAGGCTGTCTTGTTTTGGAAGCAGTTACAAGGAACCTTCCCTTATTTGCTACCACTTTAAATATATCTGCTTTCCTCTCCCTTCTCAGTTATAATAACTAAATCCTCAATTGATCACAACACTAAGCAACATTCTTGCTCTTTTTGTTGTTTTCTTCCACTGTTTGGTATGTCTCTTTCAAACTCTAAAGTCTATTCTCTTGTCAGTTTTTATCTGGTTTTAGTTTAGTTCCTAACTCACTGTTTGTTTGTGTGTTTTCATATTCAAAAGAAAAGAAAATGTTGCCTCAGAAGCAAGCTGAAGAAGCCATGATGTCAAGCCTCACCCAGATTGAGCTTGAAGAGGAAGAGGAAGTCAAAGGAGAGAGCTCACATATTAGCTTAAAAAATATTCTCTGGCATGGTGGTTCTGCCTATGATGCTTGGTTCAGCTGTGCCTCTAATCAGGTAACAATATATGAGTCTACATAGAAATGCCATTCTAAATTGGTAATGAGTTTTGGGTTTCTTTTAAATCATGAGAAAGTAAGAAAAATTGTTTCTTTTTTTATTTGTGGTCTTTGGGTTGTGCAGGTTGCTCAGGTTCTGTTGACTCTGCCTTACTCATTCTCTCAACTGGGAATGCTTTCAGGCATCATATTCCAAATCCTCTATGGCCTGCTTGGTAGTTGGACTGCTTATTTAATTAGCATTCTGTACATTGAGTACAGAAGCCGGAAAGAGAAAGAGAATGTCAGCTTCAAAAACCATGTCATTCAGGTTAGATATCCAAGGAAACTAGACAATAATTGAAAACCATTTTTTCTTTTTTCTTTTTTCTTTTTAAAATTTTATTTCCACCTTATGTAAATTATTATTTTCACTTTGAATATGGAACAATGTTCATGTTTTGATTTCAATTTTTGCAGTGGTTTGAAGTGTTGGAAGGTTTACTGGGTCCATACTGGAAAGCTGCTGGATTGGCCTTCAACTGCACTTTTCTCCTCTTTGGATCTGTTATCCAGCTTATAGCCTGTGCAAGGTCTCAATTTCATGATGACCCTTGTATATTTGATTAATAACGTGTTTGGTTTCAATTTTAAACAATCATGTATTCATATTTACCTCAGAACACTGCTAATTATAACTTCTACATAACTTTCACATTTATAAATGAAAGAGTATGCTCATTTACTAAATTGTTTTGGGGGATATTATGGTATTTTGCAGTAACATTTACTACATAAATGACCACTTGGACAAGAGGACTTGGACCTACATTTTTGGAGCATGCTGTGCCACCACAGTGTTCATTCCATCATTCCACAACTACCGGATTTGGTCCTTTATTGGGCTTGGCATGACCACATACACTGCTTGGTATTTGACCATTGCAGCACTTGTTCATGGCCAGGTAAGCAACAACAACGGTCTTAATTATTTTTCTTTGGTTGGGTTTCTCTCCTTTGAAATTAATAGTTTCATCTAATTCTAAACTGTTTTTTACTTGTAGGTTGAAAATGTGACCCATTCGGGCCCAAACACGTTGGTTTTGTATTTCACAGGCGCCACCAACATACTATACACTTTCGGCGGGCACGCCGTCACAGTGTATGTCCTTTTTATAATATTTTGCTTACTAAGTTGGACAAAACAATCATCATATTGTTCTTTCTTTATTGTCTAGGACAGACATCATAGATAATTGGAGAATTTCATTGCACGGTCCCTTTCTTCAATTGCAGCTTTTTCTTTCATTCTTATGCCCCCTCGGAAATAAGACAAACAGCATATCTGGCACTTTTGAACTACCATTACGTTAGTGTCTTGGCTTATGGTTATACTCTGTCATTAGCAATAAAAAATTTCAAACCCAAATTCAACTTTTGTTATTTTTATTCAGTGTGAAGCTCTGTTTGCGGTGCCCAGATTTTGCTTTTCCCCTTGAAGACTCCCTCAATTTGATATATTTTTTTTATCTATAAAATAATAAGATAGCGACATTTTATACCCCAAGATATATCCTAGTTGTTTATTTTACTATCTCCCAAGTGAAAGAAAAAAGTAATGCTAGAGACACAAAAAGTTGGAACATAGATGCACACATCGATTATGTTTGTTTGTCCTCTAGCATTATCCACAAGGAAAATTGTTTGATAGTCCAAGAGGATAAATAGTGCCAAGAAGCGTGTGTTTACAGTTTGGCATTAAAATCCATTCTTGATCTTAGAAATTCTCAAATGGGACAGCTTCTTTCCTTTTAGTGTAATTCATTCTTTTTGTCTAAAAAATAAATATTAAGTAGAGAAACATATGGTACAAAGAAGCCAAAACGGTTCTTTCACATTTACTTATGCAGGGGTGACAAAACCAACTTTACTCCTGATTTTGACAGTGGAGCCTATATATGTATATGGATCATTTTTTATATTTAAGTTTTAGTAAACACTAAAACATGGCAATATGATATGTGAAATGCAGGGAAATCATGCATGCAATGTGGAAGCCTCAGAAGTTCAAATATATATATCTTTATGCAACCCTATATGTGTTCACCCTCACAATACCATCTGCTACTGCCGTTTACTGGGCCTTTGGTGACCAACTTCTGAATCATTCCAATGCCTTCTCACTCCTCCCCCGCTCTGGCTGGCGTGACACCGGTGTCATTCTCATGCTCATTCACCAGGTCCATTACAGTTTTCCACCCTTCACCATTACTAATTGCTAAAAATATTAACCATTCAATAAATGTTTTTTATTAAAAATTATAACATTTAGTTACATTAATAGATTAAATTATTACTAAGCATGACAGCTTATTATATACAATTCTTATTACCTACCTACATTGAATACCGAATTAAAAGTATGTTGTTAGCTACTAACTGATATGTTCCTTGGTACGTAACTGACAGTTCATAACGTTCGGGTTTGCTTGTACGCCATTATATTTCGTGTGGGAGAAAGTGATAGGAATGCATGACACAAAGAGCATATGTTTAAGGGCTGTGGCCCGGTTACCTGTGGTGATACCAATATGGTTTTTGGCAATTATTTTCCCATTTTTTGGGCCCATTAATTCAGCTGTGGGGGCCCTTTTGGTCAGCTTCACCGTTTACATCATCCCTGCTTCGGCCCATATGCTGACTTACAAATCTGCCTCCGCAAGACAGGTAAACGGTCCAATCTCTGCACATCTCATTTTAATATCTTTCTTTCTTTTTTCTGTTCATATTTCATAACATAGTAATAGCAGCAGTAATGTTTATCTTTGGTCCCCAATTGCTCATAATGTTCTTAAAAAACTCTTTGTGTGGTGTGATGTACATATTTGAGGATATGATTCCGGTTTTGTGATTTAACTTGGAAGTGACTTCTAATGTCCCGGGTAGTGTTAGTCATAGTCCCACTAGTTATAGTAATTATTAGAAGTTAGAATTTGAAAATTTATGAGACAAGATGAGGTTGGTGCCATTTCTTTGTCAATTGTCATTTAGTTATTTGCTATAGTCAATAGTCATACTACCATTGGTAACTGTTCTAATCACATATCAACAATGAAGCTACCTAACGCTCTTAGTGATCCTACATAGTACTCACCTTAATAGTCCTATTTATAAATTATTACCAAGTTATTAATGTGAGTTGACATTATTTGTTGCATATGAACAGTTCAAAGCTTATTTTCTTCTATTAATTTTGGGTATGGTCTTTTAAACAGAATGCCGTGGAGAAATTGCCCTTCTTTATCCCTAACTGGACAGTGATGTACGTGGTGAATGCGTTTGTGGTGGTCTGGGTTCTAGTTGTGGGCTTTGGATTTGGAGGATGGGCCAGTATGACAAACTTCATCAAGCAAGTTGACACATTTGGATTGTTTGCCAAGTGTTACCAATGCCCCCCAAAAGTCCTTCCCTCCAACCACACCTTACATCACTGAAAATTATGATCCTTAATTTGTATATAGGGTGGCATCACCATCTCCCCCTTGTGTGGTGGTGTGTGCTGTATTATCCCTATTCTTTTTTCTTGTTTAATCTTCATATAGACACACAACTGTGAACGCCCATGTTCCCTTATGTAGCAAGGCAATATTGTTTTTTCTTAATCATTTTGGTTTATCATCATAAACATCACTCTCTAGCTAGCCTAGCTAGGAAATGATGTTTGGCAAAAGCAACATCAAGTAAAGCCTACACAAGTTTCTATTATAGCTTCAATTTTTAACAAGACTATGCAATCATTTTTCGCTATTTCATGTCCATCATTATAGCTATAACTTTAGGCCATAGTGTTGTGCATGATTTTGCGTGGAACCTACTCGTGCTATATCTAATGTAAGCAAAATTCAACAAGGACTTAAAATTTGATTAAAAGTTTTAAAATCGTAATTAGAGTAGTATATGGAGGACTTTAAAGTCCTATTTTTCACCTTGTTGTAAAATCACGTTATTGCTCATCAAAAATATCTTCAAACGTCTTTTCCTACTCTATGCGAGATGGAGAGGCGTTTAACTCATTTTATTTTGACGCAAATCAAGCATAATCACTTAAAATGAGAAACTTTTTCTTGTTAAATTTCAACGCACGCTTCAATTGATTGACAATGATAGATTATATTGTTTTACTCGTCACGGAAATGCTATCACGTTATCACCAAACAAATTGACCTCTTACAACATATGACATATCAAACCTAAATACATAAAATACACAACATAAAACGAAAAGCCGAACATGGAATGCATTCATAAGTCATAACCCAACAGGAACACGAGAGAAAGCACTTTGCAGATTACTTTTAAGTTTTAACTACGAAATTTTGTTATCTTTCTCTCTGCAAACAAATTCGAATTTTGCGATGACCATTTGTAAATAAAGGTACGTGTAAAAGTCTCAGTTGCTTAAATTAACAAACTATCTTACAAATCTAGAAGGGTTTCACAGATGAATCATTTTCAAGCAAAACAAAGCACATACACGTAAATTGAGAGTATAGCTGTTATTTTACTCCCAAATATTTTACTTTTCCTATATATTTTAAGCTTTATATCATTTGAGGATTTTAATGAACTGATTATATAGATTTGAATGTAGCACGTTATTGGTATGACTTCTTTTCAGTGAGATGTTTCTTATAAGTTTGAAAGAGGTTATCTAATCGCTTATTTCAACTTCAAATATATGTTGGTGAATCACCTTCTGGAGTTTTAAAATAAATAAATAAATGTGCAAATTTAGGGTACAGTTTCAACTAAAATCCCTCAGGCTACCACTACAACAACAATTTCAACTATACTACCATTAAAAGGAAAAAAAAAAAAAACTGGATTTAAATGCGTAAGTTCAATAATAAAATTATGACTTCCTCTGTGCTTTTCAGCTTGTGATTGTTTTCAGTGTTAAATAAATAAACCAGAAAACTGAAAAATGATTATTTTTAAAAAAATGTACTTTTTCATTAAAAAAAAAAAAAAGTTCTAAGACTTGCTTCCAAATTATAAGTTTAAAAACTGAAAAACTATTCCTGTTTTCAACACAACTTTTCAGAATGATCATCTTCAAATAAAATTTGTAGTTTTTATGCTTTGAAAAACCTTTTTCTGGAAACTGTAAACAAACAGACCCTTAATTAGCTGTTGTCTTTTTCTCTTTTTTGTCAATATCCTTTTCTCTTCTGGAAGTGTTCGTTGTTGGACCTAAACTTGGGTCGGAGATGGAGCCTCCACTTACTTTTGGGCTTCAACTCAAGAGCCCTCCCAATATGTCGTTGACAAAAAGGAGTCCCAAATTAGTAAAAACCTTGTTTGGATCTTTCAATGACCATTTTTTGTATACAGTCTAATAAAGCTTTTTATTTTTTCACATCTCCCATTTCTGTTTTTAAATACACTTTGAAAGTGATTTATAAATTAATTAACATTTCAAATATTTCATTCTAATTCTTTCTAAATTATATTTTTGAAACAATATTAAACCCTTCATTAAATTAAATTTATTGACAGAAAAGAGGGAAGGAATAAAATATATTCCCCTAACCAAAACACTATCCATTAGTGAACAGAGATTAATGAAGTAGAAGGGGTGTATATAAATAAAAAGACTAAAAATAATTTAGTAATGTTATTTTTTAGTTATAATTTTTTTTTAACAATTCAATAAAAATGGGGAAAAAAAGAAGAAGAAGAAATTGCAGCTCTTACTATGAGCACTGAAATAAATGCATGGCTCCATATTTCAGCTTAACCAAACATGAAAAATGTAAAGAATCGATACAGCTTCCTTCCTTGCAATTTCAACCTTCCCTGATTGGGTGAAAGCAAACACAGAGTGTAATAATCAAAACTAACCCAGTGGACCAACCCACTATTCAATGAGAAAATTATCATAATATAGCTCCCTTATTACTAAACATCAAGCATGAATGCATGGCCCAGATACAGTTCATATTTGTATCGTTACACCCATGTTTTGGACCACCCATGATCCACCCTTCAATAACTTAATTTTTTGTACTTTTTAGATTTGGAGGTTCACTATGGGAGTCTCAAAAAAAAGGGTTCTAAAGTTCTAAAAATCTGAAAATAATTTCTCGTTATGTCATCAAGCATTTTTTAAGTGTTAATTTCTCAATAATTGATGAAGTATTCACCTAGTAATATTGACACACACACACACACACAAATGTAGTAATGTTAGTACGCAGTTATATCTGAATTCTCATAATTGCAAGTACAAACATGACACGTTCTTGAAGTAACTTGACCAAAATCAATTTTGTTAATATCTACTTTTAAGTATTAAAATGTGATAAAAAGAGCTATCAAAATTTCAATACTTTAAGTCATCGTTATATTAATTGATAGAAAAATGTTTTAGCCTGATACGTAGTAAGAATTTTAAATAGTGAATAAAATAATAAAGGTTCTTTTATAATTGAAGTACTAAACTAAGGATAGCATGAAAAAAGGCAAGGAAAAATGTTTATAAACCGCCCAAGTTTATGGTTAAAAGACTATTCCATTTGATTGAATAAAATTGCCATTTTTTAAGTTATCTGTGTTAACAAATAAAAGTTCTTCCAATAAATTCATAATGCTGAGCATATTTTTATTTGTTGCTTCACTAATACACAGTTCCGTATTTTATTTTTCTTATTTGGCAAAACCGCTTGCTACTGTTTCCGTGATTGAGTAGCAAGTTGAATAAACGCTTCTTAGCAATTTAATTAAAAAAAAAACATGTAAAATACTTTTAAATTTTTAAAATTTTAAAAAAATGACAACCATCAATTTAAAAACACATATAATACTCTACTAACATGTACTTTATTTTTTTTGCGTCACGTGTAAAATAACGTGCGATATTAAGTCATTTTCTAATTAAACAATAATATACAGATTAACTATCGTTAATCACAATTACTAAAAAATGATTGAAGACATTACACATAACATGATGATCGCACTTTTCTTTTGCTTTTTATTCCCTTGCACGTGAAGAAAGTAAGAGACCTTTGTATGGGGCGCAAGCGAATGCTTACTAATTAATAAAGTCTTGACTATTAAAACTTACTAATGAGTAAAAAGTCCATTAAAAATTCCAAAAAATATTTAAAAAGTTAATCAAGATATATTCAAATAAGGGAGTCATTTAATCTTCTTTTAAATAATTGTAGTCATTGAACTTAATTAAACTTGAGATTACAGATTAAGTTTTTTTCATTATTCAAAACAGTTACACTTATTAAAATGCAGGCTTAATACTATAACCTAAGGTGAAGATGAATGTTGGCAATATTTAAAGAGTATGATTTACTGCTTTTTTCAAGACAAAACAATTTTGTATTAATTAATTAATGTGTGGAATAATATATATTTTTAGTTTAAATCACGTATTTTATTTATAAGAGATTGTTTTATTTGTTTTAGTTTTTCTTCTACACGTTTATGCAATTGTAATTGTAATTCACACTTTTTATTTCTTAACTTCTAGCTTGGGACAAGACACCAAATAATCAATGTTAGATCGTACGGTAATTATTGTAAACGACAAATCATGCGTTCGTTTTCTTGTGCACTTTTGTGTAATTGTAATTCACACTTCTTATTTACAATCAATAGATTCTCGCAATCTTGGTTTGGTAATATGTGTAGTGATAATACCAATTAAAGCACTGTCATTGAGTAAATAAAAATAAAATGAACTATTAATTAGATTTTATTTTATGTTTTATTTTTATTACTTTTGACTTTAAATTTGTTAAGAAAGTTTTATGGCTCTATAATTTTAAATGAACAATAATAATTTAAATGGTAAAAGGTTAATTATTTCAATAAAAATTAAAATTATTGGGAAAGAAACGTGTTGACGTCTTTATCAGCGAAAATATTATTTAACACGTTTCTTTTACTAACTTTTTTATTAATAACAAAATTTCAATTTGATTATAATTGGAACTGGATAAATTTATTTAAAGTAAATTCAAATCTAAACAATTTGTAATGATCCCAATTGATTATTTGACATAACCAATTACTGTTTTTTTTTTACTTCAATTTTAAGAATTTTTTTAGAAGCAAGTTTTTAGATTTTATGTGTATGCGTATTTAAATAAACGACGGATTAACATGATAAAATTATATCTATATATTATAAAAAATTGCTAAAAATGTGAATTAATTGTCATCTAATTTATAATATTGCATTTGAATTTCGTCATTAATATTAAATTCTGAAAAAAAAGGTTTATTATTGATAGTGGAATAAAAAAAAAGAAAAATAAAATTGACTTAGAACATCTATCGTCGAGACAAATAAAATACTTTAAGATCGTTGTTTCACTTTCACAGAACAGAGCCATAAAGTGACACGTCCCCGCGTGAAACGCATGTGTTTATAGTTACATAAAAAGACGTCCAGTGTATGTTAATATAATAATATCAACCTGGAAATACTAACAATATACCTTTTAATATTAATTAAAATTTATTAAAAATTTAAAATATATAAAATAAAATTATTAATTTAAAAGTGAAAAGAAAATGAAATACACAATTTTTATAATTTTAATTAATAATAAAAAATATATTACAAATATATAAAAAGGATGTTAAGGTTGATAAAAAGAATTCATAACAAACATTGAAAATTTATTAAAATTTATAATTATCATTGACTAATTTGAGTAAAATTAGGTAAATTTATTTAAAAGGATATATTATTTTATCAAGTTTCAGTTTAATATATAATTTAAATTTAAATTAAAACGAATTCAAAGAAAAAATTATTGTGTGGTTTATCCCTTTGTGTTTTTGAAATTATATGTGTGGAGCAGATTGCAAACTTGAAAAGGAGTGTACCAATCTCCGCATAGCCCGTAGCCGTACACTGAATTCAGATTCCGTGATTTTTTCAGAGGCTTCACAATGTTTGAATATCTTTCTATTCTTTTCTTTCTCTCTCTCTCTCTTTCAAGTATTGAGTAAGAAAATAAAATAAAATAATGTTAGTGTATTAAAATTCTTTTTTAACAGGTTTTCCTAAAACATTCTTTGCTAATTTAATTAATCTTTTTAAAATATTGATTAACAATATTTTTAAAAAATATATTAATTATTAATTTTCTTATGATAAAATATTTTTTAGAAAATTTCATTTATTTAAAAAAACACAATCGTGAGTTTATTTAAATATTTAAAAAGATATGAATCAATGTGATAAATGATACATTCTTAAAAATTAAATGTTTTGCTTTTTTAAAATAAAATAAATCATTAAAGTGAATTATCTTAACTATTAAATACATAAATTAACCAGTAAGAATTTTTTTACTTTAATTATAAATTTAAAAATAAATATAATTATATTGGATGTTTAAAATTAAAATTCTATCATTCACGGTAATTTGGAAAAAAAACTTATTGATAAAAAATAATTTTAAATATTTAAAAGTATTTTAATAAAAATATAATTTAAATAAATAATTGAAATATAATTTAAATAAATTACTATATTTAAATATGTATAAAAATTATAAAATAAAATTATTCTATACACACATGTTACTCCACAATTACCGAAGTTGTTCAGAAAGGAGATGACAGTGAGTCAGGGACCCACCATCATTAAGCACGAACTTCACGTGATTCAATTAAAAAATGGTAAAATTAACGGTTTAATTGTACAATCCACTTACCTAATATTAATATTTATTACATTTTTTTTATTATTAATGAGATCTACCAAATAACCCAAAAAAAAAGAGTGAACCTAGACAGAAAACATGCTGTATTCATAATTTATCATTTGTTTTACTATTCATGCTTACAGTTAAGTAATTACCATTTTTAATATAAATTATATTTCGGTATTTAAATTTATTCTTAAAAATAAATTTAATAAAATAATATTTTTTATTTGTAGTTAAATAAATCGAAGACTTAACATTAATTTATCATCTAATTATTTAAAAAAATATCATCTAATTATTGATAATAAAAAAATACTTGTGTACAATGAAAACTTTCAATGCATTTCTGTAACATATTATTTGAGTTGATAATTTATTCAATGCTTTTATTTTATTTTTTTGACAATTTGGATGAGTCATTTGAAACGGCTAACTCAAAATGACAAAGTGATTAAAAAATATTTTTTAACTATAAAAATTAAAAGATAGCGTAGCAATAAATTACACGAGGTATGAATAACATAATAAAAGTGATATTGAGATGTTTTGGATAAAAGATTATAATATTTATTCTTACATGTATTTAAAAAAAAAAATATTGTGAACTCATATTCACAAAAGTAACTATTTAAGTGTTTAAGTCATAATTTTACGGGTATTTGTACACTTATGTTTAATTTTTTTACCTGTATCTTAATTAAATTAAATATTTCGGTTGTTTTGTTTTGACGAGCCAATGAAGTAAACATGTCATTTAACAGATAAGTTAATTGAGAAAAAATAATAATATAGAAACATCTATTAAAAATATAATGTTTAACTTATTCATAATTATTTAACGATTTTTATATTATATGTAAAATGATTTTTTAAACATGTTTAAAAAGTACATAATAAAAAATAATGGATTTTAAAAAAAAAAAAACAACATTTAAGACATTTTTATGATGTTATGTAATTTTAAATAATATTTTTTATTTATAAATTCTTACTGTATATCCATGAATATACGTTTAAAATATTTCACTTTTAAAACGACAATTGAAATAATTTAACTAAATTCAAATTTTAACGGTAACTAGTTACAAAGGGAAACTTTGATTTACAGTTAATATAATACTAAAATATTACATTTGTCTCTGTTTGTCTATTTAAACGAATAAGGAATTTTTTTTATTTCTATAAAATTTTAAGGTAATATTAATTATTATTATTTTTACTCTTTTGACTATTGATAATTTTGAATTATAATAAATAAAATATTGAATAATCCTAAGAAAGAGATATATTAATAAAGAGTATATTAAAAAAATATCGAATAGTTAAATAGATATGAATGAAGGTGGTAATTTTTAAAGGAACTTAATTTATTTATTTTTACATAAAAACAATAACCATTATGTTAAAGTGTTGATTAAAGAATTTAAATTAAAAATTTATTCTTAAAAAATGTTATTAACATCTCTCATGGTTTTTGATATACCTTGCTTTGTTTTTTTTTTTTATATAATAATCAATTTCAATTTCTTGCTTATACTCTATTTTGATATAAATAAAACCTAACTATACTTTTTAAAATGTTTTTAGTATTATATTTCAATTAATTTTTAAATAAAACATGAACATTTAATGTTACGATTTATTCAACACATGTCTAAAAATACACGATAAAAAATTAGTATATAGTATGTTTTTATTAACATTTATAATATTTAATATTATTAATATATTATATTAAATCCTGTACTATTGTGTATTTTTTATAAAATATTTCTATAAATAAATATTTATTATGTATTATTAACCATACATTTAAAAAAATTAGTAATATCATTAAATATTGTTAATAAATTTTTAATTAAAAATAATATAAAACCTTGAAAACTACACTTAAAATATATATATATATATATATATATATATTTATATAGATATAATAAAGAATGAAACATTTATCAACATGTATAACAAAAAGAAAACGAACACCTACTTTTTTATAATTACGTTGACATCTTAAAGAATTATCACTTGCGAATAATATAAAATATAAAGACATGTGCACAGTCGGTTTTTGTTAAAGAGATTTAAGAATCAGCCAAGTATTTAATGTTTTTTTAATTACAGAAATATGATTTTCTTAAATCGTCAAAGGTGACTTTTAATTAAAAAAATATCAGTGACAACTTTTGATATATTTTAAAAAATTTACAAGGCTTTACTATTTTTTCATTTTTTATTTCTAATATTTGTATCTATACATAGTAATTTTTAAATTTTACATTTTTGAAATTTTTTCTAAAAACATTATATTTTAGTATATATTATTTCTAAAATATTATATATATATATATATATATATATATAATAATCCAGTATTTAAATCTGGAAAAAGACATATAGTTACAATTTTCTCCATTCCTTTAAAATTTCCGAAAATGACAAACAAATGACCAAATTTTTATATTTCATATTTCCCTTTATTGGTAAACATTTCTCATAATATAATACGAATTCCCCTGGGATGCAGACACCTTATTACTCAAAGGAAAGCAAAGGTTCAATGCATAGCAGAAAATCTTATGTAACTCAATAAGATTTCAATGATGCATTGGAACTTGGAACACTTACGAAGAAAAGTGGTAGCAATATGATATTCATTCGGTGAATGTAAGAAGCTTCAAACACTACACCAAGAAGCAGTATCTGAATTCACAAAAATGCTATCTGCTACACTTCCCATGTCTCTTACGTCCACCATGTCTGCAAAAGCTTCCACAATGCAATCCCTAGGTTTCTCTCGCCGCGTGGTTCCTTCCGGCAGCCGTCTCTCGCCGGCGACACTCGCCGGAATTTCAATGGGTACCTCACTCTCAGTGGCTCCTCTCACAGTGAGATGCTCTGCACTTTCAAGCGCTTACCGTGGTAAGTGAGATGAGTGTTTGCAAAAGTGTTCTTTTGGTTTTAGCTATCTTGTTTTTCATTTTCAATTTCCCACAAGAAATTATCGGTTGAATGATTCATGGGTTGGTGTGTGTCCCTAAAGTTTTGATCTTTGCTCCATGTTTTTAACAAATTATATGATATGAGGTAAATGAGTATTTATCTGTAATCTCTTCAGAAAAATAACGAAGCATTATATTTTCACTTGTCTTCACCTTAGCCGATTTTTGTCATCTTTCCATCATTTTTCACGTGACTACTCATCACTTTTTTCTCTCTGTGTGAGTTGCAGAAATGCATAATAGAAACAGTGTCTTATTAATTTCGGATAAGTGAAGGAGTCAATGGCTAATTTTGGTGCTTCAATTCATGAGCATTTGGTTAATTGCTTTTGGGTTGTCATTGATTATAACCTTTGTTTGAATCTTTGACTAAACATGGATGATTTGCTACTTTTGCAGTTGAGGAAGGAAGAAAGTTTGCGGAGGCTTCAAAAGATGGAAACTTGATTCCGCTCTGTCAGTGCTTATTCTCTGACCAACTCACTCCCGTTCTTGCTTACCGGATTTTGGTTAAGGAAGATGACAGGGAGGCTCCGAGCTTTCTCTTTGAGTCTGCAGAGCCTAATTTCCAAGCTTCGAGTGTTGTAAGTGTGGTTTCTTAGTTTTATGATTTTGAATTTTTGAGTTCTTTGTCTGTTTATTGAAATCCAAGACTTGATTTATTGCAGGGGCGCTTTAGTGTTGTAGGAGCTCAACCAAAAATTGAAATTGTGGCAAAAGAAAATAAAGTTACAGTAATTGACCATGAATCTGGGCATTTAACTGAGGAAATTGTTGATGATCCTATGGTGATTCCCAGAAGAATCTCAGAGAGTTGGAAACCCATTCTTACCGATGAACTTCCTGATGCATTCTGTGGTAAGAGTTCTATGATCATAACACCTGAGTGTCGAGATAGGATGTTGTCAAATTATGGCTCATCTAGTTAATTTTCTGACAAACATAATCTGTATATGAAATATTGAGGTTGAATAATTTTTTATTTGATTCTCTCATTTATTTATTGAAGTGTGGATGCTATTCTATGACATGTGACGTCTGCAACAATTAACAACGTTGTGATATAAGAAAATCCTACATGTAAGGATGTGATAGTTGCGAATACATGTATGAAGCATACAACAATTATATTTTAACTCATGATCCTTTTCAAATTGTTACCTTCTTTTCAGTTTCAGAAAATGCAATTATAAATCTTGAAAATTAAAAGTGAACATTAAATTGGCATTGTCATCCAAATCTTGACTTTCTGCATTATCTGTCATTGCATTAGTTGTCATTATGTGACTTCTTATTTATTTGTGTATGCGTGTGTACATGTGCACAATTGTGTGCACGCACACGTGGGTGTGAGAGACAGAGAACTATCTTGACATATTTTCTTCATCTAATTGTTTTATCTTCCGAACTCTGACTAGTTGAAGCTGCTCTTGTAGGTGGTTGGGCAGGTTATTTCTCATATGACACAGTTCGTTATGTGGAAAAGAAAAAACTACCATTTTCAAATGCTCCAAAGGATGACAGGAACCTTGCAGACATACACCTAGGCCTCTATGATACTGTGATTGTATTTGATCATGTGGAGAAGGTACCTTTGGATGCTTCGCAAATATTGTATCAATGTTGACATGTAGTTTGGTATTTCTCACATGACAGGATTCTTGCTAGTAATGTTGACATGCAGTTCAATAATCTTTTAATTTGCAGTACAGTACACCTCTTATCATTTTAAGAAAAACTCAATTTTCAGATGCTTCATAAGCTATTCTTTTCCTTCTTATCTATTAATTGGATGTTTTCATTGAATTTGCCAAATAAAATGTTTTAATAAGTTCAATGTTCTTGTAAATGCCTTTTTTCATCTTTGAACATATAGTCATTATTTAATGGGTAGAAATCGTGAAATGACTATTAATGCGATAAGATAAATACTGAACACGGATACGGAATGCATTTGGTCATTTTAGTTGGTATTTTTATAGCTCAAGATTATCCAATTATTATGTAATTGTATTAAAATGGATGATAGTTAGGACTCATCCATAATCATAACTTCAAAATACTTCATTGTTACATGTATTTTGCTTAACAGAAAGCATATGTGATTCTTTGGGTGAGGATTGACCGGTACTCCTCGGTTGAGAGTGCTTACAAGGATGGAATGGAACAATTAGAAAAATTAGTGGCCAAATTACAAGATAGCCCACCGTAAGTCATCTGTTCAATGTTTCTCTCTGTAATGATGTGTTGTTATGATTGAATAAAAATTAATTTGAAATGAGCATTTCCTAGCCCAAGGCTGGCTCCAGGCTCTGTGGATTTGCATACACGCCATTTTGGTCCACCTTTGAAGAAGTCAAGCATGTCATGTGAAGCCTACAAGGAGGCAGTTCTTCAGGCAAAAGAACATATTAAAGCAGGGGATATTTTCCAGATTGTATTAAGTCAGAGATTTGAACGAAGAACATTTGCTGATCCATTTGAAGTTTATAGAGCACTGAGAGTTGTGAATCCAAGTCCATATATGACTTATTTGCAGGTTTATTTCTGTTTAACTTCTAAAACTGCTTTCTTCATTCAGGAAAGTGTTGGTGTTCAGCTTTTTCATGTACTGAAGTTTATGCATTTCCTAAACAGGCTAGGGGATGTATTCTGGTTGCTTCAAGTCCAGAGATTCTTACGCGTATAAAGAAGGTAGGTTTTGGTACATAGATTAGATTTTTAAATTAAATGATACTTCTTACTTGTCCATTGGAATGTTTATCATAAATCTTAAAATTATCTATTATTTATTTTAGTTATTGTGATATTGACATGAATAGAAGAACATTGTGAACCGACCATTGGCTGGGACTGCAAGAAGGGGGAAAACACCAGCAGAAGATGAAAGGTTAGAAGCGATTCTGCTGAGAGATGAAAAGCAATGCGCAGAGCATGTCATGCTGGTTGATTTGGGACGCAACGATGTTGGAAAGGTTTGTTATAAATATTCATTTTAATGGTTACTCTTATTTGTTAATCCATTGTTCAATTATTTTGTTTATTTAAAGAAAATATAGCTACTATTGTTTCTTATATTATATCTATGCTTTAATCTCTTCTATTGGAGTTGAAGTTTATGAAACTTTTAAGTTACATGTATTACTAATAACTGGAGTTCAACGATGCTTTCATTAACCATAGTTTTCAATCCTTTATCTGAACTTCTTTACTTGCACATTAAAACCCAATCTGCAACATGTAAAGAACAGTAGGTACATATGTATCTTTAACAAAAATGATCTATCCTATGGATATGGATCTTAAAAGTTATTGTTAACTTCTGTTTTGCGGATTTGCGTTGATTAAGTGGTCTTTGTTTCTTTGTAGTTTGTAGCAACTGACAAATATGATAAAATTATAATTCTAAAACATGCTTTAAACTGGTTCTGTTATATATCATGATGCAGAAACAAGTTGTATGATTGTATGAAGAAAGTATTTTATTCAGACTTCTTGAAAAGATGGTCTGAATTCCATACTTTTAAGTTGTGATGGTTCTGATAACAGAAGTTCTTTGCAGGTCTCAAAAAATGGTTCTGTTAAAGTGGAAAAGCTTATGAATGTTGAACGATATTCCCATGTCATGCACATAAGCTCTACGGTAAGAACCTTTTCTTGCTATCTACTGTTAGTTGATGTTCTTCAACTACTTACTAGGGTTTCTTCTGCAACAAGCAACTATACTGGTGATGGACTTCTAGGAAAACCAATTTTTGTATTATCCTTTCCACTGTATTGTAAAGCCATGATCTTTGAATTGTTATGTATCACTCTATGATACGTTTGACTGAAAATTTTATTGAAATTATGCTTACCAGCACCTATCCTCTTATTCAACTAGTCCTGCCGTTGCCCCTCTCCCTTTCATCCTTCCCAGAAAATGATTTGTTTATTCAATTAAGTCAGAATAGTAGATAATATTTAATTGCATATTCATCGTCCAATCCATTATTTATTTTAGGTTACCGGGGAGTTGCAAGACCATTTGACCAGCTGGGACGCCTTGCGTGCTGCATTGCCTGTTGGAACTGTCAGTGGAGCGCCAAAGGTTCATAACTTGACTCTTTTTAATCAAATTACAATCTTTTCTTAGTTGTTATCTAAGGCTGCCAGGGCTCTCCACTTGCTGAAACTTTGAGGTCACATGTTTGTGATAAGGATATTCTGCTTAGTGTTACCAGTGATACATCATTTCAATCTTCAGCTTCATTCTTACCTGATGGCTGGTGGATGCAGGTGAAGGCCATGGAGTTAATTGATGAGTTGGAGGTCACAAGGCGGGGGCCATATAGTGGAGGGTTTGGATATATCTCTTTCTCTGGTGATATGGACATTGCTCTTGCTCTCAGAACAATAGTATTTCCGTCAGGAACTAGGTATGACACAATGTACTCATACAAAAACCTAAACCTCCGCCACGAGTGGATTGCATACCTTCAAGCTGGTGCTGGTATAGTTGCTGACAGTGACCCTGATGATGAGCACCAAGAGTGTCAGAACAAAGCTGCTGCTCTTGCTCGCTCCATTGACTTGGCCGAGTCAGCATTTGTTGATAAATGAGATCTCTGATACCTCCAATCACTGGATGTACATGTAGTATAAGAATGAAGTCTTGATTTATTCTTATAAGTAGTTGCTTGGGTTCAAATATCTACATGTAGTATAACAATAAAGTCTTATACAGTGGAGCTCCCGATTGTATAACATCTCTTTTGTTTGTTTGTCTGTCTGTACAAGTCAGGTGGAGCTTCAAGTTTAAAGCTCAGATAGGCATATGTATTGAACTTAGTTTCTTGTTTAAATATATCTGAGCATCATTATCTTCCATACCAACATTAAATGATTACAACATTATGGTAATCTTTTCAAATTGCAATATTAGTTCTTTTGAAAAAATGCAGTTGGATTTTTTTATGGGAAAGAAAACAAATTTCCTTTGAGAACATGACAGGATATTTTATGAGTGAATGATTTCAAACCTTAGTGCAAATACCAACTCTCTGAGGTCAGAGACTTAAAAGCACTTTGCTTGCTTAGGGGGGACACAAGATAAGAAAAGGGGTGTGATGGAACTTTCATCTACTTTGAAATTTATGTGAAGATAACTAAATCAAATATTGTTTCTTCTGCTAAACAGACTTAAAAGGGGGTTGAATACTTAATTGAAAGACTCTAAAACACGTCGCTTTCACGGTGTCACTGCCAATTTCGTACGACCTGATAAAAAACTTGGATGCCATTCATTAAAATGCAAACCTTAACTTGCTTTATCAACAAGTTAAGGTGTTAAAGGATGACATGATTAGCTCAAGTGTGACACTGTATCATTGTCATGCATTATCTAAATAACAAAGATAACAGCTTATGCCCTGATTTTAAAAAAATTAGTATTTTGTATTAAATGATTTTAATAATTCAAGAAATACGTATTAAATCAGTTTTATATTTGAAAATAATTTATTTTTTAAACAAGAACTATTTTTTGGTCTAGGATGGGGAAGGACGGGTTGTTGTTTGATATTGCAAGGATCGAACTCTCTTCCTGAGTACAACACCCAAGAGTAACCCATAATATTTTGCTTGCACGACCAAAAAAAAATTGTTGAAACATCTTTCAAGAATTATGCTACATAATTCCTAAAACATTATAAATTTAGTCCAAAAGTACTAAAACTTAAGAATGATTTTATGTCGAATTGATAAATATAACTCACAATTTTAACAGTTAAATAGCACTTATATCAACTCTTTCTTACTAAAATGTCCAAAAGAAAATTGACTAGCAATTTTGTCTTGCAATGTACGTGGATCTATTTGTTTCGTGAATTCTAATGCCAAAACTTCAAAGTATACTCTTTCTAATGACGTAAGTTATGCAAGAGTCAAATAATCGGAAATGAACAAATAGTTCAGGTTAGTATGATATCAATTATTATAATATCACTACAATTTGTCAAAAATACTCAAATAACTGTACCTTTTCCTCATATGAAAATATATGGTTTATTTTAACGAAAATAAATCTTTCAATAGTAGCGAACATAAACCAGTCACTAAACTTGACACTCAGACTCTAAATGTCACCCGTTGTTAATTTTGAACGCATAGCAAATTCTCTTATTATTTACCCATTCTCTGATGGCTTTTTTACGGCTTTTCAAAAACCTAAAAAGTGAACCCTATTGCGATTTCAAAGTTACCAAACATTTACAATGGCAGAATAAATATGGCTTATGGTTTGTGGATGATAAGCTCAATTTTCAAAATCGAGGATAAACCTTGGCTTGTTTTAAAAAATGAGCATTACCGCTACAACATATAACCGATCTAATTAAAATCAGAGGTCCCTACAAGAGGTTACATCATTTCCAGGAAGCTTTACATCAGTACAATCATGGTTAGCTCCATATGCAAATCCGATATGGCTGAAACTCAGGATATGATCGCTGCTGCTGTTTAAATATATGTTGAGTTCCCAAATTGTTAAAAGTTTACCTGCCCCGTACACTTGCAGGGGATTGACCACATCTCTCACTACCAATATCATCATCTACTTCACTACTATCTAAACAAAGGCCATTTTGGTTCACACTCACTTCAGAACTAGCGTTACTACTTGTGGCATGAGGAGATGAAACACTAATCGTTCGACCACGCTGAGGACCAGACCTCACGCTATACATAGAAGATGCTGGAATATTTGTCATCAATGGCCGTAAATTGCCTGGAATGGTTCTCCTTATATCCTATTCAAAGATAAAGGAGTAAAATGATGAGATTAAAAAAATTGTACAACTAAATCAGTTCTAATCAATCTAAGTTAATCACTTTAATAAAAATATGGTGTAGATGAAGAAAACAAATAAGAAACTCAAATAATCAGTATGCATCCTCCAGAAAGGTATTTAGAGATTATAAAATTCACTAATTTTTTTGTGAGAAGAATGGTGATTTATATGCAAGTATGCCATCACAAGTTCGTTTCATAAGAAAAAAACTATAAATAGGATGAGAAGATGCGCACCATATGCCTAATAGCCATATCCAAGGACTTCTTTGAGAGCGTTCTTCCAAAACCTGAGCTGTCTGGAGATGATGACGACTTGCCAGAGAGATTACTGCGGGGAGAGTTTTTGTCATCAATCATTGGAGGTGCTAGTTTTCGCATATTTATTACCCTCTCTACCATTTTGTTGCCAATTACAACAGGACTGACATTGTCATTCACTTTGGAGTGTCCCCGGCTAACTGCTGGCATAGAGTTTCCACTGATATGGACAGTGCCATTGGAAGACCGTCCTCTTGAAGGAGAGCATGATTGCCGTCTGGGTCTTCCACTAGAAGAAGGCTCAACAGATGAAGACCGAGAAGTGGGTGCTCCGGGCCTGCCCCTAGTTGCTGAAAGTGGCCTTTCAGGTAATGTTGTTCTCAAATTAGGGGGAGCATCAAGTGAAAAACCTGGCATCTCAGATGGCTTCCATGGTCTTGATCTCACTGTTGGTGAAGTGCCACGTGATGGTACTGGCTGCCTTGAGGTCACAGTAGCTCGCTGTCTTGCTGTCACAGGAGTTGGCTGCCTTGATGTCACAGTAGCCGGCTTGGGGCTTGAAGATGCTTTAACTGAAGAAGCAGATATACTGGGTTCAATTGATGGTCGCCGAGTTGGAGTAGATGCTCTTGATGTGGACCTGGAAGGAGGTAAAGTAGGCCTACTAGTTGGTGTAGAAGATCTTGCATTAGATCTTGACAAAGGTGTAGAGGATCTTGGAATTGTGGGTTTAGCCGCAGGAACCGGAGTCTTAGTAGCAGAAGTCAAAGATTTAGTGGCAGAAACTGCAGGCTTGGCTGAGGAAATTGTGGTCTTGGATGTAGCTACCATGGACCTAGTTGAAGGTAAGGTAGCCCGAGTAGGTGTAGAAGGTCTTGAGGATTTTGAAGCTGGGGTTAATGTAGAGCGACCTGTAGGAGTTGCAGGTCGTGATCCTGGACCCCCAGATGATGAGGGCCTCCTAGTTCCGCCACTTGCAGAGCTCAACCCAGGAGAGGAAGTAGGTTGTTTAGATACTAAGCTAGTCCTACCAGGAGGCTCTGATTGATGATTTGCTAACTATAACCACAAGGAAACAATTTAAAAAATATGAATTTTTTTTACACTAATGATAACCAATGCCAATGGGCGCTATCAAAAATTAAAATTTCAGTAAAGTGCTAAAAAGATCTTTAGGAATCTCTCAAAGGATAAAAAGCATTGTCATTTTTGTCACTATAAATGTTAAAAACAAAAATGGACAATTTACTTGTTGAAATCTCAAGTCCCAGTACGGATTTTATGTGATGCGATACTTAAATAAACCATAGCATGTGAGGGTACAACAGTAAAACGTCCAATATGATGAGAAGCTAATTTCATTAAGTCCAAGGATATCATTGTTTTGAGAGGCACTATATACTAACAAATCATTATTAGTAAGGTATCAATAACCAAAATATTAAATAATAATTGACAAAATCTATTGATCTCATATCATGCAAATCAATTACTTTGCTTAAAGTCAAGACCAAGTTCATCATGCATACTGCATAATTATAATGATATTTTTAACAAAATAAGTTTTCTCAAAACCAGAAACTAACAGGGAAAAGTACAATTTGACAGTTACCACAAAATAATTGACATCTCAAAGCTTCATTGAAAGTGCTTACTCTGGATTTCAATGCCATGGGACGTGTGGCTGGAGTACCAAGCTGACTCATAACAGTCTTTCGAGTTTCCATTTCCAAAGAGGGAAAAAGAGGAGTACCAGGAGGAGTTAGAAGCCTGAAAACACATTAACCATGCTAAGCACCAATTTTAACAATAATAGAATACTCAGGCTACACATCACTTTGTAGTTAGAACTAGTTTAGATAAACTTCTAAATAAGTACTTATAGGAGTAAACAATTAAAAAAAAACAGGGAGCTAATATGAATTAAACTTTTTCCATAAATTAAAATTAACTTATATACCTCAATTATGGAAAAATTAGATGAGGGAACTTATGAAAAAGTTAAGGTACATGAGTTACTTTTAACTTATAAGAGAAATTAAAAGCTAAATCTCAGCCTTTGTCCTTCTTTATTTCATGTTTGACCGATTCTTCTCTCAGACCACTTTTTCATGGTAGAACGCTATCTAGATACTTCGCCCTACACCACAATGCCAATGAATTTTTAAGTGTTCGTTCTCATTAGTTCACACACGCAGGCCTTGATGATTTTGCTAGTCCATTGAAGCAAACGTCCATACTATGTCTCTTAAATTTTCTTGCAATTTATTGTGCCAAATTTATTCAGTGTGTTTCTATCACTCTCACTCCATTAATCCATTTTTCCGAAGTTCCATTAAATTTATGGGAAGGGGAGAACAAATAAAGAGGGGATGCCCAAAAATTTAAGGATGTCTTCGTAATTATATCATCTTAAAAAGTGATTGTGTAATTGAAAAAAAAAATGCTTAGTCCCATATAAAAAGCAACTGTGACCTCATCCCTTTAACCAACCACTCATTCTTAAGAAGTTTCCTGTTATTTTTAATATTTTCTCCCATTTGTTTAATTGAATATAATCAAAATATTTATTTTATTAAAATGCTTATTGTAAAGAAAGAAGTTGATACAAACTCTCCGTTTCTAAATAAGGCTACATAAGTTGCCATTGCTTCAAAGTTGAATTAATATTATTCCTATTTCAAAAGTTCAGTTTATTAGAATTTTCTAAAAAAAAAAAAAAACATTGCAAGCTTTCTGTATGGCTTTTCAAACTACTCCATTTAATGGAAGTTACCATGTTAATGGAGAGTTGAATAGTGAAGAACATTTCATCAAGTCCTTCCCAAATAAAGAAGGTGAAAAACCAGAAGAAAATATCTCTCTTTCTCTCTCTGTGTGTGCATGCACAAGCATGTGTGAAACATTAAGAAGTAATTAGTTTGGATGGAAATGAAAGCAGGTTAACATTATTGATAAAAGGGTGGACATAAACCAAGCAGCTTATCAGGGCATACACCCTAGACTGATTTTAAGCATCTAAAAATAGCAAGATTTTATCAGAAAAGAAAGCATTTATTAAAATTTTTGTATTTCTAATGTAATAAACACTTACTTTCCCAATAAAATCTCATCACTTTGGTTGCTTAAAATAAGCCATCAGAGCAAATGTTAAGTCTTTTATATAAGTAATTATCCAAAAAACGACAACCACTCCATCTTTGCAGTAATAAACACAGTGGCAAGATGAAAACCATGAAGAAAGTACATGAAAAATGCTAGAAGGGCACCACATACCAGTCATAGTCATTCTTGTCATTCTCCGAATTGAGAAAATCATCAACACCAGTCTTCCGCACAGGAGCCGGCGTAGATGATGAAATGTTAAATATGGGAGAAGTTCCCGGATTTGACCCTGCACCATGAAGGATAACAAATGATAAACAAAAATCCAACAAGAAGACACCAAATTCATCAACTGGACTATCCAATAAACAGAATCATTTTGTGGTTCTTCATCCAACATGGGACATTAACAGAGACAAGTTCACAAGCCAATCTTACTCCACAAAACACAAGAAAGAAACAACTCCTCAAAAACTTCAGCACCAAAAAATAAATGAGCATAAATCTATACCCAGAGCTGCATCGAACTCCTCGGAGGTGTGAAGCAGAAGATCATTCCGCTCCTTCTCGCGTTTCTTCATCTCGAGGAACAATGCAAGCTCCTCATCCTTCTCCTTCATGACAGAAGCCCTCAAACCCCCAAATTGCTGCTCCCTCTGCTTCAGCGCAGCTTGCATTTTCGATTCCTGAGCCCTGAAACTACGATTCATCCCCAAAATTCAAACGGCACGAACCCTAAATCCCCCAAAGCCCCAACCCAAAAACCTAACTCAGCTTCTCGTTCACCTCACACAACCAAAAACCAGAGTTTCCTACACCGGATGCACAGTGCACTCTCCAAAAACCATAAAAAAAGAAACTACTGAATCTCTCGCAAAGTTCAAATCTGCACGTAAAAACCAAAACGCTCGTAGCTCGAACAAAACGACATTGTCATAAACAAACAACGAAAGAAACGAAGCACGTTCTAGAAAACGCCAATGTCGCGTAGCTAAGGTTAGAGTGAGAGGCGCGTGGCGAAGGAAGAGGAGAGAGAGTGAGAGAGAGAGATCGGAAAACGGGATGCCTGAGTTTGACGGTGGAGAGAGAGAGAAGAGTGAGAAAAGAGAGAGAGAGTGGCAGTGAGTGGTAATAAGAGTGGTTTTCTAAATGCAAAATGGGGAATATATGAAGTAAAAGACACCCTATAGCTGTTGTTTCCTCTCGTTTCACGCCACGTTTCATGTTTCGGTTTGTAATCACCAAAATGCCCCTACTCGTTCCCCTTTTGAATTTTAGCAACGTTGTCTTTGCTATGCACCCATGCACCGTCCCCAACTTCAATATTTTAACAAGTTTCATATTTATTGTTAAGATTAATTATATTATTTATTTTTGAAATGGAAATGTCACAAGAAATTAATTTGTGTTATCCTCGTCTATAATCTATCAATCCATATTCATAGTTGATAATACTCAAGCTTATATTGCATTAAAATTAGGAAGAGTAAAAAAATGTCCATTCAAATTTTATTATAGTAACAATAGCTTAGCATACTATCAATAACTTTATATAAAAATATATTTTATCAGTTCAATTGTTAAATTATAATATATTTATGTCAAAATTAATCAGTTAAAATACTACAATTAAATTTTTATTTTTATTTTTACATATGTTAGATGTATATTCTAAAATAAAGTATTACATAATTTTAAATCAGTTGTTTAACACTTTTTTTTTCAAAAAAAAAAATCTTAAAGGCGTGTATTTTATGTAGATAGTGTTTGATTAGCTTTACTGATTTTCTCATTTCAACTCTTCCTTTTAATTTCGCTTTATTTTTTAAACTTTCTTAATTCAGGCAATACGATAATAATTACAAGTTTAAGTTTGGTTAATGATTATAGTTTACAGTGGTTGCCTATATGTTTAAAATATTTAATAAATAAAAATTGTGTAATTATTGAAGAATAACTTGCGAGTATGAGAGTTTTAGATTATGTTTGACAGTAAACTGTATTAAAAAATGTAAAAGAGGAAAAATATAAATTAAATATAGAATATGAAAATATTTTTTTAATATTACATTTTCATAACTTCTTGTACATTAATTATTATTATTTTGTGAGTTTTTTTTAGTTTGTATGTTTATTATTTTTATATATAATATATAAGTTCAAAAAATTACATGAAAGTTCTTTCAGGAGTTATATTAAACGATGACATTTTTAAGTGTTAGTTTCCATTCTCATTTTAACACGTCTTTGAATGCATTGAATTGTTTGTTTACTTCAATTTAAAATTCTAAAACTATTAAATTTAAATAATAAAATAAAAATTTTAATTATAACTTAATAATACTTATATAATACACAAATAATATTACTCATTAAAATAGATGTCTCGATAGCAGTCGAATTGAGGTTTAAGCAGTTATATTGAGGCCCAAAAATACATTTCAGTAGTACTTAATTTGAAACAATTCATGAAGACTCAATTTTACTATTATTGTACTTATGCAAATATCAACTTAAGCTTTCAACTATTCACTATTATCAAATTAAAAAGATAATGATTACAAAAACGAATGTGTCGAATAAAATTAAAAAGATCATTACATTATATTTTTAATTGTTTCAAAGTATTAAAATTTATATTAATGACACTCTTATTTGTCCGTTTTATATTTATCGTTAATAATTTGAATTGAATTTTAATTAATATCACAACTTTATTTTTTTATTAACTTAAAAAATATATTTATTAAAAGTTTAATTAAGTTTATTATTAAATGAATTTATTAATTTCTATTTTAGCATCGCTCATAATTTATAACGTCCTACTTGTTTTAAAATAAAATTTGATTGGTCTAAGTTCGTAAGTTACAATCCAATTTGTTAACTTAGCCTGATATTTAATTTTTTTAATTTATATTTTTAACAAATATATACAAAGAACACGAGTTATCGACTCAACTTCGTGTTAACTTGATCCTAAATCATTATAACAAATATGACAATCATAGTTATTACACTATACTATGAAATTATTTTAATCACATACCTGGAAATGCACACAAAAGCTTAAAATTAAAATTCCATTAAAAACAAATTTGTTATATAAGAATCTATAAGTCGTTTAATATTTATTTTAAAATAATTTTAAAATATTAAATACCACGACACAACTTACTTTTAGTTTGTTTGAGAATTGAGTGTGTGTGTATATATATATATGAAAAAAATTGAGTATATTTAATGTTAACAAAATTAATTTTAAAATATTAAATACAGTTAAACTATAAATTAAAAAATATTTTGTGAATCTTATTAATCTGAATCGTTTGAATTAATTTTAAGTATTAAAAAATATCCTTTTTTAATTGCACTTTAAATTTTTAATGCCACATAAATATTTTTTAATAAAAAATTACTACCTTTAATTAATGCTTAACTTAATAGCCGAGACTAATAGAAGTGAACTGTTTTTATTAAACGTTTATTTTTCTTAAAAAACAAGTGAAATAAAATTTGAAGTGATGGAAGATATAAACGTGAAATAGGTCTCTTTGGCGTGCGAATTGCATAGCATAGGGCTGTTTGCGTTTGATTCGTGTTGGGAGGTTTATTGCAACATTGACATTAGCGTAATTATTTAAAGCAGTAAGAGAATCGAAATCGTGTTTGATTCCAACATGAAGCTGAGACACTGTTGAATATCCATTTCTACGTCATCGTTTTGCCCCAAATCCTCTGAATCCAAAGAAGAAAATGGCAAGTAGCAGCACCAACGCCCCAAAGGAAAGCGTTGTTGTCGATTGTGGAAGACGCCGAACCTCTTGCGGCTATTGTAGATCTCCTCGTCACAGTAGCATCTCTCACGGTCCTCTTCTCTCTCTACCTCTGTTCAAATTTCAATTTCTTCGTTGAATTTTTTATTTTTTATCAACTGGGTTTTCGGCTCTTTATTTGATTTGGTGTGCTTTTCATTTACCCATCAATTTGTTGTGTTTTCTAACAGTTTCCCTTTCCCCCTAATTGGAGTCGTTAATTAAGTTGATAGAAAAATCTAATCTTACTACGTGGGCACGTGCTTGTTCAACACTAAACAATTAAACTTAGGTTTTTAATTAAAACGCAAATGCGTATGAGCCGTCAAATTGGTTGTAATTGTACTTGTTAGTTGGTTAATCATGCTATGGCTATTAGGCTATGGGTTTTATTTATTGTAGTGGTTCATATTGTTCAAAGGTCCCTTGTTGGTGGGCTCATGAGGTTGATTAAGCCTGCAAAATCTTAAATTCCCCTAGCATTTGGTTTTCGATATTTGTTACATTTTAAAGCAATGCTATATCTTCCGGCAGTATCATTTTTCTTATACGAATTAAATGAAAAAGTATATGCATTTAATTTATTGGAAATATAAAAAAAATATTCAGTACTTTTTTCATCTATTGAGTAGGAAGATTAGTAAGAGGATGTTGTAGGAAGATTTAGAATTGTTCGCAATTTTATACTTTACCTACGCTAGTGCCGAAAAAGTTAATTTGGCAATTCTGTCTAGAGAATCTGTGTTGTTGATATAAGTTTTCTAATTATGCATGTACATTTGTGTTGTCCGGCTTTGACCATGCTAAATGGCTGTATGGATTGTGAATGAATCAGACGATGTATAATTCACACTCAGACACTTCTGCTAAGTTTGGTGAGAGAAACAAGTTGTTAATGCCTACATGGGTGTCTAATTTCCAATTTGGAAAATCGTGCATTTCCATTTCTATGTTTCAATTGTTTTTTTGCCTTCTCCAGACTTTATGATTGTAATGAATCGATTTTCTGATTAGTTCTTTCTTTTTCTCTTGCCATAGGCATATGGGCACATAGCCTCACAGTGTATGACTATCAAGGTGAGTTCTATATTGCTTTTGTTTTTGCATTACATAATTTCCAATTACGAGTAAGAAAATCTCAATGCTTATTTTAACAAGCCTGATTTTTGGATCATGAAGTGTTGTGACTTTGTGATATGCTTTGGATCTTTATATCGTTCTTTGCAAATCAAAATTGATGCAAGTGTGTTCTATATTTTCCCCTTTGAAGTGTCGACATGTGTGTTTGGATTATCTTAATTTGTTCAAAAAAGTTTTAATTAAAAGCTTTCTGAGTGATTTTTTGGAAAAATAATTGATCATTTACCCAAAAAATAATTTTTTTCCAAACTAAAGTGTACGTCACTGTTTTTTATTTATTGAAGTGATGATCTTTGCTTCATGGTTCAAAGTTTCACTCCCTTCTTTCTTGGCCTTCACATTACATAATGTTCCAAATTTCTGTTTTTGGAGAGATGTATAGCGTATCTCAGTTAGATGTTGATAAGAAAAAAACTTTGAATTGATAACCTAATGGATTCGCTGGTAAGTTTTATTCAGATCAATTCAATTCTATTTTATTCCCTTTTGCTAGATCTTCTTGATCGTGGCTGGAGAAGGTCTGGATCTTTTCTTTATAAACCAGAGATGGAAAGGACGTGTTGCCCTTCATATACAATTCGCTTGAAAGCAAATGACTTTGTTCCCTCTAAGGAGCAACTTCGTGTATCTAGACGAATGCAAAGGTTTGCCTTTTTCATATGATATTTCTTGAGGCACATAATATTAAATTGACGATGTTGAAATTAGAAAGTGTTATTCTTTTTCACCTTTTTTTTTCAAGTATAAATATTCTCTGTATAGGCATGATACGAGAGACAAATTTAACATATTATTTTAAAATAGGAAAACCTTTGAACTTTATTCTGTTTAATTTGGGCATGGAGACGAGAGGTGGGTAAAGATCCAAAACGCATTAATTGGAATTGCATTTTTCAGTACAAGCAATTCACTTTACTTGATATTTGTAACCTGTAAACATGCACATTTTCTTTGTTCTACCTTTTTCATCAACAATTCTATCTGCCTAGGTTTTTAGATGGAACCTTGGAATTTAAAAGAGTTGATGTCTCGGAGGACCCAAACACATCAAAGAAATCAGAAAGCTTTGTCCATCATAACTTTGCTAGACCTATGTCAGAAGAATCCCTAGCTGCTGGCAACGAAGAGGAGGATGAAGTTGAAAAATCTTTGCACTATTTATCAGATCAAATTGATAATGTAATACACATTCTCTCTGAGAAGGGGGAATTTCCCTCCGGTATTCAATTACCAAAAACTTTAGTCAGAAAGGTTACACAGGGAAAAAAGAAGTTACTAGTCAGTGGATCTGAAGATCTCTTGTATAGTAGCAATATAGCCTTTCAAATTGCAGCATCTATAAAACGAGCACAATCTAGTGACCAGTTTGGCAATGATTCCAAACCATCAACAGTTTGTGAAAGGGAGAATGGATCAGCTCCAAAAATTATTGCAGAAAAGCTAGTAGCATCTTTAGATCCATTGGTGAAAAATTCTGGTTTGTCTATCAGGGCTTGCAATGGACATATTAATTTTTATGCTCCTAGTAAGCAAGTTTCCCTGAGTGGAAGTGTTCAAAATACTTCAGTTCCAAAAAAGTCTAGAAGGAAGCATGATATTGGAGGGAATTGTTTGATTGGTCCTCAACATTGTCAGGTAAAAAGGAGGAAGCTTGAGATTCGTTTAAACAGATCCAGTTTTGATCCAGAAGAATTTGCTTTGTATAGAAGATATCAGCTCAAAGTACATAATGATAAACCACACAATGTCACAGAGAATTCATATCGCAGGTTTCTGGTTGATACTCCATTATTTTATGTTTCTCCTACTGGTGATAGGACAGTCCCTCCTTGTGGTTTTGGTTCTTTCCATCAACAATATCTAATAGATGGCCAGTTAGTGGCTGTTGGTGTTATAGATATACTTCCCAATTGTTTGTCAAGTAAATATTTGTTTTGGGATCCAGACTTTGCCTTTCTATCACTAGGCAAGTACTCGGCACTTCAAGAAATAGGTTGGGTGAAAGAAAACCAGGTTTATTGTCCTAGTCTACAATACTATTATCTTGGCTACTATATTCATTCTTGCAGCAAGATGAGATACAAAGCTTCATATCGCCCTTCAGAGCTTTTATGTCCCCTTCGATATCAGTAAGTTATTCCATTTCAGCATGTTAATGAAACCACTTCTTCATCATGCCTGCAGTTTATTCATGAACTTGTCGAGCATTCAGTTTGTCTCAAACTCATGGGGTTTGCTTTCAATTATTTTTCTTGACTTCTATTTGACTGCATTTCTTGGGGTAATCTGTATGCCTATGGAATAGATGATGTAAAATGAATATGATTATTGCACCATCATAATCTTCTGGCATAGAAATATGGTACATGGGTCATACTATGATTTTTTCTCCCTGAATATGATCACTTTTTTTCTGCTTCCTACATTATGTAACATAAGGCTGATAGCAATGCATGATCTCCAGGTGGATTCCATTTGACATTGCAAGGCCTCTGCTTGACAGAAAACCATATGCCGTCTTATCGGATTCTTCCATTTTACAAAATGGAGAGTCATCCCTACCTCAAGTTACTGACGATGTAACAGGAAGTCAGTTTGATGACATTGGCCAAGAAGATGCAAATGATGTTCCAATGCTTGAAGATGAAGAAATAGTTGAGTCTGACTTGGAATGCTCTGATGAGGAACCTGACTTGGAAACTTCTTCATATGATGAACCAGAAATTGGTGATGTCAGCGAGGTTTTGGTAGGGCTAAAGGGATCTCATGTGAAATACAAGGTATGCTTAATGGTTGGTGAATGAATATTCCTATTACTTTCTGCACTTTTAAGCACCTAATTGTCCTTAAAAATGTTAACTTGAAAATTGAATGCTGTTACTACTAATGTTAGTGTTTAAAAGTTCAAACTGATGAATCTCAGATATGGTTTCTTCACATATTTAGACTGCTCTTGTTCCAAATAACGTTGAAGACCCAAATCTCCTATCCCATTTCTTTGCTCCTAACCCTATCTCTGCAATCTACATAAAATTATACCAACTAAAAGTGTATTTGGTTTAAAAAACATTTGTTTCCATTTTTTGTTTTCACTAGTTCTTACAAAAATTTTGCTTTTTTCCTCTTTTAAATATTTGTACAATACTATTTTGTTGTTTTTATTATTTTTTACACAAATCTTTGAAAACAAAAAACAAAGAATAAAGTAAAAACTATGAGACATTTTTGTTATTATTTGTGAAAACGGAAACAAGAATAGAAAGTGTTTTATAAAACCAAACAGGATTTTGAGGGGATACTAATCATATTGCTTGATATGGTAGACCTTTATGTTTAACAACAGCAAACTACTCCATGATTTGTCCCTTTCCAGTCTGACTTCTTCTTTGTCTATTTTTGGCTTTGCATATTCTGCATTTTTCCTTTCTGAAGGATCTGCTGAGGGTTGTTAGTCCTGAACAACGGAGTTACTTGGAGTCGCAGTTGCGGAGTTACAGGAGGGTTGTGGGTACAATGTTATCTGAGCGAATGGTCTATTCACTCGAATAATTTAAATCTTAGCAATTGAATTTAATAAGATGCCACTGCTAAACTCCCAAGAGGGAGCAAATACGATCCATGTATTTTACAGTTGGAACTGAATTTGGTCCCTGATTGTCTATTGGATGATATTGCCAATAGCAATTGTGCGACTCATCCCCCAAGTTTTTGTTTAATGGATATTTATATTTAAAATGTCTTCTAACTTCTTTGATAATCAAATTTCCCAGGCTTTTATATATATGGATTTCAATGAGGTATTTCTCTTCCAGCATTAGTTTCTGAATTTGGGATGCAGGGATTTTTATGATATGTACTGTCTTTAGTCTTCAAGCACTAGTTTACTAACTTCTACGTTTCAGTAGGGGCAGGGATTTGGCCATGATCATTAGATCAAAGTATATGATTAGTTTCCTCAGTTAGTGGGAGCAAATACCAACAGGTTCAAGTTAGTTTGTGCTCCAGGTTACTTCATTGGTTCTTTTCATGGCTCTACTTCAATGTTTGTTCATTAGAGTTAGTAAAAAATCCAAATGAAATGACTAAATTCTAATTTTTTAAATGAAGAGCGTTTGGTTTGATCATAATAAAAGTGTAACAGGTTTCAAATTAAAAAGAAAGGGATGATGATTACCCTTATTACCTATGTTCCTGCCAATCACACCAACACCTTGTTTGAAAAATAAAACTACTATATATCGTTTGATGTATTCCTCGTACATAAACACTTTTTAAGGAAGTACGTATATTTAATTTTTTGGTGCACGAACTTCATGGTCTCTAAATACAAAGCAAGAACAGCGTAACTTGAAACAAGAAGCAATGGGTTAAATGCTAATTTTAAGAGTAGTTGTAATTATTAAAAAAGGACTTGCGACAATAGATGTTTTTAATTAAACTTGTATATTTTTAAAGAACTGACTGACGATATTTTAACACTTATTGAGCGTTTAATGCATTCGTATAAAAATCCTTGTCAGAAGGAAAATAACTATTATAAAGAAAATAATAAATATTTTCGCTTATGAACAAGTTTTCAATCTATCAATTTATCTATATTTATGTGTGTGTCTGTTTTTTCAACATTTATATTCATGTATATGTGTGGTCCCAACGATTTTTTGAAAGTTAATTATCAATAGTCCTAACATTTATAGGCCCAATTCTAACGTTTACTAACTGGACGAGGCCGAAACCTTTTGGTGCATCGACCCAACCTGTGAGTTGGACCAACTCTAAAATTAACAGTGACATCACTGCTACATCTTGCACGTTATAAATCAATTTAACTCATGGTTTTTGTTTACGACTATGATTACGGTACGCTACAGTCGACAGTTGTCATTAAACGATGGAGTCTATGACTCAGTCAAACCAAATTAACTTATATTGGCTTCACGTAAGAAGGCTAATTACAATTATAGTTTTCGGGTGCAGGTGGATAACAACTTAATTTATTGTACAATAAATTTTGATACTATAAGTTTGACCATAAAAGTTATTAAGTTAGAAAAAATTATTTTAATATGACATGATTTTTTTAATTAATTGAAAAGAATTTACAAAAATTATAAACTATGTTTATAAACTTTTCTAAACTCAATCTTTAGGTTAATACTGTACCAAACCCACAAGGGAAAAAGGGGAAAATATTAATGCTTTCAATTCAATACATAACTAGTAGATTATAAATAGGGGGAACAATAATAGCTATTTGAAAAATAGGAAAAATTACTTTCCAGCCAATTATAGCATGTCCAACTCATCCACTCCTGAGTTAAAACAAGAATTCCAATCTTTGAATATCAATCCAGTTGGGCACTATATTTTATTTAGTATCAGATGATAAAATCCATTTAAAGAAAACAAGTGTAAACCAACTAAAGTTTTGATTGTAATACATAATTTTTCAGAAGTCTTTTATTTCAATACATTCCATTTACTTGAGAGACAGAGACAAGGCACTTGAAAGGCTTTCTTCATCCAAATATGGTGCTACAAATTGAAAAACAGGACAATCAGATTCGAATAAGTTTTTCTTTATCTTTTTCAACATTAGAAACGACAATTAGATGTACTTAAATAGTTATTGACAAGGTTTCGCAATATGTTCATTTTGCGAAATTTCCTGTATAAAATCCACATTCATTGAACAACGTAGGGTTAAGGAATGTACAATTGAGAATGGATGACTAAGCATCATCAGCATCACTTCCACCAACATGTGCTTCATGGTTGATCCAATAATTGCTTCCATCAGGACCTGACACCTTGTACCTGCCCAATAATAAAACTTATCTAAACCACTACATAACACTCAAGACGACTTCACTTTGATCATATTATCAGTGTTTTCACACGACATTTCTACTGACCGTTCAAGCACCGACTTTCCTTCCTTGTACTTCTGGCCTTTTTCATGGGCAGTCTCCTGAAAAATATCACTTGAGTAACTAAAAACTACATATAAACAGGCAAAAACCATGATGTTTGAAGCACTGCCTCACAGTCTTACATATTTCCAACCCACAATTGATCCACAACCCACACAGAAAATGTCAGCCACAGTATGTAACCCAGTCATCATCAGTCTCTCCTCTTTTTCGCCAAGAGAAACATTCACACTGTCAAAGAACAAAAGGTTTAAACTAATCCATCAACAGAACCAACTGCAAAAATATAACGTGACAGCTTTAGAGGACCAAGAGTCAAAGACCATGGATAAATTAACCGATTTGGTCAACACTTTTGTTACACATGCTATAAGATCCACAATCACCTAAACAGTTGACAAGACTGAGAGCAGTAAGTAAATGGTCTTGTTATGCAGTTCTGATTCACATACAATTATATGATTTCCAATTGAATTGGCATGTCCAAAATGCAAGCACAAGGGGATTTAACAGTGGACATGCATAAACATAAAACAAGGACAGTGATGCAGATCCTCAAACAAGTTATTGGACAAACAAAATATCAATAATTTTCATTTTATTTTCCTTCCCCTTTTAACACTGTAGGAAGCACAGTACTACATTACCTATTTTTAGTGCCGATGCTCTTGATACAGCAAGGAAACATTTATTTCAGTTTCTTAGTATCACACAATGATAAGGTGCCCAGAGTAAGGATAACTTACACCTTATTGAAGAGATAAGCTTTCCCATGTCTGCAGTGGAAAGTCTTAATAAAACAAAGGAAACAATTGATAGTCAGATCATTTGTTCTTGTAAAACGATCAATTAAGAATTGCAGCAATACAATTACCAAAAAAAATGAACATATTAACTTTTGGAAAATTTTAACCCCAGCAGCATACATTTCCTTTAAAAGATGACACGCCCCATGTGACAAATTGACAATCCATTGGGTGGCCTAGATAAGATGCACTTATCAATTGATTGAAATAGACTTCTTTTCTGATGTCCCTTACAAATAATAACATAGCGCAAAGATGCATCTATTCAAACAAAGTGTGTCTAAAAAATAACATAACTAAATACACCAAAGGTAACGAGTTGCAACACTTGAAAATGCAAATTGAAGCCAACTGACTGAGGTCCCTCTCGAATCTACATAAGTAACCTTGTGTGAATGCAATTCATACTTGCAATACCTCAGGTATTTGTGGTCCAATTATAACTGGATTTTCACCTTGGTAATTTATGTCAACTTTTATTGTGTGGGTAACCAAGATGAAACTTCAACTTTGATAAGAGAATTTGTCTATAATTAAAATGCTACTTAACACAAGCAATATTCTCCAACCCAGACAACAAGTATGGTCATTGGTCAATCGAGAAGAGAAACAATGTTACTGGTAGGAGCACTCTTGTGCTTGTAAAGGCGCAAGGAAACCTAAAACACTACCACATTATTTGCTGATCTTATATTTACACATTCAAAATAATAAATCAGAATAGGGTGACCTTCCATAGTTTCCCTGTTTATATGTTCAGCTGAACCAACCATGTCTCACCAGAAAGAAAATTCTCTATAGGACATCTATCTTCTCTCTGTGTGAGGAGATTCAGAAAATCATCTAGTTTCTTCTCCAACATTTTCAGAAAAAGAAAATATCAGAAAAACACACCTCACAGCATCGTAGTTCAGAAGTAAATAAGAAAGAAATACCTTATCACTCTAGACAATTCGGTCCATATACTTACCAGAAAGAACAAACACCCGCACATACACACTCACAAGAATTAAGATCTCCATGACTTCTGGAGTGTAAGTATCTAAATAAAACCTTTGAAATTACAAAAAGCAAGACAAAAGTGACAACCATTTAAAAGCTTCAAAGCTGAGAAATTTAAGTAAACACAAATAAATTGGGAAAAGAACAACAAAATCCTAATCTCCTTTAACAAACCGACTCAGGTGAAATCAAAATCAAATTCAGTTCAAGTAATAGCCAAACGCGGAAACAGAAACACCCCAGTGATCACACAGAAAAAGTAATCCATCTTAAACATGGGGATTGAAATCTAGAGAAAATGTTACAGACCCATAACAGTTTTTAAGCAGAAAAAAGAGGGGAAGCGATCAAAATGAAACCTTGGAGACGATGTCTTCGTAAAGCGCAAGATGGGTACGACAGTGTTTGCAGCTATAGATCTTCCCTTCCAGATTCACCACAAACAACCTTCCCATCACTCTCTGGAATAACCCAACATCAACGATCACCACAAATGAGAATTTGAGATAAACAAAAAGCGAAGAAGAATGGTTGAAGATTTACCTCTTGCAATTGCGACAATGTAGTAGTTGCAAAAAATTGTGGACTCAGAAGTGAGAAGAAACTGTTGTTTTTATTTATCTTTTTTTTTATAAAAAAATTATGATTATTGCCTTTTCTGTCAAGGCGATAAGGCATATATTTCACTCCATTTTATTTAGAAAATTTAATATTAATTTTTGGACAGATTTTAAGCTAATAAAAATAATATTTTTATAAAATTTAGTATATTATAAATATTTTTAATAAAAATTATATTTTAAGAATTTAGAATTAATCTTAAATAGTGATGTAAATATTTTTTTGTTAATCTCACTATCTAGAAGTAATTTTAGATAATAAAATTTGTTATATTTATATATTTTTCATATAATAAAAGTTTATTATCTTTAATTGTTTAAAATTAATCTTAAAAGCGGAAAATAAGATTAATATTTATTTAAAACATTTATGCATACAGCACCTAGCTTTACACCCCTTAGATGTGCTTAATAATATAAAGTGGTTGATTCACTTATCATCAATCATTAATGTATTATATTTGAAAATAAAATAGTTTAAGTCAATGTAAGCTTTACTTTAAACAACTTTGTCGCCGGATTGGCTTAGATTTTAGTAGAATGGATTTAGATTTTCCTTGGAAGTTAAATTTAGCTATAAACTTGACTACGAAATACGTGTTATGGTGTGCAAAATTAATAGAATGTTAACTAAATAAGGAATAATTTATTTTTTGCAATATTAGTCCATGAAACCCAAATAAGATTTGTTTTTCATGAACTAATTTGAAAAACACAAACTAAACACAAATGCTAAACACATATGATTTAATGTAACAATTTTTTTTTTCATGTAAACAGGTTTTTTTTCTACAGTAATTTGATTAACCTACAAGAATTCTCTGTACTTGTGACGAAGAGCTATATGATAAGTAGCTTAAATGTCCCTTTTGGTTGGGTGAGGTATTTGCTTTGGGTTGATTAATACATTTCTTAATTACCCTTGAAGGATTTTCAAACTTTATCATGAGGTTGGAAAACGACATTAAGTGTTATCATAAAAAGGCGTTTTCACATATACGTAAAACAATATAATCCACATGCTAACTATGATTTATTTTTGTTGCATAAAAAATAAGTGACGATTAGGTCTGAGCTTTTGCTTTCAATTTGTTTGCCAATCTTTTTATTAATAAATTTTAAAATAAATGGTGTTTCAGTCTAAAATATGAAAACAAAAAAAAAAAGAACTGAAAGAATTTTAGCAGAGAATTTTTTTAAAAAAAAAATTTACAACTTGTTAGATGTTCTTCTTCACTGAATTCTATCTTGTCATTTTATAGTATTATCTTGTCTCATATTCTTTTTAGAATAATTTTAATTTTAAATTTTTTATACCTATAACTTTTTTAATTAGTAAATGATGAAATAATTATATTTTCTAATAATCAAACTTTTTTTTAACATCACATCCTTTTTCAGAACCCAATCCCCCTTCCATTAGAGACTTGACCCCCCCTCTCATTGGATTTTAGTTCCTTGTATTCATCTTATAAAATTGGAAGGAAAGACCACCAAACTTAATGAGGGAAGAAATATTAACATCTCCACCACTATGAAGGTAAACTAAGGTGTAATTTTCAAATCAAGCAGAATTTAAGTGCAGTTATTATTGCTAACCTCAAGAGAGATAAATATAATTATCCCAAAATTGTTTTCATAAAATAGTAAAACAAATGACAAGTTGCACCAAAGTGGTAATATAAATATTATACAGAAGCACACAATAGAGTACATACATACACATACATAATAATACATAGCAGTTTTCATCTTTAAGGTATACAAAAAAGAATTAATAAAATTAGAGGATGGGATGAATTATAACATTAGGTTTCATTTGTAAATTTATTTCACTTGTTGAAGGTAGCAATAAAGCTAATAGGGCCTTTTCCTGTTACAACAGCTTGAATTGCAAAGATAAGGAACACAACCATAGCTAAGCGAGAATGCTTGATCTCTGCCAATTGAAGTCTAGCCTTCTCTTCAGGGTCATTGGCTAAGCCTAGAGGATCAAAGAACTTGCCTCCTGGGTATAATCTTTTCTCTGGATCAAGTTCTGCATTTCTTTGAAACTCAATGTAGCCTATTAATATCACCTCAATCCATATCAGTGTGGTCAATGAAAATGGAAGAGGAAGTCCTAGGTAAGATGCCCCTTCCACTAGCTCTACCTGAAAATTACATGAACAAAATAATTTGAATCAACTTAATATGTTTTGTATTGTTTACACTCTCAATAAGCTCATTAATAATCAACAGGGAAAATCACTTCTTGATTTTGGATTTAGAACAAATGGAGGAAAAGGAGAAATAAAAAAAGTAAGGAAAGTGTGATTGACAGTGTAAAAAAAAAGTTCAAAAATATAAGACTCACGTAATTATCTCTTAATTTTTCTTATTTATCAGCTTCATTATTGCTAAGGAAACTGTTTTAAACTTAGAATATTGCTAATTAATGTGTATTTTTCTTTTAAAAATTGTGTTAAAATACATGAGACTAGGTATATTCTTTTTTTACGTTTTCTTGTAAAATACTTTTATTTAAGGCACTGACTAACATTTTTTTTTAAAATTATGGAACCAACTTTTTGTGCCTTTTTCTTGATGAATCTCATGCTAAGATGAATCTTATCCTAACTGCAAAAGGATCCAAATTAAAAATTTAATCAATCTAACTTCAATCTTGAGTGGTTAATATGTTTTTCGCAAAATTCATTCTAAATTAGGTTTCTTTGAACAAATTAATTTTAGTCACGAGAATTTGTTTAATTGCTAAAGACCTAAAGTAAACTTGTTTAGGACTACTATGCCATTTTGTCCGTTTAGGGAAAGAGGGAACCAATAAAAGGGCATTATACTCAATAAACCAAATAATAATGTGAACTTTTGTTTCATCGTTGATGGCCACAAGGGTCATCATCATCTTCATCAATATATAATCACACCATACGCCAGTGGATAACAAAAAGACACGTCCAACAAAAAATTGTTCAACCTATATTACTGTCATGGTCACACATGGGGACCATGTTACATTGTCCTGTAACTCACACACACAATACATACAATACAATGCAAATTCCCTTGTCCTGTCACAAAATCTCAGCACACAAGTTTCCACACGCAGATATATGATCCTTGTGTCGTTAGCGAAAGAAGAATCAAACAAAGCATACGTGTTAAACCAGGAGAAAATAAACAAACGCTAAAGAATCAGAACTACCAAGTGTTTGATATTTGCTTTACTGGAAAAAAAATGCCGAGTTTCTAAAAAATGGAGAAACCCAAAAGAGAAAGAGAAAAAGGGTATTGAAAAATAGAATCAGATAAAGGAAAGACACATGAAAAAGGTACCTTTCCGGCGTCTTGCCATGCGACACCAGTGAGAGCTTCAACGGCCAAAGCGCCGAGAGCACCCAGCATTGCCCACCTTCCATGAATGAGTTCACATTCACGGAACCTTTGCAACCCGAAAACCTCTGAGTACGGTTGAAACGGCGTCGATTTAACCTCCGAAACTTCCAGCCTTGTTCCGATCACGTCACCGGCAACGTTCTTGGCGAGGTTCTGGTCTAGCGAGTCTAGCTCGAACTGCAAGTACTCCGCGGGTTTCGCGAATCCAAATGGGTCGAAACCGCGGTCTCCGATCATGGTTCCGTCGAGCCACTCCGGTGGCTGCGCACCCGGGAACCACACTAGCCGGTCACCATCAGGTTTCACTTTCGCTTCCTTTTTCTTCTGTGGAGGTGGTGCCTTCTTGGTGCGGAGATTGAAGAACGCGTGGAATCTTCCGGTTTTTGAGGTTGTTGGGTTGTTGAGACGGCTGCCGAAGAAGTATGACGTGGCGGCGGCGGTGGCGGTGGCCATGACGGAGTTTGGAAGATCAGTGAAGTGTCTTTGAGTGGACAGAGTGGGAAAGAGGTGTTTATATATAAATAAATGTATTTGATATGTGTGTTTTGGTTTAGAGATTTATGTGATGGATGGAATGGGAAGCGAGTGTGTGAGCATAAGAAGTGGCTTATCTCTCAGCCTTATCTGCATGGGTGTGCTTGGATGGTTGGTTGATTGCTGCTTCACATTTATTCTGTGGACCTAAAGGAAAAATATCATTTTTTACATTTTCACTTTTTTGTTGGTTTCTCCTGATTTTTTTATGTTTGACAATTAACATTTTCACATTTATTCTGTGGATCATGACTTATGTGTTATTGATCCTTTTAGACTATTCAGAAACAGAACATCAATTGACTAAGGCAGGCAGTTTTGTGATATCGTAGTTACAAATTTTGAGACATAATTTGATGTAGCATATAGTCCTAAGAGGTTCAAGTGTTTACTAGTTAATTACTTCCAAATAGTATACTGTGTACTATATGCGATTCAGTGGATCTCGATTATGTTAATGCATAAAACTGAAGGTTGCTGTTACTCATTGTGAAGGACCAATTTTCTTCTACCAAACCCACCACTCAGACGTCTGTTATTGCTGTAGTTACTAATAGATTAAAAAGAGCACTATGATGGTTTACAAAGAACGAATCAGTTGATTGATAAAATGGCTGGAATTATAGTTAATGCACTGTTAATTAAGTATTTCTAAGTCCTTCAAAGGGTGTAAAGAATTAACTACCTTACGATATTGTTATATAAAACCACTAGAACTCCTCAATTCATGGTCGCCAAGGTTTAGTTTTTATGAGAGAATGTACTAAGACCCCCGAGTCAGTGACTTGTGCAAAAAAGGAGATAATGGAATTAGATATAAAAATCATTGATGTTCCTTCTTCACCAATAATTTCAACTCTTGAGATAATTGGTTCACGGGAAGGCTGCAGCAACTATTTCTTCAATTAGTCAGACAAATTTGAAATGTTAAAAGGTACACATGATGATGATGATTCAATATCATAACAATTAGTCATTTCGCCACCATATTGTAAACTGCATTCAGATGGCCTTATTATCCTGAGGTAAGTTAAATAAATCATGGATTGTTTATTACAATGATGGACTTCTTGATGCCGCTATATACTTGTATCAAATATGAAAGTTGCGTTGATGTTAATGCTGTACATGCATTAGCTATTGGTCTGGTACCTTTGAAGGTTCATTGTAGTTTTGAGAAGGGTACAAGTCTCTCTTTTTTTTGTCGAAAAGTCTCTTCATTTGGTTGGTGTTGTCCAGCAATTTCTTATTAGGTCCATGAAGCCCAAATATCATAAATTTACACTCATTGACAAATGAAGCCCATCTAGTTGAGAATCTGTACATTACAGGTCCACCACGAGGGTAAACAATTAATTTCGAAGTTAGTTTTTGTAAGCCACATATGTTAGTTATCATATTAGTGTTTTGAAAATTTTAATAGTCAAATTAGTTTCTCAAACCTAAAACGTCATCATAATAATATTTTAATTTTTTTTACCAAATTAATTCCGAAAAATCTAAAATGCATCATCATCATATTCATTCTTACTATATTTGAAGTGGTGACTTTAAAAAATATTTGAATAACTTGTTCAATGATATATAAAATATTTTTAAAAAAAGTTGAAAAGATCAATATAGTAATTCTTTAACTACAGTTTTTTGAGAATCTATATAACGACGCTTCTAACTTCGATGGGTCGACTTGAGATTTATTCAAAGGGCAATAGAAAGTTGATGAAAAATGGTTGTTATATATTTATGGAGCGTATATACGTTTAGTGAGAGATAAGAAATAAAATGTATAAAATAAAATATAGATAAAAAAAGTTAAAAGTAAAAAAGCTGCATAAATATACTGTGCCACATAAAAATAAAAATTTTAACTCGATTTTTACATGGGCATGCGCCCATGCCCAACTTTTGACTATAGGATGCACCCATGGCAGAAGGAAAGTGCAAACTTTAACATGAAAATGTGATTTTCATGGCATGCCAATGAGCCCTTCCTTTTCTCACATACTAACATGCAGTAAGGCTAACAATGACTCTGACACGGGCCATGCATTGCTATAGTCTATAGCTCAACAATATATGTATGAACAGTGGAAGGATCATGAACTATAGAAAATAGATCAAAGTTAATAAATTAATGAATGTAAAACCACTCTCCAAACCCATTATAGCACAAAGAGTGAGAACTAAGATGAGTTGAATTGCTTCTAATGAAATATTAGAAGTGAGGAGAGAAAAGTCATGATTGACACGTGTTGTTGTCGGAAAGTGTCACCGGAAAGTCAAGAATGTTGATGGCCAAAGGTTTCAAGGGACATGACCAAGTGGACTACATGGGCCATCACCATCAAAGCAAAAAGCAAAAAGCAAAAAGCAAAAGTGAATAGGAAAAATCTTCCCACAATGCCTACACATTCACCACTCTAATTTTCCAGGTGTCTTTCTACGCTGCTAATCATGATTTCACCTATAATTTAGTCTTATGTCAAATCCCATAATCTGCAAAATTAATTATTCTCAATGTCAGTTCCAACTGTTACTAATCCCACGTCGTTAGTTTACATCTTTCCAAGCACTTGGTCATGTTGTGTTTTTGTCGTTCTGATTGCACGTGTGATGGGTCTAGAATTCTTTTCATTTGTTGCTTAGTTCACACTCAAGTAATTAATCTCATATGCTACCATCATAAAAAATAATTAAACAAGAATGTTAAATGTTACCAAATTGTGAATATGATGTAAATTGAGATTTTTCTTTCATTATATACTTTTTTTCATATTTTAGCCCATCGTTATTTTTTTTTAATTTTTGTGATTTAAGTAAAAATAATGGGATATGTGGCTAATTTATTTAAATAATATATTTTTAAAAACAAACTATTATAATAAAAAATTTTAAAAATTAATTTACTGCTTGATGCGATTTTTAACTAAGTTAGCAACAACATTGCATCTGCATGTCCGATAGCGTATTTTTATTAATATTTTAACATACTATTATCCTTCATCAATGGATAAACTTTTAGATATTGACATGTGAAACTTAAAATTTGATAAATAAATAAATAAATAATTTTAATTAGTATCATTCTAATAAAGGCGATCCAATCCACGTGTCAAATGCTTAATAATATCGGCTAGTGACAATAAATTTTTTAAATGAACAATTAAGAAAAAAACGAGTTACATGATCAAATCATAAGTAATATCGATTTTAGTACGTCGACAGTCTTATTGCTATATTTATGACAATACTCTATACATCTTGACGTGTGAGCATGAAGCCATTTCTTCTTCTCCTCCTCTTTTATGACCAAATAAAACATTGACCTTTAATGCTTCTTTTGAATTTTTGTGAAGGGAAATGCTATCTGAGATGTGTATTATTTGATAGTTCCCATAAGCAGTAGTGTTGAGTTTGAGGCATTTTGTGATTGCTTTAAAAAAGTCCTTCATTGAAACACAGCCAACGGTAGGTTCATTTGCAATCATTACACAATTAGACAGAACTACAATTGCTTTCTCTATTTTAAGTGAGAAACCTAAAGAGTTAATGTCATTGAATATTGGGTCAGCAAAATAGTATGCATTAGCAAAATCCACAACTTCTACACAAAAGGCAATGCTAGTTGTTCCTTAATAAGTGTCAATGAAGTTGGGGTGTTGTTCTGCCACCATCTCTTTTACTGAAGGTAACATTGCTACGACATAACCTGAAGCATTTACCATTCCCATGAAAGCATCATAAGCCCTTGCCATCCTTAGCCTTGGTCCACCCACCATCATTAGTTTCATGACTTTGTTTAGGAACTCTGATGTCAATTATCTGATAGCACTGTGCACTTAGTGCAAGGATATGACTATATTTCTTGACCTTTCAATACTATTATACAGATGACACAAGTCAATATCTAAATCGTCCAACATTTATTGCTCTTGTTATGGTCATACATATTCGATCTTCGCCACATATCAATCTCTAAAGGTGTATTGGTTAGTGAGAGACGATAGTATTTTAAAATATTAATAAAAATATACTATTAAACATGTAGGTATGATGTTGTTATAAGTAAAAGTAAAAATTAAAACTTTTTTCTCGGATCAAAGATGCATGATATTTTCTTGCTTCTATAGTAGGTATTCTTGTTCTCAACTTTTTTTTTCTTATTTAAAAGGAAAAAAAGAAACAGTGAAAATTACCCTTAGAAAAAGTCATCTGAAAGGGTGCCAATAGCATTAGGCAGATATCATAGTCATAGATGTGAATGGCATGAAAGGGTACCACAAATGTTACTACTTGATAATCTAAGGAAAAAAGATAAAAGAGCATGCCGATCATGGATGATAACTTGTGAGCCATACTGTGTACAATTTTGTAGCCTGTGTCCCCCCATTTATGTTAATTAGGCATCAGAAGATGACTAATGAACTCTAACCACGTTGGACTTTACCCTTTTTCCAACTTCCAATCACTTTCTTTCAAGAGACCAAATAATGTAATAGTAAAAAAATTGATAACCAACTTGATTGGTTTGTGCTTAGGAATAATATACAGAGTCGATTAAATAATGATTAGAATGAAAGAAATTTCCAATGCTTGTAATGCTGGAGCAAAGGATTTGACACACAAGGACCAGAAGCAGCAATTTATTTTGTCCAACTGAACATGATTAGTTGGAGACAAAAGTAATTAACCACAACCTAAATGATAATCAATAATTTAGGCCCGCAATTAATGTCAATCAAGGTAATCGAATTATTACCACTAGTTTAATTACAAAGTTTCCGAATAATTATTGGTGTTTAAGAAGAGTTAAGGACACAAATGCAGGTATTTTTCCAACTTGTCCAATCAGAATTCTTCCAATGCTTTTGGTACCTAAAAATTAGGAGAAGGTGAATAAGAGGGGATATTTTCAGTTCCCTCTTTCTCTTTCCTTTTGAATCTTATGCAAACTCTCAAGATCTTTACTTTCAATACGGTGGATCAGGTTTTTTTTTTTTAACTGTGAACAAATGGGAAAATAAAAAAGAAGATTACAAAAATGATAGATTATATTCTTTCTTCATACGAGGAATATATTATTTTTGTTTTGATATAATTTAAGAAAGTTCAGAATTCATTATCAACCACCTTGGACCACTTTTGTTTAAGGTTTGTTGAGGTACAATTGTTTTGTACACCCAGCGTTTTATACATCCTCGAATATGCAGATAAAATCTTGAATTTTAATTTTAATTTTTAAACTTAAAATTAAATTCAAGTCTTTTTATCTTACACTAAATTCATAAATATAAAAAATAATAAACTTTATCTATTTTAAAAAAATTATGAATCCAAATTAGATTAAGTTATTTTAAACTTAGTTCATTAAAATTTGTTATATCTTCGATGTGAACTGGTCTAAATAAGTTGAATAACTCATATTTGTACAAATATTAACTCGATTATTAAAGTATTTTTTGTGATCACATTCCCATTTTCTTCCACCTTGCTTAAATCAAAATTAAGACAGCTTTATCTCTAAATCACATTAATATTTTTTAATTTTTATTCAACTGTCTTATTTTATTAGTCACTTGTTTTATTTTATGTTTTATATAAAAATTATTGATAAATATTTGTTATGTTAATATCATTTTTCTAATATTATTAATATAATAAATAATATTATATTTGTTTTTAATAAGAATCTATTATTTTTAAATAATTAGACCCAGTTCTAAATGTTAATATTTAAATATTTTTTTTTTAAATTAAATTTTTTGGGATATGCGTGCGAGGACAATCTTTGTGTTGACTTTGACTCGTGCGACTGACATCTGCCCGTAAACTGCATGGGAAGTGGAATGGAAAAAGAGAAAAATGCACATCAACATGTAATAAAAATGGATAAATTATTTTAGAGTTATTTTTAACACTTTTGTTACTTTAAATATTTAAAATTAATGTTATATATAGTTGTTTTTTTTTAATACAAAAATCTCAAAAAAAATACCATTATTTAAGAGAACGATTTAATAATTAAAAACTTTTTTTTAATTTTTATATGTGTTGTTGAGATATAACTTAATTTTATTTAAAAAAAATAAAAAATAATTAAAGCATTGTACTAAGTTTTATTTTAAAATAAATTTATCTCTTTGTTTAAAATAAAGGTTCATGGATAAAATAATATTAAAAGACATAAATTTTAATGTTAATACTAGCTCGATTTTATATACAACATTCCTTTAATCACTTTATAAAAACTAATTAAATTAATTATTTGTACTAGTAACAATATCTTTGTAAATTAATTATATGTTATACCCTTTTATAACATTTTTACACTCTCAATGAATTAAAATAAACAATAAATACAACTATTATAAAAAATAATAATTCTTACTAACATGATAACTAATAATTAAATAATATTGTAAAAATATATTTACCCTTTTAATGCATTTTAGTTAAATTCTTTTATTTCTTAACATTTTTGTAGTTTTCTTTATATAAATATCCCTTTTAAAAAATTGTTTTTAATTCTATTTGATTAATCTTTTTTTAGTAAAAAATTAAGATAAAAAATCTTACTAATAATTAAGTGTCCTTAAAATAATAATTAAAAAATATTTTGTTATTACAATTTATATTAAGATGCATGAATACTTTTAAAGAGGATACATTAATACTAAAATTTTAAATAGATATTGAATAGTGTTAACTTAAAATAAATTAGGTTATAAAGTATACACTATCTTAAACTAATGAAAAACACTTAAAAATTATTGAAAATATCATGCAAATTTTACACATGGGAAATCTTAAAATAGAAAAACAAAAATAAATGGCCATATGTTGTGAAAGCACTAAGTTGGATTTTGTCCAAATCCCGCAAATCGTGCCTCTTAATCTGTCTCTAAACCACTAACCTACCTAATTACCTATATTCCCAATCCTTCAATACATCATATTCCTCATTATTATATATCTCAGATTCTTTCTCGATATATCAAATTCAAATGCCCAACATTCCCTTCAGAACATTCCCATGCATATTCCCTTGAGAATATATTATTTAAACACAATTTAATGTTTAAAATTATAAGAAAAATATGTGCAATTAAATTCAAAACATGGTAGAAAAATAATTTTTTAAATATAGGAAGAAAATAATAAATTTTAAAATACCAGACATTTTATACACTGTATTTTTTTTTAAATTTAATTAATTTTCATTATTAAATTTTTATATATGTAAAAAAACTGAAAATTACTAAATTCAAAATATATGTACTTAAATGTTAATTATCATAAAAATTCTTATCACAATTTATTGATGAAATTACAATAATTGTTATAGTTTTAACGATTAGAATTTCGAAATATTTGTTTTGAAAAGGTAAATAATTAAATGGAAAAAATAAGTACATTTAAAAATGTTTTTTTTATTATGTTACACTCCAAAGAGGTAAGAAATTGTGGAGAACGACTCAAATTTTAAAATGAAGGGTCTAATCTAAATATAAAATTTTATAAAAATTATATATTTACATTCAATAAAAATAACAAAGAAAAAATTTTACACTGCTTAATTCGTATAATTAATTAAAAAATTATAAATCCATTTCGTACATGATGTAATTTACCACACAAACTAATTTTTCAAAAAGCTACTATGGGATCATCATTCATGGGTTTTTCTCTGTGGACAGAGGGCTTCATGCCCCTTTATTGGGGTCCATATCTTTATTTTCAGGTTATATAGGGACGATGTGATTGAAGCAGCATGTTATCATCACCTCGAATGAGTGCTAATGTGCACTTCATTATACTTTTGTGTTATCCTATTAATTAATTAATTAATGACAATAATCTAGTCTAAAGTATGTTAGACAACGGAAAGGGAAGATTTCAGCGTTTTCAAGTCAATTACAGCAAAAACTAGAACTATGCGGTTCACATGGATTAACCTATTTAAAAACAAAATAAGAGTGCATTTGTTTGAGTTTTTCTTCTTGAAATGTCAGAATATATATAAAAAAAACATAATAATAATTCATATTGAGTAGTTTCTGAATGAAAAATCATTGTTACACGGTCTTAAAGTTATGTTTTTTAAGCTTGAACATAGTAGCAACCATGGATTGGAATTGGGTCAGCATAGTAGGCAAAATTAATTATTAATGACATTTTATCTGCATTAGAGAATAAATCGAGTATAATAAAATAGATTCTGATATCTATCAAGAATAAAAACTTTATCCATCTGTCATCTCTTAAAAGATAAAACTAAATGCAAATTTTTTTAATGCTAGAAACATTTTCTGCTTTAGAACAGAACATGATCACCCCTTTCTCTAAAATTTCTTTACCAAGTTGCTAATCTTACCACTGGGGGGAGGGAACTCAGAAACAAGAGAGTTTTGGCCACCAGAGAAGTAGCATTAGTTCTTGTTTTCTGTTCTGTGGGCCGAACAATAATGCATATCACTAGATAGAAATGAGAGGCAAAGTGATTAGAAAAGCCATTGTAGCTGCATACTTATTCCCTCCTCCTTCGGTAAAATGCTAGATGTGTGGGCTGCATGCATCATTGTCTACAAGAAATTGCATATTAATTTTGACTACTATATGACATGAAGTTATGGGCTAAATGATTAGTTGCTCCTAAGTAGAATATAATGTCCCATCTTCTCTAATTAAATACAGATACAATGAATTGGGTCATGAAAATACACTATCAACTTTAACACTTTCCTTTCATCGTATCAATTATCTATTATGTTGAAGTAACTTAAGATATATACATACATACATATGTATGTACAATATAAAAATACATTATAAAGTTGATTCATGGTTTAAAGAATGCATTTGACTAAAAATGTTTCTACAGCCACCAAAGAAACTAAACAAGTACAAAGGCAAAGGCTTCCGGATATGCAATATAGCAAATTGGTTCAAGTATTCAATATTACTCCCTTTTAGTCATCAAGTGTTAACTGTTTTTCTTTTGAATTAAAAAGTAGTATAAAAAGATAAAAGGAAATTAAAAAAAGAAGAAACTTTCCTATACTTTCCTTTTTCACCCTACAACAAAAGTCTTATCCCGAGAGACAAAGAGAAAAAGAAAGTAATCTAGAGAGACGATAAAAAGAGTGTCAGATTCCAAAATATCCCTCGTTCATTTCTTGGATAAAGATGGTTTACACAACAGTACACCTTTAAAAGGAAATAAATAAATAAAATATATCATTAGACAAATAAAGAAAAATGAAACAAAAAATAAATTTTATAAATATTATTAATGATTTTTTTAAAATTATTTAATCATTTTTACTAAAAATATAATAAAACATATTAATAATATTAATTCTTAAATTTTTTAATAAGGTTAAAATTTTCTTAATAATAGTAATTATGCGATAATTTGTTTCCCCACACATCATTTTCATCTTCTTCTTCTTCTAGACTCTGAGCACTCAGCACAGGTACCCCCACCCCCTCGTGTGCTCCTTCACCCTTTCCATTAATGCCCCTTCTCTCTCTCTTATCTCTCTCTAACCATTAAAATTTAAAACCACTTTATATATATATATATATATATATATATATATATAGACACACACTTGTTTCTTTTAGTACCATTTATCTTCATCTTTTTCAATGGCTTCTTTGCCAACACTCCTTTTCTTTCTCACAATCTTCACCCTCTTTCTCTTCCTATGCCGCGTGTCCCGTTACCGGCGGCTCCGGCTTCCGCCGGGGAGCTTGGGTTTACCCTTCATCGGCGAGACCTTGCAGCTGATATCTGCATACAAAAGTGACAACCCGGAACCTTTCATCGACCAGCGCGTGAACCGGTACGGTTCAATCTTCACCACACACGTGTTTGGCGAACCGACCGTGTTTTCGGCCGACCCGGAAACGAACCGGTTCATTCTTCTTAACGAAGGGAAACTCTTTGATTGCAGTTACCCTGGTTCGATATCGAACCTTCTTGGGAAACACTCTTTGTTGCTAATGAAAGGTGCTTTACACAAGAGAATGCACTCTCTCACTATGAGCTTCGCTAACTCCTCCATCATCAAGGATCATCTTCTTCTTCACATAGATCGGCTCATTTGCCTCAACCTCGATTCCTGGACCCACCGGGTTCTTCTCATGGAGGAAGCTAAGAAGGTTTGGTACCTCTTCTTGTTAATCATCGAATTAAATGAGTTTAACTTCTTTTACTTTTTCAAATCTAAATTGAATGGTAATTTTTTAAAATGTTGGTGGTATAAATTTAATATGCTTTTTAATAAATTCTTTTTAAGCTAGAACATTTTACATGTGTATGTATTGAGTCAACTCGGGCGTGGATCGCTCGAGTCTAGCTCACTCACTCACTCACTCACCATTATCACATCATATGGTGTGTTTATGTGTGTGTGTGTATGATGTGTGTGAGAGAGAGATGGTGGACCAAGATCGACTTTCTACACCTCATTTTTATTATCTGGAACTTGTGTTGTTTGTTTAGTTATTGGTGGAAAGTTAATTATCACTGTGTCTAACTAGCACTTGAAAGTTTTAATTTTTGAAGTTTGTGTGTGTGTGTGTGTGTTTGAGCTTTTTGTTCTGTTTTATTTTAGTATTGAATTTTGGTTGATGGGTGAATTAATTAATTAATTAATATGGGGGTTAGCATGTGATTGTGATGTACGTAATGGGAATGGGGATGGTGACTCGGATTCCATGGTTTGGTACAATGGGTCCAATCCCTTGCACATAAGCCCTTACATCGCGTTAACTTAGCTGAAAAGGTTTTTCGGATGCAAAGGATAATAATCACTCTGCATATAAAACATTGGGTCATCATCATGTTGGGCGAGCATGCACATGTATGAATATATATGTTTTTATAAGACGTGTAAAAAGGGAAGTGGGTTGCTTTTTATTAATTCCTTCTCTAATACTACTAACTAGCCTCTCTTAATTTAATTATCTAATAATGATGATGATGATTGTTTTGACACTTGTTGTGGGGTTACTTGCAGATAACATTTGAACTTACTGTGAAGCAATTGATGAGCTTTGATCCTGATGAATGGACTGAAACTCTAAGGAAAGAGTACGTTCTTGTGATTGAAGGATTCTTCACCCTCCCCTTTCCTCTCTTCTCCACCACCTACCGCAGAGCCATCAAGGTGCATGCACCTTAATTTTCTCTCCCATTTTTTATTATATGTAACGATGCACATATTAAAAAAATCCATTGTATTTATTATAATACTAATCGTATTAATGCATATTAATTTTTTAGGCAAGAACAAAGGTGGCGGATGCACTAACGTTGGTAGTGAGGCAGAGGAGAAAAGAGAGCAATGAAGGGAAAGAGAAAAAGAATGACATGCTTGGGGCGTTGTTGGCCTCCGGTGACCACTTTTCCGACGAAGAAATAGTGGATTTTATGTTGGCTTTGCTCGTCGCCGGTTATGAAACCACTTCTACAATAATGACTCTTGCGGTGAAGTTCCTCACTGAGACTCCTCTGGCCTTGGCACAGCTTAAGGTACGTAAAGCCTAACCACAATAACTTTGTTATTAATGTAATTATATTATTTGTATGATTATGACAATAAGTATATTCTATGATAATGTCTTTATGTATGTGACTAATTAAAGTTTGTTTACGTAGAACACGATTCACAAAACTAGTGGCGTGCCTCATGGTTAAACAAATTTATCTACGCTCATGCATTTTATTTACTTCTATTCCTTGGAATTTTGGTCTTCAATTTTGGATTTGATTGGGAGTTAAGTGGACCTTATGGTTGTGGCTGCAAGAAACCCCACCATGACCACCACCACCCCACCGTGTGGTGTTACTTCCTTTGCAACCTCATTTTCGTTATCTGATCATCTCATCCTTTCTTCCATCCTGTCTCTTAAATTTATTATAAATTATAAAAATATTGATGTTATTTATTAAATTAAAAGTAATATTCATGTAATTTTTATAATTTAAAATGCATTTAAATCAGTATATTTAAAAAGATGCTTTAAAAGATGAATTATTATTATATTGTTTCTCTTCACTTTTGGTGGATGTTTAATGTATCAAATTTTTTAACTTGGGATTTAGGATAATCATAGATGATAAAAAATTTAATAAATGATATATTTTTATTAAAAATTATAACGTTTAACATTATTAATATATTAAATTGTATTAAATTTTATAATTTTTTAACCATTGACCTTAGCTAGTAGAATGATTAACGAAACCAAATTTTCTTAAGTTGTTGATAAAGAATTAGTTAACGACTATAATCTAAAAATGGAAAAGTATGAAGTATTATGAGATTCCTTTTCTTGTTTCGCCTAAAAAGATGGAGAGAGAGAGAGAGAGAGAGGAAAAGATTTGATGGCTGGTTTTCTTGTTCTGTCGTGTTAAATAAATTCAAAACTTGTAGTTAAAGCCTTCACTGCGAGCCATCACGAAAAAGGGAGGATATGATCTGGGAGTAGTTTTTAAATTTTCTTAATCATTCAAATTATTGCAAATTTAATGTCATTAATAAAATTAACTATATATTCTCTAATTTTTAAGAAATGATTAGAAGAATTTCATATTTAGTATCAGAAACAACAATAAATTACTGAATTCTTTAAGTATATTCTATAGAATTTGGTTGTTATGTGTACATGTACACAAACAATTGTTTTGATAATCTTTACATCTCAAATAAATCAAATTGATAGATACCTTAATATACAAAAAAAGAATCACAGTATTTGACATTTGCCTAACATTTTTGTATGTTTCCTCATCTCTCACAAAGGAAATATATGAAATAGTTGAGAAAGTAATGGACAAATATTAATAATAAAACAAATGTTTGGTTTAACAGAGAGAAAATAAATGATGGGTGTGAAAACATAATAGAAAAGTAGACAAGAAAAAAGTGATAGGAGACATTGGTGGAACCAAGAGGCAACATTATTACATCCAATGCGCACGCTTGGTATTGGTCTTTTGACCTGATGGTACGTGTGTGTGTGGTTGAAAGACGAAAATACCCTTTGCCACCCTGCTTCTGCGTCTGCGTCATCTGCACTCTGCAGAAGCAGAAAAGTACTTTGTGTTATGCAGAACTTGTCCTGCCAGGCCCCAGAGTTATCTCCTTCGCTCCCATTCATACGTGGGAACTCGTGTGGCTCTGATTTCGATGACCATTTAGTATCACCCGTTCGTGTAATTAAATGAAACATCACCATGTCATGTTAGTCCTAAACCAGCATCAGCATAGCATATTGATTTTTTCCGGTAAAATAGTTTTATTATTAATATAGTAATAAGAAAAATTAAAAGATATTTTAAACAAAAATCACTTAAAAGAGTGATAACAGAGTTCTAGAGTGACAGTAGACACACTTAAAGTTGAAATTTTACTATTAGATGATTAAATTCGATTTTAAAGATAAAGTTAATATTTTTTTTAATAATAATAAACATGTCTTAAGTGTGTGATTATTAGGATTCACGTACCCTGCAAGCATGGAGGCATTGGCTAGGCATTGCTATATGGCTTCATGTTTCATTGCATCAAACCCAATATGTTGATTACTGTTTGAATTTGCTATTATGTAAATGACACTATGGAGGATTAATTGCATCATTATTTTAGAGTGTCACTGCCACTCATGATCCAAACTCGAGTTTTATTTGAGACATTGGTTTTGTCATTTGGCAGGATGAGCATGACCAAATCAGAGCAAGGAGTGACCCAGAGGCAGCACTGGAATGGACAGATTACAAGTCAATGGAATTTACTCAATGTGTAAGTATACATACAAAATATGTAACTCAATCCTCAAATGTTAATCAAATAACAGCAAGGATACAAAGAGTAAATACTATTAATTATTAATTTGTGGGTGTTTATAATCTTGTCCTTTTCTTGGTCTTAATCATAGGTTGTGAATGAGACCTTGAGGGTAGCAAACATAATTGGTGGGATATTTCGGAGAGCAATGACAGATATCGACATAAAAGGTAACCACCCTGAAAGAGCCTAAGTATATAATAGGCAAAACAATGCACATTTCAATTTACATCAAAGTTTCAATGCTTCACTTGTAATAGGTTACACTATTCCAAAGGGATGGAAGGTGTTTGCATCATTTCGGGCTGTACATTTGAATCCTGAACATTATAAAGACGCCCGCACCTTCAATCCATGGAGATGGCAGGTACTTCACTCTTTATTATTAATGTAAGTCAAGTCACATTTAAAAATTTGATCCTTCAGTTACTTACTTGTGATCCAAATTGATCAGAGTAATTCATCAGAAGCAACAAACCCTGGGAATGTTTATACACCATTTGGTGGAGGGCCACGGTTGTGCCCTGGCTATGAGCTAGCCAGAGTTGTACTTTCTGTCTTCCTTCACCGCATTGTCACCCGCTTCAGGTACAAACATTTTGCTTAGTTATGCATGCTTAGGTGCACGCTTTAAAGTTAAGTAAAATTGATTTTAATAAAATTAATTTTGAGCCATCGAATGTGATTGAGATGCCTACATAAATTAATCTGAATCAGTTTTAAAGTTGAGTAAAATTGATTTTAATAAAATTAATTTTGAGCGGTCGAATATGTACATAAATTAATCTGAATCATACATTTTTATTGGAACGTGTGTTTTGCATTTGAAAGTACATGAATTCCAAACACGCAGTCTTTCTAGTATCACTAATGTTGTGGTTTGAATTCAATGGCAGTTGGGTTCCTGCAGAGAAAGATAAGTTGGTGTTTTTCCCAACCACTAGGACGCAGAAGAGGTATCCTATTATAGTGAACCGTAGAGACTAGAGAGGAGAGGAGTGCAGATCATGTATAGCAATATGAGAATTAAGAGCACAACAGATAGAGAAGGCAGAAAAGGAAGTTGAGTGTAGATCATTATATATGTTCATTATACACAAATAATTAATAAAGTTATATCTACCAGTTTAGCAGTTCATATATGATCTTAATTAATTCTCTTTTCAATGCTTCTTAATCAGAAAAGTTGTCTGAACATAAAGATGTAGATATCATTCAAAGTCAAATTAAATATAGCCTAAAATATATGGAGACTAATGGTATCAAATCCACAAAAAAAATGTAAGAGTTAAAAAAATTTTGAATGCTCTCTCTATTAAATCTACCAACACTTTTCATTTTGCTTTGGATTGTGTAATGTAACGTTAAAGCAACAGTTTAGGACCTGCACGTCCATGAAGACCAAGCATGCCAACATGAACATGATGTTTCCAATTATGCTTTCCTTTTGAAATCGCATCAAACTAACAAAGCAGCAATTAGGCAAATTTCGGGAAATTGTCAGCAGTTACACGAGCCATTTTAAAAAAAAAAATTGCAATCTATTATGTGTGTGTGTGTGTGTGTTCATTATAATGTTGAAATCTTATTTCCAAATTCACGATTAAAGATCAATAACTTACTTGAAAGCATTCAAATAAACCCTTCATTGTCTGGACTGCACAGATTGAAAACGACTCTGCTTTTTTAGTTTTTTTTTTAAGATAATACTTGGCATTTTATTCAACCTATTTTACTCTTTATGCTTGTGTATTTTACTCGTGCAAGTTTTGTTGACCGTAAAAGAAATTTTAGTTCAAGGTGCAGGCATATCAATCAGCAGTTTCAGTTACTGTGAAACAATATGATTTTAATAAGCAATATAAACTTTTTGATTATGCAAGATATCTCTCTTTAAGTTATTCTCTTCTCATTTTTCAGTGTTTATATATAGCAATAAACTGAAAGAAATTGTTCACTCAAAATGGACTTGTTTGCAATGCAGACCCTAAAGATATCCAAGTACTTAGTTTTTGGCGGCTGTAGCCTCCGAGAAGGAATTGAAAAGCTTCATATGCCATGTTTGGATCGCGTTAAAAGCCTCCAGAATAAGTTTGAACATATAAACAGTTAAAAACCTATGCTAACTTGTTTGATATTTTTATAACAAAATTATTTTATTTCTAAATTCGCATTTGAATCAACATAATAAATTATAACTTTTACAATAAATTTAAAATTTTATACTAAATTTTCCTTTGAACTGTTAAGAAAATAATTTCTAAACATAAATCTCTCTACTTCAAACTCACTTTCAATTAAAATTAATAGTACAAAATGAAGTCGATCTATAATTCCATTTCACTAACATCCAACCGAACAACATAATTAGTCTCGTGTTCCTTTCTAAATTAGTGACAAAGGCATCCTAGCATTTCTTCTCCAATACTGACATTGAGGGAAGTACCACAGAGTTTGACCCTGCAATTTTTTTTCCCTTTCGACATTGAAATTAATCTAGTTTATAAATAAATATATTAGCTGTACTTCCAACTTCTTTCTATCAAATACCCAAATTTTCGTGACACACTGGGGCGACTGAATGGTGGGTGTGCAAACAATAGGACCATAATAATTCAGAACCACCCCTGTCCTACTGAAAGTAAAAGCCATAGGACAGTTTTAGAGCAGAGGCAGGCTTGATTCTCGGCTGCTTCTTTCTTTGCTTCTCAATGTAGACTCCACAAGTTTAACTTTCTTTGAGTTTTCATTATTTACAAGTGAAAGTTTTTCGAGCGATGATTTGAGCATGGATATCTGATCATCTCCACCATAAGTTTTCTTCCCTGATGTTTTCTGTTGTTGGTGACTGGCTTTTGAAGCTTGCAAGTGCCTTCTCAGCCTTGCATTTAGTGCATCAACAGAAGAATGCAAAGCATCCAACTCAACATCCTTGAAGTGGTCTGGAAAAATACAGGGTGTGATTTAGTAATTCTAAAAAAAATTTCCAGTAGACAGAAGTGATGGTAGATAATACATGGGGGGCAGTGTATAGCCTAAGGGAAAGGAGAGTGAGAGAATGAACATGTCTAGGTTCAGGAAGAGATCATGTGAAAAGCAAAAGATTATTGCAAACCATTAAGTGCGAAACTTTAAAAATGGTATTCAAAATTTCAGTGACAGACAAATACTAAAAATAGGGTATAAAACATTCATTACCAAGCTCAGATTTAAATTGACGCTCTGCACTAGAGAGTGGTTTTTTATGAGCACAAGGTAAGTTCCTTAATTGTTGCAAGCGATCTTCCAAAGAATTGTGCATTTGAATTGCACGATCTATCCTTTTTTGTAATATAGACTCTTTCTCCTCGACTTTCAATAGTTTCTGTTGTGCTTCTGCTAACCTTGAATGTTGGTCATTAATGATTTTCTTTAACTGAGGTGCGTGATGCTTGAGCTCCAGGTACACCTATCATGACAGAAAATGAAATGAAAAGAGCCAATGGTTATTATAAAAAAGCATAGCTGTATTCAGTAAAATTATGCTTATATAATCCCATTTCAATTAGGCACCTTATAGAATATAGAACTAATGAATTAACTTTTAATAGTTATAAACTACCACAATTTATCATAATTTGCTAATAAAATACAACCTCTAATATAATCTAAGGAGATCTTCCCCTACAAGTATATCAACAAATGATTATCAATAAACTCTTAGCTTCATTCAAAAGAATTTATATTTTAATTATGTATGCTAAAATCAGCCTTCTGTTGACATAATAATGACTCTTGACCTAAGCTTATTTCTTCAGCTTAGGCCAAATCTGATTAGAGAATACAATTGAGATAACAAATAGGACAAATATGCAAGGTTAGAAATCAGAATAAAGACACAGAGATCAACCAACATTAAAAGGCTGGGACATTATGGTAGTCCTACCTTATGTGCATACTCCACATAAGTTTCATGAAACAGCTTGAAATACTGATGTAATGTTGATCGGCCTTCAATTGAATCAGAAGCAACCGATCGCAAACTTGGAGAGGCCTGAGGAACAAGCACCTCCTTGGGACCACTAAGCAGTTCTTTGCTAATTATTGTTGGTATCTCTCTCTCTTTTGATTCCCCCTCTGGTGGAATGGGTTTCTTCTCCATATCAATGCTTACTGGAAGCAACAGGTTCCAAGTTTTCATCTCAAACATGACACACTCATGAGAAAGAGTAATAGCTACAATCCATGAATATCCAAATGAATCTGATAATGACACAAAGCCACAGAATGAAGGCTCTGAGGTGCATCCACTCTGGCAAGTATTTAGAACAGGATGCACAGACGGCGTTCTCATTGTATCATCCTTGCCAGTTGTCTGACTTGTAAATGGAAGAAAATGCAAAACTATTGAGTCAATCCCTCCATCATGGAGAGAATATATTCTTTCTGGCATAAGGGTATCAATGAACAATGAAATATTATAACCACTTTCTGCTCTTTGTGGCAGAGCCAAATCAACAACGGCAAGTCTCAGCAAGGGTGGTGGATTACCCAACCAGGCATTATGATCAAGCTTCTCCAGACAGCCGCTGGCAATTGACTCACAAATCATAGCAAGGCCAAGAATTTGGTCATGGGAATCAACACGAAGACGAGGTGGACTACCAATACTCCAGACAGGTTGGATTTCATCGGCTAGAGCATCTATCTGTAATTGCCCACCAGTCCAGGCAGTCACCAAAATAGAGTCTTTGCTGACTAAATTATAAAGAAAATTAACTGCACGGCCTTCACATTCTGCACTACGACCAACTGAATCTTCATTCCTGTCCTGACCTACTCTTCGCAGAGGTCCCTAGAAAATTGAAGCATAATATGTAACACAACGACTGGTGGAACAAACTGTCAGAGACACTACTCCATCAACTGATAATACAGCTGACAAAGTCCAAAACAAAATATAAGTATACCTGCAAGACAAGAGATGCATCAAATAAAGCATAAGCGTGAGCTCTTAGCAAAGACAGGTTGTCTCCTTCAGTTTCTTGGTTCTGTAACTCGGGAAATGTTGCTTCTAACCAGGAGATTGCTAACTTTGAATTACTAGCCGCTAAAGAGTTGGCTGATATTAGCCCAAATGTATGAGCATCATTGTATATTTCTAATAGAGGCTCACATTTGAAGAAACTGTGCATAAGCAGGAAAAACAGTCACAAATGTAGAACTATCTATGAGTAGGATATGAGCCCTTTAAAGAAAATACCTTCCAAATGGAGCAACAGGGCAAAGTACATAAATAGCCCCATCACTGAACAAAATAAAAACCTGTTAAACAGCACAAACAATAAAATGTTTAAAACTAAAGTAGAATCACTAGAGGTTACTATCAAAAAACTGAAAATTAAGATAAACAGAATAACAGCAGAACTTACACTAAACCTGTCCCATAAGTGGTCTCCCCCAAAAGAAAAATCAATCGGGCACACTGATGAGGCATTCCTTGATCTACCAGGCTCAACAGGCTGTAAATAATATTCTTGCTCCGGTTGCAAAGGATCCACAGCCAGATTGAAAAGCCTACAAAGATGAGTTGGCAATTAGAGGGAAACATGACAAAATAAGGATTAAAAAGAATAGCAGTCAAACATATAAACTAATGGTTGGATGAAATTTTCACTTTCTTCATTGAGACAAATAATTGGTGCACGTATGAGCAAGTCTTGTTATCCTCTTATAGTAACATACATGACGTCAAAACAGACTTCAAATAACAGTGTAGGTAATTTGCAACAAAAATTGTCACGTCATAAAATCAAATTGATCTTCCATTACTTATAAAAGAGTGGTCTCTCAATTTTCAAATTTAAGTACATCTAAACTCCCTATTACTTCTGAAACTAATCGAATATCTTCCCACCCTAGCATAAACCGAGATTACCCGTCAAATGATCAACATTAATGCTTCATAAGTCACACCATAGCCACATGGTAAACAATATTGTACATCAACATATGTATAGATTTTTTTAAGCTCACCGGAAAACTGAATCAGAAGAAAGGATTCCCAAATGAGTATCACTGTAAGGGTGCCATAACGCTTGTAACACACGAATATCTTTGCTGCCGGTAGAATACGTTTGAGAACCAACAGTAATAGTCCTGCAACAAGATATCCAAATAAAAAAAAAAAACTTCAACACGGTAAGAGAAACTCATATTCCAACATTACACGCATTATAGTCATCTCTCTTCTACCTATGCAATGCACCTCAAAACTAAACTAGAAGACCAGATAAAGATAACTTACAACTATTAATTTCAAACTTTAATCAACGAGAAATATTGAAGAAACATCAAAACATGGCTAACTAGAGCTTATTCATTAAAAAACATAAGCCCCTAGTGCTAGTAGAATAAGAAGCAAAAATACCTGCAAATCAAGTTCACGTCCTTTCTAGAAGTGCGTCCATAGGGGTACATAACACAGAGACTTTCAGAACCAAAAAGGAGTATTGCAGTTCCGTTCCGGTTGATGGAGATTTTCTGAACATCGAAATCAAGCACCCCGTCCGCTTGTAACACCTGTTCAAATTCATCGCCAATTTCAAGAATTAACATCTGATTCTATTTCTGTTTAAATTCTCACTTCTATGAAACGCTAAATGCAGAGCATTGAGAAAGGAAGAAGGACCTTAGAAGGGAAAGCAGCGAGGACGGAAGGTGGATCGGGGTCGCCGAGGCGAAGAGAGAGGCGATGGAGGAAGTTGTTGTTGGAGTCCCAAAAGTAGAGGCGAGAGGCTCCGTCCCAGGCAAGTAGGTTCCGGGAAATGGCGGTGCCGGAACCACCGTTTGCGGCGGCAGTAAAGAGAGGGTGTTTGGGAAGTGGGAGCCATTCAACTTCGTCTTTGGGAGTTGGAGAGCGGCTTGGCTCCGAGCTCGGCTCCGCCGTGATCCTCATCGTTCTTCTTCTTCTTCTTAAGTTTGAAACCCTTACTCTTTTCTTTCCGGCGGGTTGGTTCCTAGATGCGCAAGAACGACGTCGTATTCACTCTTGCATTATTTTTCAATAATCTGATTTTTTAGTTTCCCTCTTTATGGGTTTTGAATTTGAGAGGCCTAAAAGAGCTTGGCCCATTTCGTAGATTGCTGTTATTACATTTCTAAGGCCTAAATTTCATTGGTTAAGATCCAGAAGAGTGTTAATAATATATTTTTAAAAATTATATTATTTTATAAAAAAAAAATATGATATTTATCACGACTATAAAGAACACATTACTTATTTAATAAATTTTACGTTGGCATCGTTAAATTGTTTAGGTTACATTTTATTCAATAAGGCTCATATGTAACTTATCTAATAAAAAAAAAAGTAGTTAAGAAATTAATTTATGGTGATCTAAGTTGAAGGGATTTGATTTTTTAATTATGTGACATTGGATTTAATTTTGAGATTTATGAATATGAAAATAAATATTATTGTGAGTCATTGCTTATATAGTTATATAGCTGACAATACTTCAAAATTTATGTCATATAAGAATGTCTTAAAATAAATAAACATAATACTATTTATTTTTTCTTTTGTTAATACACAAATAATACTCCAACGTGTGGAAGAGATATTATTATAGGAATTCTTTTTATTACTCTCTTTTTTTTAATATTGAAAATGTAGGTAGACCCGAGAGATATAAACTAAAGCCAAGTCATAGAAATATTATAAATGATATATTTACTAACTAAGCTCAAAAGCAACTTTGTTATTCCCTTAAAAATGTTCAGGTGGGGTTTTCTCATGACTTTTTTCATAAAATTATTTCTGATTTATTCGTGGGTATAACGGTATGAGTCATGACCCTATCAAATTAATCAACGGCTACCCATAGTATTGGAGTTGTCTTGAAATCATCTCTTATGTATATAACTAAACTCAGACCCAAAAAATGTATATTACAATTATAATACTATAAATATGAGTAATTTTATAATCAAATAATTTTTAGAAAAATAGCATGATCATAGTTATCGAAAAAAGGTATTTTTTTAAGAAAATATTTATATTAACTAATAGTTTAGCAGAAAAATGTAAATTAAAAACCAAAAACTCAAATTGAGCTCAATAGTGTTTGTTGGATGCAAAATAATCAACAGTTAACTTTAAATTAGAAACTTCATATCGGTCTTTTTCAAATAAACAAAATTATTAACTTATTATCGAACGACGACGGAATAAAAGATCAAGAACATAAAAAGTTGAAAATTGATGAATGACAAAGGGTTATTAGACTTGGAGGAATCTTATAAGTAAAATGGAAAATATTTCTATTTTTTAGAAAACGTGTATAATTTTTTTTTTTCAGTAACCCAACGAGTTAGGTAAAAAGCTTGACATTTTATATTTTTATATTAAATAAAAAAAAATCAAATTTTGTGTGTGAAACCTTTTAATATTTTTTTACGACTACCATAAGATTATAATTTCAACCATCAAGAATTCAAACTATAAATTTGAAAATATGGTCTCACTGCACCAAACATCAATATAAAGCAATCAGAATACAAATCCCATGAAGTAGGCCTTTGACCACTACTAACAATCCTTTGACTTATATATATATACAAGAAGATATACACGAAACAAAATAGTTGTTACATGAATCGCCAATGATGAAGCTCAATTGTACATATATACCTAAACACCATTCAACAACTTGATGTATCATGGTAGCGATAAACTATATTAAGTGTTAGTGTGTTAGATGTCAAGGTTGCTGGCATCCTTAGGATAAACCTGAAATAAGACAAAAAGGGTAGCAATTAGGTTTTGGTTTAAGAAATCATTATTTTATTTTGCAACAAAAATAATTCGTATTTAAAAGATAATTACCGTGGCATCTCTTGACGCACACAAGAACTTAATATGAATAACTGAAGCTGTTAGTTGAAAATCTATACGTTTAACTGATAATTCCTCTAATCTTTTAGTGCCACAGTGATTTCATTTGACTCTTTCTTCTTGAGGAATCTTCGGATACCTAGGATACCCAGTTTTGCAAGCCGAAATCTGCACAGACATCAAAAGTAGAACATGGTTAATGTCTTCATCAAAATTTTTTATAGGATAAACATGTAAAAACCAAACTAATGTTTGAGGCACGTGAGAATAATTTGTTTATATCTTGTGACTGAGAGAGAAATATGTTATTAACTGTACTTAGTGGGCAACCTCCAACTTGGATGGCAATATTGAAGGCCACGATCTTAGGCTTGAAAGTTATAATTTAACAATCAAAATGCGTTATCGTATCTTTGCATATGCCATATGATCAAATACACACCTAGATATTTGTAAACTATAAATGGTGGACTTTAGTCATCAATTAAGGGCGGTTTTTCCCATTTTATCTTATATATGAAGATTCTTTGGACACAAGATTTTTTTAAAGAACGATTTATATGTGTGAGACCAAGTCCTATTTCTATCACAATCAACGTGTTTCTAGAAAAAATAAATCGTTTCATCAATACTATTATTATTATAAGTTAAAAAAAATTTAGGGTTCAACCCATGGAAGAATAATTTGGTTGATTTAATGAGAGTCCAACTCCAACATCCCCTCATATGACCATATACCATGCCCAATTTCCAACTCAATTTGGCTGTTTTGAAAAGTCAACAAGCGATGTTGCCAAAGCTGAAAACACATGGCCAATATGAATTTTGCGTTCTAGCATTCAAGAGGAACTGTCATCAAAGTAATTGACCTTCCAGAGAGGTAGGAAAATCAACTCTTATACACTATATATTACTAACGCCAATAAGTAAAGCCCCTAACGAAGTTTCCTCCATCAACAATAGAACTTACGTGGGACCTCACTAAATTTCCCACCATTTACTCCCAGGGTCACCAAAACATACAACAACCAAAACGGGAAACTAAATTGTAAGTTTCACTAAAAAGCAACCAATCTAAAAATAACTTAAGGTTATTTAAAAAATGTGTGCATATAAAAAAAAAAACTTAAATTTAATATTTTTTTTATTAAAATTTTCAAAATCTGTTATCACTTTAAAATGTTTATTGTTACTCCTTCTAATTTTATTTTTTTTTGCATAAAAATATTATAAATGGCAATAGACATTTTCAACTTGTTTTTGTTAAAGATTATATTTATTATAGTTTTTAAAAAAAATATTTTTTTATTTCTTAACCAACCCTTAATCTACTCGTTACCATTTGCCTTTTAACTTACTTTACAAACATGGTTTAAAGAGTTACTGTGAAATTTTGCAAATTGATGTTCTTCCACCTAAACACGCAATTAATTAAGAATTTAATTAGGCTTTGGTGGGAAGGAAAGAGGTGTGAATGGGGGTAGAGACTTACAGCTTCAATGTCAATTTTGTAGACCAAAAGCTTTCGTCTTTCTCTGCAACTTGTTCTGTAGGCCACAACAATATGCCCCACGGCCAAGGCACAAGAACACACGAACAGCGCTATTTCGGTGGCTGGAACGTACCCTTTACTCGAAACACTGAAGATGTAAACAGCTTTCAACGACACAAACATCAGAGACAGAACAGAGCACATCGTCGTGATCCCCAAATAAGGCCCTCGAGAAAGCCTTGGTCCATCGCATAAACTATAAACACCTACATAAAAAAATGTCACAAACCCATTTAACAACATTCAAAAGGGTCTTCCAAAATCAATAAAAAAATTACAATCTTTTTTTTTTAAGATGTACTTACAGAAAATGATGAAGGATCTTATTATGGAGACAAGGGGTATATCAATGAGAGAGTAGCGAAAATCGTAGTTGTGGAAATGGGAAGAGAGAGTCTCCAAGGACAGAGAAGTAGGGGAGAGTGTAGAGAGCAAAGCAGAAGGAACAAGTGCATCGGCAATAACAAGGAGAACCGGCGCGGAGAAAAGAAGAAGCGATATAACCATGGTGATCAAGAAGAATACAGTCTTCAAACCTCTTAGTATCCTTTTGGATTTCTCTTCTTTGGAGGAAAAACCCATGTTGTCGGATCCTATGACTCGATTCAAATTAATCCTGCCTCAGCTTATATGCGGGCTTATTGCAAAAAATAATTGAAAGAACTATATATATGTGTGTGTTGTTCTATTGTGTGTTATGATCACAAGGGCAACGAGGAAGAAGGCTTAAGAGGGTGAAGAATTGGAGATGGAGAAAGGAAGGTGCAGGCCAAGGTGCAGCAAATTTGACCGGACTTGTCCACTCTCTCTTGAGTGATGACAAATGCTTGAGACTTTACACGCAGACCCTTAATGGGTCATATAGAGGAACCCAACAGTGAAAATTTTTCTCTCTCTAAACCAACGGCAATACCTAAAAGCTTATAAAACAATCAACTATATCTATGTTTCCCTATTATTTTACTTGGTGAGGGTTATTCCCTGTGTACCCCCCACCAAATTCACTTCTAGATCTTTGACACGTGTCCCATTGTTGTTCCATGTGCTGCTTGATCAGTTTTTTCATCACGTCATCTCATATGCCATGTATTTGTATCTTTTTCAATCAAGTTTTTTAAATAGAGATATTTTGTGTATAAAAATTCACAAAAAATAAAAAATCATTGTGTGGGAGATAGTAAAATGTAAAACTTAGGTGAAACTAACTATAACTAAAATTGAGAAATTATACAGATATAAATATTGAATATATAATCAAGTGGTGAGCATTATTATGTCGTTATTAGTAACATGATCTTACACCATTTTAAGATTATAAAACATCGTATTTGGTTTTCATTTGGGGGGTCAGAGAGTGGGTGACTACAATATTTCTGCCAATCAAGCGGGTATGGTGGAAGCTAAAGATTGTTAGCATGTGATCACATGCTGCATTTTTTGTTTTTTCGAGTCATAGACATTATTTTAAAAACCTGAATACAATGAATTTTGTTTTGTTCTGTAGATGAAGATAGAAGGTAGAAACTAAACTATTACTAACTTTAAGACGATGATGATGTGATACTGTTATTTGATTCATGTAGCCTGATTGAATTCACCAACATTCGTCAATCCATCAATTTAGCATGTATTCATGTCCTTATTGGTTGCCATGGGATTCTCTACTCTATAGTTTTGTTTTTTTTTTAAGAGTGAGAAATGAAATATATATACTTTTATATTAAAAAAATTTGTGTTGTATATTTTTTTAGTTAAAAATATGTATTTCATTTTAATATAAATAAGCTTTCTTGTAATAATTTTTTCTTGGCTTGTGCATAATATTCACCAAAAGAAAATAATTTAACTTCTATGGTATATATTAACATCCTTGTATTTTAAAAATTATGAATGAAACGCGTTTTGTGAGATTTTATATTTAATTTGAATCCACAAATAATATAACTATAAAAAAACGTTTATATTATCATCCAATTTAAATTATCATTTAAGTGAATAATTATTAATTTAAAATTAATTTTGTTATGTATTCTAATTAATTGATGATATATAAATATTATTAAAATTAAATCAAGTCAGATTGTTAGTTTATTAATACTTTTAATCAGCACTTGTTTTTTTAATCTATATTAAGTACAAGAAGATATTTATAATAATTATTAAAATGTATTCTAAAAGTTTTCAATTTTAAAGACTTATATTTTTTTTATTCATAAAATTTCATGTTATTAAAGTAAATTTTCCTCAAATAATTTTACAATTTATATTTTTATAATTTATATGAATGTGCAATGCACACAATACTTGCTCGTGTAATTTCTAAAAAGAAAATTTTCACAGCACCATTTACATTGTACTTTTTGTTTTATTCAGTAGAATTATTAAAATGCTATTTCTTACAAGTCCTTTTAAAATTAGAGAAAAAGAGCTTTTCAATATGAATATATTATATATATTTTTTTAATAATTTTCTTTTATTTTAGAAATTGAGTATTAATTGAAAAACATACACTTATTATTTTAAATATAAAAACAAAATTAGTAACTATAAACGGAAGTGCAATTAAAATGATTTTATAAAAAAATGTAATTTATGTATTTCTAAAAGGTTAATGTAATTAATCCTTAAAAAAATCGTTTCTTAAAACCTTGGGAGGAGTAAAAACGTAAGAACCGTATTTTTGTCTCTGACTCTTGGATCAAATGAAAAGAGTTAGGAGACTTGGTTTGGTTTTAAATAGTTAGGAATGTTCAATCTTTAATCACAGATCCGTAACACATAATTTTAATATATCGTGAAGCCAATTACCGTTAATTTTAATTATGTTTCAGATAACAAACTTTTGAATAATTTATTTAAAAGTTATTCATGGTATATTTTAATTAGTTAATATTATAACAATTTTTACAGAGATAAAATTACAAAAAAATGTTTACACATTTTAAAAATATTAGAAAACAAAATATATTTTTTAAATATCTGAAATTACTTTGCATATGAGTCAAATTTCAAGATAGTAAAATACAAATTTGTCATTTTTTTTTTCAATTGTGATAACCAGAGTTATTTGAGAATCCGAATTGTGTAAATCAGACATGTAGCAGCACCCTATATTCATTTTAACATAGTTCACTTCAATTGTTAGAAATTAGTAAAATATTTTTCTTGACCCTTTGGCTGAAATCAAGTGTATAAATGACAAGTTTACAATTTCATTATATAAAGTCCATTGGTGCCAGATGAATGATAAAATTAATCACATATATACCACTTGTAGTTGCCTAACAGGTATATGTGGGGTGTTCCTTTGTTAAATGATTATTTGGTGTGATTGTATACAGAAGAGAAAGTTTGATATGCATAGCCTTTAGGGAAAAAAAATTTCCAAGTTATTTTTCGTATCATGAAATTAATAAACATTTTCCAGCATTTGATTGCTGGCCAAATGGAAAATTGTAAACTTTAATTCGTTGTACATGATCAAATGTATATGCAAAATTCAGCAAATAAAAATAAAGAAAAAGTTCATCATGTTATTAATTAGAAATTGAACATAATGACAACAGTTGAAGAGAAAATGATTATTCAAAAGATATTAAGTAAGATATATAAACAGTTTTATATTACATTTCTAATATATACGTTTACCTTTCATGCAAGAGTTTATTGAGTTTTAACATATAGGTGGTAACATATAAATCCGCCTATTTTGTTTAAAATTGTGTTTTTTTAATTAAAAGAATGTATATGAATTATTATACACAAGTTTATTTAATTTGCTTTAAAATTCAATTGTTTAAGGTTTAAATTATTATATTATTAACTTTTACTTTTTTATAATAATTATTTAAAAAAATAAAAATAGTCTGTAATAGTATAATTTACAGTAACATAGATAATTTGACTTCAGAAAAAATAATATTATCTTTAATAATAGTATACTAAACATTAATAAAATATTTAATTCAATTAAATATCATTTTTAAAAGTGACTTTAGTAAATTTTTTAAAAAATTTAATTATCTAATAAATTATATTAATAATTTATTAATATTTATTATTAATTTTTTTTAAAGATATAATAGATTAAATTACATGTTATATTCATAATTTATCCCTTTTAAGTTTTCAGCCTATCCATGTATAATAAGCAGCCCCTCACTACCAACTAGAGTGAAAATAAGAAGAAATCAATAAAATTTAATTAAATAAAAATAACTATACATGCTTGCTCCTTTTAGAGGGTGGAAATCAAATATATTGAATAGCAATTACTCCATAGATGACAAAGGGATACAAAAATAGTAGCATGTGAAAATGTTGATATGTAAAAGATACTTCAGCTTCAGGTCTGAAAATGACCCAAGTAATGCAAATTTCTCGTGTTAGAGCTAAGCAGCCCTACGTTAGAAACATAAGAAAGGTTAGAAACATACTCTTTTAAACACATTTTTTATTATAGAATAAATTTTATTAAAAAATATTCATTTATGAATAAAAAATAAAATTTACATAATTTTTATAATTTTTAAAGAGTAAATTAAAAAACGTGTTACTAAAAATTTTATAAAAAAATAATAGCTTAATTTTGTATTTATTTATAGAGAATTGATATTGAAAAGTTTGCAATGAGTAAATGAATGTAGGCCGATAACTGTGGAGAACGGTCAAGGTTGGCATCTATGGCTGACTCTAGCCGCCATATGAGGACAATTAATTAATGTCACGGATGCTACAAGGGTCTATGCTTCTAGAGAGGGTACACGTTTTTTAAATATTATATATATATATATTAATTTTATTAACTTTGATTTTTATAATTGAATTTAAATATATCAAAAATATTTTTATTAAAAATATTTATTATATTTTTAAAAAATACCATAAACACCTTTTAAATAAAAAATATTTGTTTAAATACTTTAATTCAATTTTAAGACTATAAAATTATATTTAATAGGTAATTTTATAGTTAAAATAGTTAGTTATTAAGAATAAAATGTGAAAAAATTAAATAAAAAATAAAATGAAAATTTTGTAATAATAAATTTCAAATTTTCTGTTATTTTATATAACATACTTTCTTTGTAAAAAAAATATAAGTTATTTTATTAAAATTTATCAAACGCAAATAATTAATATTCATTTTAACTTCTTTTATACAATGAATATAAATAATCTTTTCCTACCACATATTTAATTTGGTTAAATGTGTTAGGTAATAGGTACGGATCATCAAACACCAAATCATTCAACAGAAATAATATTTTTAGCGCTGATTATTTAATTATTAATTGTTAGTAAAATCCGTTCAGTCAAATAAAATAAAAAAAGGAAAAAATATTTACTTAATTTTTTTGTTAGAATAATATCTTATCAATTAACTTATACCTTCTGTTGTTATCAAGATTTGATGGGGAAAAAAAAGTTAGATTACGTTACAAATTATAAACGATACATAAATGTCAACATATAAAATAAAGAGAATAAATTTAAGTAAAATTATTTAAATAATTTTAGTTTTATATTTTAATTAAAATTTATAATTTTATCAATATAAAAAAAAGTTTAATATTGTCTTATTTTTTAAAATAAAATTTTAATTAAAAAATAGTTTTAAAAACTACACCTAGATTTTGTCTAAAAAAACGTGTTTAAGTCACTGAATGTGTATTTTAAACATTACGGTTTGGACATATAACGAAGGTAATTATGTAATTTACCGTCAACGTCATCTCTTGCGACCTTCATTTTGTCGTTTTGACCTAAATATTCAATTAGAAGGTTGGTCTTAGTTTGTTTGACTTTAACCTGAAGTAAGAAAATTCATCAGAAAACTCACGTTGAGAAAAACATATTAATATTCAATAGTGATGATAATGTCAAAATGCAAGAATTTCTAGATTGGGTGCAATATGAAAATGTCTTAATTTGTGTTGAGAGTTTTGAACAAGCCGTGATCTCTCTTGTGAATGTTAATTATGCATGTTCTTTGATCTCCAATTATGTAAATTTTTGCTTTCAGAATTTTCTTGAAGAGAATTTTCTAATGTAAAGACTTTATGATCAATGCATCATCGTGTTTTTAAGCACATCAAAATGTGGCAACTCATTAAAATAATAATCCCCGAAAGATCGATAGGAAAGATCAAACAAAATGCTGAAACACCTTTTTAGCTAAATCAAACCTAACTTGTTTTTGTATGAAAAGTTTAATAAAGCTACTCAATCCACCATTGACCAAACAGTTCGTCATTCCTCTGATCCTTATCCCAAAGTTTGTGTGGTACCCAATTTAATTTGATGTTTCCTTCTTTCTTACAGCATACATGGAATCAACTTCACCAAACGCAAATATAATAATGTGAATCTTTGGCTAACTTTGTTGACAAAGGTTGAGAACTCCTCAATTACAATCTTTAGGTGGAAAAACATAAAACTTTAGTTAAGATGAAAAAGAAACCTATGACGTATGCTATGTGGATGATACGAGAAACATTAGTGTAAAGAAAGGATAAAATGCAATCCCTCATTGTCTGTACGGAAGTTTTGTTATTGCATGTTTGCATTCCTTGAAAATCACTTTCGGTAAGTGATAAGAAAGAGATGTTTTTAATTATACAGTGTAAAAGAAGGATAAAATGCAATCTCTTGTGTTGTCGCTACTGTGTCCTTATTGCATTTTCCTTGAAAATCCATTCATGTAAGTGATATTTCTTGAGTACTTTTGTGTCAATTTGTGGGGCTGATGTCCTTTTTTACAGGCATAACAGAATGTTTTTATAATTACTATTCACTTAATAATCTTAATTAAGTGTGGTGAGACTTAACTGTTTATGTTTAGTTATTTGTTAAATTTTGTGGCTGTACATACAAATTTTTAAGTAATAATATTTAGACATATATTTAAATAATAAATTTATTTAATAATAAATTATTATATTTAAATATATTAAAAAGCGGTTAAGTCTTGAATGTATAATCAAAATTAAATAAATTAAAATTAAAAAATAAAGTAATAATATTATATTAATATTTGTTTATATTCTTAATTTTATTATTATTTATATTTAATTATAATATTAATATATTGTGTTATAATTTTTTATTTATAATAATAAAAATTAGTTAAATATGAATTATATTTTATTTAAAACTAAAATTTATAAAAAAAATATAAAAAATAAAATAAGAAATTTAATATATATATATATATATATAATAAAATCATATAGCAAATAATATAAATAATATAATTTTAAATAAATTATATATAATAATATTTTTTAATTTGTCACATATTTTTTTTATTAATTTAAATTTTTTAAATACGGTATCTATAAAAAAAATTTAAGATATTACAACACATATCTTAATCTTTTCTTTCTATTTATGTACAGTATTTAGTACGATCAATAGTCTATTAATTTCGTAAATAATCATGCACTTTATGATATTGATAGCCTGTTTGAATATTTAACGTAACTCTTATAATCGAAAAATATTTCCTTTTTAACGAAATTATTGGCACATAAGCTCGATTTTGGAAATAAAACATGTTAGTTGAATTTGGTGTACTATGATATATAATTATTTAGTAGAACAGACCTATAGATTATTTATTACGCTAAATAATGTACACTTTTACAATAAAGAAATTAGTGTCGATTTAAGCACAAAGTTAATAGAGTATTTCTCTTAGGTCTCCAAAATTATAAAAATAAATTTAAAATATTATTTGTTATTATTAAAAATAAAATGATCATTAATTAAAATTTAAATAAATGTTTTTTTATACATAATAAATATTTTTTTTTTGTTTCAGTTTTTTATTTGCAGTTTTAAAATTCAACACTTAAAATTTTTTATATCAGTAAAATGAAGATGTGATTAGTTAAAAGACTAAAAGACTATCATATGTTAGTTTATTTGGAGTCACACCGTGAGTGGATGGAATAAAAATAAAATATAAAAATTAAAATAGAAAGAAATTAAATAAAAAACTAAAAGTTAAAGGTTTTAAATAAATTCCCTAAGGTTACGTGTTCTTACGAGAGAGTATGCAAGAAGAAAAAGAACGTGGATGATAAAATTAGCAATTCGATTCCATAAACAAATTTTCATGAAGGGAATCTTTGATTGTTGTGAAAACAGACACAAAATGAAAAATCAGTAAAAAGACAAGCTATGCATTTGCTTCCTCAAAATTGAACCTTTTGTGTTTGTGTGTGTGGCCCCTTAATATCGTATTAGCCAAGGGATAGCATGCACGTACTAGTGTTAGCTATACACGCATGTTACGCGGAGAAGCTAGGGTTCATAATAATTACGATTCATAATGTTTCATTATCATAAAAATAAGCCTCTTCCTTTTCTAGAAAGGGATGTATAGGATACCATATCAGACTTGCCCATTTCCCACTTTAGATTACAAAGTCTCAATAATTAAAATATCAAAGGATTCATTGTCACGATTTTTTTATACATAAAACATATATTATTAAATACAGATTTTTAGAGAATATTATGAAAACACGTGTATTAATTTATTTTTAAAAAAATCTCAATAACATTTTTAAAAAATAAAAAAATATCCAATAATGCAAGTGTTTGTGTGCGTGTGTGCGCATTAAGTGTTGCAATTTTAGTCTGAGATTATGTACTCAAATACGCAATGTTCCACAGATGTCTAAAGCCCAAACAAAATGTGTTTATATATTTTTGACGTCTTAAGACAAGTAATATATTAAATATTTAATTTTTTGTATGCATGACACAGACAATATATATGAATTTCTTTATATAGCTATTTCAAATATAATTAAGAATTCATAATTAAACATGTTAGTTTGACAATGCGTATACATGGATATATCCGAAACTCATACAATAAAATTGCTTTCCTCATTTGAAACAAAAAAAACCAAAACAAGCAAATATGATCACTACAATTAAATTAAGATTAAGAATGAGGTATAAGTAAAGCTCCACCTTAATCTTTAAGATTGTAAAGTTATGTACTTTTATATTTAATTTCATAGTTTTTTTTTTAATCTTAATCTCTAACGTTATTTATTTTCATCTTTGGTAATAGTGAAATTTTTTAAAAAAGGGAAATAAATCTTATACTATTTTTACAGTCATAGATACATCGAGATAAAAATGTATAAAATTACATACTAAAATAAACAACACCCACACACAATCTTAAAGATTAAGTAAAGATTTACTCAACTAAGTTATGTTTTCACCTCAACTAACTGCAGGTCAACATTTCACAAAGTGAGAAAACATACGCCAACATATTCCCCGAAGCAATTGGGGAAATCAATACCAGTTAAAAAGACATCACCCAAGTAAATCAAAGTCTTTGTTCCAAGCACAGAGTACTAAAGTCACAGAAAAATAGGTTGAGGATTCGGGGACAATAATGAGGCATGGGCCACGGGTTGGGTCGACCTAGCTTTCCGGTCACGTCATCTAAAGGAAATTAAAGTCGGCAACCCAACCAAGACCACATTCTAGGAACCACATGGCAACATATTTCATTTTCGACATCAGATTTAATACCTTTCTTAATTATTTCTTAAGATGATGAAAAAACCCTAGAGCTGTCAAAGAACATTCCTGATTCCAACTGATACATTCTACAGCTAAAAATATTAGAATTTCTAGATGCCAACAAATTAAACTCGTGTTTAACATCTTCCAAATTATAAAGAATTTATGAAAATAATCTATCATCTTTATAGTTATTCTAATATATTTTAAGGTTAAAAATGTTTGTGTGTGTAAAAGAATTTATTAAATAAATATTTAATTAGACTGTTTAGTTAAATACTGCAAATATTTAACTATGCGGTATAATTACTAATGAATCCCTTTATTTTAAGTTACAATACGTTTAAGCACGTGATTAGGAAAAATATTTCTCAAAAGAAATTGTTTTTGGATTTTCTTTAAAAAATTTAAAACATTTCTTTAAAGCAAGCTGAAGAAAAAATACGTTAAATATGTTTTACTTATTGCTCACTGTCACAGGATTTGATTCCAACTTATAGTCAAGTTGTTTGTCTTTCTATTTATTTAATATAATCATTTTGGCTTTCCAAAAAAAATTTACTTTGCAGTTACTTTAAATACTATCAATGCTATTAATCGTGAATTCAAACCTTGTATGAGTACGACAACAATTTGTTATTTAATTATTTTTTATAGTTGACGTTTATTTTGAAGACATTGCTCAAAAAAATTATTAAATAAATGAAATTAAATTAATTTATAACTCGGATATACTTATGGGTATCATATTGTAATTTTAATGATATTTTAATCAATAATATATATTTTTTTAAAAGGTAATCTATTATTTTTAAATATCCTAATAATGAAACCATAACTTTTCTATATCCTCGAGTGAAGTAGTACTAATAAAAGGACAATAAAATTCGTTTTATGTTTAATATAATTTTACTCACTTAAACTTAATACTATAAATTAAGATGAAATAACTTTTTGTCAGATCAAATTTATTTATGTGTTAAGTAATAAATATAATTTTAGATAATAGTCAAGAAATTATAGAAAAAAGATAAATCAATGTTTTTTTTTATTTTGTTGAACACGATCCAAACAAACCATTTGACCCAACCCAAATTGTAGATGTGTTTTTGGTCAACAAGTGTACACTTTTATAGCTTCAAAAGATCAGCGGAAATTTTGTTAGTGCGCTCTAAGTGGGTTCCTTCATTTGGGCCTTTTAATATTTTGTTGAAAGATAAAAAAATTATAAAAAAATAAGAATAATATTAAATATTATAAAAATTATGTGGGTCTCATTTTTAATTTAATATTTATATTTTATATTTTTAATAAATTTTAGTTAATAATAAAATAATATTTAAAAAAATGTTATGATGAAAAAAAAAAAACACAGCAATGTCGAGTTCCTTTATTACAATTAGGAAAATTCTTGTGTCACGCACAGATTTATGAATAATCACTCTTTCATAATTAAACATTTTCAGCTAATTAATGTGTACAATTTTATAACTTGAGAATTCATCCAAATGAGTCCACCTCGATAATAGATTTTTTTCTCTCACATTTAACATCCTTTTGCATTTTTTTTCCTTACTACGTGCAATTAGCATTTGAATTTGTGTTTACAGTATAGGAATTATTTCTTTATATAACAAATAGGGTAAATGTATATCGAGGGAAGCTAAATTTTGTAGATTTAAGTTTGATCTAATTTTTTTTATATTTTAAGGCTTTAATTTAATTTATTTATTTGATATGAATCTGAATATTTCTACAAGTTTAGCTTCTCATGAAATTTTTCAAAAATATATTTTATAATAATATTTTTAAATAGATAAAACTTTTTTTCTAAACAAGTCAATGAACTATGTTAAGAAGCAAATTGAAACTCTCAAATTAAATTATATACAACGTTAAAATAATAATATTATTATTTAAATAAATCAACCTATTGCATTTAATTTTTTCTGAGGATAGAAATTTAAATATTTCAATTAAACACCTTTTTTTTAATATTAAACTTACTAACCTCATTTAAGCTCGATGTAAGTCAGAAGTAATTGATATTTTTTTGCTCCCAAAACTAAAATAAAATAAAATAATATATAATTCCAAAACAAATATAAAATATATAAAAATATTTACTTTTACACTTGATTTATCGAACTATTTAAATATTATTAGTATTAATTTAACAAACCAATAAAAAATTATATGAAAATTATTTTAAAAAATAACAAATAATATTTTAAAGTGACAATTTCTAAATAAAATATAATTTTTGAATTAAATTTTGTTATTATGGCACATTTTGGTATTTGGCATGCGTATATTTTATTATAATACTTTGGATACATTAGGTATGGCTATTGGCTAGCAACTTCAAGTTCTCAACAATAACATGGCCTCGTTATGGCGCGCATGTGCCAAGCTCTCTCTTGTTGCCTCCGCCGTGGGCGGTGGCGTCACGGGGGCGCTCATTGCAACCTCCGACGACCCTGAAACCGCCCTCAAACTTTGCGCCACCGTTCCCCATCGCCTCTTCCGCGACGCCGTCACGGCTGCTAACATCGCTTTCGGTACTGTCGATCTAAAGCAACCTCCGTTGTTCTCGAAGTTTCTGTGAATGTTTGAAGTTACATTTATTTTCTCGTTCCTTCCCTCTCTGTAGCTCAATTCTATTTATTTACTGCTTCATGGAATCATGAAAACGATTATTGAAACGCGATTAGTAGTTAAGGTAGTTGAGTTTGTTGAAATGGTTCATCAATTGTGGTTCTCAATTATTGCTTCTGAATTATGGATTATGATTCGTGCGCGTGTGTGTAGGGTAGTAAATATAATGCTAATTGTTCAATTGGGTGAAAACGAAGGTTGGATTAGTTAAGATGGTCTGATTCTGTATTGTTGTGTTAGATTATGAATATTCACTGTGGGGACTCCCCGAAGGAAGTAGTGAGAGGGAGAGAATCAAGCATGAAGTTCATCTCAGGTCGGCGAGAAAACTTCAAGACCTGTGTTTTAAGAATGGAGGAGTTTATATCAAGCTAGGACAACATCTTGGGCAGTTGGTATACTTTGATTTACTCTCCTAATGTTTTTTTAAGGAAAATTGATGTGAAGAACAGTGATTTTAGCGATTGCTGTTGTCCATCTATTGCACAATAAGCAATGCTGAGGTGTTAGTTTATTTATTTACAGGAATACTTAGTTCCCGAAGAATATGTTCGGACAATGAGGGAGTCTATGTTAAATAGATGTCCAGTTTCTTCATATGAGCAAATATGCAATGTCTTCAAGAAAGAGCTTGGAGACACCCCAGATAATGTATTTGTTAATGGTTTTGTTCCTCATCGAAAAATGCTCCATTTTTGTCTAATTATTTTTGTTGGTCATGGTATGGTTATTGCTATTATGTTGAATGGATTTATCCTTCTAAATTTCTGATGTGTAGATATTTTCTGAGTTCGATCCAGTCCCTATAGCAAGTGCTTCCCTCGCACAAGTTCATGTAGCCCGCACACATGATGGCCAAAAAGTCGCTGTGAAGGTTCTTGTTGCTATTTTTTTAATTATATACTATTAAGAGATTTTTGGATCACTTTTCTTCTGTGTGAATATTAATATTTTATAATGAATATGTCATGTTCATTCATGTGTTATATGTCAATGTTCAGGTTCAGCATACTCACATGACTGATACTGCGGCTGCTGATCATGCCACTGTGGAATTGATTGTAAACACTCTGCATAGGTTTTTCCCCAGTTTTGATTATAGGTACTGCTATGATGCTATTAGCAGTTAGGAATTTATCAGCGTCATGAAAATGGGAAATTTAGAAGCCATCTAGATCAGCAACGTGCTAAATTGCTTAGTTATTGAAAAAACTGAGTGGTCTAAGTTGTTTTTTTAGAGCATGAATTATTTATCTTCTGTTTCCATAGCTTGCTTTGCATTATAGTTTATTTATATTCTATTTACTTCTGTCTGCAGGTGGTTGATTGATGAGATCAGTGAAAGTTTACCCAAGGCAAGTTTCTATTTAACTTCAAAGCAATACCTACGCCTAATAATATATCCATGCTTATTTGGTGGTTCTTGTATGTCTTGTGGTTAATGTTACTGCTATTTTTTACTTTCAAGATTGACTTCATAGTCAATGTATTATGACTTTCAGGATATGGTGTGGTAGCAGGCTGTTTCAGTCAGGAATTTTGCTTGATGTTATGTTGGATTTCCGAATTTTATGTTTCTAATTCATCATTCTTGAGTTCTGTTTTATTTTCTCCTTCATGTTTTCCCTTTTTGCTACATGATTTGAAATTTAGTTTCATAATATTATGACTGCAGGAATTGGATTTTTTAATGGAGGCAAAGAACAGTGAGAGGTGTTTGGAGAACTTCCAAAAAATGTCTCCTCATATTGCAAATTATGTATATGCACCAAAAGTGTATTGGAATCTGAGCACCTCAAAGCTGCTAACAATGGAATTCATGGATGGTGCTCATGTAAATGATGTAAAGACTATTCAGAAACTTGGGATCAGTCCGCACGAACTTTCAATATTGGTAAGTTATAGATACATGTACAATGGTCAGTTGCTGTTGATAGTGCATAGTCTTATTTTAACATTCTTCTGTGTTTTGACATGTTTGACACTATAACATATGTCAATGAAGTTGGGCAACTTAATGACGAGCATTTTGATTCCCTTATGCAATTAGTATTTAATGACAAAATAAAGGGCAGGATGGTAGCATAAAGCTTCTGCCCACAGAGTGGCCAGACCACTGTGTGGCTTCATACTTATAGTAGAATACTAGACAACCTTTCCATGCATTTTCAAGAGGCGGATTCCACAGCTCAAACCTGTGGCTTCTTGGTCACTTGGTGACAATTCCAATTGTTATGCTAAGGCTTCCGTTCAGTTTATCAAATAATTTAGTAAAATGTGATTGTCATTTTGCAGGTTAGTCAAACTTTTGCTGAAATGATGTTCAAGCATGGGTTTGTACATTGTGATCCACATGCTGCTAACTTATTGGTTCGCCCATTGCCTTCCTACAAAGGTAGCATCCTGGGTAAGGATTCCTTCACTTACCAAACTTCAACTCTTTCTATAACTCATTACTGTCCAGAAATACTTTCTGTTTTGTTTCTTTTTATATTGCTTATATTATTGGCTTGCTAATTTAACGGTACAAGAAAGTAAAAAATATATTTAAATTTATCTTCCTACATATGGCACTGTCTCCTCTAACTCATTGGATATTAATGGCAAAAACCTTGAACCAACTAAATTGGGCTCTTCCAAGAGAAGTTTTTAAAAGCACTAATTCTATATGGGATGTACATTTTAAATTCTGTTTTCTAGAATTATGGTGGTAGTTTGGTTTATTTAATTTGAAAGGCTTAAAATTTGCTTCCAAGGAAAAATCAATGGCAATGTTGCCACTAACAAATGCCATGTTGGAGAGTCACATGAAGACTAAGTATAATAAACTATTGAAACACGGCTGGAGTATGCTTTATCAGTAAAATGTGCAGTGATGTTTGCACTGATGCATTAAATTGGGGAACTTTAGGGGTTCTAGAAATAGCACTCACCAGGTTGCATCTATAGTTGTCCATGGTGTTCACAGAAACATTGAGAAGAATATAGTAACTGCAGAAGGGTGCAGAGGTGGAGCTTACCTGTAGTGGGAGGGAGTCACAGCTCCCTAAAATAAATTTTTAATTACTTATTATTATGTATAAAATATTATTAGGCACCCCCCATTATTTTATTAAATGAAATGTCATAAAAGTGGCTTATATGATATGCTTTATGCCTGACCGATTAATTAACCCTTAATTCCTTCTCGTGTACGCTTATTGCCTCAATGTTACTGCTTCTATCAATGCTTGTTCCCATTTCATCAAATAATTACACAAAAGAATATATTCTATTTTTACTTTACATTAAAATGTTATTTTGAAATTTGGATAAAATTATTTGACTACTAATACTTTTAATTAAATTATTTTATCTAAAATTTAGTCTCTCCCCTTAAAAATTTAGTCAAGATATGCTATTGGATAGGTGAATGCTATCCCCTGCTGTCTGTTTAGATTCAAATTGAAAATTGAGATGCATGTGTTCATGTGTGCCATTAGGAATTTGTAAGTGATCTTATGCTGTGCAAAATAGTTATTTATTTTAGTTTTTCATTTCTATTAAAATTTTTTGTTTTTCAATTGTGTTGTTGACAAACTACATCTATGGCCTCATAGCCGATGGTACAAGCCTGAGTAAAAGAGGAGGGTTGTGTTTGGCCTTCAGCTGCTAATGTAAAACTTGATGAAACATTTAATACGGATTATACATGATGATATTGTGCTAAGTTTAGGTCATTACTTAAAAGTAACACGCTGTATGACTCGAGTACAGTGTCAATTGAGTTAGAGCCGCTGCATCGGCACCCAAATGTAGTTTTAAATGAGCAAGGATCCTCACATTTAGGTAGATGAATGTAGGTAAGACCTTTTGATTAATTAGACTTCTGAAAATTTGGTTTTTGACCGAACTTAACAGCATCGTGTGATCTATGTAACCGATCTCACCTAGTGAGATAAAGCTTGATTGTTGTTGTAATTGTGTGGTTGACAAAATATTTAAGGACAGGCATTTTTTTACATTAATAAAAATGAATTTTCAATTTACAAATATCATAATGGTTTTCATGTTTTCCATTATCTTCCTAATGCAGATTTGTACTATTAATAGTAGTATTCTTGTTCCATTGTAGTTTTTGGCTTGTCTACTCACGTAAAGCTTTTTGGTTGATTTTTACAATAACTACATTGTTGGTATCCTGTGATTTTCACTTTTTATTTGTTAATTTATCTTTATTTTGTCCCAAGTGTAGGCAGGAGAAAACCACAATTGATTCTATTGGACCATGGACTTTATAAAGAGCTTGACTTCCAAACAAGAACTAATTACGCTGCACTATGGAAGGCATTGGTATTTGCTGATGCTAATGCAATCAAGGAATACAGTACAAAGTTGGGTGCCGGGGAGGATTTATATGCACTTTTTGCTGGAGTTCTAACTATGAGGCCATGGAATAGAGTTGTTGACACATCTATGGATCATTTAGTTATGCAGGGAAATGAGAGTGATCGATTAGAACTGCAGGTAAGATATATAGTTTAAGGGGAATTTTTTCTCTGGGATTGTGTTTCAGTCATAGTGTTCATGTTCTTTTTGGGTTATAATGCCTGTGCTTTACTTCTCTGTCCTAGTAACGTGAATTGTTTCATACCCATGTTCATGCTGGTTTTCTTACCAAAGTATGTGCAATACTTAATTCTTCTCTTTTATATCCTGACTCATGCTATATGCAGTTTATCCACCTGTTTATTAATGCTTTCCCACGGTGACTAATAAATACTTCTATTTAGTGATTCCTTAATCATTGTCATTGGGATAATAATTTGCAAAACTGATTTAAAGGATGAACGTCCTTGTATTCCTGACCTTGAAGGAAAAGCACTAAAATGTCTCTCTTAATTGTTTTGCAGATGTATGCTTCTCAATATTTCCATCAAATCTCAGAGCTTCTAAGGAGATTACCACGTGTGATTCTTCTAATGCTGAAGACAAATGACTGTTTACGAGCAGTCAATAATTCTCTGGTACATACAATTCCATATTTTAATTTACTACTTCATACACTATGCAATTGATTGATGAATACTCTTCAAACAAATGTAGCTTATGTCTAATTGTAAAATAGCCAGTCCAGCACATATAAGAAAAAATAGCATTTGAGATTGTCCAAGTTGCTGTTTTGGTTTATAATGATAGATTTCTTTTTCCTTTTGGGTATCTTGATCAGTTACATGGATCATCTCTGGAGACATTTTTTATCATTGGAAAGGTTTCTTCGGAGGCTGTCATTGAGGCAAAGTTGTCGCAAAGCAAATCCCTTTTAACTTGGTTAAATGTTACATTGGATAAGATTTTCCTGGAAATACGACTTTGGGGAATGCAGATGGCCTTGTGGCTTTTACAACTAAGAAAGGCGTTGCCGTGGTCTAGCCAAACATTATAGAAGAAGTAATCGGCACAATTTATTTTCTGCTGCATTATTTTTTGAGAAATAAGCTCTTATGATATTCTTTGTCTCCGTGGTCAGAAATTCCTTTCCAACTTTTGACTTTTGTTTGAGCACGGATTGACGAATTGATTTTTAAGTATTTTTGGGTTTTTATTTGAAATCTCAAAATCATGTTTGAGCAAACGCTATAAGAGATTTTGCTCAAATCTCGATTTTAGATTTTCCAAATCCAGATTAAATATGGACTTTATAGGTCAGGGAAAGGACTTAACCTGTACGCATTACAGTATTAATGTATTAGGTGAGGCAGATTGTTGTTGTAAACCCCTATTAATATAAGAAAGGTGCTTTGAGAAATACATAGAATACTTTAAACATCAATTTCGATGGTTACGACTGTAATTTCTTTGATGATTTGGGTCCGTTTGTCTATTTTACATGGCTCCTTTTCTTATAGAGAAAGTCTGATATTCAGTTACTTGGGTTGAGGGTGCTCTCAGCAAAGATATTCGGATCGTGGCACAAGATGTTACAAGTTTTTCTGGTGGTTAATAATAATTTATCATCGGAAAAAACTCTTAGCCATTGACTAATTCGGGCTATTAAATTATGTAAGTTTAAATTTCTATTGATTATTGACTGCTCTGAACAGTAGATAGAGAGGCTTTCCAAAATTTAATAAAACAGGTTGAAATGTACAAAGAATAATGTGAAAATAACATTTTGAATTTATTCTATTTTCATCTTCTGTCAATTCACCTAAAATTTCACCTACGAACAATCCTCCATGGCGAAATTGCAACCAATTTCTGTGTCCTTTGGCATAAGCCATGCCAACATGACATGCCAATAAATAACCATCACTGATGCTATTCTACCTTCACAAAAAATGCCGCAGAGCCATCATCCTTTGCAGGTACTTCACCAGGATGCTGAGTGGTATTCTCAAATACCATTCCCCCAAACCCAAATTGCTGCACAACAAGCAGTGAAGAAGATGAACCAAAATTATTTGATGCAAACATGTCCCCTATAACACCAAGTTCCCGGCATTCTGTCCATTTCATTAAATCTGACAAGATTAAAGAGTTCCTACTTGACCCTTGTCCTAGAATGTATAAATCATAGCCAATTTGGTCCAACTCATGAAGGAATTTAGGAATATCATCTCGTGTGTGAACTTCTCTTTCTGAATATGTTATAGAATCCCCATTGTTCACTGCCTTTAGTCTGAATGAACTTACATACTCATCATCCAACTCTTTTTGCTTCTCATGGTCTAACACTACAGATAGTAGTCCACGAGCCTCAATATGTGCCAAGGGATCTACTTCTGCAGCCTCTCCAAACATAAGGATCCTCACCATGGAGAGTCTAACCCCTTGATGCTTTGACATCCTCCATGCAACAGCTAAGGCTTCACGGTCATCAGGCCCTCCAATGAAAAGCATAAGGACACGCATGTCGACTTTGGACAATGATCCAAGACAACGGTCCACAAAGATTCCAACAGAACAAGGTGCATCGCTCATGACATTTTGGTTTATGTCCTTGAATGCAGTGTTGGCTATCTCTAGAATGCCTTCTATGTTTGACTGTTTGTGAAAAGGAAGGAGAACCAAGTTTGTTTGTTTCTCCTGTGCCACATTGTATATGTCCTCATGAATGGTTGAATAGGTGGAGGCAGCAGCAAAGGTCTCCACCCTAATGTTCTCATTGACCTGTGTATATGCTTCGAATATGTTGGTGATGCTTTCCAAATATTCTTGTGCTTTGGTGAGGGCTTGTGCACCAGTTTGCTGTTGATTCGGTTGATTGATATGAACAGACAAAAGGGAAGTGCTACTTCCAGTTAATTCAACAAGCTGAAGTGCAAACACGTGTAAAGGGGGAAGTTTAGTTGTATTGCAGGCATCAAGGATGCTGATCATTCCTGAGGCGTGCCGAGGGTTGTGCATACAAGCTAATACTCGCAGCTGTGAGTCAGCCTTTAAATTTTGTATGGTCCTTAGTTTATTTTGCTTGTGTAGCTTTCTTGGCTTGTATATGGCATTGATGACAATAGGCACCATCATGGTCATTACAAGAATAGCTATAGTCATGATTGTGTAGGACTCCACACTCAAAATCTGAAAGGAAAGTAATAATAAGAATAATAGAGCTATTTATCAACTTTAATTAAGTAATAAAGAATAATTTGGCAAATACTAGTATAAAGTAAAAGCGAAACAGGTTATATTCATTAAGGAATGTTATTGTGTGTATTAATCAATACCTCCTTGTCCCAAGCCAGGTTGAGCATAAGCACTGGTAAGATGCCTTTGGTGTTCATAACCAGTCCAATAGCCACACCATCAAGAACAGGCATACCAAAGAACCGAGTTGCTATTACAGTGCTTACAATCTTTGGCAAGCATGAGAGGAGCAAAATTATAACTAGCAAGCCCAAACCTTGCTTATATAAAACATATATTAATCTAAGTCTAATGCCACAGCTACCAAAGAACAATGGAGCCAGATAAACAACCCCAAAATCCTCTGACTTTCTTATCAGCATATGAGTAAATTTACCACGAGGTATCATTATTCCATACAACAGAGCCCCAACAACAGGGTGTGTCCCTAAGAGATCCGTAATAGCTGCAAAAGCATAAGCTCCCATGATCACAAAGAACAACTGGTGATTGTCCCACTCATTTTGATTGGTTTTGCGCACTATTATCTGCCCTAAGTAAGGGCGTATCACAATAAAGCAGAGAAGTGCAAAAACTACGGTGCTTATCACCGAGTATATGGCAGTTCCACTGTTAATGGCAAATGGAATCAACAGTGAAAACATGACCCAATTGTAGAAGTCAGTGAGCGTGGCTGTTGTTATGGCCACTCTTCCTAGACCTGTATATAGTAGCTTCAGATCAGCAAGGATTTGACTAACCATAGGAAAACCCGTGACACTATAAATTAATGTCCAAAACAAATATGCTCTTTTTGTGTTGAAATGTTTTAAATAATGTTCATCTGCCTTGTACATGCTTTGAGCAAAACTATATATGCCAGCCCCCAATGCCATTGGAATGAAAATCCCAGCAATAGCAATACTTGTAGCCTTCTTTCTTGCATGTAGGATTGTGTCAAAGTTCATGTCCAAACCAGCCACGAACACCGCATAAATGAGTCCCAAATATGATATGGTTTCAACAGTTAGGATTGACTTCAAAGGGGTGAGAATCTCAAATAAAGGGGATGACCCAAAAAATTCTGGACTTATAAAAAAACCCATCTGTTAAAATTAATTACCCACAAGTTAATCACAATGTAAAACCATTTACAATTTTATGTGATCATAAAATAAAACAAAATCCTCATTCATGCATGCATGCATGCACTTACCAAAATCTCTGCAACAAGACGAGGTTGATTGATGGGTCTGAGGATATAGTATAAGCAACGAGTTGATAACAACATAAAAGCAACTTGGGCTGCAAAGGTAGGAAGGTAGAACCCTAGAACGGTTTCACTTTTCCATATTGAATTGGGATTTGACACTTCCAGTCTGTAACATCCTGTTGTTACGTGTCGTTTTATATATTGATCTTCCATACCTTTCCTTTGACAATTCAACCTTTATTCTATGTATATTTGATTGGTGATTGTGACTGTGATTGTGATTTCGATGTTGTATCAATTGGCCTTTTCCTTCTATGTCAAACTTGTGCTTCTTATAATACCCTTACCTTGTTTGCAGAAGAAGGCCAATACGAGGAGTGAACATAAACAACCGTGTCATGTTGTTAGGGTGTCATTGGTCATCAGATACAAAACCTTAGCAATTCTTAACTGCTCCCCTATTTCAGTCTCATTTTCTGTGAAGAAATTACCAAACGTTAACGGATTCTTCTAGCTGTTAACCCCAATGGATTTTCTCATAACCACCTTTGAATATGTACTAAATAGAAACAGCTTAACTGTCAAATAAAAGAAAAACCAATTTAACTGTTAAAAAAAAAAAGTATACCTGTTCTAGTTTAAATTAGACAGTGTATACCAATTTGAGCAATTTCAGTGATATAATAATAATCATAATGATAATGAATGATAATAACCATTACGATTATAATTATTACTACTAATAAAAATAGTAATTTTAAAATGATAAACATGACTTTAAATATTTAATATTATTGAATACGTACAATATAAAGGAAGGACATATGTCCGTTCAAATTTTAAAGGTCTGCACCAATCTTTTTTATTTAAAAAAAAAGCTAAAACAAGAAAAATTATGTCATATTGTCTTAGATTTCTTTCACCAGCTTTTCGAGACACTTCCGAGACATCGTGACTCTTTTAGAAAGAAACATATTTTTTTAAAGTAATTATATGAATTTGAAAAAAATAACATTTAACTATTTAGTATGATTGTATGAATTATATTTATTCTTCACTCTTACATTAAAAAGAAAAGCCTCCTTACTAAATACCTATCTTATAACTGTGAATTGTTATGATATTATTATAGAAATAAACCTTATACAATTTGTTCATTTGTAAATATGTAATTTATGAGTAATTATTTATTTATTTCAACAATATATCATCTATTAAAATACAACAAGATTCTTAAATATTAATTGATATTTAAATTATATAAAATTTTGTAACTTAATCTACTTTATAAGATTTTAAATTTAATGATTAACTTAATAAAATAGTATTAGATTGATTATTTTACTAAATTAATCTAATATCACTTAATTTTGATCCTTTGTGTATACAAGTTAAGCTTGCATTGTGATTGGTAAAAGAGTTAAGACAAAGCAAACCATATTGATAAGCAAAAACACCTCTAGGTGTAGTATTAAGATTTTTAAAGGTATGATAGGATGAGAACATATTTTTTATTTTAAATTAAAATATATATACATATATATATGTTAATATATCAATTTATATATTTTATTATAAAAAAATATTAATTTTAAATATATTTATTTAAAATACAAAACATACCTTCTCTCCTTTTTCTTTCTAAACAAACCTTAAGCATGTCATGAAAATGGCAAATCCAGTTTGGCAAGATAATCTCAAACTGATTAGTTTTTACATATTAATATTAGAAGGGATGCGTGGAAATTAACTCACTATTGATTGACCATTTTCTATTAATCTATTTCCACGTATTTACAATGTGAAGCCCCCTGTCCCAAGCAATCTACACGCCTTTCTTAATTAAGCTTTGGTGCCATTGCAATGTTCAATATCAATGGATGTTTTTTAAACACTTGTTAATTTTCTAAAGATGCGTGTTTGAGAGATAGTTTTTTTTTTTTTTTTATAAAAAAAACCAAGAGATTTATGTGATAATAATTTTTGTTTAAGAGTTTTTAGATGAGAGATAATATTTTAATATTTTATAAACTATTCAAAAAATTTTAAATTTATATTTTTAAGTTATTTATTATAATTATTTTTATTTATCTTTTAAATTTTTTATTCTCTCTTTTTCCAACTTTTTAGACAACTTTTAAAAAAATTAATTACATTTTTAGTTCTTAAAAAATTCAATTTTCCATCTAATGCTTTATTTAGTTAGATGATGCTTCATCTTATTAAATATTTTTTTATTTAGTCATCTAAATATTACTAATTTTTTATTTAATCCATCACTCTAGGAAAATAGTATAAAAATTTCATAATGTTTAAGAAGACTAAAAGAAATTAGTGATATTTAGACAAACTAAATAAAAAGTTCATAATATTTAGAGGATCACACAACAGCCATTCTGTAAAGATAAACTATCTTGTGAAAATTTTATTTTAAAAAAATCATAAATTTTTTAGGAAATTAAAAATAATTTTTTATATTGAAACCATAAAAGTGTAAAGTGAATTATTTAGGATACTGGTTAAAATAGGTTATTCAATAATGGTTTTCATTATCCCTAGATAACCCAACCGTGACCAGGTTGTAGCACAACAAATTGTAGAACTACTACCCTTTAGATTTTGCAGTGACATCTCACCTCCAAGTTGGTGTACTGTGTACTGTATTGTTTGATCAATTTATGAAATACTACCAAGAACCCCATCAACGCATGCACCATAAGTCATAGAAATTTCTTATAGTTAACACATTTATTATTATTTGTTAAAAATTATTAATAATATAAAAATATAAGAAATATTCTTAATCAATTAAGACTAAGATTTACATAATTTTTGTATTATTTAATAAATTTTAATTAATAATTAAATTGTTAAAAATTATAACCGTAGCATTTCTCATACATGCACCATTAACTTTTCATTTATATCCGTGCAACCGCGCATATAATATACATTACAATATATATATATTTACTTTTCAATTTAAATAAATTTTAATAAAAGAAACAAATTAGTATAAAAATAAATAAAATTTATTATATATGAAACTTTAAAATTTTAGAAAAGTTTAATGAGATAATTGTTTAAAATATAAAATTATTTTTAATTTATAAAAATATTATTTTTATATAATTTTTAATAAAAACTTCTCTTGAAGTTCATGCTGTGTAGTCATCTCCAAAGTCTGGTTGTTGCAACATCTGGACAAACATTGGTCGTACTCACTGATTTTTGTTACCATTTAAGAGGGAGAAATTTTTGAAATGTGAATAATGCATATCACATTTAACATCCCTCATATAAAAATCGGTTGGAACGTTTCAATAAAAAGTTAATAATTTTCTAGTACATTGTACGAATATTAAAAACCAATTTTTAATAAATTTTAAAAATATATGTTACATCATTATTACATTATTATTTTTAAAATAAAAATTTGAAAACTATTGCATAATAAATTTTAAATTTAATAAATTTCATAAACTATTTTCAATATGAATTGAAACATCTTATAATAATAAGTTATAAACAATTTGACATTTAAAATATTGTTAAGAATGATGTCTCAATTATTAAAAAATAATAATTAAAATTTGATAGGTGAAAGTAGATTATGAAACTTTTCTTCAGTGGAAGACAACTAATCAATAATATATCTAATAAATAATTTTATTCAACAATAAATATAAAATTGTTGAATCATATTAGAAAAATATTATATAATATTTTTGTTGTCTAAACCAAATATATTCTCCTTTGAAAATTAGGTAAGACTTCCAAATATTGAATACAATTTTATTTATTTAGTTTCGAACTTTAAATTATATATTAAATTAGAAGGGTTGATTATTTGTCTTTTAACTGCCCACTAATTAACCATAAAACAAAAAAAGAACCGATTAATTGCAAGCGTTGATAAAACATGAGTGGGTGATAGATACCATTCGTAAATCTTAAATGTCTTCAACAATGTTTGTTGAACTGAACTTCAAAACCTGCTGTGGCAAGATGTGATGTCTTTATGGTTGTCATAAAGGATAACCTACTCTCATCACCTCAACGTCTTCTTTATGGTACTGATCGTCCATTCATTTCCCTTCCCCACCATCTCATCACCATTTCTCAGAAAGCTGGATCTCATTGTTCCCTTCATTGCTCCTCATTCAATATTTTAGCTATGAGATAAGGTGCTTCATTAACTCTTGCATTATTGCAATAATTTTTCTTATTTTTTTAATCAGTGTTCTTTCCACATTGAGTATAAAATTATCAGAAAACACATTAAATTGTGTTAAAAGTTATTATATTTTTTGACACTTTTTTTGAACAATATTCTTAAAACACTGATTAACAATCGCCAAACACTATATCATCTGCATAACTCAGCTTATAGTTTCGAGGTCACCTCAGAATCGAAGTTTTGTCATGATTAGAACTGATAATACTTGGTAGGAGACATTTCTTTCATGGTGATTTTTTATATTTTCTACCTTTATGGTTTCCTTATATCTACTACTTCTGTTTTTGTGACCTGTTGCACACTGCTAGACCTCGTGATACTGCAAAAGTTTAATTATAGATATACTAAATTTTTTATTAAAAAAATGAAAAATAAAGTGAGCAAGAAAAAACATTCATTCGTGTGGTCCTGTATGTTTAGATGAAATGGTAGAAAAATTCTTATAAAAGAAAAATAAAAATAAAAATGAATACAACTTTTCTGTAATTATAATATAAACTTATACCTATAATATATGATATTACTGTGAGCTAAATTTTTAAGAATGTTTATAACATGTTATCAAAGATCAAAGTATTATATTAGTAAGTTTGTAATAAGTTAAATTATGCAAATAAGAGGGTTGTAAATTTTATATATTATGAGAATTATGAGTTTAAATTGTAAAAAAAAACAAAAAAACTTATATATATGACTCCACTCTTTCTTGTATTTTTTAAATGAGTTTATACATAAATTTTAATATAATATTAGAGTTTGATTTTAAAAAACTATAACATCTAAATTTTTTTAAAATAAGTATAATATAAGATAAGAAGAAGAAAACAAAATTTGTAATAGAGACTCAATGCTTAAACTACATGTTGAAATTAAAGATCAAGTCATAATTAAAACAACATTAATTAAATTTTAAAAAAAAATGTTAAATAGCAAAATCTCACAGCAGTGACTTAATAAATCGAAAGATTATAAATGAAACGAGGACAAGTCTAAATTATACTCAAATTTTAATTCATGTTAAATAAATTGATTTTTAATTTATAAATTTATTTCAAAAAATTTGGATGATAATATTTTTAGAAAAATGTTGAAACACACACATATATATATAAGAAATAAAAAATACAAAAAATTTATTTTTGTCAATAATAAATAAGATGAAAAATATAATCTTTAACTTGAATTTTTTTATATACTCTTCTTATCTTGTAATATATATAAACATTAAATTATTGAAATAGGGAATCTTATTAAAATTTAAAAGAATACACTAAGAGAGATATAAACTTTTTATATGACAATTTATTAAAAAACCAAACTTAACTTACTTTAATTTAAAAATATTCTGACTCAAACCTTATAAAAAAACATTACGATGATATTCTTTGCGAACATCTTAACAATTCCTAATTTAAAAAATAATTTCCACAAATATTCACACAGAAAATAAAAGACAAAAGGTATTGTCCACACGTAACATCACGAAGCAACTACAAAATGCAAGAGCACAGAAGAGTTATTGTTTGTATTTGGTGAATGAAGAGTGGAAAATGAGACTCTAAACCAAACATTTTGCCACACATTAAGGCATCATTGTTCATAACCACTCAACCAAACACTTTGATTTAGTAATACTAATACTAAGTTTTCGTTGACTCTCCACAAGCTCAGGCAGAAGAACAAACACCTTCTTCTGTCTGTTACTCGTTAGTTTTTCACATCCTTCTGTACATCTCAACTAAACTAACAATTCTCTCTCTTCCTGTGTGTGTGAGCGATAGATAAATTAGCATTAACAAGGGACATGGTTGGACCTGCGAGGCCTCAATTTGTTCTCTTTGGATCCTCCATCGTGCAACTTAGTTTCAGCCATGGAGGTTGGGGTACCATTCTTTCTGACATTTACTCTCGCAAGGTACTAAGTAAAATTTCTTCCTTTTCTCTGATTCCATTCTGGGTTCCATTTTTCAACTACAATTATGTTTTCTCTTACTCTGATTTCTGCAATTGTTGGTCAGCAATATAGTATCATGCATCATCCTCTTGTATTGTATGGAATCATTTCCTCACCCCTCTTCTCTTTTCTTGCTGACTCGTGCAATTGTGCATTCTTCTTAGTTGACGAAATTATTGACTTTTCAATGGAGGGTTTCTCTAATTGATGCCCACCAATTCTTCAATTGAAAAAGTTAAATGATTTTATATTTTAATTCCCATCACATGTAAATTAGTGCTGTTTTGCGCATGGCCTTGAATTCAATTGGTGTTCAACTTTAATAGGAATCACCCATTAACCCATTGTGGGGGATTCTTAACAAAAGTATGTATGATGTTGAATTTTGAAAATAGTTGGGGGACTGAGGCCTGATAAGGCCTCCTTAAGCTGCAAGAGGTGTTGCCCATGGGAGCACTTTGATGTTGGGATGACTTCTCAATTAATCTCAATGCTCACACTGCCTTCATCTTACCTTCAAATTGGTTACTGAAAAACTAAAATCCTCCTCTTTAGGTTCCCACAATGGGGTTTATTTTTTCTTTCTATACACATGAATATTGAGATCAAACCCAAGACTGCATGCTTTAGAGATTTGACCCTCTTCTACTTGGACTAACACATGTTAATTAGAAAAGAAAATGATAATAACAGACCTGAATTCATTTCCCAGCTTTTGTGCAGAAAGACCCACAATAATGGTTGGTCTCAGTGAAAGTGGATCTTGACCCTAGGCCCTAGCAAACCATGATAAGGGGTTTGAAACTTTGAATCTTGGAGTCATCGCTCTAGAAAAGGCTTTACATAACCACCACTCCTTGTGGGAATACCTGGTCAAAGTCAAAAGAGAAAAAAAAAATCCTCTCTTGTCCTTGAAAATTTGTGACATCAATTTTGTCTCTCAATAAAGGAAACATCAAAATCATCCTTCTATGCACAAACTGTGAATTGAGAGATTGAAATTGTGTCGTTTTTCTAATATGAAGGAACTTAATTGATGTTAATTTCACTAGAGGATTAAATTGGTGTCACTTATCTTTTAGGGACCAAATTGGTGTCACTCAGGGCATGAATTACGGTTGATGATACTAAGCTTCAAGAATGTCATAACTCCTAGTATACTTCTTTAGAAGTATTGCTATTATTGCATTTTGACTAAGTATTTCCTCATTTATTGAGCTCATTTATGGAATGTTGGACAAGAAAATTAAAAGAAGTTATTCAATTTTTTTAATTTACAAATTCTTCTTGTTGACTTTCTTTTCGGTTACAGCTATGTCTCTGTCCTGGTTAGTTTCTAAGTACCCATGCACCCTTTTTGCGAGTGTATCCTTATTGTGATTCATGAATTTTTTTTTCCTGTTCCTCTGAAGGAATACTAATGAGGATGTTCATCTGTTAATTTATGGTGATACATAAATTCTCATTGTAGGCAGACATAATATTGCGAGGATACTATGGATGGAACTCACGGCGTGCCCTCCAGGTCCTTGATCAAGTTTTTCCTAAGGTATTGTACCACAAAGCAACTATTCACATGGTAGACAATTATGTTGTCAGAACTCTAAACTAAAATGATGCCTTTGGTACAGCTTGTATTCTTCATTACAGCTGCTAGATGTAACTTGTAATTTAAAATGATTTATGAGTTAAAGTGCAGCGTTTCTTAAAATGATATATTCCCTTAGAGGATATCTTACTATCTTTATTCTCTCTCAATTCATATTAAATAATGTCTTTGTTGTAGCTTATTATCCTTTCCACATTGTATAATCTTCTTTATGCCCCTTCCCAGGATGCTGCTACACAGCCTTCTCTGGTGATAGTTTATTTTGGAGGTAATGATTCCATGGGTCCTCACTCGTCTGGTCTCGGCCCTCACGTGCCTCTTCATGAATATATAGAGAACATGAGAAAGATTTTGATTCATCTTCAGGTATTTATTTTCTGTTAATCACCAGGTTCTTTCTACGTAAGTGCACTTATCTTGCAATAAGAGACAGTATTTTCACTTTCAGACACATTGAGAACTAAACACTTCATTTTGAAAATATGGAATCTAAACCATTACCTGAAAATATAAAGTTTGAGGAAACACACTTACTGGCAGGATCTCTGATGACAAACATTACGTAACAGATTTCATCTTAAAACTTTATATTAAAGATACTGTTGTACATCTTGCCTTTCCTTGGCTCTCCATAATTGTATCCTCTAATATTTATTTTGAGCATAAAGCAGTAGGCTATCCAATCATTAAATATAGTTTGCTTAAGGTAACTATATTAATTAATTATTTTATATGAAATGACCCATAGATACAGATATATCAAGAAGATATAGTCTCTGGATGATAGTGGACCCCCCCCCCCTCTTCCTTTTCCCTTTCATGAATGGGCAAAGTGAATATGATTCTAATTTCATTTAGTGTCTTTGTCAAACAGCCCCAAGCCTAACAAATTAGGGAAGGAAGAAAAAGGAAAAATGATTTGTTGCAGTTATGCAGGAATGACAACAGATTGTAGATCTTTTATAATAAAGAAAAATAGATAATACATATGATGATTATTTGCCTACAATGATGATCACAAATGCATTTTTTAAGGGGAGGCTATTATTGATAAATTGATCTGAGAATTGATTGACAGGGTCTTTCTGAAAGCGTGCGTATCCTTGTTCTCAGTTGTCCTCCTGTCAATGAGGAAATAGTGCGTGGAAACACTAGGTAGCCTGAAGATATTATCTCATATATTTTCAACTTTGTTGTTGTGTTGGCAAAGTAAGTTCTAATCATACAAAGTTTGTTTTTCTTTCATAATCAGTGGAATTTTTAGTGAGCTGGTAAGAACAAATGAATTATGTCAAAGCTACTCAGAAGCTTGTATAAAGCTATGCAAGGAACTGGATGTCAAAGTTGTGGATCTTTTTACTGCACTACAGAAGAGAGATGACTGGATGAATGCTTGTTTTACGTACGCTTCTTGACCTCTTGCCTTTATCATTCTTTTTTCCTAAATACCATGAAATATCAGAACTGTGTCATACTGCAATCTAATTATTCAGTGTCGAAATCCTTTCGTAGCTCTTTTCAAGTATTTTGTGCTTACTTTCTTTACAAGATGGTTTAAGACTTCAATCTTCCTTCTTAAAAGCATATTGACTGATTGAAAGTGGAGTGGCATGTCCTCTAAGGAAATTGACATCAATTTAGATCCTTGATAATAGAAAAATGGCATCAATACAGTAACTAAATCCTGTGGGTTTTTTTTCGTAGATTGATGATTGTTACTTTCCATGTTGAGGTACTAAATTGATGCCCATATCTCTTGGGGGCCAAAGTGATGTCAACCCAAATTTCAGGAACCAAAATTGATTTTTAATCTAAAATTCATGTGCACTCTTGACTGATCTTACATTTAGTGTCTTCATTTGATTGAGTTCCATCTATCAGGATTTAGTGTTAAAAAACAGTTCTTCAACAGTAGGTTGTTGAACGTGTTTTTCTGACAGGTAACATTTTTCTTCGATTTAGCAGTCTTGAACTTTGAGCTTCTTTCACTGTAGATAATTCACTAAACTGGACGTAGTTGCAAATATAATGGATACTAAAATATTATTTAGCTAACTACAGTACATTCTTATCCCATTTTAAATTTGTTCCCAGCATGGATCATCCACACTGCTTTTTCCTTCCAGTTGAAATCTTCCAGTTCATTTTGATTAGTTTCTTACAAGCCTTGATAACTAAGCTAATCACAATAACAAAAAAGTGAGAAATAGGATTAAAAAAATGCCACGCTGGATGCGGACACCAACGTTGATCTGATGTTTATGATAGAAATTGTTGCTTGACTTGTTCTGATTTATTGTGAAATATATTAAAAAAAAAGCCCTTTTGTACCATGCAGTCATTACTTGTAAAATGAGATTAATGTCAACTGGAAAATTTACCTAGAAAATGTCTTTACTTTGTTGTCATCTTTAATGAATTTTGCAGTGATGGTATCCATTTAGCAGCTGAAGGAAGCAAAATTGTGGTGAAGGAGATACTGAGAGTGCTTAAAGAGGCTGACTGGGAGCCATGCCTCCACTGGAAGTCCATGCCTACTGAATTTTCAGAAGACTCACCATATGATCTTGTTGCTGCTGATGGCAAAACTACTTTGAATCCTTCTGAGTGGACTTATTATAGGGAGGTTCAATGGGACTAAGTTGTTATGCCATCAACTTTTATCATTTGCTTTGGCCTCCATTCAGGAGCCAACCTTTTCTGCCACATCCCACAGGATTTAGTTAGCAGTTTTATTTTTACTTTTTGCTTAGACATATTTATTGCTTAGTCTTTCTCATTCATAAAGCATGTTATTTTATAATTCAACTGAAAATGAGCTCAATATAATTGATCCTTACTTTCTTAGTTATCTGCAAACTTCTTTGTTTTGATAGAATGATACCAAACTCCTAAGATGATTTTTGGGTTTCAAACTAGGATTTTTTTTAATTGGTATTGAGTGTATAATGAATGAGACATGATTCAGTATTTCAAAACTTACACTTAGCGACAAATATGAGATTTTCAATCTCAATTCCTTGCACTTGGTTTAAAGATTACTATCAACGTGTGTTAATCACCAAATAATGGCATTTGAACATTACCTTTTCTCAATCACTGCTTTATTTCAACATAATTTTTAATCATCATTTATCATTTTTAATTTCTTAACTAATGCCCTGAAGACATTTGTTAGCAAAATTCTATTAATTATTAAGAAAAAAAATAATAAAGAGAAATGTAAACGAATAATAAATACTTAAAAAAATTTTGTGAAATGTCTTAGAATATAGATCGATAGAAATTTATAAAAAATTCATAAAAAAAACTCTAAAGGGTATATATGGAGTTGTCCTGTGCACTCTATGTCTCCTTCAAAGCACACTAGCATTTGCTTTTGTTTTGTCAAACCTTAATTAAGTTGGAGCAGGCACGTACTTGTAGAATGTGCATGCCAGATGTCGCTAAGTAGAGACAACATCATTTGTCATATGCAGGGGCTGCATTGTGCTATAAATAGCATTGAGTACTTGATCCATAACAAACACAACACATTCATCATGCTAATAATTTCAGTGTCTCCAAGACCTCCTTTATTCTGCTGTGCCCTTGTTCATACTGCTGCTCATGTTCTATCTAATATATGAGAAATGTTACAAACATAGTATTTAATTTATTATTTTTAACATACGTATTAAAGAATGTGTTGTTAATAAACATGCCTTTGCTTGCTAGGAAATATGCTCAGTGGCACAAATCTATTGTACAAATCTTCTGTTATCTTACAACTTTACGACTTAATTTGTTGAATGATGTTGTGGCTTGAAACAGTTATAAATTTATAATAAACCAATGTGCTTGTGACTGCATGAGTCACCTCTCATTCCTGTGCATTGCCCTGATAGTTCAAGGGAAAGAAGGGTGACCCTGGTTGGCTTTGTTTGTATAATTATTTTAATATTAACTGGAAAATTTTTCACAAGTATTATTAAATTAAAATAAAACTTTAATTAAAAATTAAAATAACATCACACGATTCTTTATAAACTAAAAAATAATATTTTTAAAAAATGTAAATATATTTATTAAATAATATTAAAATAAAAAATAAAAATTTTAAATTTAATAAATAAATAAATAAAAATATTTTAAACTATGATTGACTTAAAAAATGTATATTAATGCTTAATGCAAGAGAAATTTTATAACATAACGAGGAAGAAAATAACTCTTGAAAACACTTTTATTAAAGATAAATACTAAAACATATTTTTGTTAAAAAAAAAACTCACGTTTAATACAAACACAAAATTTAAATGTAATTTTTTAATAAAATTAATTTAATTTAAAAAAAAAGCTTTTAATATTATCATAAAATATTAAAATAATTTTTTAATTGAAAATATATTAAAAAATAAAAACCTTACCTAAAATTTATATATAGGAAGGTTCATCTTGTGGCTAGCAGGTTAATCCGTTGACGACAAATTTCACGCGCGCCATCAGCGAAACACAAAATTAAAAAACGCGCCAAATTTCAAAACCACAATTTCGTTTCCTTCCTCAAATGCTTGATTCTGTTCTAAGTTAACAAATTATTTTAAATATAACATCTCTTCTTCAACTGTTCTTTTTTAGATGAACCCTAATCCCTAAATTGTCGATTTTCGTATTTCACGAACTGCTCGTTCAATACTTTTCAGATTCGAAGCTCCTTGCGAGACTCGAGCTTTTAAGTCATACCACATGGTAATAGTTTAATTCTCTGTGTCTCAACGTCTGAATCTATCTTTCACGTTCCGGGTTTGGATTTGTTACTCTTTGCAATATGTTTATTTGTTTTTAGTTTGGATTTGTTAATGTGCTCTATATTCTGCTGTGTTTGCTAGTTCCATCGTTGTTTGGTTCGACGTGCTGTTTTGTTGAGGGTTGTGACTGTAAGCAAGAGCAAGAAAACTTCTCTTATCTATGGACTAGGAAAAGCATACTAGGAGGGTAAAATGTGATAGTTTTCATTTCCTGAAACTTTTAGTCACCATAATATACTTATGCTGGAATTAGGGATTTCATAAATGGAATGCAGATGTTGAATGCGCTGATTCAGGATATACACACACATATCTTGGAGCTACGCAAGTTGCTCACTTCTTGTTATTTTACCTCAACAAGCATATATCGGGAAGTTTCAAAACACAAAGTAAAACTTTGGAATTATATGATAGAAAAACTGAGGGGAGTGATATCAAGACCATGATCCCACGTACCCAAGAGGAAGTTTCCCAGTAAATTAGAGGGCTTTGCATCTACCGATAAGCATCTAGGAACATTTATGTGTTTTATTTCCATCTTCTTTAAAGTTTATAAGAATGATAGTTGCAGTGCACATGTAATCATTATGTGCTCTAGTACCACTTTCTAGTTTCTTCTTTAAAGTTCTAGGTCTGGTGGAGTTCACAGTGCTGAAAGTGTATTGGTAACATTTATCACAAATGAAGATCTACAAAAAATACAGAAAACCTGCATTTGCATTTAATATGTCTACCTAGTGCTTCAATGTAGTTGCTAAACTTTTAGTATAACATCAGAGATTGCAGTATAACACCATTAGACTGGGGAATTCCAATTTGACCGCATAAACTTGTCATACATTCAATATAAGATGTCAAAACTAAGGAATACATTCAATTTTTGGAATGTTCTTCAGACAGTGTTCAATATTCAGATCGCTAAGCCCAGTTGTGAACATTAAAAGCCACTATTGCCCAACATTATTATAATGACACTAGTTTCTTTGAGAACACAATTATTGGGTATTATTATTCCTTCCCGGGATGGATATATTTTGAACTCTCGATTTCATGTTGAAATAATGTGTATACTTGTGTTAAATTGCATATATTCTACTTTATTGGGTTTGGGTTTTTCAGGTTTGTGTCAGTGCTGTGCATATGGGCTATTGAGGAATTATTAATCTCAACACTGTAACAGTAACTTAGTATTCTCTTGACACTACTTTGTGCTTTCTTGTTTGACTGTTGGTTTTTATATTTGCAGCAAGAATACATGTGCTTCTCTTTTTTGAAGTCCTTGTTTCTAAAATATTTCTATTAAAAAACCTAATGGGCTGGCCTATGCGGTGGGTTAAGACTAACCTGTTTAAGATGTGGGCTAATTTTATTTTTTAAATTTAGTGGGCTGGTCCTAACCTGCATAGATTTGTGAGCTTTTGGTTTGATGGGATTTTTGGCCTTGACTCGTGTAAGTAGGGGATGGGCCCATATTGACAGCTCTAAATGCAAATTTACAAATTGAAAAAATGACTTTGATTGACTCAATTTTTTGCGTTCCACTGCTCCAAATTGTAGTGTTAATGGTGGCAACAAGTTTTCACTTCAACTTGAATTAGAATTTTGCTTTGCTTGATCCACCTCTCCTCTGCTTCTCCTGCTATCAACACATTTTTTGTTATTTTGTTTAAGTTTTGTTAGTTCTTTTTTCCTTTCTATATGATGTCTTTCATTGTTCTGAAGTTTTGCATTTCTTTTTAATGGAACTGAAACAACTGATGTGATTGTGGAGAGTATCATCATGTTAATTTTAAATATTAAGCTAGTGGATGAAGTTCTGTCATTTGTAGAACAGATTCAGGTTTTCGTTGTTGATTGATTTTTGTTGTCTCTATTATTAGTTAAAGAAGAAAGAGTTTTTCTCTAAATAAATTTATTAATGCATGACATGGATCAAGAAAATATTTTAAATTTGCAGTTCGCTCTTTCAATGAGTTAAAAGAAAGTGTAAAAGCAACAAGCTGGAGGATAGGATGGCAAAGTACTATGATATTGATGATATTATCACGGAGGAAGAGGTAGGCTTCAGACTTTTCAAAATTGCTAACCATCGATATATGTCAGATTCAAAACAGGATGGGGTTTAGGGTGCTTTATTTTTTGTAAATAAGGGAAATCTTTTGCTACAGTAGTTAGACTTATTATGCTGTGGCTTGTGATGTTTAGAGCTTATTGCTGGTTTTAACAAATCAATTCATCATATAAACTATAAGATACAGAATGCAACCTAAATTTCTTATCATGATAATATGTTTTACTATGTTATGTGCACAGATTGTATCAGTTATATTTCAGAAGGCAGCATCTGGAGTGGGAATAGATCCTAGTTCTGAAGTGGACTTTGTAAGAGCCATTGACCCTGTTTTGTGTGTTTCCAGAAGAAAGAATAGTTGGAAGTGGCACCAACACCTGCTAGGTGGAACTTAATAATTTGACCTGACATTTGATTTGTTTGATTTTCAGATTGAAACAGGTTCAAAAGTTGAGCTGCCTTTTTGGCTTGCTCATGAATTACAGTTGAGACAAGCAGTATCAGTCAATGTTCCACCTTGTTTCAATCACAAGTAGTGATTATTTTATGTCTTTTCTGCAACTTACAAGCACATTCTATCATATAATGAAGCATGCCATGACATAGACCACAAGTTAGGAAGCACTTTAAATGCACTTACATTTCTTTTCCACCTGCATGCTTTTGGTGGCGTTTCCAATTAACTCTCGTTTCTTGGGCTTTCATCGAATTTTTGAGCCAATTCTTATCCTTAACCTTAATTTTAATGTACATTTTGTCATTAAATGCATGGTGTTGCATGGAACTATGGATAACGATAAAATTGAATAATCAATGTATATGATTTCATAGAAATTGGATAAAGTAAAGCTGCATTGGCATTCATATCCAAATACAATAACAATAACCAAGCCTTATCTCATTAGGTGAGGTTGGCTACATGTATCAAACGACACTATTGGCATTCATATCCAAATATTACTAGAGAAATGCTGATAACTTAAAAGTGTTAAATATACAATCTTATTGTTCATGATTCTTGATTTCAGAACAAGGCTAGAGATCCAAGCTGATACTGCAAGCGTGGACCTGAGGTCTAGATGTCCATTCTTCTATGAATTTGGTTGCAAGATAGCACCCATGTAAATCCTGCTTTGCTTGTATTATCTGAATAGCTTTTTTTTTTATTATTTCTCTTTGCCTTTAATTTTACTCTCATTGGTTTTAATGTTTTTTTCTTGTATTTGTTGCTTAGTTTTGTGACTTTTTCTTGGAAGATAGTATATGGCTGCCATGTTGTCATAATTCTTATCTAGAATGGGCCTAGGATTCTCAAGATTTTGTTGTTACATAATTCATATGGCATCTCATACAACATAATAAAAGATGTAAGATAACAAAATGTTCAAAAAATTTTCCAACCGGCTTTGCAATGAACCGGTCTTTCTTCAACAACTTTGACAATTTATTCTGTTGTGCATTCTGAACCCGCCCTTACCCAAAACAATATTCTACCCATCCTTGTGGCACCGGCATGCATAGTAATGAACATTTTCAATAAATACTGCTTAACATGTAGCCATCCTTATTTGGCAAAACATCATGTTAAATTTATTGTGTCTTGACTAAGAAGAATAATTCCATAAGCTACCTTTGTCTTGTATACACTCAAATGTCGACACAAATAGAGTACATATTTAGTTTTTGTTTTTATTTTTCTTTTACATTATATCAATTCCAACTCTTTAAGTATTTGTTTCATATCATTTTTGTTAGTCTTATTGAAATATATGTAATTTGCCATTTTGTGTCCTCCTTCATGCAACTATCCAACTACTTGTGAATTTTATTCATTGTTGATTTACTTTTTTCATTTATGGCAGAGTTGGCGATAGAACCATTGGGTTTCTGTTGCTGTCTGCATTTAAGAGTAGGTACAAGGAAGTTCTCACCAAGGCACATACTGCAGCGTTTGCTGCTGGTTCCAAATTTTGGACTATTCTGACAAAGGAAGAGATCAATTGTGAGACGCTATCCTAGCTAAATGAAACATGCCTTTAATCTTCATTTATGTGGTCACGCCTTTTTTCCTCTCATCCAAGGAGATATTCAATATAATTTTGTTTGTTCTAATTCTTTATGTAGTGTATGAGACAGCTCAATCCGCAATGGCATCCTTCAAGAAGTGGCGAATGGGGGGGCCCAGATTTCAGATAGCTTCTATATTGGCAAGAAAGAGAAAAACTACTGAATAGTTGCTTTTTCGGTGTTATTAGATATTTGGCTTTTTGGGTAATTTTTTTTGAGAAATCCTTATAGGAAAAAAAAATTAGTATAAAAAATAAATAAAACTTCTCTTATAACTTATGCTTCTCTATTTATTTACTTATATGAAAGAAGTTTTATTTTTTTTTATATTAATTTTTTCTTTTATAAAGACTATTTTACAAATTTACCTAATTGAGGACCGTCTATTTCAGTGTTTTGCACTTGCAAATTGCATGTTGTTGAAGACAAAGACGTTAAACCTTGTAAATTTAATACAATACAATGTGTTGCAATTTTCAAATATTACTGAAATTTGGTCACCTAATTATAAGCATAGTTGACCTTGTACGAGCATAGAGATGAATTTATTGACTATGGATCTTTGTGGTTTTGTTGTGTGCCACGAAACCTGTACACTTAAGCAAGTTCTGGTGGTTGGATTTCTATGCCACTGTTCATGTGTTCCTATTTTGAATTAATTGGCACATGAACAGGGTATTTCAAGTTTTGTGTCAAGAAACAAGGCTAACAGCCCAAACAACATAATATTATGAATTCATAAAATATGGCATTTACTTTCAACACTACAATATCATTTTCTCTTTAATGTGCTTTTTCTTCTTACCACTTGTCTGTCTTCATTTCTCCATCATCTTTCGATACTCATGCACAATCTGCATGTTCTCAATCCCAGTTCAAGAACTATAATTATGACTATTTTTTTAATAAAAAAAAAACAATGTTACAGTAAAGAATAACATTGGAAAGTGATTAATACTTATAAAGAGATGCTGCTTTCAGCGATGGGCAATTCTAGTCGTAATCCATCCCAGATATTTTTGGCCGAAATCAAATCTAATTAGTCAGGTTAACCTGAGTTAACCAAACAGTCATATTCGTCGCCGAAAATATAATATATCACCAAAACTAGTAAGGTTCTCATCTGGGTCGGGACCAAATTTGTTCCCTTTTTGCTTAAAGTTATATATTCTTCTTTGATTGTTGTTATGAGGAGGATTTTTTTCCTTCTCTTTTTGGGTTAAACTGTTGGAGATATTTTGGTTGAGCTGAGCTGTGAGCTGTGTGACGTGAAATAAAATATAAGATATTCTTTATTTTTCTTTTTTACGTTCAAAAATTTCATGAAAAATTAAAAATAATTAATTTTTAAAAAATATCATTTAAATTTTATTATATCTTTTTATTTATATTAATTAATATCTTATTGATATTTTTATATCGAATGAATTCCATCATTATAGATAAAATTAAAATATTAAAAAAAAGAACGAAAAGAGTAAGATATTTTTTGGACGACAGACACTTTTGAATCCACGGAGGCAGAACGACGGTTCTTTTCGTCGTCGTGGCAATGCACTTTTCACTTTTCGCATCCAACCCTCTTAGATATTTTCTGCTTCATGCTTTCCCCACTCGCACGTGGTCGCGTGCTTCTTCTCCCACTGTTGACACATGTTCTTTTCTTTTTTTTATTCACGGATCGATCTCATCTCTAAATTATTAAAGTATCGACCAAAGTTATAATAAATAAACACTTTTATTATTTAAATGATTAAAATTGAATATTATATATAATGATTTTTATTTCTTTTTTATCTTTCATATACATGTATCCTAAAAGTTTATTCTAAAAATAACCAAACTTGTCCCATAAATTATACAAAATTCATTTCCATTGCTTTTATCAGCAAGCTACTACTATGTTTGTTTGAGTTATATTTTTATGACATCTATATTTATACAAATTGACTGTGATGAGTACAATCAATAGCAGAAAATCAGTAAAACTTATTTGAAACAAAAGAAAAGACAGAACTTAAAATACTAACTACTAATCTGTGAATCAAGGTTAATACTGGCTTAATTAACATTTGATAAGTAATATACCATTAATTAATTCAATATATTTAAAAATTCACTTTAATTATATTTTAATATAAAATTTATGATATTAAAATGAGATAAATTTGACGTCAATCTAAATAAATGATTAAAGCGAACCTTGAGTAGCATTCCACCGAACATTTGACTTTTTCTTCTAAGATCCATCTTCCCTTTGCTTAAGTTCTCTTCTTTTCATCTGTAAAGTTACGCTGTCGTGTACACTGCACGCGCCTATGGTCGGTCGCGTATGCTCATTTTATGAACAGTATCATGTCCATGTGCAAATAAGTGAGACTCTCTCTTAGATCCAATTGCTAAAAGGGACTCGTATTCTTCAATATTCCAATTCCGCGAAATGTTACATATTTAAATTATTATTATTATTATTATTATTATTATTATTATAAATTTAAAAATCTATAAAATTATATAATTGGTGGTGTATTTATTTTACATTAAAGTAAATTAAAACACTTCAATTTAAATAAAGAATGAGAAATTAATATTTTAAGTATTATTTTCAAATAATTATTTCATACATGTAATATGTAAACAAAAAACAGATATTAAAAAAATTCAATCTTTCACTTAAAAAGCACACTTAATTATCAATAATTATTTGATCTATAATTCAAAACAAGAATCTCATTTTTTTTATAAAAAAATATTTTAATAATTTAAATCAATTTTATGAAAATCAATGCTAGTTAATTATAGAACAAACCCAATTCTAACATACTTCCACATTTTACACTCTAGAGGGTGTTGTAGTCACAGTTAATAAGATGCAGAAGTGATTGAAGAATACAAAACCTTACCTTATCTTGAATCTCTTAAAAGCAATAATAAAAAATAACAAGTTTAGCCTCGTAATGTTGTGTATATATAGCAATGCCTCAGCAACACCAAACTCAAGTAAATTGCAATGGCTGACCCAACAAGACTTAGTTGAGGCATGCACATGACCACGCTCCATTCATCTTCCTCCGCCGCCGAATCCGCCATGGAAGACCCCTCCAACCACCACCGTTCCAAGAAGCACCGCCGCCGCTCCACCACCACGACCACGATCACGGTGAGCACCACCACCGGAGAGTCGGACGGGGAGGCGGAGGAGGCGGAGGACGGCGATCCCGAGATGTGGGCAACGCTGAACAAAGGGTTCCGGCAAGTGCAGTCGGTGCTGGACCGCAACCGGCTACTGATTCAGCAGGTAAACGAGAATCAACAGTCAAGGATACACGACAACATGGTAAAGAACGTGTCTTTGATTCAGGAACTTAATGGTAACATCTCCAAGGTTGTCTCTCTCTACTCTGATCTCAACAACAATTTCAGCAACGTTTGCCAACCCCGCTCCAAAAGCTCTTCCAATAGACGTGACCAATAAAAAAATAATTTTTTATAAAAGGGTATTTTTCTGTTTGTGTCTGAGTCCTAGGTAATAACAATAATAATAATGCTTCATGTTCATGTATCATGTATCATGTATGTGTCTGTTGTTTTTGTTGAAGTTGAAGAACTGTGATGGTAATTTTGGGCTTTGTTTTGTCCTCGATTGTCAATAAGGACGGTGAAGGCGAAGCATTGTATCGTCCTCTTGGACTTCTCTCTTTCTACACATACTGTGTCTGTATTCAATAGCTTACTATAAGATCAATAAATTAACTTGTGATTTCAAATGCATGGACATGATAAAATTGATCTGCGTGAGTCGCACTCTTTCCAATTTCGTTGGAGAAAAGGTCTCACATGCGTTTTTTTATGTCTTGCCATTCCCCTTAAGGACCTGTTTGTTGAATTCTTAATCCTTGTGCTGGCTATCTCCTTGTTTATGAGGATGATTATGGCATTAATTTTAACCATTTTGTAATTTGCTCTTTCTAAACAATATCATATTTGTTAGATCTAGATAATTATCGCCTCTGGCTTTTTCATAGGACAAAAAAGAAAACATTTTATTTTATTCTGGTTCATTTGTACTTTGGATTTAAATTGTAGCATTGGAACATGATATGATGCGCTTGAATAAATTTTTTTATTGAACTCATTACAACAAAATTAAGAGAAGTTCAGACGATAGCACTCTTCACCCAATGTGTATTGCTAAATGTTACCAATACCTAATAAAATTCCTTCCCTGCTAGCAAGACTAGTGTAGACAAGAAAAATAACAAAAATACAGCTTTAAATTACACGAAGATATGTAACTTTATTCATTTACTAAATGATAAAGTATACAGAGTTTGTAAATTATGGTAGTGGCCAAAGCTGACTAGTTATCGTAGTAGAAACAATCAGAACCTAAATAACCATGTTAAGAAGTTAATTCTCCACTGTTTAATATGACAACCGTGCTTTTGGGCGAGCCAGTTTCACTTCCTTCTGCTTCAATCTTGTACAAAACATCCATGCCGGAGAGTACCTTGCCAAATACAACATGGCGTCCATCCAGCCTTCCAGAAAACAAATGGAGGCATGTGAGATTATGATAAAAACTTGGAAAGTTAAACTTTTCTTAGGCTCATGTTCTTCTCAGTGCATGTTTGGTTTCATGTTTACTAGTCAGGATTTCTACATTGAATCCACATTTACTGATTTCTTAACGTAAATTCAAGAACCACTTAGACATAATTTTTCTGAAAATATTTCTACATTAGGAAGCTGAATGTCTAAAGTTTAGCCTTCTACTCTTTTCCGTTTGAAATAAAATTCATTCTTTATAACTCAAAGGAAAATGCACCATTCCAACAGAGAATCAGCATGTGCACAAGATGGAATTTATCCAGGTCAACTTATCCTTTCAAACTTTTCTTTTCCACCAAAATTAGAATCATATTTTATTCCAAGAACATAAAACCATTAAGAAATTCTCATATTTCTAACTGTCACCACAATATACTAAGACTGCTCGAATTTCAAGAGTATACAGAATAAGTAACACAAGTAATTGAAAATTACCAGCTAGTTTTAACTGTTGTTATGAAAAACTGGGAACCATTGGTGTCTTCGCCAGAATTTGCCATGGATAAGTATCCTGAAAATCATGAACGAAAGGCGGAACAGGTGAAATAATATAAAATTATATAAACATTGTCATATTTATGGATATAAATGGAATATCAGTAACAAAAGCACATAACCTCACCTGGCCCAGTATGCTTCAGCTTGAAGTTTTCATCAGCAAACTTATCACCATAGATTGATTCTCCACCTCTTCCATCACCACGGGTGAAATCACCCCCTTGGACCATAAAGCTCGGTATAATCCTATGGAATGTGCTCCCTTTATAATGAAGACGCTTCCCACTTCTTCCTACCCCTTTCTCTCCTGAAATGTGATGCTGTTCAAATTTATAGTATTTACTACCTAGAGCTTATAAGATATCAAGATTGATCCCAATTGATCATTATAGATTAAAAAAGGTAGAAAACTACTATCAATAGAAGTAGTGGCTCCAATCTAATGCCAAATAAGGGAGGCAACAATAGTTGTTGAGCTAACTACCCGTACAAAGCGCTCGAAAGTTTTCTGCACAAAATGAATGTTAAGATTAGTAACCAAATCCTTCACACGAAACAAATATCTGTCTAAATAAACATCTGTAGCATATAATTCTTATACCATAGCATACCATACCTACAGTTTTCGGTACTGTAGTCCCAAAAAGTCCCATGACTATGCGACCTGAAGCACGAAACAACAGTTTTAGTCCCATAAATGTTTCTTTAAGTAAATTCTCATAAGCTTGTAATTTCTAGCGCCTATAGAATCTTAAAGGAACTATACGAGCCTGTGTCAAGATAAATCATTTATCCATGAAGCTAGCAGCTAGTTCGGACTTAGGTTGCAAAAGTTTACATTAGTGTATGTTTGAAAACACATTATTGTTGTGCAGTAGAGCCTGTCTTGCAGACCAGGTTATGTTTGCAAAACTAGGCTAAAGTAGACTTGATCAAGTCACATCTAACTGTGTTCTGTGTGTTTGATGAATCGGGGTGTGTACTTCTGATTTAGAGTGATTTCTCATGTACATTTAACTTTTGATGTTCATGTTTGAAATTTTTTTTGGCATATTTGGCTAGTTCATAAACAGGAGAGCAAGGGTTTTGGAGTTCTTTAGTTTTATGTGGAACCCTTTGTCAAGTGTCATGGAAGTTGTTGCTATAATGGCCATTGCTTTGGCTAACGGTGGAGGAAGACCACCAGATTGGCAAGACTTCGTTGGTATCACTGCTGTTTTGCTCATACTTGTTTCATTTAGGAAAACACATTAAAAAAATTTGTATCCAACAGAGAAACTACTACTAGTAGCGTTTGAAATAAACATGAACGAAGGCTCATGTGCAAACGCGAATTCAAACATGTTATTAGTCATCAGACCGCTGTGCAATAATGTGCGACCATTTTGGAATCAAACAGCCCTTATCTTCATTCCACCGTGACCGTACTAGAGAACATCACGGTACCACTACTGATGCACAATTCATCATGCATAGTTCTCGGAGGAGTTCTAACGACACAAATCACCTTTAATTTAATTCTTCTAAAACCCTTCTTACATCTTAATCTACTACCACATTCGAAATCATCATCCAAGAAAATGCCACAATCAATCCACAAGGGGCAAACAAATCACATCCATGAGATGCGACATTTTTTGGGATGGAACCAAATTAAAAGAAAATAAAATCAACTTTGTAATGGATAAAAGCATACCCGCTGATTTTCCATCGATCTGAACATCAAAAAACACCTTGTTTGTGACACCCTCCAAATTCTCTTCCAAAGGGGTATCCTACAAAGCATATAAAAGGTTGGTGGAAGGGGAAAGGAAAGAACTTGATCACTGATTTAACCACCCAAAGGAGGAAATGGAGAGAGAGTGGCAGAAACATGAATCCTTACTGAGAGGTGATGCTGAGTTGTGACGAGGTTGTTGTCAACTGTTCCGTTGTCCACCAAGTTAAGCTGAAAGAATGCAATGATGGCGCAGAGGCAGAAAAGCCATACGAGACACGCCAGAATCAACGTTCCAGTGGCTCTGGAAGCCATCAAAATTCAATCAATTGCCTCTGAACATTTATCACTCTTCTCGTGTCAGATGTTTTATTTTAGATCGGATTAACTTGATTGGTAAGTTGACGTTGGATTTCCCTTTACATTTCTTTCCATCAATCTGCTTCAAATTTTTTTATTTTCATATATTTAAGACATTTTTATTTTAAAGATTAAAAAATGAATCTGCAAGAAACTCTTATTCTTCGAACAACTGAAAGCTCTGCAACTAAATTTTACTATTTTATATCTAAATATTTTAAACATAGAACAAAATTATGTAAATGTTTCAAACTCATCACAAATATTGTTTCGCTTCCTAAGCATACAATGCGGGTTATATTTATATCTAAAATAAAAAATAAATAGTCTTATTACTTCAGTCACAATTAGCTTAATAAACTTGAACATACACAAAAACAGAGTTTGATAGAAAATTTCAATACAAAATCAAGCAACATTGAACTACAAGGTGTTAGCTTTATTCAATATAGTGTATTAATTTTTTAATTTTTTTATATAAATTGTTATTTTTAATATTGTTTATTTAATTTCTTTTATTTCTAATTAAATATTTATTATTGATAATATTTTTTACATAAAATTATTAAATTTTGAAAAACATGTAATATATTCTTAATTTTAAAAATTTAATTTATTAATGCTTGCGTAATATCCAAAAAAAAAAAATCACTTATATGTCTAGATTTGCTAGTATATGGAAAAAAAAATTCTTTGCACTTAACCAAGTTTGTTAAAAGTATTATTTTAATTAATTAATCTAATGAAAATATAAAATTTCTCTTTTCTTCTTTATTAGCCTAAAATGTTCTCTGAGTCTTTGATCGAATTTCTCACTCCAAAAAGTGATCATATTTAAAATCCTTTCCACACCAACTTCCAACAATATTCTTCATCATTTGTCATCAAATTATCATCATCCAACCTTTTCTTCAGTATTGTCCAAAAACTTTCTCAACAACTTCATCTTTTGATTTCAATTTTATAAAGGAGTTGTGCCATGTTATTAATCAGTTCTTTCTTCACGTACTTTGAAATTTTAGATTCAACTTCAACATCGTTGTGTGATTCCTCTTTCCAAATAACCATTGTAGCCTCATCTACATGATGGGGCAAAGGTAGCAAAAATAATGGTTGAGAGGCTCCAATGGCATTGGTGGGGGCAAAGGTAACACAAATGGTGGTTGAAATATTCCGATGACACAGTTCATTGTTGATGGAGAGCATACAAATCTCAGTTTTCTTCTTCAACGGAGATCAAAAAGGAAACTGAAGACTCGGAAAAATCAAAGGTAAGAGGAGAGAGGAGATCAAGTTCTTATTTTTTTAAATAAATTTAATTTACTAAAATAGTTCTACAAACAAACTTATAGAGATTTTTTTGTCTAAATGGTTTAAGTGCATATTTTTTAGCATGATCTTAAATTTTAGGTTTTCTTATGTTAACAACTCTCCTTCTCCCCACCATAGTTAGAGAGTGTGAGATGATCAACTTTTGAGTAGAATGTGCTTGTTATAGAGAATTGTTTTCAGAATAATAATTTTATAAATATTTTTTATATGTTTAAAATATTATATATATATATTTATTTATATTATTAATTATGCTATTTATATGAATTTTTGTATTATTATATTATTTATGTAAAATTATATAAACATATTTTTTTATAATTATTTTTTTCTTAAATTAAATACTAGTAATAGGTACATATATCCAAATGATACAAGTATGAAAATTTAAGTAATTATTTATGCATAATGGAATACAAATAATTTTTCAAAATATATGTATGGGGATATATCATATCCTACTTATTATCATTTCTAGTCTTAACCATTTTCTTAAATATTCATTATTCATGTTGTATCTATTATTTTTTTTAAATTCTTTTTACATGAAAAATTAGTAATTGTTATAAAATATGAGACCGATGGACTTAAATAATGCAACTTTTGGTGTATTATTGTTTTTCTTTTTACTTCACACAGCAACTATTTACTTACACTGCATTTTGATGTGTAATACTTCTTAAATGATGTAGTTCAAATATATTTATTTTTCATTTAAATTTTGAATTTTTTTATTTTGACTATAATTTGAAATTAAAATTCAAAATTTGGTTAAAAAAAGAAGAAAATCAAATTTTAATTTTTAAATTCAAATTTCAGTGAAGGTAAAATTTTACAGTCAAATTTCAATTAAAACAGAAAATAAAATAAAATTTTAAATTGATTTTAAATTCCAATAAAATAAAGAAAAAATTGAAATTTGAAAATTCAAACTCCAACATCAAGAGTCACCACACATTATTCATATTTTGATATGTGAAATAAAAGAGAAAAAAACAAGACACTAAAAGTTAACATATGTCTGTTTTTTCAACCCCTATAATTTCTTTTACTACTTTTGCCAATTTTGGTTACAAACTATTATATTGTAATAAATAATTTCTAAATACTATTATTTTGATAATTAATTATAAAATTATATTATTTTGATGAATTAGCCTAAAATATGCTACAGGTAAAATACTAAAATCTAATTTTTTAATGCCTCTGTGATCATTGATTTCTATTAGTCCTGTTTCTTTAAAGTACCATAGTTGGTTTACATTGGGCTTAAATACTAAAATAAAAAAACTAGTGAATTAAGAGTGAGATAACTCACTTGTTTTACAAAGTAAATAATAATAATTATATTATTTTTTTATAATATTTATTAAATTATTTTATTTAAATAAATTAAAAATTATATTTAAAATATAAAAGATAATTTTAAAAATATTTATTCAATATATTAAAATTTTATAAAAAAATAATATCAAATATAATTATATTATAAAATTAAATTAAATTTAAATTTTAATATAGTACGTTAATAATTTATATTTTAATTAAGAATTATTAATAAATATTTTAAATAAACACTAATTAAATGATAAAATAATATTTTAAAAAATATTATTTAATAATTATTTTAATAAATTTAATTAATTTTAGTATGTTTAAATATTTTTTAATGACTTTTAATAATTATAAATTCATTATAGCTTAAATTTATACATGGTATAGTTATTTTTAATATAAATATAAATATGTAGAATCTTAAATAATTAATTTTAATAAATTTTATCTAAATATATAAGTATAAATAGATTTTTTATTATTAAAAAAATTCAGTTGTTAATATACACTTGAAATTCAATAATTAATAAATATTTACATAAATCAATGTATAAATAAAAAATTAAATTATTAATTAATTTATCAATTTATATGTAATATATAAATATGTGTTTTAATTTATTGTATACATACTATTTTTTTATATTATATTAATGCTATAGTGTAGTTAATTTTACATATATTTATAAGTTTAAAATAATAAATTAATAAATAAAATAAAATTAAATATTTTATAATCATTTTATTTTTTAATTTAATAATTAGTTTTATTATCATTATATATATATATATATATATATTATATTTAGTTAAATTTTATATTAAGTTTTATCACAGATTTCTTATTAAGATAAAAATTTAGAAATATAAGTTATTTTAATTTAAATATAAATTTTATTAAATAAAATGAGTTAAAAATTAAATTTATAAATATTCATTGATTCTTAATATGTTTATATGTTATTTTTCTGCATTGATAAATTTTATAATGTAAAATATTTTATGTCTACAATTTCTACAACAAAAATAGTTATTTATTTTTTTTAACACATTAATTTTTATTTAGTTGATTTAACAAATTTTGTCAGAATTATTTTTGTTGTCAATTTTATATATTTACTGTTACTTTATTTATTAAATATAAGATATTTTTACACAAATAAAATATGATCCTTAAAAAAAGTATATAATATTTTTAATAATTTTATAAAAATAAATAAAAATAAAAATATAAAATTTTATAATATAAGAGATTTATAGTTAATACTCAAATAATATTTTAAAATTTATTTATAAAATCATATAATAATAATTATTTTTATTAATTTTATTTAATAATAAAAATCATTATAAATATTTAATATTATATAATTTTTTTTCTCTTTTTTAAGTAATTTTATTAGACTACAAGTTTATAATAAAAAATGTTATATAAAATAAATATTTTTACTATATATTCTAATAATTATCATAATTTATATCAAATTTTCTTAAATCTAATTTTTAAGAACATATAAAATTTTATAGCCACAAAATCGTGATGCTAACCTTGGTTCTGTGGGCTTTTTGGCCTAATCCAAAACTTGACATTTTTATATGTACTTAGACATGGCTCTGATTAATTTTACTCATAATTTTCATGTGATAAAAAATACTAATTATAATCAATTTAAATAATTGACACAAAATATTTTGTAATCTGTCAACACCCATCCCCAAAGAAGAAAATTGTTATTCCAGAAAACTCATCCACCCAAACATATAGTAGTTGAAACATATAAAAAATGAAAAAGATAAAAAAAAATATTTTCCCTCTTTGTTAAACCTTTGACTCTTTCCCACTAAGAAAGAATGCTTTCATATTTTCTATTATTTCCCCCTTATGATCCCTTATGGTCTCCCCCATATAATGCATGTCAATGTGAAAATAAGTCTAACTAATACCAGAAGTTACCAGTGATGGCCTCATTTTTATTCAGAAAGTTGACACAACAAACATTTTCTACTAACCGGACAATATAGTGAATATCAACTTGAATTAAAATATCATGTCTAACATTCATTAACGACATTTTATATCAAGGTCTCCATGACTTCATTTTTTTTATAAGGCTAATCCCAAGGAAAAGTTAAAAGAAACAATTTTTGTGTGTGAACATTTATTTTACTTTGTTTAATTTTGGTAGTATATAGTCTAAATATTCAATCGCAGATCCAACACACACAGCACTTCCAGACAACAAAGGACCTAAGCCAATGAAAACAGATAAAAATAAAGGCTCTAATGCCAAGGTTGGCCTACTTGTCTTACTCGTAACCTCTTTAATCTGCACTTTTTATTCTTTAATAATATTTCTTTGGTTTCTCTTCCAAATCCACCGAGAAATTTAACTGTTGGCAGGGAAGGGTGCGAATGAAAATGGAGAGCTACAAGACCAAGTTGTTAAGTTTGTTGACCAGAAAAGGTGAAGTCAACAAGGCAGAACCCCCTTTGGACATTAAGGAGGCATTTTCCAAGTTTGCTAGAGGAGGGAACCAAATAATGAAGGATCAGCTTCTTAGGTTCATGGTGGATCACCAGGGAGAAAAAATCAACACCTTTGAGGATTTGGAGAAAATAGTTCAAAAGGTTTTGCAAGTAGGAAGTTCTAGCACTAAAACTAGCAGTAATAGTAGTGTTGCAGATGTGCTTAGGAGGCAAGGATTAAGTCTCAATGACTTCATTGATTTTTTGCTCCTTGATGATTTCAATGGTCCCTTGAAAGAGGAGGTATGCACTTCGTCTGTTTGAACACTGACAAACTGAGGTAGAAAAATTCTTCAACCATGATATTATTGTGTGCACAGAACATATTTTTTAATTTTAAATTAAGAAAATTATATAGATAAATATATGATTAATATATTCAATTTATATTAATATATTAATTTTATTTTGAATAAAATACTAATTTTAAATATATTTATTTAAAATAAAAAAAATTATTTTCTTTCTCTTCTCTCCAAAATCTCTCTTCCCAGATAACTTCTTCCATGCTTCTAGTTTATTAACCACTTGTGCAATGTAGCTTGTTTTGTACTGTTTCATTCTCTGGCTACTATGTATTTGTTTGCCAACTAATTATGTTGCATGTTGATAGAAGTGTGTGAATGCGACCTGACCAGAGTTCATAGACATGACAGCCAGATAAAATGTTGCTATCTATCTTACAAAAAATGATTCGGTGTGAATGTAGAAAATTGTCATGTCATGACTCATGGGATAAGCAGTAATTGTTTCAGGTACAAGAATCTTGCTGTAGACAGAAAAGTGCACTAGAAAATTCAAAATTAAAAATTAATTTCTAATGAAAAACCTTATCATATAACAAAAATAATAAGACATGTTCTTTGTTTCATTATGTTTATTATTATTTCTGTGTTTCCTAAGGGGTGCCACGTTCTTTTTGTTTTGTTTTTTTTTTCATATGTAAATGTCTCTAGCTTGCTTTGGGTATGCTTCAATTTCTTCATGGCAATTTATAAATCATATGTCATTCCAGGTACATCATGATATGAGTGCTCCCTTGTCACATTATTTCATGTATACGGGGCACAATTCCTATTTGACCGGGAATCAACTTACCAGTGAGAGCAGTGATGAGCCAATTATAGAGGCTTTGCAACAGGGTGTGCGAGTAATTGAACTAGATTTATGGCCATCATCAACTAAAGATGGTATTAAAGTAGTTCATGGAAGGTACTTGCTGGTTATTAAAAGTTCATTTTATAGAGCTGTTAGCAAAGTAAAAAAATAATTCTTAGGGAGTTGGATGATTGCTTGCTCATATTTTGTGATATTCTGACTTCTTTCTTGGAATCAATGCAGGACTCTCACCACTCCTGTTTCACTGACCAAATGTCTTAGATCCATAAAGGAATATGCTTTTGTTAAATCTGATTTTCCAGTTATTCTAACATTGGAAGACCACTTATCATCTACACTTCAAGATAAATTTGCAGCAGTAGGCAATCATTTTCAATCACTTCACCCGCAAAAGAAATACAAATCTAGTTAAATTGACATGCCTATTTTTACATTGCTTTTTCATCATGATTTTTTATTTTTATTCATGCAGATGGCAACTCAAATATTTGGAGAAATGCTCTATTGTCCTCAGACAGATTGTTTGACAGAATTCCCCTCACCAGAATCACTGAAAAATAGGATAGTTATATCAACCAAACCACCAAAGGAATATCCACAATCTAGTATCAGCAAACCTATGCCAAATGAAAGTGATTCATCTGAAGAAGAATCACGGGGACTTGAATTGCAAGATTCTATGGCTAAACTGAAAACTGAAGACAAGGTGAGAAAAACAAACATTAATAATTTTATTAAAGAGAAGAAAACAGATTATATAAGCCAAAAAAAAAAAGAATTGTTAGTCCTTTGCATTAACATTTTCTTTAAATGGATAATAGAATGCAAGTGATGAAGATCATGAAGACATAAATGAATGTGATAACATACCAAATCAGCAAGATGCACGTCAATACAAACACTTGATCACAATCTATGGTGGAAAATCAAAAGGTTCTATGAAGGATCGACTGAAAGATGATACTAAAGTTAGACGGCTAAGCTTGAGTGAGAAGAAACTTAAAAGTGCTTGTGAGTCTCATGGAGCAGACCTTATTAGGTACATATCAAAACTTATTTGATCATTTCTATAGCTGACAAGTGACCACACCTATGCCTATGACACACTTATTAAAACTACCATAATATGACTTGATACTGATTGTTATGCTTTGCAGGTTCACACAGAAAAATATCCTGAGAGTTTACCCTAAAGGAGAACGTGTCCAATCCTCAAATTTCAGACCACATTTAGGGTGGATTTATGGAGCTCAAATGGTGGCATTCAATATGCAGGTTGGAAAGTTACAACCAACACATAAAGCATAGTTTTTAGATTAGATAAAAAGGAATTCGTAACTGTTTTTCTATGTAATGTGGTGCAATCTCAAATCATTTCCATTTTGAAGTATTAATAAGTCATATGATTCTTAGCTAAAATTTATCAGAGTTTTATTGACCTAAAAGCTTAAGTTCTTGAAGTACAACCAACATATTTGTTTTCTTATGACAGGGGCATGACAAATCACTCAGGTTGATGCAGGGGTTATTCAGAGCAAATGGGGGGTGTGGTTATGTTAAAAAGCCTGAATTTCTGATCCGAAAACTTCCACATGAAGAGGAGTTTCATCCTAAAAGAACAATGCCGGTGAAGCAGATATTAAAAGTAAGCATATCCTTGCTCACTTTGCTGAAAGGAAATTGGGTTGTTTCATAACATATGAATACTTTTGAAGGTAGAATACGTTCTGAACCAAACTTAGTAAAAAATTAAATCTTATTTGTGTTTAAATTATGCAAACTTATAACACAAAAATAGTAAAATTCGAGTAAAAAAAATTATTCCATAATCTTGAAAGTTTATAATTTTTTCTTCAATAGTGTGAAGAAAAAATTTAATAATCAACTTTTGACTATTAAATTATCACCGGCAGAGTAAAAGAGAAAGGAAAAGAATTTTTGGTCATGTGTTTTCTTAGTTTTTTATGAGCATCATTTTACTTGATATATATAATAATATATCTCAGTTATCAATATATGAGCTCACGTTTAAAATTAAATTTTTAGTGTTTTGTAAGATTTTTCTTCTTTTTATTTATAACTAATGAACAAGTCAATTGTTGACTGATGCATTTTTAGTTTTTGAATTTTAGTCGGTTATTAAAATTACACTCTATTGTTATATTATTATTAATATCTTGGAGTTAGCAAAGAATATATAATAATATTTCATTTAAAAGAAACATTATTTATTTGATAAAATAAATTCTACAATTTAAATCATCAAATAAGAAAATTCTTTCACCGTGAAAGATTAAAACACCAGTTGGTTCAATATCAAGCAGTAATAAATTAATAATAATTAATTTACTAATTAAAGTTAGTGTTGAGCAACACTCTTTTAAGTCTGAACAGTATGAAGTAATTTATATTCTACTTTCAAACCATTAAAAATAATATAACATTTTTCTCTATCCTTATGACTCTAAATTAACTCTAGAATACAATATAATTTATTAAAACTTTAACAAGTTAATCATGAATGACTTAAGAAAACTCATTTCTTCTTTCATTCAATTACTTGATCAAGGTCTTAATTTTTAATAGAGCTCAAATTCATTACTTAGAATTGATGAATTCCTTTTTAAACTATCATTAATCCTACAAGTATTGGATTATATCCAATATCTTTTCAACTAATGCTCTAAAGTAATAGGTATCCAGAATTAAAATATAATAAATAACTTGTTGATCATTATGATAATATCAGGTCAAAGAAAAATTTGTATTTTTTTAGAGAATTTTTTATTGACAATATAAAATAATATTAACCATAAAAAATTTTCAATTTGAATCACTTCAATGACCACATCCTTATATGTTATTTATATTTATAAATTAATAAATAAGATCTATTAATATTCATAAAAAATACTATGATATTTATATTGATCTATCTAAATTATTAATATCATATTTATAATAATCCTATGATAAAAATAATTTATATTAAATTATAAAAGACATGTTTTTTATTTTTATAATCTCTACTATAATAACAAGTCTCTAATTTTAATAGACTTTTATCAAATAAACTATTATATCAAAACAGTGTATATAAGATTAAAAAAAAAATAGCATTTTATTATTATAACTAAAATGCACTACATGAAAATTTTGGATCTTAGATATACACATTTATTTCTAACAATTTTCATGTTCAACAATAGGTAAAAGTATACAGAGGAGATGGCTGGAGTTCAGATTTCAGTGCAACACACTTTGATCGGTTCTCTCCCCCAGACTTTTACACAAAGGTCAGTTCCATATTTCTCCATACCATAAGTGATCTTCACCAATAAATTTGATGATATGTATCCACTATTGAATATTGATAACGAACATTGTTAAACAAAGTCCTTTGATCATTTGATCTTTTAATTTACTCCATTACCACTTCTATTAAAGTGGAATACACTACTTTCAAAATGAGGAACTTTATGCTAAGAGATTGGTTACATAAATAGAAAATGTTAACATTAAACATGTAAAAATAGTAAGTTTTTATTTTTTTTTAAAATATTTATTATAATTGTATTTTTGTAATATAATATATGTTTTCTTTTCAAATAAAACCTTACGCTCTTAAAATGCTTAATAAAACTGTAAATATATTTCATCTTGGATAAGAATATTAAAGAAGAAGACACATAGAAGAAACATAGAAGTATAAATTATTGTACATTTATCCTATAATGTTTGATCAAATTGTCTAACAGGTATACATTGTTGGAGTGCCTGCTGATTCTGACAAGAAGAAAACAAAAGTAAAGATGGACACTTGGTATCCTGTTTGGGATGAAGAGTTTGAATTCCCCTTAACTGTTCCTGAGCTTGCTTTGCTTCGGATTGAAGTAAAGGATAAAGATAAGGGAAAGGATGACTTTGCAGGACAAACTTGTTTGCCCGTATCAGAGCTAAGACATGGATTTCGGTCAGTCCCTCTGTATGATCGAAAGGGAAAGAAATTTAATTCTGTGAAGCTTCTAATGCGGTTTAAGCTTGAAATTTAGAAATAATTTTATATATCATTCATTTAAACATATTGTAATGCAGATTGCAATGCATTAAAAGAACCTTTTTTATCCAGCTAGAAACAATTACATAGAATTTTGAGATAATCTTCTTATTTTCAACATCACATACTTGATTGCTGTTTGTAATTGACACAGTTAATCAATGGATAAGTGAATGTTGCTGATTTATTTTTAACTGTTTTCCAACTATTACTTTATTTCGTAAAAATAAACCTGCCCTTTTACCTTTGGATATTACCTTCTAATGTAAGTCATAAAAAAGAAAAAAACCTCATACCATATAACTTAAATGTTCTGGCAATCTGTAAATAATATTGGACAAAAAAAGTAATATTTTTAATTCATGACAAAAAAAGTAATATTAAAAGTCGACAGATGTTAATAAAATAAAACTCTAATAACAATTAAAAATAACTTAAAAAACAACTATAATGTTATACCTAAGTTTTTTTTTTTTTCAAAAATTCCATGGGAATCATGAGATTGGCCACCTGAAGAAGACATGGCTGGTAAGTAATCAGTCATTTTGCAACAGATGTTTGCATAATTTCAACCTAAAATGTCAATATTTTGCGTAGACAGGTCTTTAATTAAAGATAGCATAGCCTCTTCCAAAAGCAATAAACTACTTCTATTACTAATTTAGAACCAGATATTTTAATCAATTTGTTTTCTTGTTCATTAAAACAAGGTCAAAACAATTTATTAATTCGTCCCAAAATTTTTAATTCTTGAATGATTTTGGGTTGGATAAAGTAAAAAAAAAATTCTTAAATTAGAGTTGTCAAAATCAAACATGATCTGTGAATAAATATGTTTAACAATAAGTTAAAAATTTTGTAAATATAGATCTAACGTAAAACAACTAATAATATTAAAAAAAAAAATACAAATTCATGTTATTTAAACGTAATCTAAATATACTATTAATATAACTCGTAAGTTATAGTTATAGATGAACGGAGTTAAAAAAATTAGCTCACAAATATTTTAAATTTTTAAACTTAACTTGTTCACTCATATTTGGAGTCACATCAACCCATTCCTAGTTAAGTTAACTTAGGAGTTTGTTTTACATTTTATAATATAACTAGAAATTTTATTTTATTACTTAGTGATTATAGTAATTTTTATGACATGTTTCACCATTAGTGTTGCTCCAAGTGTCTCAATTCCCTTACCTTTTCCCCACAGTAACAGTTCCGTTATTTCGTTGTTATTATTGTATTCTGTATTTTCATATTTTTAAATAAAAAAAGCAACAATAAAAAGAGTAATATACATACAAAAAATGGAAGAAGTTAATAGATAACAAATAGGAAAAATTTAGTAAATAACAAAGTAATAACAATATATAAATGAAACTGTATTTGTAAATTACGTTAAAAAAAAAAACTGTTTTCATAGCACTCTCCGTTGGTTCATGTAGCATAGTCACCCGTTCCAATTGCAAACTCCATTCCGTTTCAATCGCTATCTCTGTGTAGAAACGCGCATCGATAACTTTGAAGTTTTTATTGTTTCTTCTTTAATGTGAAATCGATTAACACATTCAGCGTAACGATGGCCACTCACAGCTACAAAATCTTCAGCTGCTTTAACAGGAAGTTCACCGTCACCGAAGCGGGCCCACCGGCCGACGTCGAAAAAGCCTTCTCCGAGTTCGCCGGTGGCGATCCCTCCATGTCCGCCGATCAGCTCCTCCGGTTCCTGACGGAGCATCAGGATGAAGTGGACTGCACCACATCGGATTGCCAGCAGATCGTGTTGGAATCGGGGGAACACGATCAGGAAAGTGGATTCACGCTCCACCAGTTCTTCCATTTCTTGCTCTACCATCATTTCAATACCCCTTTGAAATCCCAGGTCAATTCTCTCTTCTCAGGAATTTTTTTTTTTTTCTAATTCCTCACTCTATTATCTCAAAATTTAGAGTACTTTATTGTATTATCCTGTTTGATGCAAAACAATATAGATAGTACTGTGTTATTTTAACATATTTATTTTTAATTTAAGGAAACAATTTGCACTAGTGTCTATCGGCTAGAAAGTTAACTACATAGTCTCCAACTTATCACCATACTCTCTAATATCTTCTTGTTGATGCATTATTGAATAAGATTTATTAAAAATGATAAAAATGCGTTACTTCTTCTTGTCATATAGTATTAGCCATGTTAGGCTCTTAACTGTTTGAGGATTATTTATAATCTAGGCAGAAGAATCAATTTCTACGTGGATTTATTGCTTATGAAACAGTCAGGTGGTGCAGGTTAGTTTTTTTGGACAAGTAGGTGGAGTGAGTTATTAGTTTTTTTTGTTATAAGATATTATATAATTTTTATAAATTGTTTATTATTTTGTATTTATTCTTAATGAATAGAGTTGCTGCAAAACATATAGTAAAATCAGTGAACAAATTTTAAGATAAAAATATTAATAATGTATCAAAATTAATAATATTAATTGAGAATAAAGTTGATATGTTGTAAAGTTTTTTAAAAATTTTAAAAAAGCAATGAATCTTAATTATTTTTTTAATTTGTATAATTTAATTATGGATATCATGTAAAAAAATATTAGAGATAATACTTAGTTGAATTTTATATTCTCCTATATATTTTTTATAAGTTTTTAATTATTGAATAAAAATAATAGTAAATGTTTTTTAATTTTAAAATAATAAATATTTTTCATTTAAGATTTATTTTATAGAATCATAAGAAATGTTATAAAAATATATGGCAAAGCTCGAAATGGAAATTGGCATAAATCAAATTTTTGTTCCTCACAGAACTGTCTAAGAACGTGGGATTTCTTAACAGGAACAGAGAGATATGAGTAGAAATAGAAGAGGTGATTTCTATGAAAATAAGTATGTACTCATTGAGTTTTCTTCTAGCTCATAAACTAATCGAAAAATCCAACGAATTCCCATAAAGAATGCGGACTAATGTGGGAGAAATTCTAGTATATACTGTACACTGCACTAAAAGATAAATATACATAAGAAGGGAGTTCATTAAAGAGACTCAAGTTCAAGATTAGTGGTGTATTGTGTATTTATTATTTGTTTTTGGTGAATTTAGTAGTGTCTTTTTCTTTTGCATATAGTATATAGATGTTGTCTCTCCTTTTTAATGGGGTTTTATTTTGAATTTTCATGCATATTTTTCTACATGTCTGTAAAAGAACAATGGTTTAGGTCTCTTGCAATACAAATGATGTCATATTCCAGGTACATCATGATATGGATGCTCCGTTGTCACATTATTTCATATATACTGGACACAATTCCTATCTTACTGGGAATCAACTGAGCAGTGACTGCAGTGATGTGCCAATCATAAAGGCTTTGCAACGAGGTGTGCGAGTAATTGAACTAGACTTGTGGCCCAATTCAACTAAGGATGATATTGATGTAGTTCATGGAAGGTGCTAGCTTATCCTCAGTTCAATCTTGTAAAATTAGATTATCTTTCTTTTCACATCTTATCATCTTGTAGTTTTGTGAAATTTTTATGGTGCTACTTATAAAACTACTTATGGGCATTTTTCTGAATTCTTGAAGAACTCTTACCACTCCCGTCTCCCTCATCCAATGTTTGAAGTCCATAAAAGAGAATGCTTTTGTTAAATCTCACTACCCAGTCATTATAACTTTAGAAGATCATCTTACTCCAGATCTTCAAGCTAAAGTTGCAGAGGTAAGTCTCCTTTCTATTTCCCTCCTTCAAGTATCTACTTCAAATCCCGTTTTTTTTAGGTGCTGATTGTGAATTTCCTTCTTCTTAAATGTAGATGGCAACTCAAATATTTGGAGACTTGCTTTATTATCCTCAGACAGATACACTTACGGAATTTCCCACACCAGTATCATTGAAAGGTCGAATTCTTATATCAACCAAACCACCTAAAGAATTTCTTGAATCCACCCAATGTGATGACAAGGACAACGAAAAAGAATCAGCTGAGGAAGAATCATCATCGCCAGACCTTACTGATGAACCGGAAACTGACGATGACAAGGTGAATTTAGACAATAATTGATTTGCATTTGTCACTTGAACATATGATCCTCTGCCTAAATCTTGGATATTTGAGCTACGTTATGCTCAAGTGGCATTTGATTTATATACTTCTATATGATCGTCATGTTTATATCATCTTTTATATTATAACTAAGGAAGATTTGAATGCATATGATGAAAAATCACGCTAGCAGAGTGCACCTGAGTACAAAAGCTTGATTACAATCCATGCTGGGAAACCGAAGGGTGATGTACAGGATGAATTAAAAGCTGTTGGTCAAGTCAGGCGCTTAAGCTTGAGCGAACAAAAACTTGAAAAGGCTTCTGACTCTTATGGACCTGATATTGTTAGGTATTTTTTAGCAGTGAAACTTTGCATTGGTAAATGCAAAGGTTTATGACACTTTTAATAGTTTACAGCTTCCCAATTGTAAGACATACTTTTTATGCCTTTTTCCAGGTTTACACAGAAGAATATTCTCAGAGTGTATCCAAAGGGAACACGTCTCACCTCCTCAAATTACAAGCCACACATAGGGTGGACGTATGGTGCTCAAATGGTTGCATTTAACATGCAGGTTTGGGACTTATGTCCGTGGCTGTTTTGAAAAAATAAAGGGTTTTCTTAGATTTTTTTCCCTGGTGCTTCTTAATATGTTTGGTGGCATTTATTTTATTATCTCTTTGTTTATGTGGATTTTCAAGCCGGAAATAGCATAAGTTCTGTCCGTCCATCTACATTTATGTTTTTTGCTTAATCTTCTACGACAACACTGTCCTTCTAATGCGTGGTGGTTTTCTTTATTAGGGGTATGGTAAATCACTCTGGTTCATGCAAGGAATGTTTAAAGCAAATGGAGGGTGTGGTTATGTGAAAAAGCCTGAATTTCTTATTCACAAAGGTCCAAATGATGAGGTTTTTGATCCTAAAATAACACTACCAGTGAAGAAAACCTTAAGGGTGAGATAATTATTTAGAAAGGGAAATCAGTTAGTTTGGTGACATCTTCTGAATGTCTCCCTCCACCTGTAGGTAAAAGTTTACTTGGGGAATGGTTGGAGCTCAGATTTCAGCCAAACAGACTTTGATACTTACTCACCACCAGACTTTTTCACTAAGGTGAGTTGGCTAATTATGCTAATGTTGCAGATTAGGAAACTCCAATCTCCCAATGGACATAGTTAAGCATTTATGATTTATTGATTTAAAGAGACATTTTGCAATTGGATTTGAAGTTTATTATACTCATCCTACGCATTTGATCAATTTATATAACAGGTTTGTATTGTTGGAGTTCCTGCTGATATAGCCAAGAAGAAAACAAGTGTAGTTTCAAATAATTGGTTTCCCGTATGGGACGAAGAGTTTGAGTTCCCGTTGACTGTTCCAGAGTTGGCTTTGCTCCGCATAGAAGTTAGAGACAATGATAAGCATCAAAAGGATGACTTTGGTGGACAAACATGTTTGCCAGTCTCAGAGCTAAAATCTGGATTCCGATCAGTCCCTCTGTATGATGACAAAGGAGACAAATTAAAATCTGTGAGGCTTTTAATGCGGTTTCAGTTTCTATGAATTATGGGGATCAGCTATATAGTGTGGTTGGAAACTCTAAAATCACATTAACCACATCTCAATGTGAAAACTATAATTTACAGTATTGAAATACATACATGTTTAAGTGAATTTGATGTCAATCAAGCATTCCAATAGTATTTTTACATAATGGATATAAAGTCATTGTAATGATAATTATCTTTATCTTTATTAGCACCTTGCAATAGTATTTTGATCTTTAGTATGTTATATTTCCTGCACCATAAACATCAATACAAAAAACATTGTTAAGAACTTACAATTTTGTACCATGGCCTTCAAGATTACACTAAAGTTTTAGGTATATATATATACAGACAGCAAACAAGTACCAGTATGAGGCCCAAAAAACAAGTTCCAACATTGTGCTGGTCTTTTACTAATTTTTTGGCATGGAAGTCACAGTTTGTATTGATACAGACTTGCCATTGTGATTATGAATCACAATTTTCTTTGCTTTTCTTGCCAAAAATAAATAAAACATATAACCATTGTGTGTGCGGTCGTAAATTTGTGTGGTGGCATTGCAGCCTTTTAAGATATCATAAGTGATTTAAAAGGGATGAACCCAAAATGGTATTTTGGTGTTCCTTTGAAAAGTTTTGGGTGATGTTATTGTAGACACGGCTAATAGTTTATTATCATATTTTTGGTTTTTAATTTGTTTATCAAAATGTCAATTCAAACCGATTCTTTCAATGATAATAAATATGATTTATTTAATAAAAATAATATAAAGTTTCATTTAAGAGTACAAAAATATTAAAAGCATATTAATATAATTTTCTGCGTGGTAACGTGGCTCGCGTGCGCACCTTTCATTTGTTCTACCTTTTGGTGTCACCACGTCAAATTAGATAACGCCGTATTAACAGCTCATGTCATGAATTACTTATTTGGTGGGCCACGCTTCTATTGTATTTATCTACATCCTTATCAAATGAAATTAAATATTTTAATATTAATTCTTTTCATTTTTCACGTTTTTCTTTATTTCACATGTCTTTTATGAGTTGAAGAATCAGAAAAATCAAGTCCTGAATTTTAATATTTATATTTTTAATAAATTTTTATAAAATATAAAATTGACTAATTTAATTATTGAATTATTTTATATTATCTTTATGATTATATATATAATTTTTTATTATTTAAATATCTACAATATTTTTAAAAACATATTACTAATTAAAATAAAATGACACAATAAATTACTTATCTTTTAATCAAATTTTATAAAGTTAATTTATTTGATAAAATCTGTCAAATAATTATTTAATTAATCTGATCAATTTTATATTTTATCAAAAAATATTAAATAATATAATATAAAGAATTTTTTTTCTCTATTTTTATTTAAAGTACTAGGAACCAAAATAAGCAAACAATTAGAATAAAGGGAACAAAAATTACACATAAATTAAAATACAAAAAAATATAAATATAATTAAGTCTTTATTAATTCTTTCTGTTTATTTAAAAAATAAAATACTTTTATTGAATATCACCTTTTTATTCTATTAATAAGCATCCTTGCATTTTTATTTAAAAGATATAACAATAAACAATAAGATTTTATTTCCATCAATCTATTTTGGCCAATCAGAACAATCCAAATTGCATCGAAACAGAGTGGTAAAGTTCCAAAAGAGATTTGAAGAACAGTGCCACGTGCCTAACATGTAATTGGTCAGAGGCCAAAAGTGGGTCCCACAAATGCATCTACGTAACTATAGATGATGTGATCAAAACCTCTCTCTGTATCTTCTTTCCCTCATACTTTGCCAACAAAACGCATTCATTTTCCGACCAAAACCTTATCCTTAACACACGCAACCAACACTTTACGCGCCCTTCACGCGTTCACAATCTCGTTGAAGAAGACAGAGTTAGAGACACAGAAGCACACGCAAAACATGTCGAAACAGACTTACAACGTTTGCTTCTGTTGCCGGCGGCGCTTCAAGCTCTCCGTGTCAGAGGCTCCGCCGGAGATAAGGACTCTTTTCGAACGTTACTCCGATGAGAATGGGGTGATGACAGCGACTCACCTGCGGAGTTTCCTTGTTGAGGTGCAGAGGGAAGAGAGGAGCACTGAGGAGGAAGCACAAGGCATCATCGATGGCCACAAGCATTTGAGTATCTTCCACCGAAGAGGTCTCAATCTCGAGAGTTTCTTTAACTATCTCTTCAGTCAAAACAACTCACCTCTCTCACCTTCTCAAGTGGTAATTAAACACATTCTCTTGTTCTTCTTTGTACTTTAATATTAAATGTTTTTGATGTTCTCTTTATTTAGTTTCCATTTGTGGAGTGGTTTTAGCAAAGGAATAATTCTGCCGTACATAAGTATTTTTGGTGCTCTTTTTATTTAATTAAGACTGAGTTTTACTTAAATTAAACACTGTGTGCTGTTGATTTTGATTGCGTAAATTATTAAAATAAAACTCTACTTTTAAGCTGTTGTATTTGCCTAAAGTTTTGTTCTTTATCATTTTTTTTGTTTTTTTTCCCCTTTTATGTTCTAACTTTTTGTTTTTCTTCTTACCCATAAATAGTTATCAATCTCAACGAGTAATTAATATGGTACATTTCGGTTGAATTTACAGTGATTCAGTTTTATTTTGGTGATAAGTCTACACTCTTAGATTGGTTAAGGAATTAAAAGTAAAGGTTTTATTATTATTATTATTATTGAAATCATGTTAGGATGCGTTAGAAATCACGAAAATATGCATTATTAATATTTTTTTGACAAAATCTTTCGGTTTTGTGTGTATTTAAAAATATGTTAAAAAAAAGTGTAAATGTAAATCCAACGCATAACTTATAAGTAGTAAATTGAATTAAACGTGGATTCGAGCCAGGTAGATGTGAAATAGAACATGCACTTTGATTTCGTTATTGGTGCCCTGCACCCACTGATTAGAATTTGCCATACTTCTTATCAGTTAATTGTAGTTGTAGATATGGAGTTTTGGTAATGCTGGCTTTCATCTGATGTAAAGCTTCTATTAAGTAATCATTTACTTTCATAGGTATTGAATTTTGATATAATGTTGTGGAATATATGTTTTTGTGATACTTTGTTGTTCTGATTATCATGTTTGTGTAATTTGAAGGTAGAATACCTTCTAAATCAAACGCAGCTGAAAATTCAATCTTATTTATGTTTAAATTATGCAAATTTATAATGCAATAATAACAAAATTTGAGTAAGAAAAATTATCCGGTAATCTTAAAAGTTTATAATTTTTTCTTCAATGGTATGAAGACCCATGCTTAGCTATATTGAGACTAATCCTTTGTGTCAATTCTTTGACTATAAAACAATTACCAGCAGAGTGAGAGAGAGAAAAAAAGAATTTTTAATCTTGTGTTTTCTTAGTCTACCATGAGTAACACTTTGCTTGATATATATGATAACATATCTATATTGGTTACCAGTTCATGAATTTACGTTTATATCTATATTGGTTACCAATTCATGAATTTACGTTTCAAATCAAATTTTTAGTCTCTTGCTTATTGTTCCATTATCTTGTAACTGTCAACTAATTTTTCCTTTTTTTGTTGATAACTGTTGACCAAATCAATTGTCGACAAATACATTTTTAACTTTTAAATTTTAGTTGATTATCAAAATTACACTCTATTCTTACCTTATTATTAATATCTTTGATACTAGCAAAGAATATATAATAATATTTTATTTAAAGAAAATATTATTTATTTGATAAAATAAATTCTACAATTTAAATCATCAAATAAGAAAATTATTTCTTTTACAAAGATTAGAACACTCGTTAGTGTGTGATCTGATGGTTCAATATCAAATTAATAATAAATTAATTTACTAATCAAAGTTAGTGTCTAGTAACACTTTTCAATGTCCGAATAGTATGAAATAATTTATATTTTACTTTCAAGAACTGTTAAAAAATAATATAATATTTTCCTCCATACATATAGATTTGAATTCACTATAGAGTATGATATAATTTGTCAAAACTCTAACAAGAACTTAATAAAACTCATTTATGCTTTTATTCAATTACCTAGCCAACGTCTTAATTTTTAATAGAGTTCAAATTTATTACCTAGAGTTGATATATTTCATCTTGAACTATCATTAATCCTACAAGTATTCAATTATATTTAATATTTTTTCAACTAGTGCTCTAAACCAATAGGTGTCTAGAATTAAAATATAATAAATAACTTATTGATCATTAAGATAATTTTAGGTCAAATTTTTTTTTTATATTTTTATAGAGAATTTTCTATTGACAATATAAAGTAATATTAATCATAAAAAATTCTCAGTTTGAGTCATTTTAATGACAATATTCGTGTCATCTATATGTATAAATTAATAAATGAGATCTATTAATATTTATCCAATGAATACTATCACATATATATTAATTTATCCGAATTATCAATGTTTTATTTATAATAATTTTATGATCAATAACAGTTTAGATTAAATTATAAAAGACATGTTTCCATTTTCATAATCTCTACTATGATAACAAGTTTTTAATTTTAATCAAATTTTTTTATCAAATAAACCATTATATCAAAACAGTGTATATGTGATAAAGAAAGAAAATAACATTTTATTATTACAACTAAAATGCAGTACATGAAAAATTTGGGTCTTGGCATACACATTTATTTCTAACATAATTAATATTATTTCTTCTGTTCAATTTCCAGGTGCACCAAGATATGACTTTTCCATTGTCTCACTACTACATTTATACTGGTCACAATTCATATCTAACTGGGAATCAGCTTAGCAGTGACTGCAGTGACGCCCCCATCATCAGTGCACTGGAGAGAGGTGTCAGGGTGATTGAATTAGATATATGGCCTAATGCATCAAAGGATAATGTGGATGTTCTTCATGGAAGGTGACTTTACTGGTTCAACATATTGTTACTGACGATGACACTTTGGATTTAGATTTATTCCCCAAATATTTTGAATCTTCACATAATTTTTTTTTTTTCTGGTAATAAAGGACTTTGACTTCTCCAGTAGCACTCATCAAATGTTTGAGGTCAATTAAGCAGCATGCCTTTGTAGCCTCAGAATATCCAGTTGTAATAACCTTAGAAGACCACCTTACCCCTGATCTTCAGGCCAAAGTGGCTGAGGTTAGTTACTTGTTCTATAGGAATTCAAAATGCTTACATTCTTATAATTGTTGACGCTTGACACTTCTGTTCTGAACTTTTAGATGATTACTCGAACATTTGGAGACATACTGTTTTGTCCTAGCTCAGAAAGCTTGAAGGAATTTCCTTCTCCTGAATCACTTAAAAGGAGGATTATTATATCAACAAAACCACCTAAGGAGTACCTTGAGGCAAAAGAAGTGCAGCAAAAGGAGGAGGAAACACAGAAAGGAAAGCATACAGATGATGAAGAAGCATGGGGGAGGGAAGTCCCAAGTTTAAGAGGTGGAACTATCTCTGATTACAAGGTCTGTGACTAAGTTTCAATGTTGTATAGTAATTGCCACTACATTTTTCTTTCTATAAGGGAGGGGTTGGTTGATTCATTTTCTGGCTTATCATCTTTTGTAGAACAATGGGGATGAAGATGAACTTGATAATGAGGAAGATACTGATGAATTAGAAAATAAGCGTCAAAATGCATCACAAGAATACAGACGTTTGATTGCCATTCATGCCGGGAAGCCTAAAGGTGGGTTAGAGGAATGTCTCAAAGTGGATCCTGATAAAGTGAGACGTCTAAGTTTAAGTGAGCTACAGCTTGAAAAGGCTGCTGAAACTCATGGAAAAGAAATTGTCAGGTATTGTTAAATCTATTTAGTGATGCAAATGTAGTAAAATTTAACCTTTATTTTGGTTTTCTATATCTTATACGATTTTACAAGTAATAAATATGAGACAAATGCCATACTAGATAGTCCTTGACTATGATTTATGTCTTTTAGATGGTTTACTGCTTATGTGTCTGACTATTTAGTGCGTGTTTGAAAGTTCAATAAACTATGTTAACTCTTGTTTCAATGTGAAAACTATAACTTGTATCATTGAAATGAATACATGTTTGAATGGATTTAACATTAAACCAAATAGGCCATTGGCATTAACGCTTACTAATTCTAATGGCACCTATCTGACAGGTAGAATGCATTATGTTTTAGGCAGCACATCCAATGACTGTCTCATTCTTTGAAGTTTGAAACAAATCCAAAGCCGTTTGTATTTGTAACAAACCCATTGTAGGATGTTTTGTTTATTTTCAAATGAAAAGAGAAGTATTTATTTCCTGATTCTTGGCAGATTTACTCAGCGGAATATACTTAGAGTGTATCCCAAAGGTACTCGCATTACCTCTACAAATTATAACCCATTGATTGGGTGGATGCATGGAGCTCAGATGGTTGCATTTAACATGCAGGTTTCTATTTCTTCCTCCCTCATTTTTCCTTTTCATGTTATTTGAGAAGTCCAAACCAATAGTAATAACAAGCTACTACACTAAACATTGCTATTGCATACGTATAACATCAGGTAGTTACTAATGATATTGACATCATGAAAGATGTCCTCTAATTTGTGGTGTTTCCATTTCATGGTAGGGGTATGGGAGATCTCTTTGGTTGATGCATGGAATGTTCAAAGCCAATGGCGGATGCGGTTATGTTAAAAAACCAGATTTTCTATTAAAGGCAGGTCCGAATAATGAAGTCTTTGATCCTAAAGCTCATTTGCCTGTCAAGACTACTTTAAAGGTAAAGTGTCTGCAGATTTCAATAACGGTTTCCAATCCTGTGTCCATTAGCTACCTCTTTCAAATGTCTTTAATCTATATACCGACAAAGTCCATACTATTCTTACTCTTTTTAGGTAACCATATACATGGGTGAAGGATGGTATCAGGATTTCAAGCACACCCACTTTGATCAATTCTCACCACCAGACTTCTACACAAGAGTATGTGAAGATAATCTACTAAACCATTATGTTGATTGATGTTTTCTTTTCTTTTAAAAACTTTCAATTTTAGATGCTTAAACTCAATTTTAAAGACCGATGTTAACATTTTTCTATAATAAAATTTGCTTCCATGCGGTTAGTTTATAACATATGGTACCTTCCCTGTAATTATTTGACATACTCTTATGCAGGTGGGCATTGCTGGAGTCCCTAGTGATACAATTATGAAAAAAACAAGGAGTATAGAGGATAATTGGTTGCCTTCATGGAATGAGGTATTCGAGTTCCCACTTGCTGTTCCAGAATTGGCTTTGCTTCGTATAGAAGTTCATGAGTATGACATGTCTGAGAAGGATGACTTTGGTGGACAAACATGCTTACCTGTGTGGGAACTAAGAAGTGGAATTCGAGCAGTTCCACTACGTTCCCGCAAAGGAGAAAAATACAACAATGTGAAGCTTCTCGTGCGCTTTGAATTCATTTGATTATGTGCATCCATCTACTCTATATGTTGTACAGTGTTGTAATATTGTAAATGTAACTTATTTTGAATGATGCTTTTTATCCAATGTGTTTATTTTATCTTTAACTGAATATATCTGAGGCTGCGAGTGAGTGAGACTTATCAAATCTATTGGGGGATACCATGTCAAGGAGTGTGTTTCCGGGGATTTTGAACATTGTTTTAAGAAATAATAATAAGATGTGTGCACACACTTTATTTTGTTTTCTTGAGGAGACATTAAGGAGCTGTGTCATTTGTGTTGTAAGGCTTGTCCATGTTCAATTTAGATGTATAAATGGCTAATACTTCAATTTGGAGCTGTTTGATGCTTTGCATTTTATTCCATTGCCGATTTCTTTATGTAGTTGACTTTTATTGATTTGCTTTGCATAATGTCACAATTTCTCATAAAAGAAAAAGAAAACACTTTCATTGAATTGTATACTTTTTCTTATGTTCATATTAGTATCCAATGTTTTAAACTTCGATTTTTCGAAAATATAAATTTTGGGGGAACTGCAAATTTTGTTACTCAAAACATGATGAAATGAAGGAATGAGATTTCTGATATCTTACGTGAAACACAAAAACACAATTACACTAGGTTTTGGGAAAAAAAAATCATAATTTTTTAGTGCTTGTTTGATTTTAGAAGTATTTTCTGTTTTTTTTTTTTTTTTTTACTTTTAGTTATAAATTATCATCTTATTTTTATTCTATTTTTATCTTTTAAAATTTGCGAAAAGTAGTAAAATTAAAATGTTATTTATAATGATTTTCTATATAAATTTTTAAAAAATAAAAAAATTCTAAAAGTAATTATCTCCCTGGTGTAGGACATAGGAGGCAAAGTGTGAAAAACAGAAACCATTTATCAGACTCTATTCACCATTTTACGATGAACAAATCCCATCTTAATATCTATTTATCATTGGTTTATCATTTCATTTTCAGTTTAAGTTAATAGATCTAAAAATAAATTTTGAAGTTCTTCAAGTTATGAAATTAAAAGTAGTAACTGATATTTCGTAATGTTAATAATTTATTATTTATTATTAAATAAAAAATAAGACTTAAATTATTCGATAACTTTTTTTTATAAAACTTATAAAAAATTTACTTTAAAGATTATGTTTCAGTTTTTCTCCCGTATTAAGAATGAATAAATAGATATTTTGATGAAATTAAACAAAAAGCTATCATTAATAGAAAAATAATAGTTTTATCATCTAAATATTAAATAATTAATATCTTATTTAATATTATATATAATCATTCATATCTTTTACTTAAATTTTATCTATTTAATATGCACAAAAGCAGAACAAATAGTAAACACAACTACAGAACTGCATAAGGTACGAAAAAACAACAGCAAACATAAACAGAGTCACAGGTGGTTGAGCGCAGAAGTGCCAACATGACATCACTGAATCACCGCCCTCCACCGCCATCGCCGCTCTCCGACTCCGACTCTGACGGCGGTTCCTCCACCGCCGAGACCCTCCGCCACTCTGACCTCTCCGATTCCATATTCAAATCATACTTCGATTTCTCCGGTCACTCCTCCGCCACCGCCGGCGACCTCTCCAAGATCCAATCATTCCTCACCTCTTCCTCCGCCGGCGCACTCTCATGCCTCATATGCCTTGAACGCATCAAGCCCTCCGACCCCACCTGGTCATGCTCCTCTCTCTGCTTCGCCGTCTTCCACCTAATCTGCATCCAGAGCTGGGCTCGCCAAGCCTCCGATCTCGCCGCCGCACGTGCCGCCACGCGCCTCCCCATCTCCCCCGACAAGGCATCCGACACCGCCATCTGGAACTGCCCGAAATGCAGGGTCGAATACCCCAAAACCCACATTCCAAAAGCGTACCTTTGCTTCTGTGGGAAGTTGGAGAACCCTCCCAGTGATGATCCATGGGTTTTACCTCATTCTTGTGGTGACGTTTGTGGAAGACCATTGAAGCACAATTGTGGGCACCGTTGTTTGTTGCTTTGCCATCCTGGGCCATGTCCGTCTTGCCCCAAACTTGTTAAAGTTCGATGCTTTTGTGGATCCCTTGAAGATGTTAGACGCTGTGGCTTCAAGGATTTTTCTTGTAATAGTCCTTGTTCCAAGGTGCTGGATTGTGGTGTTCATAGGTGTGTTGAGGTTTGCCACCGTGGCCCTTGCCCTCCTTGTAGAACACGTGGCGTGCATGCGTGCCAGTGTGGGAAGATCAAAGAGGAAAAGGAGTGTTGTGATCGTGTTTTTCAATGTGGTTACCCTTGTGAGAAGAGACTTAGCTGTGGGAAGCATGTTTGTGAGAGAGGGTGCCATTCTGGTGAGTGTGGTGAGTGTCCCCTGCAGGGGAAGAGAACGTGTCCTTGTGGCTCAAGGGTGTATGAAGGAATGTCTTGTGATGCTCCTGTGCAGCTCTGTGGAGCTACTTGTAATAAGATGTTACCTTGTGGCTATCATAGGTGCCATGAGCGGTGCCACCGTGGGCAATGCATTGAGACTTGTAGGATTGTGGTGAAGAAGTCCTGTCGTTGTGGGAGTCTCAAGAAAGATGTAAGTGCTTACAGTTTTGGGAATTTGGATGCATTTTGATTTCTGTTTGTGAAATATGATTGTAGTAGGCAAAGTTAATTGAACTTAGAGTAGGTTCCTTGCTATCAAGATTTGGCGTGTGAAAGGAAGTGTAAAAGGATGCGTGACTGCGGTCGTCATGAGTGTAAACGCCGCTGCTGTGATGGCGATTGCCCTCCTTGCTCAGAGGTGAGTGTCTGTTTTGTAGCTGTTACTTACAAAAGAGAGAGAAAATTGAGTTGTAATGGCATTGATCAATTTTCTTTTGTTTTCAAAAATTATTAGATATGTGGCAGGAGGCTTCGGTGTAAGAATCATAAATGCCCTTCACCATGCCATAGGTATGTTCTTTGTCTATATCCGGTGCATGCCAGCTGATTACTGCTTTCTATAATGTCATGATCCTCTGAACTGAAACCTGTTGGTATGATCTTAGATATGAGCTGAAATTAGTTCATTATGTTCTCTTTTTGCATCGAAATGGGGCTGGCCTGAGTGCTTTTGAGCTGAGATCAGGCTGGCCCAATCGCCATTTCTATGTTCTTATCTAACTGCTACTACCAAGGCCTTTTTGGCACAACAATGTTAATTGATATGTCATCATCTACTAACAATGTGATCACAATGGACTAGATGGAAGAGGAATATATAATTATTTAAAAAGTTGGATTCTTCATTGTTCTGTTTATTTCAGAACATAGGGACCAAATGTATATCTTATGCATATTATATGGACAAAACAGTATTTTAATATGTAACTTGTGAAGCCTGAAGACAGAGATGGAACACAGCATAACGATACCTAACTTTGTTCTCACAGAGGTCCCTGTGCTCCTTGCCCAATAATGGTCACAATTTCGTGTGCATGTGGAGAGACACATTTTGAGGTATGAACGTGACTGTCAGGATTTTATCTGTGAGACTACATCTAAATAGTTGCAGAATCTTATCCAATGCTACATGAAACATAATTCTTCAAATGTGCTTTGTTTGTGATTATTGTTGAAGCCCATTATATAATTGTATTCCCAAAATTTGACATTCTTGTATGTAAATTGTTGTGTACCATGTGAACACACTTATGTAAAATAACACTATTAACTGCTTTGCTCATGGACAATAATGACTAAATGATGAGCGCATTATCTATTAATAAGTTTGAAAATTTTTGTTAGGAACATTTGTCGAAGAAGACTTCCTAAATTACCTACAATCTTGTTTTTAAGTTATAATTGTCTTGTATTACGCTGTGATAACTTAAATGAAGGCAGAATCATTTGAACATATTCTGGGTAACAACAGAGGTAAATGCATAATATCGAATCAAGGATGCTTATTATTGTTAAATTATGTAATATGTATTGTAGTCAGTGTGATATTCCTATTCGTATTTTACTTGTGACACCAGTTGAATGTATAGCATTTTCGTTACATAAATTGGAAGTTCAAAGATCATATAAACAGGGAGTTGCTTACTTATCAGCAACTCACACAAACACATGAGCAATGAATATTCCTTGTTATTTCTTCCTTTGCATGTATGTGTGTGTTTTTATGGTGGTCTATTTTCTTTTTGCCAATAGCCACTATTATTTTACATAATATTCTAGATTTTGATGCTACGCACTTGGATTTCTTCAATATTTGCTTTGTACTTGCCTAAATTATTGTGCTGAGTGATGGATTTTTTACCAGGTTCCTTGTGGTACTGAAATGGATCAAAAGCCACCTAGATGTCCTAAACTATGTCCTATCACTCCTTTATGCCGGCATGCATCAAACTGCAAGGTACCATTTGTTGCCAACTTGTTTGAAACAGGCATTTACGTGTGCAAGCAGAGATATGCTGGATGTATAGTTGGGTGAAGCTATGATAGAGGAGAATAACTTAGTGGAAAAAAAGAAACTTTATTTTATGTCTCTTTTTTTTTTTTTACAATAGGATATCTATTCCCATTCTAAATTTCTAATTTGGTTTTCGAATGTGTCCAAATATATGTCTAATCTAGAATTCATTGGTTAGTTTCTTTCTTTTTCCTTCATTAGTATTGCTCCAATAATTCAAGAATTCATTCATTACTGTTGTTTTCTCTTATTATGTCTGATGATAAAATGTAATAAAATTGACTTCATTCAAATCTGGGTGCAATTAAATTTGAAAACGGATGATAAAATTTTATCTGGTTATTATTTTTTATAAAGAAATGTTCAGACTTCATAGTATATATCTCGATGAGCTTCTATTTTTGTGTTTCTCTAGATCTGAATGATTAGAAACTGCCATAGATATCATCATCATACTTTTATATTTTTTAATTTGAAAGTAAATGAATGCTTTAATTGCTGAAACTGCATCTTTTATCTTCATGCTATTAACAAAAATATTATTTTTGTCTAGCCACATAAATGCCACTATGGAGCCTGCCCTCCTTGTCGGCTACCTTGTGCAGAAGAGTACCAATGTGGCCATACATGCAAATTAAGGTTTGATAAAATTTTCTCTTTAGATATGTAAGATTGAGATGTTACTAGGTATCTTTTTGAGGTAATTGCTTTAAATGGTTTAAAACATTTAGGTGTGAATGGAAAGTCCAAAATCAGCTTCGTATGTCTGTGCTCATGTCTCGTGTCTTGACAAAATAGTGCATGGGTTTCATCAGAATCTAGTTTCATATGACTACTTAATGACAAAACCCCATATGTTTAACGTTTTATTATTTCCTAAACTATTTTTTTCTATGTGAAGGTGTCATGGTGCTAAGCCTCCTCCTAATCCAGAGTATACTCTCAAACCAAAGAAAAAAAAGATTTTACAACAAAGGGAAACTGTTCCTGGCACTCCATGCCCTCCTTGCCCAGAACTTGTGTGGAGATCATGTGTTGGACAACACATTGGAACAGAGAAAATGGTTTGTTTTGCTTATCTTTGAATTTTATATAAACTTTGATATGAAAAATTCTTTTTGATGATTTTGTTCAAACTCCAAAAGGAATTTGCTTTAACTACTTTTATGCTGCTAATGCACTTGCTGTTTTCTTTTCCACCCTCCTATCAGATGGTCTGCTCTCATAAATCACGGTTTTCCTGTGAAAACTTGTGTGGTAATCCTCTACCATGTGGTAATCATTATTGTACAAAAACCTGCCATGCGTTGGTGAACCAGTTACAAGGAAGTGAGCCTTGTGAAGATTGTTATCTTCCTTGCCAAAAGGTGTTGAATCTTCTAGAATTCCATTAATCCATTTTCTTTAAAACCTGGCATGGTTTGTAAAGTGTTCTCTATGTATTTTGGCTGGATTTAAGCTGAGTCAATGAAGTTTCTCAATTTGTCTTCCTGTGTAAAGTTGAGAAACAGTTTCCAGAATCAGAACTGACAATTTGTTGCTTGATGCGATAACTGCGTTTGATCAGGAACGAGAACCTACATGTCCACATCCGTGCCCTCAGCCCTGCCATCCTGGAGACTGTCCCCCGTGCAAGGTGCTCATTAAACGGTCATGCCACTGTAGTGCGATGGTCCATGTTTTTGAATGCATATATTACAACACCTTGTCTGTGAAGAGTCAAGAGACCGTTCGTTCATGTAGTGGGCCATGTCATAGGTAATTTAGAGAGTTTAACATTTTTTTTGTGCATTTGACACCAGCTTTAAGTTAAAATTCTCTGTTAGGCTTTCATTTCTATAGATTGAGTAGTAAAGTTAGACGACGACCTGATTGTTCACATTGGTTTGCAGAAAGTTGCCAAATTGTACACATCTATGCCCTGAGACATGTCATCCTGGTCAATGCCCAAAACCTGAGAAATGCAGTAAGAAGGTACTATTAGATTCAATAGCTATAACTTCATGGCTTGAAATTGAAGATAACATCATTAGCTCAAGCAGTGTTTTTGCATTACTATTCTAACTTGTAGCTACTGCAATCTAACCAAAAGTGTACACCTACTATTGATCCAATTTGACTTCTAAAATATGAAATCATTCTTCACAAGGTCACTGTTCGATGCAAATGTCAAACATTGAAAAAGGAGTGGCTTTGTCAAGATGTTCAAGCAGCATATCATGATGCTGGTTGCCATCCAAGGGATATACCAAAAAGTCAATTTGGAGTTGGCCTTATTCCTTGTAATTCTGATTGTAAGAGTAGAGTCCAGGTGGTTGAGTCAGAAATACAATTTCGTAAATCTAGAGTTACAGAGGTAAACATGTTTCTGTCAGAACTTTCCTCGCACTCACAAAGTCGTTTGTTTGGTTGCTTTCTTTATTTTCATCATTGCTATTTTTAAGTTGGGTTGTGCTTATTGAAGGTAAAAGAGGCAGATAAAGAAAAATCAGTTTCAAAGCGACGAAAAAGGCGGGAACGGGTTCTAGAATCCAAGGAAACAACAAAACTACAGGTGTGTTAATTTTCTTAGTAAAGATTTTGTTTTGTTGATTTGGAATTGCCTTTTACTTTGCGGATTACTTATGAATATATGATTATTGAACAGAAAATTATTTCCAGAACGAAGCAGCTTCTTCTATTTACCTTAATTTTGGTCATAGTTGTTGTTGCTACATATTATGGATACAAGGGACTTTTACGGCTCTCTGATTGGATGAATGAAGTTGATGAACGAAGACAAAGATATTCTCGAATCAAATGATTATTCATCAATTGGGTTACGTTATTTTTCATGAGGATATAATCATGCTTCGGATGCTTGCTATACATTCTTTTTTCGTAGACAAGGGAATAATCACTTCATAGATGATTAGGCATGTTCAGAGTTTTACTTGACGAATTTTTTCTTTTATTGGGGTGGTTTCAATCTATTAGATTGTCAAATATTGTTACTGAAGATATTGCTATTCTATACTACAATTTGGGTTATCTCTGTAACTGATAGTACTTTGAAGATGACTTAGTTATCAACATTTAGCATTTCTCATTATCGGTTTGTTGGGTTTTACATTAGTTTTTGCTCGAGTGTGGTACTACGTGGACTAACCATACTAAAATGAAGTGGTGTTGATTGGATTGAATTAACATAACGAACTGAACTAAACTAATTAAACTGGATTGAACCTTTCCACAATTAGGTCTGATTCAAATCAAAATAACACCACATTTTTTTTAAGTCAAAACTATTATTTGTGTGTTATTTTTAGGATTTAGGATTTTTTTTTTTCAAAAGATATATTCTAAATTTAAGAGTTATTAATTTTCTAGAAGTTAGATTTATGTATTTTTATAATATTTATGATATTTTTTAATCAAATTAAATAAATGATGGATAAGGTTTTTACTTTTTTTACTTTACACGTTTCTACTTAATAAGGGGTGAATCCGATTTATTGATTGTAGTAGAAATAACATTATTTTTTTCATACATAAAAAAAATCCAGTCACAAGAACAATGTCCAAACAATGCACAAGAGAAAAGAGCAGAGTGCAATACAATGCATAACACTCTAGGCCATGCTATCAGAAAGACACACAGCCCTTTCCAAATCAACCAGAATTTCAGCCATGGTTGGTCTATCTTTCCCTTCCAAACTCAAACAACGTTCAGCAATATAGGCCACTAAATGCACTGCTCTCTCAATATTCCACTCAAATTCTCCAAGGCCAACTCGGGGGTCCAAAATATATTCCACAGCACCTGCAGAAATAGGAGGTAATGCAAAGTCAACCAATTTTGATTTTGTGTCTCCATCTTCACCATGCTTCAATTTAATAGCTTTTTCTCCGGTTAGAAGTTCTCATAGTACAACTCCAAAACTATACACATCACTCTGCTGTCAATACATTTTGATCACTGTACTCAGGATCAATGTATCCAACAGTTCCTGCTAATATCGTTGGCTTGTGATCATGGTCAGGTTCTGGACTTATCAGTGACAATCCAAAATCAGATACTCTTGCCGTCCAAGTAGAGTCAATGAGGATATTGGAAGACTTGATATCTCGGTGAATTATTGATTGAAATGCATACTTATGGAGATAGTCTATTCCGCGGGCAGTATCTAGTGCAATTTTGAACCTCATTTCCCAAGAATTCAAGGCACTGCTAAGCTTTTTAACGTTGTTCTTGCCGTGCAAAATATCATACAATGACCCATTCTCCATGTACTCAAACACCAAGAGCCTTTCATCTTTCTCTTCACAATACCCAACAAGCCTAACCAAGTGCTTGTGGTGTAGACGGGACAAGAAGGTCAATTCAAACTCAAATGCACTCAATTTGTGTTGAAACTTCTTCTTGGGACCGGTTTCACCCCTCTTGATTGCCACTTCACGACCATCAACGAGTTTGCCTTTGTACACCACACCAAAGCTTCCAGCACCAATCTTGTTGTCAAGTGAGAAATTATCAGTGGCTGCTACAAGCTCAGCAAGGGAGAACTCCTCAGCCTTGTTTATGAGCCCCGATCCAGTAGTGATTGTACCACTGGGAATGCTTCCATAGCTACTACCACAAGAAATCAAAGCTTCTTCCAAACGGGCCACAACTTCAGATATATTCCATTTCATGATCACGCACTTTTTGGCAGTGATAGTAAACATATTCAGTGCATTTTCTTCATTCTGATCCGGTTCTCCAACCCTCGGGTCCAAACGAGTTGACACCGTGTCTTCATCAGAAATAGTAGGCACTTCAAAGTTTACCAACTTTAATGGGGTGTCTCCATCTTTACCATGCTTCAATATAGGACTCTTTCCCGTTAAAAGCTCTAGCATTACAACTCCAAGCCCAAATACATCAACACTGTGCGCTTTGAACACATTTCTACCATAGTACACACGATCACTGTATCCAACGTTTCCTGCCGCCTTCATTATTGGCAGATATTCACGATCAGGTTTTGGACCCATCATTGATGATCCAAAATCAGATACTTCTGCAGTCCAAGCCTCGTCAAGAAGGATGTTATAAGACTTTATATCTCTGTGAATTATAGATGGAGTTGCATATTCATGCAGATATTCTATTCCTCGGGCAACGTCCAAAGCAATTTTGATCCTCATTTTCCACGAATTCAACACACTGCAACCCTTTTCGACGTTGTTCTTGCCATGCAGATGATCATGCTGTGATCCATTCTGCATGTACTCATACATCAGGAACCGTTCATCCTTCTCCTCGCACAACCCAACAAGCCTAACCAAATTTTTGTGGTGTAGACAGTAGACGAGACAAGAACGGCAATTCAGGCTCAGATACACTCTCTTCCTCTACCAACCTCTTTATCTTCGAGGTGTTCTTGATTGCCACCTCAATACCGTCCTCGAGTTTGCCTCTATACACACCACCACCACCACCATCACCACCAATCTTGTTCTCAGGTGAGAAGTTGTTGGTGGCAGCTTCGATCTCAGCCAGGTTGAATAATCTAAAACCTTCGACAACATGTGCTGTCACATTGGAAATCACTTGTGGTGATGATTGTGCAGTGACAGTATTGCTCTTGATATGGTTATCCACTATTGAATTATAGCAATGCACACGTGATGTTTCCAAATCTGCTACACTGCTACTTCTCACAGCATTGTCCACCTGCTGATCAAAACTTTGAACATGGGATGCTTCCAAATCTGCTGCAGTACTAGTCATCGCGTTGGCCACTTGCGATGTAAAACTAAGGACATGTCTATTTGATGTTCCCGAATTCGCCACGATTGAAATTTTACTCTCAATCTCATTATTCACTTGCGAAAGGAAACTGTGGACACTTGCACCAACTGTGATATCTGCGTGTCAACGCTCCTACTCCTAATTTCACTATCCATTTGCCAAGTGACGAGAATTTATGCAATGACACCAAATTTTTTTATGTTAAATGGATAGAGCAAGAGTTAGGAAGGAAGAAAATGAAAGGGGAAAAAAATAAAATATGTGATAGGAAGAGAAGATAAAGATAGAACGAAATAGAAAACAAATACAAGAGAAATAAAGTGTGTAAATATCAATAAGAAGGCGAAACTTTAAATGGATATATGCTTTGGTAGAGGTGTGGAGAGCATATATATATATATAAAGGGGTGAGGGCGTGTCAGTTGAAAAGGTGCGAAGCAAGACAAGCTAAACTAGCGATTAGATCATACGTGTGAAAGGGTGAACTATGAACTATACTGTCTCAGCCATTCACATCGTTCACACTTGGATCATCATTTTTATATAATGTAATCTTATTGACTTGGTTGCTAATTGGTGTTCGCTAGTGTTAATGTATTATACGAGGAAAATGATGTTTTAACACCTACCCCAATGGAGTGTTTCAAGAGAAAAATAGAAGAAGGAGAGAAAGTGATGAATTTGAAAGAACGATTTGACTACAAAGGAAGAAAGATAGAAAAAACAATGTAATATTTAGAAAAATAAAATTGGGATGCGAATTTTTATTTTTATTTTTTATAAATGTCATTGTAATGACAATTGTATCTTAATAGGATATTTGAAACACGTTACGAAAATATACATTACAATCATAAATATTTTTAATTTATTTTAGTAATTTTTTCATATATTTTATAAAAATAAACTATTTTAATTTATTGTAATAAATTTTATAGTTAAATTTATAAAACAAACTATTTTTTTTTTTAAATATTACATAAGTAATTAATTAACTTGTATATTCAAATGTACCCTACTATGTTTCTTATGTCTGTTCTGTGTATACATGATTATCAACATCCTTTTCTTGCAAGTTTTATCCTTCGAAATGTTATTTATTGTATGATATTTGAATGTCTAAAAATGAATATCATATGTAACATTAAATATGATTATTTCTATTTTAATTATATAAATGTATTAAAAATACCTTTTACCATCAACTATAAAAATATTTTTTTCACTTTTAATGTAGAAAAAGAATAAGAAAAAAAATCGCAAATGCAAATATAATTGTCAACTAAGGATTCTTACGTGTATATATGCACACTTTCTTCTGTTTTTTTTTTTTTTTTTTAGTATTTATGCACACTTTCTTATGGAAGCGGACATCAATTTTTAAGGGACATAGCAGAACCCTTAAACCCTAACATTTTACCATACTTAAATGCTTGCAAAATGCAAATGCAATAATTTCTTTATTGGATACACAAGAGGACATCTAGGCAGAAGCACCACTAACTATAGTCATAAAAAAAATCATAGAGGAAACACTCCCTGTTAGTTTTTCAATTTCCTATTTTAGTATTAAAACAAAAACTACTTTCAAATAATCAATGCTGTTTTTCTAATTAGCGTTAAAATTACGAATAAATGTATCTTTTTAATATTATTAACCAATTTCTTTAAATAAATAACATAAGGTTTAAGGCTGTTTCGTATGAAAAAATTTGAGGAAGTGACACAAGATTAGAAAAAAAATCATGTTTAGTAGGAGAGAATAAAGATATTTTCATGCATATAAAAGATTTCTGAAAATATTAACTTTTGAATTAGTGAGAATAAAGTTTTTCTACCTTCATACATGAGAATAAAATTTTCTTGTAACAATTGATTACAAAGTTATTAAACTTTTCTTTAATGATTAAGTATAAATATATAATTCTTAACAAAATGAGATAATAAATAAATATATTTTATAAAATTAAAATATAATAGAAATTATCGTACTAGATATAACTAAACATGAGTATATGTGGCTTTTGTCATTGTTTACTGTTTGGTTTATTTATATTTTTTCCCTCTTTAATTTAAGTATATATATAATTTTGGTCACTTAGTTTTTTTAATTAATTAAATTTTGTTATTATGCATATCTAGTTTTTATTAAAAAATCTTAAAAGTTATTTAATTTTTTTAGATCTTATGATAAAATTGTAATATAAAATAATTTTAAAAGTTTAAAAACGTGAATAATTGATAAAATTTAAAAGTTTTATAGGACGTGATATCATGAAGGATTTTAAGAAAGTTTTTTAAAAAACAATTGAGTAAATTTTAAGATCTTAATTGATTTTTTAAAATAAAAAAGACATTTTTGTCAATTCAATTTGTAAAACTTTAAGTATAAAATTAAATTTTACGAGTTTTAGGTAGAAGATTACACATAACTTAATCTAGAAGAATTTTAAAAATACAATTAAAGTCTTAAGATTTTTTACTTTACTACCATGATAATCAAAGAAATAAATTATAGTAATTTATAAAATTAATCTTGAAATCCGTTCATCAAGTTCAATCTAATTTTTATTCTTAACAAGATGCATAAAATAAATTTAATTTCTAATACACACCATATATTAACTTAACAAGAAATCATATAAATTAGTCATATTTCAGTAAATATCGAACGCCTCCTTCAAATTGGTCACAATGTCAGCAATGACTGGTCTATCTTCCCATTTCCGTTCTGCACAACGCATAGCGATGTGGGACATTGAATACAATGCCTTTACTTCACTTTCCTTCACCGGTGGTTCAACCCTTGGGTCCAAAACTTTTTCCAATGTTCTACCCTTAATATGAGGCACTGCAAAGTCTACCAAGAAACCCACTTCATCTACGTCTCTCTCTCCTTTTGTAAAATCTTGAATATCTATAACACTTAGTAGGGTAACTCCTTCAATTATATTTCTCCTTCCTGTTAGAAGCTCTAGCAGTACAACTCCAAGTCCATATGCATCACCACTCTTTTCTTTCAACTCATTTACATTATCATAATCAGGGTCAGTGTATCCAACGGTTCCTTCTTCATCCTCAGATTCTGGACTCGTTAATGATAACCCATAATCAGATACTCTTGTAGTCCAAGTCTCATCAAGAAGAATGTTAGAAGAGTTGATGTCACCGTGAATTATAGATGGATCTGCACAATCATGAAGATATTCTATACCTCGTGCAGCTTCCAAAGCAACTTTGATCCTCATTTTCCATGATGAATTCAAGAAGGTGCTACTCTTGTCCACGTTGTTCTTGCCATGCAAATGATCTTGCACTGATCCGTTCTTCATGTACTCATATACCAAGAACTCTTCTTCATCTCTCACTTCACAGAACCCAACAAACCTAACCAAGTGTTTGTGGTGTATACGGGACAAGAATGCCAATTCAGATGCGGGTATGTGGAACCTCTTCCTCTTGATTACCACGTCACGACCATCACCAAGTCTGCCTCTGTACAAATCACCACCAAGCTTGTTTTCCACCGAGAAGTTGTTGGTGGCATCTTCAAGCTCAGCCAGGGAAAATAATCTAAAACCTTCAACATCACGGGAAATGCGTTTTGGTGCATTTGATTTCACTTGTGATGATGATATAGTACCAATTGTGTTGTTCTTGATATGGTTATCCACTGGCGAAGCATAACCGTGAACACGTGATGTTATGTTTCCGAAATCTTCTTTAGCTTCGCTGTTGATACTCCTTAAGGCATTGTCCACTCCCGAAGCAAAACCATGCACACGTGATGATGTTATTGCTCCCATATCTTCTGTAGCTTCGTTAATACTTCTTAGAGCATTGTTCACTTGCGAAGCATAACTATGGACATGTTCATTGGATATTCCCGAATTCGTCATGTTTGTAGTTATACTCTCATTTTTCACTCGCCAAACGAAATCATGGGCATTTTCATGGTTTGTGAAATTGGTCATGTTTACGCTTCCAATTTCACTATTCATTTCACAAGGGAAAGTAAAAGTATGGATATGGAGCTAGCCATCTTTAACTACATATATATGTAGGGATGTATTAGTTGAGACTTTAGGAGAGGGAAAAGATGTTAATCTTTGACATTATAATTCATTATATTGGGTAAGAATGAACAAATCAAATAACATACGCGGAAAGAATTCAAAATCTTATGATTTTGGATATAAATATGGTATTTAGTCTACTTACGTGATGAACCGTGCAAGTACCTAACATTTTTTTTTAATTTAAAAATCTTTTAATTTCTTTACTTTTTTTTTATTTCATCTTTATGTTTCTTAACCTTTTTAGCTTTTTTCATTATTAGAATTTATATCATCGAATTCTTAAATTGTTATCAAATGAATCTCTAGGTACTGAAAAAGTAATTTATTGTTTTTTTATTTATGTATATTTTATTTTATTTTATTAAATATATGCTTGACGTAAATAAAATATTTCATATTTTATCATTTTATCAACGTTTGATTTATTTTATCTATATATTTCTTAACTTTTATATTTTATATTTTTTTTCTTATTATTAGATATTTTATATTTCATTGAATAATTAAATTAATATAAAATTCATTTTAAGAAAGTTTAATATTTTTAAATATATATTTAATATAAATAATTGGTAACATTAAAAATAAAATATTAGATGTATTATATATCTGTACTTTATATAATTATAAAATTTAATTGGCTTATTGTTAGTATAAGTTTTATCCTTTAAAACATTATTTTATCCTAATTATTCTACCCGCGTGATTCATTGAGAAGGCAGCCTTTCACCATTCACACTCCAATTTTTAATTGCAAAGCTTTGTCAAGTAGCTTAGCTAACAACCTACGTGCGGAATTTTTGTGTTTATTCACACTCTATCGAAATGACAAAATGAAGTCATATTGCTTCCACTTATAAGATAATAATTTTCTGAATTTAAGAACGCTGATTCAAAATTTCCATTTTATAGAATGATACACCTGAAGAAGTCAAGTCTTTGTTAGGCTATTAAACAAATAACTATCCATCTTTACAAATAAATGGATAACATGTGTATCTGTCTCATTTACGTTTGAATTCATTAGAAAATCATAATCAATATTTTAAGAGCTATAATTTAGAAATAACCTATTCAATGCCTTTTTTTCTCCCAAGATAAAGGAGAAGACAAACTTTAAAAAAATAAAAAATAAAAAAAATTCAAGCTGAAATAGTCTTACATACAAGCCACCTCTAAGGAGGAAATCACTTTGTGCTTTGCTATTTCAACAATATTTTATCTTTCTACTGTTTTATAAAATAAATAAAATTGGAAAAAATTTGTATTTATTATCTTTAAAAATATATAAAAATTAATAGCTTTTTTTCAGTAATTAAAAGAATTTAAAATTATTCAACTACTATTCCTTTTGAGAATAAATATAAATCTTTCTATTATTTATTCTTACAAATTATTCTAATTACTAAATAAAAAGTATTCAATATATTTTATATTATTTATATTATAATGTAATTTGAGTCTGGAGAATTATTAAAAGAATATAAGAAAGTCTCTTCCTTCTATTATAGAATTCTTGAATGTTGGACTTTGATTCATTATATCCACTAACAGAAGCATATCAAGGAATCATTTTGACGAATAATATGCTCATGTTTTTTATAAATGAAAGTGGCAAAAGCCCAGAAGCTAATGAACAACCGATAATCTTTATGGGAGTAGAAAACTTCCATTACATTATGTACGTAAAAGCAACAAAAAAGACATTAAGAGAAGTTTGCTCATAAAAAATAACAATGGCATCATGGCAGCATCTAAGGTTAGCCAACATATATGGGCACATATTCTCCTTTCTAAAGATATGTGAAATTCTCAATTCAACATGCTGCAACAAATCCTCGTGGATCAAACTCTTTCTACATATATGGCTTCCGATACCTACAATGCCTTTGATAGCAATTCTAGAGTCAAACTGCAATTCTACCTTTCTGAATCTTAAATTCCAAACTAATTTAAGACCTTCTAAAACACAACAATTCTGCCATATATGCAGAAGTATATCTAAGATTTTCAGAGAAGCCATAAAGTCAATTCCCATGAGAATCTCTAGTCAAACCACTACTACTTACTAGCTACTCTGTCCTCTGCAAGCTCCATCCATGTTCTGCTTGATGCAAGAATATAGGGAGGCAAGACCTAACAATAGTCACTCTAATATATTCTCTATATAGAGAGATTTTTCAGTGTCATTAATTCTATTAATAATCGAATAATTAAAAATTAATGTATGATTCTAATATTTTCCACTTTGATCAAACAAGAGAGACAATACAAAGCACACAGGAATGACCTTCAACTCAGAAGCTGAACTGTATGTCATGGGTTTCATCATCCAATGTCCACTCACTAGAACCAACCCAGTTCCCAGTATTTATCGTAAATATATATCCAGCGCCTTCTTCAAATTGGCCACAATCTCAGCAATGGTTGGTCTATCTTTCTCTTTCAATCTCATAGCTCTGTTCTTCTTCTTGTTTCTTATTCTGCACGTTTCATGTTTTGTTTTCCTTGTTTCTTGTTCTACATGATCCTTTTTTTTCTTGCTCTGCATTTTTCTTATTTTTGTTTATTGTTCTTATGTATGTTTCATGTTTCTTGTTCTTTTTCTTTTCTTAATTGCTTGTTCTTGTTCTTTTGCATGAATTTTTTTTTCACATGAGATATTATTGTTTCTTGTTCTGCATAGTTCGTGTTTCCAGTTTCTTTTTCTTTTTCTTTTTCTTCTTTTTCATGTTTCTTATTATTTTTTTCCCTCTAATTTCGTGTTTTACACAATCTTCGTATTTCTCCTATTGCATATTCCTTATTCCTGTTTTTGTTCTTGTTTCTTGCTGTACATGATTTTTTTTTCATTCCTATTCTTCTTGTTTTGCATGTTTCATACTTCTTTTTCTTTTTCTTCTTTTGCATGTTTCTTGTACTTCAAGATCTTCTTGTTTTGTGTTCTTGTTCTTCTTTTCTTTTTCTTCTTGTTTTACATGTTGTTTCTTGTTCTACATCTTTTATCTTCTTATCTGTGTTCTACATGATTTTCTTGTTCTTTTCTTTTGCATGTTTTTTTTTTGTTCTATTTTTCTTCATCATCTTCTTGCTTTTGGTCTGCATGCATGTTTTACGTTTCATGTTTTCTTTTCATCGATCTTCTTCTTTTTTTCACATGATCTTTTGGTTTTTTGTTCTTCATGTTTATTGCTCTTGTTCTTTTTTCTCTTTTGAATGTTTCGTTCCTTTTTTTTTTCTTCTTTTTCATTTTTCTTGTTCTTATTTTTCTTCTTAGTTCTTGTTCTTTTTATATATGTTTCTTATTCTACATTATCTTTTTTATTAATGTGTTTTCTCCCTTTGTTTCTTTTCAATACAAGAAATAGTCATTAATACTTAAACTGTTGTTAAATTCATCCTCGACTGTTTAATAGTTTCGAATGTTGTCTAGAAATAGAAGACAAATGATTCTGTATTGATAAAATGATCATGTTTCTTGTTCTTCTCTTTCTTCTTCTTGTTCCTGTACATGTTTCTTGTTCATATCCTTGTTTTCTACACGTTTCTTGTTCTTGTTTCTTGTTCTTTATTTTTATGTTGCATATTTCTTGTTCTTTTATTGTCATCTCTTTCTTCTACACAATCTTGTTTCTTGTTCTTATTTTTCTTTGTATTTCTTGCTGTAAATTATCTTGTTTCTTTTTCATCTTATTATTTCTTGTTTTGCATGTTTCATATTTCCTTCTTCTTCTTCTTCTTCTTCTTCTTCTTCTTCTTCTTCTTCTTCTTCTTCTTCTTCTTCTTCTTCTTCTTCTTCTTCTTCTTCTTCTTCTTCTTCTTCTTCTTCTTCTTCTTCTTCTTCTTCTTCTTCTTCTTCTTCTTCTTCTTCTTCTTCTTCTTCTTCTTCTTCTTCTTCTTCTTCTTCTTCTTCTTCTTCTTCTTTCTTCTTCTTCTTCTTCTTCTTCTTCTTCTTCTTCTTCTTCTTCTTCTTCTTCTTCTTCTTCTTCTTCTTCTTCTTCTTCTTCTTCTTCTTCTTCTTCTTCTTCTTCTTCTTCTTCTTCTTCTTCTTCTTCTTCTTCTTCTTCTTCTTCTTCTTCTTCTTCTTCTTCTTCTTCTTCTTTCTTCTTCTTCTTCTTCTTCTTCTTCTTCTTCTTCTTCTTCTTCTTCTTCTTTCTTCTTCTTCTTCTTCTTCTTTCTTCTTCTTCTTCTTCTTCTTCTTCTTCTTCTTCTTCTTCTTCTTCTTCTTCTTCTTCTTCTTCTTCTTCTTCTTCTTCTTCTTCTTCTTCTTCTTCTTCTTCTTCTTCTTCTTCTTCTTCTTCTTTTCTTCTTCTTCTTCTTCTTCTTCTTCTTCTTCTTCTTCTTCTTCTTCTTCTTCTTCTTCTTCTTCTTCTTCTTCTTCTTCTTCTTCTACTTCTTCTTCTTCTTCTCCTTCTTCTTCTTCTTCTTCTTCTTCTTCTTCTTCTCCTTCTTCTTCTTTTATGCATGTTTCTTGTTCTTTTTTTCATCTTGTTCTTCTTCTTTTGCCTTTTTTTTAACATGATCTTCTTCTGCATGAAAATGTGTCTTGGTCTTGTGGTGCTGTCTCTTGTTCTTGTTCTCATGGTTTTAATTTGTGGTCTGGAACAATGTTCTTCTTGCTTCTTGTTCTACATGTTTCATGCTTCTTGTGCATGCGTCTTGTTGTGCAAGCTTGTAGGTTAGTTTTCTTTTCTTGGGCATTAATTTTTGGGATTTTTAAATTTGGGTTTTTCTAACTACTACCCTTAAGACGCTGATTAAAAATATGCTGAGATGCATAAAAAAAAATTATGGTCAAAATGCTTAAACTTTTATAAAAAAAATGTATTTTTTTAGTTGTTAACTAATGCCCTGAAATTTTCTTAAGTTTTTTTACCATCAAATCATATCATGATCTAAAATTGAGTAGCTGAGAGTGTCCCTACACACAAAAGGTTACGAGTTTAAGATGTTACAATGAAGAGCACGGAGTATATAAATTTACACATTAGAGTATACTGAATTAAACATATGAGTGTGTGCGAAGAATTACATATTTAAACCATTGAATTCGAAAATTGAACCATCTATCAGACAAGGCAGCAACTCATAATTCAGTGAGAACATGAATTATACCAAATATTGTAAACATATATGTTTGGAAAACAACTAGAAATTTTAAATCATATTTAAATGATTGATACACAATCACAATAAATTTTTGCACCTTTAATCCCACTGTCACAGGTGGAAATAGCACAAGGACAATTCAGAAAATGAACACAAAGAAATAATTTTGTTAAAGAGAATCAACAAAATGTCAAGTGATCGTATAATTGTCGGCAATCGAAAAAGTGAAAGGATGAGAATAGACAAATCATGCATGAGCGATTATGTGTGGTAGTAATTAATTATAGAGGAGGAGTGCGGGGTATAGGTATTATTACATTTTGTTTCTTCGCTCTGGTGTTACTATTATGGCATAGCAACATTCTTTTCATTATTGTAACAGACTCATCAATGCAATAACACATTCAGAGGATTATCCATACTATCTATTTGTTTATCATTTTAATTCTTATTTGATCTTCTCCATTCCATCCACATAATTGACCCTGATTTATAAAATAAATTCTATACTTTTAGACATTAATGTTTTTAGTCTTATGCTTTACTTTATTTATAAATAAATTAAATTATCAATTTGTTATAAATATTTTATTAGTGAAGCAATTTATAATAATAATAATAATATATAAATTATATTATTATTTATACGCTATAAAATCATTAGAATATCAAGTTTGGGTTTGTCGTTACAGTATCAACTTTAGTTACACATTAGTATATGTAAGATAATTTACATATGTTAATGTGTACTTTTTTATTAACATTTAGAAATTATAAAGTCAATATAAATTTTTCTCTCATATTTTCATAAAAAAGTACAAAAATAAAATATTTTTCTCTAAAATATATTAATTTTTAACCGATTTTTTTATTTTCAAATGCATCCTAAAAAGATTTATATATAAATTATTCTTTATTTAACTTTCAAAAATATTTTATATTCAATTTTATAACCCTTCCAAACAAGGTTTTCTATTAAGTATTGCATGGCTCTAGTTTTTTTACTGTAGCAAAAATAAAAATTCATCGTACAAAATTGTTGAATAAGAATTACGTGAGAATTTTCATTATAGAAAAAGATATACGAAAGTAGGATTAAAACCCATTTGAGTCCAACCTTTTTATAACTTTTCTCTTTTTTTTAAAAATTTCAAAATATGTTAAAAATATAAAGTAATATTTAAGTTAAGGAATTTAAGAAAATAACACACTTAAATTTTTTTATACCACAAATTTTTCTTATGATCTTCCCATGATCTTAGTATTGCACTCTCTTTGAATCAAAGCAAATATCTTAACGTCTTACAGCATAAGACAAAATTATAAAAGAAAATAAAAATTCATATACAAACTTAGATTTTGAATAGTGGAACTTAAAATCAATAATTTAAGTCAATTTATGACTTTCACTTCCATCTTTCTTTTATAAACTCGGATAACGTGAGCCTCATCGTGTAAAGATATTTTATTTCACCAATTTTAACAGTAATCTCATAACTGATTTGTTGCAATTTATTTTTATTTGAAAAATAAAAGTATTAATTTTCAAGTAAGAAATTGTTGGTGGCTGCTACAGGCTCATCCAGATCAGGAAACTCCTCTTCCCAGTTTGAGTGATCTGCTGCGTCATGAGTTGTACCAATTGAGATTATGTCATCGCTGCTATCACATATGAGAAATGCACGCTCCAAGTTGGTCATAATATGAACCATCTTTCGGTTGTCTTGTTGATATTTACCTTCCAAATCCACACAACTGATTGCGGTGTTGGCCACTAACACCACTGCTTCTTTTTCATTTGCATTCGGGGGTCCAACCCTTGGATCCAAAATTTTCAATAAATCTCCATTCAAAATAGCAGGCACAGCAAAGTCTACAACACTTAATGGGGTGCCTCCATCTTCACCATGCTTGAACATAGCTCTCTTTCCTGTTAGAAGCTGTAGCAGTACAACTCCAAACCCATATTCATCATCTCTCGGTTTTTTCAACTCATTTTGATCAATGTACTCATGATCAGTGTATCCTGATTTCATTGTTAATCCATAATCAGATACTCTTGCTGTCCCAGTCCCATCAAAAAGGATGTTGGAGGACTTTATATATCCATGAATATTAGATGGATATGCAGAACCATGCAGATGTACCATTCCTCGGGCAGCATCCAATGCAACTTTGATCCTTATTCTCCATGATGAATTCAACACACTGCTACTCTTCTCCACGTTGTTCTTGTCATGTAAATGATCCTGCAGTGACCCATTCTTCATGTAATCATACACCAAGAGCCCTTTGTCTTTCTCTTTATAGAACCCAACAAGCTTAACCAAGTGTTTATGATGCACACGGGACAAGGATGTCAATTCAGACACCAATGCATCCTCTTTCTGGTGAAAACTTTTCATCTTTATGGCCACCTCACGACCATCAACGAGTTTTCCTCTGTACACATCACCATCAACCTTGTTCTCAAGCGAGAAGTTGTTGGTGGCATCTTCAAGCTCAGCCAGGGTGAACAGTTTAAAAGTGTCAACATCACGAGCATGGCGTTTTCGCACACTTGCTTTCACTTTTGGTGATACCCTAGCAATTGTATTGCTCTTGATATCATTATCCACTCGCCAAGCAAAACCATGCACAGTTGATGTTCCCAAACCTTCTGTACTCCTTATGTGATTGTCCACTATCGAAGCAAAACCATGGACATGTGTATGACTATCCACAGGAATGCTTCTTATTGCATTGTCCAGTTGCCAAGAATAACTAGGAACATGTCTAATGGATATTTCTGAACTCATCATGCTTGAAGTTATACTCTCAAAATCGTTATCATTTTCCCAAACAAAATCATGGACGCTTGCATCATTGGTCATGTTAACGCTCCCAATTTCGTTATCCATTTGCCAAGTGAAAGTAAGTATGGATATATTTGATTTGGTGGAGGCGTAGAGCTAGATTAGCTGTACCCGTATACATTATAAGAAAGATGCCAAATAGTACGAAACTTATTCACGAAGATAACACGAAAGTCGTATTTATTATTATTATTATTATTTAGGGTTTAATGCAGCCACGATATTACAATTATATATAGAATTGAAGGGCACATTTGTGTTCACACCTATTCATTTTCCTTTCATATTGTAATCTTATTGATATGGTGGACATTAATATTATATATGTTCTATATAAATGTCATTGTTGTTATTGTAACTTTATATCCACGCGTTTCCAACGTCTTTTTTAAAACGATGTTTTCAATGCATATAAAAAATTAATAATTTTTTATTAAAAACTATAATGTCTAAAATTATTAACATGTTAGATCTTGCGCTATTCTATAGTTCTTTTTATAAAAAATTTATTATATATAAATTTTTATTATACCCTTACACATATTTTGAAGTAATTATTTTCAAAATACTATATGGTTATCAGCATATTATTCTTTAAAGTTTTGTGCATTGAAATTTTAATTTATTTTATAATACCTATGTGATCCCACTTAAAAGGGTTCCTCTGTCATTCACACTCGTTTTATCAAGAAAATAGTTTATAAACACCTTCATATACACATTCTTACAAAGATAAGAAACAAAATAAAGAAAGAAGTAATTCATTTAATAAGAAATATAATATAATAGAAAAAATAAAAAATAGTAAATGAGTATTAATATGTGCTAGAATATTATTTATAAATTAGAAATAATTTTTAAAGTGCAAGATTTCAACTAGCCTGTCTAACGATTTATGTGCAGAATTCTTGTGTGTTTATATATTCACACTGTATTAGAATGACAATGGAAGTCCTTATTGTTTCCACTTATGAGATAATAATTTTCCGAATAACGTAAGAGGACTCGATTTTATAGAATGACATATGAGGAAGTCAAGTCCTCACTAAACTATTAAACATTTCCATCCATCTTTACAAATAGTATATGAGTTTCTGACTGTAAGAGGACTTGATATCTCTGTGAATTACAATGCCAACTGAGGTGAAGTAGCATATGAACTATAGTCAATATAAAATTCACTTATAGAAGACTCTGACTCAGCTATTCAGTTTCCTATTTTTTCTCTCTTAAAACAACAATAACTCTAAAATCATCAGCGCTATTATGTATAATTAACTATGAAAATACAAACAAAATTTTCATTTCAAACATTTATTTGACTTGTTAAAAGCTTAAAAATCTTTAGGCTTTTATTCTTTCCCAACTTATTTTTCTCGTTCTCTGGATTGATTAATAAAATTGGACGAGAGTTTTAGTGCACTACAAAAAATTATCATTTAATTTGTTAATAACTTATTATAAAAAAATTTAAAGGAAAAAAATTCAACTACCTTAATAGATTAAAGCTATGTGAGTTCTCTACAGCAATATTAAAATCACTAACACCATGCTTTCCGTCAAACTTGTAGCCAACGCGGAAACCAGAAGCGACCTTCAAAAGAGAAACAAAAGTAAACGAATGTGCTCGTAAAAGGGACCATAGTTGGTTGAGAAATAACATCAAGGATTAGTTACAGTGCCTCCAGATTCAACAGCTCCAATGAGTGTTTTCCAAGCTCTAGACGCCAAACTTTTTGTTCACATATTTCTCCACTTTACCCCACATGTCCATAGAATATGGGTTACCATTTTACATTGTGAACTCCCAAGCAACTTCCTAGTCTTAGGACCAAATATCAAAGTACCTTCTCCTCCGGCTTTATATAAATAAATATTTTTGCATAACAATGTTCTAATCCCACTTAAAGGCAATAATAGCAAGTGCAATGCTCAGACGAGTACCCCTTAATTTTGACGGTTAAAAAAGAAAAATTAGTACGCTTATACAAGCATATTCACACGCATCAGGCATTAATAATACTTTATTCTGTCATGGCACACGTATAGATACATAGTGTAAATTAAATGTTCCATATTTCTGCTTGGCCATTAGTAAATTAGCAAAATATTACTGCAGCTTAATATTAGATGATATCCCTAATATTTACTGGCCACGACTACACCCATATAATTTATCAATATAAGAATTGACTGAATTTTCCATGACTATATCATTTTGAAACAACAGAGATTGAACCGCTGGAAATGCTATATATCATGGCTAGCATCACAAATAGACATGGCCCGCTCCAAATTGAGCACAACATCGACTATGGTTGGTCTATCTTTGCCTTCCAAATTAACACAGTGGATAGCAGTGTAGGACACTAACTCCACTGCCTCTCTTTCGTTCACATCCGGGGGTCCAACCTTTGGATCCAAAATTTTCACTAAATCTCCACCCAAAATAGCAGGCACTGCAAAGTCTACCACATTTAATAGAGTGCCTCCATCTTCACCATGCTTGAATATAGCTCTCTTTCCAGTTAAAAGTTCTAATAGTACAATTCCAAAGCCATACACATCACTCTTTGCTGTCAATAAATTTTGACTATAGTAGTCAGGATCTAAATATCCAACAGTTCCAGCTATTGTCACAGATTGATAATCACCGCTTTTCAATGATAACCCAAAATCAGATACTCTTGCTATCCAAGTAGCATCAATAAGGATGTTGGAAGACTTGATATCTCTGTGAATTATTGATGGAACTGCATAATTATGGAGATATTCTATTCCTCGGGAAGCATCCAAAGCGATTTTGATCCTCATTTTCCATGAGTTCAGCACACTACTACCCTTGTTCTTTCCATGTAAATGATCATACAATGACCCATTCTTCATGTACTCGAACACCAAAAGCCTTTCATGTTTCTCTTCGCAGAACCCAACCATCTTAAGCAAATTCTTGTGGTGTATACGGATTAAGAAGGCCAATTCACACTCATATGCTTTAAACGTCTGTTGAAAATTCTTCATCTTCGAACCAGTTGCACCCCTTTTGATCGCCACCTCACGGCCATCGAAGAGTTTGCCCCTGTAAACAAGACCAAAGCTTCCAGCACCAATCGTGTTCTCAAGTGAGAAATTATTGGTGGCTGCTTGAAGCTCCACAAGGGTGAACAATCTAAAGCCTTCAATAACATTTCCTAGTGCATTTGATATCAGTTGTAGTGATAGTGCAGTAACACTGTTGCTCTTTATATCATTATCCACACGTGAAGCAAAACCAGGCACACGTGATGTTCCCCAATCTTCCATAGCTGCAGCAATACTCCTTAAGGCACTGTCCACTCGCGACACAAAACCACGGACACGTGATGTTCCCGAATCTTCTATAGCTTCACCACTTCTCTTGAAAGCATTGTTCACTAGCGTAGCAAAACTATGGACTTTTCTATTGGATATTCCCGAACTCGCCGTGATCGAACCATTACTCTTAATAGCTTCATTCACCAGCGAAACGAAACCGTGGACACTCTCATCCTTCGTGAAATCTGCCATGTTAATGCTAAGTGAATATCGTATATAAGGATATTTGCTTAGCTATATATCGTATATAATGAGTCAATTACTAGTCATATGTATTAAGGAAGTGGACAGGAAATTGGATGAGAAAGTCAAAAGAAAGAAAGAAAAAGAAAAAGCAGGAAGGAAGCAAGAAAAATGAAGGAAATTGAGATAATTTTGAAATTGTATGAAGCAACTTGAAAAAAGAAGGTAATTTTTTCTCTCTTTTCATTTGATTAGATAAAAAATAAAAGGAAAATATTTTATATTTTTGAAAATACATAAATAGCTTTAGATAATAAAAATATATTTTAAATAAATATTATTTATTCAAAGTAATTTTTTATATTTTTTTCTTTTAATGGGAAATAAATAAAGAAAAAGGTATAATAATAATAATAATAAACATTATTATTATTTAAGGTTGTTGTTTAATAATTATGAACTAAAAAATGCACAAATAAGTGAAAATATCCATAAAACAATGCCGATCACGTTAATTACTATATATAGGAACAGGGACATTACCATCAAGCAATACCAATCACATGAGAAGGTTCATTGAAATTTCCGGTCGGTTGAGGGGAACGATGTTGGAAGTAAAAAAATTATTAATATATTTTTATTTAGATTTTAATATATTTTAATTAGTATGATTTTTAAGTAAAAAATTATTTATTAATCAGTCTTAAAGATAATATAATTAGCTCAATCGTTTCTAGTTTTTCCCGTTTACTATTGAAGCTACTGCAAACTAAACAAACCAGTACACCTAATATGGGAGGTACAAGAGCCAGATGATGAAAATTCAGTTCCCAATTAAACGACGAAAAGGCATAAAAGGGTATTACCGAATTTAAATCCAAAGAAATTAAGAACAAAACTACATGTTAATTTTCTTAATAAAAGTGATAATTTTAAGTTCCAATTGCCTTATTCTTTGCTTGAGCACATTGAAGAGAAAATTATTTCCGAACAACACTTTTAGTCTGGTCATAATTCTTGCTGATTGGATGGATGAAGTTAATGAACCAAAACCAATATATTCTCAAATCGAATCATTTTTTTATTTATTCACCAATTGTTTATGTTAAGCTCATCAAGTTCAATTTGCATGTCAAATATTGTCAATGCTGTTCCATACGACAAATTAGAGCATCTGTGTAACTGATAGCTATTATCTAGATTAATGCAAAAATTTAGCCGAGTTGAAATTTTTGGAAATCATGGTCCAATAGATATATGCTTCTTTTATTTTTGCCACTAATAGATATTTGTTTAATGCTTGTTCATAGATATTATATTTGGGTTTTGCATTTCTGGTCCACATTGTTCTTCGGGTTTTTAATGGATACAAATGGCAAAGCTCTCTTGGTTTAATGCCCCGTGTGTGATTTTGTAACTATCTTTTTGGATTGGGCCTTTATACGGTACTATAAGAGAAAATGCATTTTTGGGTGCTCCGATTCAATGATAATTGAAGACTAATAAAGAGATTTAATAATTTTCAACTATAATTTTAATTTAGCACAAAATTTATTTAACCTATTCATAAGGAAGTTGAAGGAGATGAGAGTCTAAATACTTCTGGAAATCTTGAGTGAATGACTTCATGAAATAGAGATTGGAAGACCAGACATGACATTAGGATTCTTGACAAATTCTGAAGTTAATTGACAAACTAAGCTGAATCTTCTGCTGAATGCTTCTTTCCAGTTTATAATTATCTTAAATGTTAAAAAAGTAAAAATAAGTTAATCCAATACAATAATTTATAATCCATTAAACTTGTAGACCCATCGGCTCACAAGATTAAAACGCTATATTAGAAATTGTATTAACTTTTTATATATTATTTTTATAAACAAAATATTATTAGTCTATTTAAGATAATCTTATTTATCCCATTAAATAACTTTAAAAAATCCGAGAGAAATTCATACATGAATTCTTTGTTTGAACAAGAGCAAATTGCGAGACTAAGTCGTCTAGATATCCATTAAAAAAGCACACACTTGTCAATTCAAAAGTTGGGGTGAGTCATTACACAGTCCCTGCCGTGTAATAAAGAAGCAATATGCATTGTCAAACTTGTGCCCAACATGCAAGTCAGAAACGACTGTTCAAAGAGAAGCAAAAGTAGACCAGTCTACTTGTAAAAGGGACCATAGTTAGCTGATAAATTGTATTAAGCATTAGTTATAGTCCCCGCAGGCTCCACTGCTCTAATGAGACCGCAATTGCGCAGTGTTTTCATGCTCTAAATGCCAAATTTTTTGTTCACATACTTCTACACTTTACCCCCACATGCCCATCCAATGGGTTCACATTATGAAAGTCCAAGTAGCTTCCTAGTCTGAATGGAACCAAGTAAAGTGGAAGTGTGTGACAATACCTTGTCCACCGACTTTATATTATAAATAATTAAATAGTAAACATTTACATTACAATTTTGCTCGAACAGTTCATTACTTAATTCCTTCCTGATTGATCCCTAAGGTGGTACTCTAGTTTGAATGCAGTGACAAATACACGGGTACCCCATATTTTGATGCACAGAATGAAAGAATTATAAGAACATTAGTATGCTTGTACACGCATTGAAATGGATCAGGTATCAATGATAAATTCTAATCTGTCATGCCATGTGGAGATACATTGTGAAAAATTAAATTGCCAAAATAGTGTGTAAATGTGTAGGCATCAATGTTAGTAAATTTGAGAAATTATACAATCTACAATGCTACAGCTTAGTGTTAGATGATACCCCTAATCTTTACAGGCCAAGAGTATACCCATGTAACTTACCAGAAAGAATCAATAAGAATTGACAAAATTTTCAATATTTTTCCCCCTTTACCGGGGTTTGACTTTATCATTCTGAAACAACAGAGATTTTACCGCTGGAATTGCTATCATGGATAGTATCACAAATAGCCAAGGCCCTTTCCAAATTGAGCACAATGTCAGCTATCGTTGGTCTATCTTTGCCTTCCAAATTAACACAATGGATAGCAATATAGGATACTAACTCCACTGCCTCTCCTTCATTCACATCTGGGGGTCCAACCCTTGGATCCAAAATTTTCACCAATTCTCCAGCCAAAATAGTAGGCACTGCAAAGTCTACCACACTTAATGGAGTGCCTCCATCTTCACCATGCTTGAATATTGCTCTCTTTCCTGTCAAAAGTTCTAATAGTACAACTCCAAGCCCATACACATCACTCTTTGCTGTCAATACATTTAGACCATAGTACTCGGGATCAATGTATCCAACGGTTCCTGCTGCTTTTATTGGCCGGTAATCACGGTTAGGTTCTGGACTCATCATTGACAATCCAAAATCAGATACTCTTGCCGTCCAAGTAGCATCAAGAAGAATGTTGGAAGACTTGATATCTCTGTGAATTATGGATGGAACTGCATAATTATGGAGATATTCTATTCCTCGAGCAGCATCCAAAGCAATTTTTATCCTCATTTTCCATGAGTTCAAGACACTGCTACTCTTCTCCACATTGTTCTTGTTATGCAAATGATCATACAATGCCCCATTCTTCATGTACTCATACACTAAAAGCCTTTCATCTTTCTCTTCACAGAACCCAACCAGCCCAACCAAGTGCTTGTGGTGTAGACGGGACAAGAAGGACAATTCAGACTCAAATGCAGTCTCTTTCTCTTGAAACTTCTTCATCTTTGAACCGGTTTCACCCCTCTTGATCGCCACTTCACGACCATCGGCAAGTTTGCCTTTATACACAACACCAAAGCTTCCAGAACCAATCTTGTTCTCAAGTGAAAAATTGTTGGTGGCTGCTACTAGTTCCGCAAGGGTGAACTCCTCAGCCCTGTCTGGGTGCTTTGTTGATGAGGTTCCACTCCTCTGGCGCCTCATTATAATTGAACTCTGACGCTTAATTACAGATGATATAGAGGATGTGCTATTATTGGAAGCACCCCCACCATTGGAACCACTGCTACCTCTTGTCATCGTTGGTTGCACAGAATTGTGTACCTTCTTCTTACCAAAACAAACTCCACTCCATAAGCAATAAACTATTGTGCATATTCCAGCAAAAGCTCCCACTGATCCAATAATAGCAAATGCCAATAAGCCTCTAGTCAAGGTCTTTGATCGAGATGATGTTGGAGGAGACATTGGTGGCGGCGGCGGCGGCGGTTGTGATGATGGTGGAGGAACTGTTAATTGAGGGCTACAGGGCATTGGTTTGCAAATGTTACCAAAGCCAGAACATAGATATTGATAACCAAGATATGAACCACACTCACTACAAGAAGATTGAACACAAGGTCCAGGGAGAATACGTGGCAAGGGGAGCTCAAACCTTGAGCTAGAACCAGAACTTGAACCATTGGACCAACCAGGGCCCCAACACACCACAGACAAATTCATCGTCGTCAATCCACAAGTAAAATTGGACCCTGAAACAATTGACTCAAAGGAAACTCCTTCTGTAACATTCACGGAGAATCTCCCATTGCCACCCCAACAAATAACCGAACCATTCAATCGTCTAATAGCACAAACATGCTCAGCTCCAAGTGCCAACCCAGAAAATTCAAAAGCCCCACCTTGAGGAACATTCAGTTGCCCAGAACTGTTAATTCCTTTGCACACCAAAAACCCACTCGAATCCAACCCACAAACATGAGAACCACCCGCTACAACACTCAACATGGACACGTTTCCAAACCCACTCTCTATCTGCCTCGAAATATTCACTTCACCCCAACACCGAATCCCAGAACTATTCCTCAAAATTCCACAAGAAAAGCCATTCCCAGATGAAATTGAAGCAAATTGATCAGACCCAGATGGTGGATCAAACGTGTCACTGGTTCTCCAGCACCTAACCGTTCCATCACGCACCACCGTAGCACAAACGTGGGTATCCCCAACAGCAAGATTCTCCAATGGAACAGAACTATCATTGTAAAGCCTTTTTCTTTCGAATGAAGCGATCGTATCCCAGCAATGCAAATTGGAGTTACCGAACCTGAGGCCACAGAAATAGTCCCTCCCACCGGAAATCGACGTAAAGTTAACGTCGGGAACGACGGCGACAATCACCCCCTCACGGTAACACTCAATGCGCCGCGTGGTTTCACCGGCCACGATGCCGCACACGGTGGCGGAGTTGTCGGCGATTGCCAAAGTCGTGCCGGAGCCAAGAGCATGGGATGAGGGTGCCAGAAATGATATAACGACGACGGTGACGGCGGCGAGACGGAGGTTGACGGAAGAAAACGGTGATGTCTTCATTTAAAAATCGTTACTTTGTTCTGCTTCATTGGCAGAGAGAATTGAAGGAATTGGTATTCAGACTTGAGGGTATATTGTGGAAAATTTCAAGGTAGTAGTTGTGGACTCTTCTCAAACTGCAGTGCAAAGACATGGTTTTCTTAGTTCAACCTCTGAATCTTACTGTTGCATTTTTATTTTGGGTCTTGTTTGGTTTTCCTTTATAATTAAGCGTTTTTTGTTCATTTAGTTTCTAAAATATGCATTCATTTTTAGTTTAGTTTTTTCTATTTGAAGATTGTTATCGCGCGTGCAATATTAACATTGGAAAGTTTGTCTATTGTTAACAAGAAAACAAAATGCTATTGTCTTTAATTAATAGAAGTATTTGATGCGTTCACATTAATAAAAGTATAAATTAACACTAGCTTGATTTAGTAAATAAATAAATAACACGAGTGGGGTATTTTAAAATAAAAAAACAATTTGAGTTGTTAAAACATGTAGTAGTTATTTTATTGGTGAACTCAAAAATTAAGTGCATGTTTAAAAAGTGATTTTTTTAAAATTAGTTAAATCAAACACATTAATCTTAGATGTTTTAGATTATTTTTAAAAACAATTGTTGCACACATAAACAATTTGTTTATATTAAAAATAAATATATCGGTAGTGGTTAATTACATAAAGATGTTTAGAGAAAACCGAGGATAAAATAACTCTAGTTCTTTTGATGCATAAGTGTGAATTATAACAATGAAAAGAAGTTTTTCTTTAATTACTAATTAATGAAACTGAAGTCATTGTTTGTTGGATTACGCTTGAACCAAACAGGGCCTTTTGGACCAACAACGAATGAACACCAAAGGACTTTCGAGGAAAGGTAACATAATGTCATCAGTTTCACATAAGAAAATTAGGATTTGTTTAGTTTAATATTAAAATATTTTCAAGTTATTAAATATAATTAAAACACTTATGTAAATTTTTTAAAATTATATATTTTAATTAAAATACATTTTTTAAAATAAAAAAGAAATTAACTTTAAAACAAAGAGACTCGTTCCTCCCCGCCAAGGTCCACGTGTACCCTATCAACGTAACCTTACGTAAGAAATGGATTTAATTATCAGAGTTTGACCGTAATCATAAAACGTAAAAAGGCTGCGAATGTTCCTTTTTTCTGTCTTATTAATCTTTTGTATAATTTGGATTATTAAAGGCTAAATCAGGGTCTACCACATTTGATTTTCAAATTTGGTAACTGAACTAAATGATTTAATGAATCTCTTGTTCTAAGCTAATATAATAATTTACTATTGTTTATCCCATCCAAGTAGCTGAATCTTCTAAACAGAGGGTAATGATTTTGTTATCTTTGAAATTCAAAATTGAGACCCAGAAATAGAATAAGATGGTCAAACTAAACGACTAATATTTTCGGGTGTTTGGGTGCGAAGAAAAAAACAAAGAAAGTGACAGAAAATGAGTGGTGCTTACATTTTTACCTGGTTACTTGAAACTTGGTTTTTGAGGACCAGATTTTGATGTGGAAGAGTCAAATAAGTACAGTAATTATGGGTCCAAAAGTGGTAGGAGTGAAATAGAGAACATTCGTGACGCTTCTTATTCTACTCATTTTCATAATTTTTTATAGAAAAGGAATGCATAAAATAAACTTTTGCACTGCATGTGTTTCATTACTCATCTTAGAATATTTTTTGGGAGTATGCTATATTCAAACGTGATTAGTCTGAATCCTCTTCAAAATAATAATAATAATTTGGGTTTTTGGCATGCCCCGTGTGGATGGATTTTTTCTATATAAGAACAGTTTTAATAAACACGTTTAAATTTGGAAATAATATACAGTTTCCAATAGATGTGGGAGACAAAGTCAATGTGTAAACAAAATGAAAATGTAAATATATGTGGTGTTCATGTTATAAAAAAACGACGTAGACAGCTCATAGATTTGTGCAAATTTTAAATATCGTTTTCGGCAAACAATTTATGATATTAGGTGTTGCAAATTGTTTTCGTAAGTTATACTTTTTTGGGGGGTATATTTTATTAATAACATTAAATTTAGTCTTTATACTTATAATATTTTTTATTTTTATATAAAATAAATATACACTAACTTTTTGTTTGTAGAATCTTTACATTTTGTTATTTCTACCTAATAACAATTTTTAATTTATTTTTTATATAAAACATATTTTAATACAATATAACGTCAATAAACCTTGACAATTAATTTGTAAGAGAAAAATTTACGTAAGAACTAAAGTATAACTCATTTTCATATAAAAGACTACAATAAACTTAATTAATTCAACAAGATGAAATAACATATGTGATGCTAAAACACAGAAAAACTTCCTTTTCATATAGTCAACATATACCTTATCTTTCCAAGAAAAAATATTCAATCCACCTAATGAATGTACCAACAAAATGCCAATGCCTTTTTTTCTAACTTGCAAGCACAAAATGCAATAACAGACGAGTCTATGTAATATATCTTGGTGACGATAGAGAAGAGAAATAGACTCATGCATGGTGAGTGTGGTGAATGCATTATACATAACTCTCGCATTCATGTGGCGAGAATCAATCTCATAAGTAGTTTAAATAGGGAAATAACTCTTTTCCTAAGCTTTTCACGTATAATTATAGTATCAAAACTTGCAACAAAAGAGAGTAAGAAAACATAGCAATTAAGCTGAAAGCTACAGACATATGTTGTGAGTATAATCATAGTTGCCACAAAAGCTTAGTGCTATGGCAACATATAAAGGAAACATAAGCCATATGCTCTTGACGACAAGCGAAAGAGCTTCTATATAAAGTATTTAATACTAGTGGAAGACAATTACAATTAAATCTTTATTGTAATTAATATATGTCACAATCATTTGTAAATGTGCATTTGTTTATTCTTGCGAGCAAATCATGTCTGCAATCGATGCACACACCACGCGGCTCCATCGATTCGTTTTGGTAATGACTTATTTTTCTGTCATTTTCGTGGCTGTTAGTGATAGAATCTGAAGTACTACGTTTGAATAATTACAATCTACGAGAGAGCAAAAATTAAATCAATGTTTTTGGTACCACAAATCTCTGATATGATATTCATATTCCACAAGTGTAGATGATTAACAATTGAAAGCAGCCCTTCAAGTCAAAAAGATACCTTTTGAAAACGCAAATGAATAAGCGTCCAAACTATATAACAGGTTTAAAATACTAACTATATATACAGAAGAGAAAAAAGAACACCACCCTTTTTGTTAAGGTATCGAGGGATTTTGGATAGAGCTATGTGACGTAGTTTCTTTTTAAATAAAGTAAAACGACATAAACACCAAACATGATGTTGGGTCACTAACCATGATCGGTGATTAATTCTTGATTCTTAGCATAATTATGGCTAAGATTGTGGCTCCAATTCCGGGTGTGAAGTATCTGATTAATTTCATAATTATGCTTATGACAAAAACTACTAAGATTCGATACTAGTAGCATAGAAAATTTAAATGAACTAATTTTAATTTAGTATAAAATTTTAAATACATTGTTATTCAAGATGTTGTCCTATTTTTTGTCGAAGCCTCGCCACCAAAGCTCATACAACACTAGTCATGTCTTCTAGAACCAATTCAAATGCAAAAGAAAACAATTTTATAATTATAACGTACAATTCAAAATAATAAAAAATGATTTTATAGAAGGTATTGATGCAAGTTAAAGCCAGTTAATTAAATTGAATTTGCACACTTTATAAGATAAAAATTCACCTTCTAACCATAAATTTGTCAAAACAAAAGGAAAAAAAAAAACATCTTGGATAACTTTTCACCCAGTACGCAAACCGTCACTTAGTTGTTAATGATTCATTGGATTGGGACTCCCAATAAGATTTGGTTGAACTTTGACTGGAATATTTTGAATTAATTTATTAACAAGCACTTATAATTGGCAAGTTTTTATAAGTTAAAATCAATTTATATTTATATTTTTAAAATATTTTTTAATTTAGAAAAATTTTATTTGTTTTATTTTTATTTTATTCTCATAAACAAATTTTTTAAAGTTTACACAAATTAAGTTCTTAATCATTAAACATGTGAATCAATTATTAAAAATAGTTCCAATTTAACATGTGATTTCGAGTTTGAGTGTTAGTAATACAATTGTTAAAGATTGTTAACCATTAAACGTGTTAGGGCCTCAATGATGTGAAACTCAGCCAAAGAATTTATTGGGCTTTTATGTTGCTCAAAGTGGAATAGGGCTACCCTTGAGCCCAATCAATGTGCAATACTAATTGAGCAATTCAATCTAACAATCATATGGACCATAAAAAGGGTAACCTTAAGTATCCGAATGGTTCAAAGATAACCTTAAAAATCATATTTATGGACACGCTTGCTTGGTCCTATTTTCCCAAACCTAATAACTGTTCCCTAATTTTAGGATTAAGTAAAGCAATTAAAGAACCTGACCCACACAACTCTTCATAACAATTTCCTGAATTTGTAGTAAATAAAAATGTCATAAAAAGGATACAAATAAAAGTGTAGGTTAATTGAATTTATAGGAACTGTGATTCGTTATTACAAAAAAAAAATATTGTAAAATGGTTCAATTATTATCCAATAATTGATAATTGCTAAATTATGTTTGAAATTATAATTTGTTAATAAGTCTATCAGTTTCGACAATTAGAATCTTCTACAGCTATTTAAAAATCGTAGAGATCTCAATCCAAATTTATAATCACTTTTTTTTCAAATTTAAAAATGTTTACAATATCAAAATTATCCAAATTTTAAAAATAAAAACTTTTGATATTTAATTTTAATAGGATCAACTTAGTTCAATAAATATGAAAGTCTAATAATATGTTAAAATCAATTTTACATATATTCTATCTATAAACAATTCAGTGTACAGTCTATACTGACACCATTGCATTTTATTGTTTCTATAATTACAATATGCCAAGATTCGTATAACTCATTTCTTCTTTATCTTTTTCTATCATATTGTTTATTTTATTCCACAATTCTTTTTTAATATCTCTGAATTGTGTAAAAATAAATAAAAATACATTTTGGAAATAGAATTTTTCGGTCAAAAGGGACAAGTAAACAAAAACAAGAAAAAGGAAAGAGAGAGAAGTGCATATATAATTATATACTCTTTGAATGAAGAGGTCAAACGAGGTTTTGATGATAGTTGTGACTACAGTGGCTTTGCAGAAGCACACATGCAAAGCTTTCTGGTTAGAATCATAGGGAAAAAGAAAATTGAATTTGGAATCAATGAGGAAAAATAAATTTACAGTAAAATCCCTTAAAAGATTAAAAGTGGAGCTGAAAAATGAAAATGCTAAATGTGACATAATCATTGATCTCATAAAATGTTACATTTTTTAATATTTTTAATTCATATTTTGTGTAATTTAATTCTTACAAACTTTTTAGAATCAATGAATCTATTTTTTACCTTTAAATTTTAATAAGTTTTATTTTTCATTAATTGTAATTGTTTAAAACTCTTTAATCTTCATTTATTATTCAAATTTTTTACATACTAAATTGACTAACTCAAATTTTTATAAACAAAATATTAAATTCCAGTTAAAATTAAAAAAAATTATTTTTCCTATTTTCTTATATCTTAGAAGATCCTTCAAATTTTTTAAAATTTTGAGTAAATTCTTCACTTCCGAATATTTAAAGTCATTCCATGTCCCATTTTATTACAGTCTCTCTAAAGAATAATAAAAATTAATAATTTCCATATTTTTAAAGATAAAAATGTTTAGGGTTGTTTAATTTTAGAAAAATATTTTTATTTTAATTATATAATTATTACATAATTTCGTAGTTTTAAAGATTTGTATGAGAAATTATATATATATATATATATATACCGACACATTATTTTGTGTACAAATCTTTAAAAGTAAAAAATAAAATAAAAATAATTTAATAATTAAAAGTGAAAATGAAAAAAGAAAATATTTCACAAAATTAACAAAACAAATATCACATGCAATATGAAAAAAATAAAAATATAACTATGTCTAATTAATTATGAATCATTTGTTTTTTTATTAATTTTTAAGTCAATTATTAATTTTAAGATCAGTATTATATACTAGTTCGTATTTTTTTTCTTCTTCAAAAATTTGAAAAGAATAATTAAAAATTGGTAGAAATTTAAATAGATTATAAATTTTATCAAATTATTCTCTAAAATTATGATTATTAATTATTTTACTGTTTACTTTTGATAATTATCTGTCATTTTATCCCTTAAATCAAGGGATATGCCAATTTAGTTGCGTTGCGAATCAATTTGGCCCACATCGTTAGGTTAAAAGTATATTATTAATTTTAAGAGTTACACTGACTGATAATGTGACGTTAAGTATTAAATTAATTGATAGTATTGGTTTTAAATATTAAAATTATTTATAATTACTAAGGTTGGTCAATAAATTTACATTTTATAATATCAAAAAACAACTTAATTGATTTTTTCAACTAATATTTTTTTAAATTATATATAAATTAGACAGTAATATTATAATATCTTCTTATTTGAGCATTTAACATTGAAGTTAAACTTATAAATGTCAAATTTAAAATTATAAATTAAACTAAGTTAATCATTGTAAGTTGATAGACATATGAAGCGATAAACTAATTAATATTTAAAATTTTATGATGTGATTTGATATATTCATTACTCGATTTTAATAGGTTAATGTAAAAAAGAAGCTAACGAAAGGAGGGAACATGGTTCCCCCTTAAGATATTTAACAATGTACAAAAACTTGCTATTTATGGCAAGGCATATATAGGAGGCAACATTACTAAGGTAGACACATTAGGACCCCATTTCACTGTTTTACCTTCTCTCTGTCTGTGAAACAACCCCAATAATTATTTGATTTCTGTATTTATCTTATGTTCGTTACACAATATTGCTAAATAATACAACTTTATGTTTATATCCTCAAATGATATACATCAATTTTGTTATTGCATGAGGGTTATATGACCTGTTATATATTTAAATAAAGAACATGAAGGTACCACTTTATTCAATTCTTTCCTAAAAAAAATAGAAGCACTTATTTTTATATGCTTCAAATTAATTTTAAAATTTTAAATTAAAAAATCATAAAAATAATTACTTTTTCAATTGTTAAATAACCCAAAAAACTAATGACTCAAGGTCATTTTGATTTAGCCTTTCAACCGTGTAGGTTTCAAAAAAATAAAGTTAACTTGGAAAAACAATACCAAGTTAAATAAAAAAGGAGGCAAAGAATCAAAATAATAATAATAATAAAATAACAGAAGATCAAATCACTAAGCCAAGCTACAAAATTTATGAGTAGGAATAAAATCCCTCTTTCACATTCCCCTTATCTTTAACAAACTTTTCCTGAAAAAAGAATTAGTGCTGAAATTAGACAAAGAATAAGATCTCTCCTTTTTCACGGCACAAATCTAAATCAAGTGAAAAAATGATTTAAGAAATTGATCAATCTCCTGATAAGTCATTAAAAACCCATTTTTGTCAAAATTTAACGATCACAAATACCAAAATATAAGAAGAGAACAAATTCAATTAAGTTAATGAAGGAAAAAAGAATAAACTTTTGACTTAGACACAAATCAGACACACACGAACACAAAAAGAAACGTATTATTGTAAGAAAATATTTAAAGGCATGAAGGAAAAGCAAGAGTGATTTAATTAATTAACAATATTGACTTTGTGTGTATTCATTACGTGCATCTTTACGTGATAAAGAAAAACTTTTTCCACAGTTCATGGATCAACATCTTTGAGCTTAGACATCATCCCACGCATACGATACCAAAGAATAGGAATCCTCACAAAGAAAACGGGACGCAACTACATTCTCTTTTCTATGGAAAATTATTGATGTTGCTCAACTTTAGTGATTATATTATAAAGTGGTGATCACTGTGGGGACAAAAAGCACTATAAACATGTTGATCCTACATAAGCAAAAGAACCAAGGAAGATACTTGTAATTAAGTAGGTTCCGCACAATTATACAACATAGAATTGGAGCCCCCCTTTGTAAGGCTTAATAATGTAGGGTGGTGGATTGTTCTTACTCAAGTGGGGTGCCATGTCTCAAATTATTAATATTGGTGTCATGTCTTGCTTGCTTCTCATTGTTTAGCTTCTTTTTGGTGCTCATTTCAGGGTCATGTCACCAGTAGGGGATCCACTTTTGGTAAAAAAAATTAAAACGAAATATGGACTTGCATGCCTTGGCATCAACTTGCTTCATTATGAATCACTGTTAGTTATTAGAAAGTGATGATCTTATTTCAAGATATGGTTGAAGCATATCGGGGCATGTTTTTAAGAAAAGCAAATTAAAATTTTGAAAGAGAAAGAGTGCAGTCGTATCTCACTAGCCCTTTATGCGACAAGCATGTTGTGCATTGGTGCTCAAGGAGTGAGTGAGATTATTCAATTGGGGTTGTGAGGGTGATGTTGAATATATTCGTGGTCACTTTAACACGACCTTACAATTACAATCAGCATGGATTTATTTAGCATAAGCTTATTTGATTTCATTTTGTATGGTTGTTGGCCTTAGAATAGACCAATCTTCACTTTTCGTAACATTAATGTTTTCTGGGTACGAATTGGTTCCGTTGATAAGATTTCTGATTCTATATGCCAATTAGATTTCAGTTTCTTTTTTCCCTTCTTTCTCCTAAGGGACACGCATTAGAGTAGTAGAATATTGACTGTATACTTGATACTTAATTTTATTTAGAGGCCAGTGAAATTGATGTGCGATCATATCCAAGTTATAATTATCATGCATATATATATGGCTAAAGGGGGAAGCAAAAAAAGGGTACTTATATTAACTTGAAATAGTAAGGTTATTAAGTGTAATGAACATATCAACAAATAATTTGAATAGAGTGCTTAGTGTTCTGTTAGGATTGTTGAATTGAAGCACTAACAGTCACTTCCATTTTCAACCACATCACAAAAGGCTGTGGCATCTATGGCCTACCCCACTTTCTGGTGAATGCATTGCCACGAAAAGGTAAACCTATAGCACATCACGTTCAAAAAATATGGAAAATCCTTAGTGCGGCCGAAACGTCAAACTCTGTCTTTTTCTTTGCTTAATAATTTATGTAAATTATGTTACTGATAAACTTCATATCAAATTACTCAATTTAAACGTAATGATAACAAAAGTGTGCAGTTGATTATACTTAGATATACTTGTAACTTCATATCTCTCTCATTTTTCATTTATTTCTAAATAAAAAACCAGTCTTAACTTTACACACACGTATATCTATATGTATCTAATTTCACTTCTGTCAATTTAGAACATTAATTTATGATTAGTCTCATATATAAAATGTTTTTATTCAATAGACAGAAACAAGGAAACCACTGAGTGGAATAACTGTGTACACAATTTCCATTTCTTTTATAAAGCTTGTATAGTCGATTATCTATCTCACTTGATTCTCCTAAATTTTGATATCTTCACTTATGTGTTATCGTATTTGGGTTTTGATTCTTTTAAAATAACGTTTTAATCTTAATTTTAAAATAAAAATTATTACAGAAAGTTTAAGTTAGCCAACCACTATTCAATTGATTCTTTAGATCTAAGAATGTGTGGAAGGTAAAATTATTGTTGTATTAATGCTATTTAGCAATTGTGTGAATTAATTTAAAAGGTATATAAAATTTTATATTTTAATGAATATATATTTTTATTTTTATAAAAATATTATCTTAATTTTTAAAATTTAGAGTTTACTTTTAAGAGTCTTATCTTTTAACTTTTTATTATTTATATATTAATTATTAATATTTAATTAAATATATTATATTTATATATGTATTTTTACATGTACATTATAAGAGCTATAAATTTAATTTTTTAAATTATAATTATATCTTTTTACTTCGTATTTATCATTTTGTTGTAATTTCAAACTAAAATATTGTGTATATTAATTAATCATAATAAAAAAAAGGAAATGAATGCCTAAAAATGTTATTCTATGTAGCAGCTAAAGTCTTTCGTATAAATATGATAAAACTCTTTATTGGATTTGTTTTACTTTTTGAAGGGATTTTTTAGGTATATAGATAGCTTTCAGAAGTACATGAACATAAGATTAAAAAAAAACGAAGCACTTCTTTAGTGGTGTTATAAGCTTCAAGTGATTGCCGTTAATAATGAGGAAGAGCAACAACGTAGGATTTGGTAAAGGCTGAAATGTGGTATGATTATGGCTTTAGAAAAGCATACTCAAATGTTAAAGTTGGTAAAGGAAGAATTTTGTGTTACGACAAGTGGGTTAGAACACTTTCACACCCTCTGACTTTGGATTTCCCTTTTGAACAAACATCAATCTATAATATTAACCCTTGTAAACATTCAACATCTGTCCATGGTGAATAAAGATTTTTCAATTCAATAAAAGAGAATACCCCAAAAAAGATACATCAAGCAACTTCATATGGAAGAATAAAAGTCAGCAGATAGAGAGCTTGTGAAAAGGGGTGGAATTGATTAAAGTGCAGTTGGGAAAGGGCATATAGAGAAAGGGAACAAAGGACTAAGAATACAATTCATGCGCACTAACCACTAATAAGAGATGGTCCATATGGGCCATGAAGAAGATCAAAGTCAAATATTATCACACCTTTATATGAAAAGTAACTTAGGAATGGAACTGCAAACTGGTTTCAACTACAAGGGAGAGGACTTGTAAAAAATCATTTTTTTTTAATTTACTTTTCCTTTTTTAAAAAAATCAACTGCAAATTTTTTAAGACTACTTTGAACTTGAAAGTAGCTCGTAATATCTGACTTTGAAGATAGGAAAAAATGAAGATAAAAATGTAAATTGCATTGTGTTTCTGTACTCAACTAAATAAATCCTAGACCTTTCTCAGTTTTATCACATCTCTTAAGTTTCATTATATATTGAAACCTCATCGTATCATTCACTAAAAGGGTAGACTACTGTAAAACAAGAATAAACAGAACAAGAAACCAGTATAATATGATTAATTAAATTGAAAAGGTAGACAACATAGAAGGGTGGCCCTTTATTCTTTTGACCTTTTGAGGTGGGATACTTGAGCTGAATATTGGAATTTTCTTTTGTGAAAATACTAGTTAAAGATCAAATAACAATAAAAGAAAAAAGATATAGTCAATGAACACGCATATAAATGGATAAACAAAGGGAAATTACATTGTAACATCGAATCTCATCAATGACAGACATAAAATCATCATTCAAAGCTCGAGGACAAATTGAATTATTGAAATCCTAAACAGATATATTTATGTTGTTGGGAATTGGACCCTTAGGTACACACGTCTGCGTGGCACCTCTATAACGTCAAGGAGTGGAAGTCCTTGCATAATGCATAGCATAACGCCAAGAGGCGAAACTAGAATAAAACTAAGCATTGCCCACTCATTTTACAAGTTACTTCTATTAGAAAATTAGTAGGAATGTTGCCTAAAGTGGATAATGTTTGAGTTCAGAAGGGATACTACAGATAGACGGTAAGAGTATGATGTAGTCATATTTATTGAGTTAAGATAAATCTTCTTAGTTGAATTATGCGTCTGATAATAATTTAAGTAAAATTAGTTGAAAAAACAAACAAAAAAATACTTTAAAATGAGAAGATTAAAAAATAAAAAAATAAAAAAAAGAAAGAAAGAAGAGCGAGAAAGTGGGAGACAAAAATAGAAATCTAAGCTAAAAAATTTTAATTTATGGCCAGTAAAATAAGATTTTTTTTGTTTTTTAATTATAGAAATATAAGTTTTTTTTTTACAAAATTATAGAAGTAGAGTTTTTTTTTAAAATCGACAATTTTTTACCAATAATTGTCAATGACAATTTTTAATCATTTTTTTATAATCTTTAAAATAGTTTATTAATATTTTAAAAATTGGTGACATTTGATTTTTTTAATTTTTTAATATATTTTTTAAATTTTCGTTGAAATTTTTAAAATTTTATCAATTTTTTATTTTTTATTATTAAATTTCTGTATTTATACCAAAAATTGTGATTAACGATTTTTAAATTTATATTTCTGTAATTTTTAAAAAATACTTTATTTTAATGTTTTTTCTAAATATCAAATATAAAAAATAATTCCAGAATTTTAAAATCACAAAATTTTAAAACTTTTTAAAGTACTATCAACAAGAGTTTACATGAATGCACCTCTTTATAAACTAAAGGACTAACATAATTAAAACACTCAATATATTTGCTTAATCGCTAATGTTTTTAAAATTGAAGACAAATTAGTAAAACTACCTCCACGTTTTATATCAATCATTTTTAATATTCTCTTATTTTCTGATGTTTAAAATTTTGTACAAAAAATAAGAAAATGGTTAATATTTAAACTATAAAATAATATCACTTATTTTTTTATACCCCTTGGTTGTTATATTAATTAAGATAAATTGTAGAAAAATATGTTATTTTAAAAAAATACACTTTTCAAATTATGGATAAAATTATAAAAACATATGTATTTATTAATGTTATAGAATAACAATAATAAATAAATAAACTAGAATCAGTTGGTATTTTTTTTCCTATATTAATGCGTATAGTGTTGATTGCATCAGACACAAACACAGAACGATTGAATATATTTTCATAAACCTTTGCGCTGTTATCATAAATAAATATAAAGTTATAGCAATTCATTAGAACTCGATCAACATTGATCATAAACACGCACGAACTTTAATTTTAGTGTGAAAAGTAAACCATTAACATTAGAGATTCGTGAGCTGAGAGATCTTCCCGCTGCAGATTCTCTACCTTTTTACTTTCTTCATCAGAAAATTATGCAGATCGTTTGGTTCCCCAGAAAAGCTTAGCCAGTTATATTCGGTGGGACAAAGAATGTATGTCTTTTTGGTCCCCTCAGATGCCCCGAAAATGACAGTGCCAAGAAGCTTGTACGAAACCCTAAATACTTTCACATTATTTAATTTTTAGACATTTAAACAATGTTAACATTTATTAGTATTTTTTTATTTTTGTCTCTTTTTTAATCATATTCTATTATTTATAATATTTTTTTTTCTTTTTTTCTTTTTCTTTCTCTAAATATAGACACGTTTTGAAGTATCTATCAATCATTTTCGATACTTTTATGTAGCTTGTTTTGGCATGTGTGTTTGAATCATTTTAGTGTAATAAAACAAAGCAAAAATATTTGTGGAAGCAAATTGTTACACGTACCCATGATCTTTTATTTCGTTCTTTTTATCCTAGGCAGAAAAATACAGTGCCTAGTTAGTGGACAATGGTGATTGTGATATAGAAAGCAATGATATGTATTTGTCATCATGATATTAATTTAATAACGACCGCTATGGTAATTTTATGCTTTGAACGCAAGGTATATTGGAATTGGGCATGTCGTCATGATATCAAAATATCTATCAAGACATAGTTAAACACACCTAGAATAATAAGCACTAGAAATTTACCTCACTAAACAGTAATTAAGATGTTTTAAAATTAAAGAAGTGATCTTCAAAGAGGATATCACCTAACCTCATTATTGAGTATTGAATTTACTAGCCAAATGGAAATGGATTAATTAGTCTACTCCTTATGATCAGTAGCGTAAGTTATAATTCCTAATTGACAGGCTGAAAAGAATAAATAAATAAAATAATAACCAAAGCAGAAGTATTGGGTTTATGGGTTTCTGTTTTACTATTAGCAAATAAAAAGTAACCTTTTCTCATTCAAAAAAAGGATGTGAAACATTTTAGAGTATAGTGATATAGAGATCAAAGATTTTTCCTCAAAATATGGAACCCACCTGCCCTATTTCATGCAAGTATTTAAAAGATGTAGTTATGAAAATGATAAAATTGATATATCAATGTTGATAACTTTTATGAAAACGATATATCATATACCATTTATGAAACCACTTTTGTGTCAATGTGTATCTTTTTATTTTTTATTTTCCACACTGATGCTTTATCAACAATTTGATTCAAGATAAAAAAAAATGGTTCTTTGAAGTTATAAGTAATTTTAGTTTTTTATAAATAAAAAAAATCCTTTAAATTTATAAATATTAGTTACTTTAATCTCTAATATTAAGGGATTAGAATTTATTAATAATTTTGATCCTTAATATTGGTAGACATAAATTAATATAGTCTTTAATTTCGTTCTGCATAAATCAAGTAATTTGATTCATATCGTTAAAGAATGAACCGATTAATGGTGGTTAAGTTTGGGAACTGAGTTGTAATGCTTATCAAATTTAAGAATTAAACTAACTAATTTTATAATTTTAAAAATTAAATTAACTAATGATGCTAATTTTATGAACTAACTCAATTGATACTTGTAAGCGTCAATAACATGATTTAATTTTTTTTTTATAACATTGAAGACTAAGTTAATCAATCAGTAGTTATAGTATTTTTAAAAAATAATAAAATATATTAATAAAAAATGTATTGCTAAATAATACGAAACTTTCTGTAGGAAATCCTCATGCACCCCACATGTTTAAATTCTATTGGATAAATGTAACCCAAAAAATGAAAAAAAAAATAATGGAATTTGACAGGAATCAAGCAATCAATTTTCGTACAGTGTTTTGTGAGGAAAAAATCATACTAATAAGCATTTATGTAGTGAAAAAAGCCTAAATAGCTCTAAAATTTTCGTGGGTACACATGTCTGCCAACAACATTATATATCAATGTTGATGCCATATGTGAAAATGACAATTCATGTTACTACCATACAATTATTTGCATACACATTGCAGTGCCTTTACCAGCCACTTAACCTAAAGCAACTCACAACATTTCAACAATGTTTCGATTTGCAGCAAGATCAGAATCGCACTTCATTATACAAGGTTTCATAATAAGTTTTAGTTTAAATTAACACCCCACTTTTATATGAGACATATCTTCCAATAACAAAACTTTGATACTCGGTTCAACGAGAAAATGATTAATTAGAAGGGAGAAAATGTTATTTTTATACATCAAAGTCAGACAACTTTATCGTCTCATTTGATTTTGGAGAATATTTTAAAGATGTATGCATGTGTATGTAAAAATTATATAAAATAAAGAATATAATTAATTATATAATATTACATATACACTTATCAATCACTTATTTGTTGGTTAGAACAAAAGAAAAATAATCAGTAAATGTAGAAGAAAATGGATCATGTCTTGGTAAACCATTGATACGGTTCTGCCCCCTCAACATCTCGTTTTGAGGGATGACACTTGGATCTTTTGGTTTGTCTTCATATAATATGTTGTTCTTTTTGAAATCAAACTCCCTCTCATTATCAAACACTGTCCTGCGAATCCTATGCTGCTGATCTCCTTTCTCTCTCAAGCTCAATATTTCAATTGATTGGTGTCAATCCCATCGTAATTTCTCTCGTCTGATTTAACATTATTAGCTGTATCTTCACATATATTTTGTAATTCTTTAAACATGCATGCACCTCTTGCTCAATTAATCTTCCGTGGACATGTGCGAAAAGGAAAAGAAAAAGACAAACAACATTCACCAGGATTGATTTGCGTTACATGTGTTTATTTGATTCAAATGGAGTTTACAATCATTGATATCACCATCATAATTAAATCTTTCATTTGAAAGAGGGTGTAATTTAAACATTTTATTAGTTTTTAAAATCTTTTAAACGTAATGGCACCTTTCAAGAAACAAAGAAGTAGCATAGTTTGATGTAATGCAACATTTGTTGGAATGAACTGGGGATGAAATTGAACAAGAATGGAGTCAACGGGGATAAGAAAGTGTGAGGAATGGAAGGGTAGGGTTGAGGGCACTGAGAAGTTGATGTCTATAATTGTATAGAGGAGGAGGTCCCCAAACTAGAAAGGCTGTTTGGTATTTTGGAGTTAGGAAAGAAAGGGGGAAAAAGGAAGAAAGAAGGAAAAGAAAAGCAATTGAAAACGTTGGCAAAAGCGAACACACAAGGTAACAACAAATTAAGACGTCAAATCCATAGCTTTTTCACCTTTCTCTCTCTGTGTTTGGAGTGGGGTAAGAGAGAGAAAGTGGGAAAGAAATGTAAAAAGTAACGTGACACTGATGGGGGATGCTTCTTCAGGCCACGTTCAAAAGCAATGCTGTCATACCCTGCCAATATTGCGCTCATGAATGATATATGTGCGGTGGTGGTTATAGGGTTCTTTCCCTCAACCCTTTCTCTTTTTCTTTTCAATTTTTAGCATCAATAACCCATTCAAATTAAGGGTTAAGATTAACATTTTTTAAATGTTTACGTTAGAAAAATGAAGAGTAACATGGATTGAAAAGAAATAGAAAATAATATTATGAAAACTTGCCATAAAACTATTATTATTTTGTATATTTTTAAAGTATTTATGTATGTATCACTTTAGGGTGTGATTAAAAGTGAGTTTTTGCGTAATGAAATTCATATGGAAACCATTAGAATTGCTTTTCTCCCCTTCCCTTTCATTCTTTACTCTCTCCACTCTCAAAAGTTACTCATTGACTTGGACCCTTGACCGGTGGTATGAAAGCTAGCATTTGACTCTATTGTTTCATTTTCTATAGTTTGGGAGCACTCTCAGATGGGTTGCCCTGTGTTGAAGTCAAGAAAAAAACACAAAACAAAGGAGGAAACATGTGTGCTTCTTTTTTTATACATGAACGGATGAGATGTTACAGTTCAGATTTTACTCTTTAATTTGTTTAAATCAACAATATATAAAATATAAAGTGAAAATTTATTTAACTTTAATTTATAATTAATTATATTTATAAATAATTTACGAACTCTCAATTATTTAATTTACGCAATTTTTATTTTAAAAGAGTTAATTTTTAACGGCCAATAATAAAACTGATTAGAATTGACGCACATAAGGATTTTTTAATCAATAATTAAACGGTTTTAATTTTAATTTTAACTTAGGATTTTCTAATTAATAAGGGATATAAAATATCAATATAAATTACTATTAAAAGTGATAAATTATATTATTTTTTAATGATACAAAAGAAAAATCATATCAATTTAAGAACACGCATGATTAGTTACATACGAGTAAAATTGGAGAATTAGTTATTTAATAAAAATCAAAAGTATATTGCCTAAATAAATAAAATCGTCATAGTTTTAGAATAAAAATACGTTTCGTCTAACTCTAAGCATTTTTATAAACAAAAAGGTTAATTTGACTTTTGGCATTAAGAAACAACGATTAGTGGGTAATAATAAAATCAACTGTTAGATTAAAAAAATATTTGTTCTTTGGGCTATGGGTTGAATTCATGATGCACTTTCACATAAAAAAAATCCCCATTATCTCTAAGTAAACGCAAATGGTAACCAAGTGGGCAGTAGTAAAAAAAAAGTATCCCAATGCTAAAATGATGGATTTATTTGATCACCACTCTTAAGATATCAAGGTGATACAAATTCTTAGATGCACTCATTAGGATTATGACTAGTCCCTCCACAAATTTTACATGTTTACGAACAAGTTTTCACGGCAAGTGAAATAGATATAGAACACCAAGAAAACTAATGAAAATTGCCAGAGTAAAATGCATTATTAAATGGTGTACACTAAACCACAAATCGTCAATAAAATAGGTGTTAGACAATTATATTTTCATGGCCACAACAAACGGTGGATGATTTTTACGTCCAAATTGATGCAAACAATCAAATATTCATCAATTTTTGTTTGCATGATGAGTAGTCCATTTTGCAGACTATTGCAAGCACTAAAATGTTATGCATTCCTAACTGAAGATGTACGTGACTCATGAATAATGGAGGATGACGCTCAGTCAATACCACGAGGACATGTCTTCAATCCCATAAATGAATAGCTGCTGATCATCAAAGAGTTTTATACATTCAACCCTAATTAAGAAAATAAACTTATATACTAGCTAGTACAATTATTACTTTCTAAGTGTTGATTACTTAACGTGATATTGGAGGATTTTTCTTCTCTTTTGATATAAGGAAAGTAGTAGAAACAAAAAGCAACAAAATAAAGATTAATGTCATTTTCAATTTCAATAAATCTAATTGCATGTTTTGGTTGGGATTAATTTTGAAAAAATATTTTCATTTTTTTCAAAGAAGCTGATAAAGAATATACAATTATTTTTTAAGAAAATTAAATCAAGCATACACTATATATACGACTATCTGAACCAAACCTAGCCCTAACTTGTGGCATGTGATTTTACTTTGTGATAAAAATAATACCGAATAAATGGACTACTAATTTTAGTCCTCTTTCACTGTAACTTGTTTTAAGTAAATACCAACTAATATTTTATGGGCATGATCTATAAATAAAAAATATATACATTAAAATATAATTTTATCATGATGTTAATGTATCTTAAGTATAATTTTAAATAATTTTTTATTAATTTCATAATTAATATCTTTAAAGTTTATTTAATAGACAAAGATGAAAAAACATATATGGTAGAATGATTTTCGTATCTTATAATTTGTTGTTGTTTCTATTTAATCAATAAAATATTATTATATACGATTATTTTATTTATTTTAAATGTAAATTTTATTATGTGAGAAGAATTTAATTCAAAAATAAAATGATATAGTATTATTAAATTTGTTATCTTAATCAGCATAAAATGTAAGATATAATAACGATAAATTATACTAATATATTTTGATTACATTTTATATTTTATGTATCGAATGAATCCTTTATTATTTTTATTATATCATGGTCACATTTGATGTGGATGAGTTAAGAAGCTAAAAATGAAGACATTTGAGTGAAAAAAAAAGAGTTACAGGTAAGAAGATAATGAAGGTGAGGGTGGGTGGTGGGACAGGCTAAAGTAAGTGGAGGCAGCATCTCTCTCTCTCTCTCTCTCTCTCAGAGAGAAAAGAAAAGCAACCATAAACATGATGATGAAGAGGACGACCGAGGGAGACATTTTGATACTCAACTCAACTCAACTCAACTCCAATTTCAAAAACATCTCTGAAATAAAAATCTCAAATCAATTCCAATTTCTGATTTCTAAATTATAAATTCTAATATACAAACCATACCCAAATGAATAGAGAGAAAGGGAAAAAGAATATGTGCGCATTGATCATCACTCACTCACTCACAATCTTCTATAGGCCCCGCCATTTTAATTCCCACTCTTCCCTTTCAATATTTATACAGCCACTCCAAATTCCAAATTTACCAGTCCCCACTTTCCAATAAATTCAATTCTCTCATATCGTTTAGTTTATGTTTAATAAACCAAATTCGAATCGCTCAATACCACGCACCGTTTCATCAAATGCCAACGCCCGTCGGAGTCGCCAGACAATGCTTAACAACGGAGGCCGCGCGTGCCCTCGACGAGGCAGTTACGGTTGCGCGGCGTCGCGGTCACGCGCAAACGACATCGCTTCACGCCGTTTCAGCTCTTCTCTCGCTACCGTCGTCGTCGATTCTCCGCGACGCGTGTTCCCGCGCGCGAAACTCGGCGTATTCTCCGCGGCTTCAGTTTAAAGCACTTGACCTTTGTCTCTCGGTTTCGCTTGACCGTGCTCCGTCTTCTCACAGCCACGTTTCATCTGAGCATGACCCTCCCGTTTCGAACTCTCTCATGGCTGCGATTAAACGGTCTCAGGCTAATCAACGGCGTCACCCTGATAACTTCCACTTCTATCACCAAAACCAACAGCAACAGCAGCAGCAACCGTTTTCTGTTTCTTCTGTTAAGGTTGAGCTTCAGCACTTGATTCTATCGATTCTCGATGACCCGGTGGTGAGTCGGGTTTTCGCTGAAGCGGGTTTTCGGAGCTCCGATATTAAGCTTGCTATTCTTCGTCCTCTGCCTCACATGTTCCGTTCCCGCGGCCCGCCGATTTTTCTTTGTAACTTGTCGGAGCCGCCGCGCCGGTTTCCGTTTTTTTCGAACTTCGGCGATGAGGATGACGGCGAGAATTTCAGGAGGATTGGGGAGCTTTTGGTTCGAAGTAGGGGGAGGAATCCGCTACTTCTCGGAGCGTGCGCGAGTGATGCGCTGCGAAGGTTTACTGAGGCGGTAGAGAAACGGAGGGAGGGGGTTTTGCCGTTGGAGCTTTCGGGGTTGCGCGTGGCTTGTATTGGGAAGGAGGTGGAGAGTGGTGATGTTGAGGTTGTGGGTTCGAGGGTGAAGGAGATTGGGCGAATGGCGGAGCACTGTGTGGGGCCTGGTGTGGTGGTGAGTTTGGGGGAGTTGAAGGGGTTTGTGAGAGAGGGTGGTGATGGTGATGGTGATGATGGTGTTATGAAGTGTGTGATTGGGGAATTGGGGAAGTTGTTGGAGGTTCATTATGATAAGTTTTGGTTGATCGGTGCTGCAGCTAGCTATGAGAGCTATTTGAAGTTTGTGGGCAGGTTTCCTTCTATAGAGAAAGATTGGGATTTGCAGATTCTGCCTATCACCTCTGTTAGGTCTTCTGAATCGTATCCGAGACCCAGGTCCAGGTAAATCCATGCATGCTCCTTGTTTATAACAATATCTACCATGTTTCTGCCTCTTGCTTTTAAATATTATAATTGTCAACTTCCATTTTTTTATAAGAAAAATAAATCCATTTTCTGAACTTTGGTGTCGTATATGTTTATTATTTTTTTATTATATATTGAAATTTGAAGCTGGGGCGGTGTAGTTTGTGTGTGTGTGTGTGTGTGTGTGGGTGTGGGTGTGGGTGTGGGTGTGGGTGTGGGTGTGGGGGGGTGTGTGTGTGTGTGTGAGAGAGAGAGAGAGAGAGAGAGCATGTTTGTTTTCTTCATGGTTGAAATCTGGGTAATTTGAATTAAATGCTTTTTGGTTCTGTAGTTAACTAACGTTTATACAAGTTTATCGTTGTTTGGGGTTGGGGTTGGGGTTGGGGTTGGGGCTGGGGTTGTGCCCTTATAGTTTGTGTTCTTCGTGAGTTTTGTATGTGAAGGCTGTGGATTTTTCTATTACACGCGGCTGTATTTGTTCGTCTAATTAAACCAATAAAGTATCATTCAAATTCAAGTTAGTTCATGCCTAACATCATACTACAGTGTTTTTTTTCCTAAATTGTTTGGTTTGTTACTAAATGAAACTCACTCCCTTCGAAACTTGTCCTCCTTTAAATTTTTTCGCTTAATAGAGTCAGAACATCACGAAACTTGCGTTTATATTATGATAATTATAATTTTAATAGCTTGTTGTTTATGTTTGTATATTTTTGTATGATGTACTCTCTAGTACCCTAGCCTTGGTTTTAGAAATTTTGTAGAACTGGTATTAGTATCTATACAACCCATGTATCATATGCTGGATTTTAATATTTCCGTTTCTAATATGATTTCTCTTTCGAAATATTGTTCGTATTGATATGAAGAAACAGCCTCTCTAATGGTTCCTCGTTCAATTTTCGCTTTGCTTTGTAACTTGAGTTTGATGGCAACCATTTAAATTGTGATTCCATTAAATTATGGTCTTTGCTGCTATCAAAGGTACTGGTATCTTGTCTTCTGGTAATTAACTTGCTGGCATTTTAAAGCACATAGTTAGGTTGTTCTGTGCAAAAAGGAAGTGATGCTATAGCGATGATTTTATTGTTACTTTGAATAACAAATGGATGTGAACTCTGCATCTTTCACATAGTATAGGTTTTGCACGTGTGTTCTCTGAACTATATATTTTTTTGTTTTACAGCTTAATGGATTCATTTGTACCATTTGGTGGCTTTTTTTCATCACAGTCTGATTTAAAAGGTCCACTAAATGGCTCATTTTATTGTGTTCCCAACTGTCATCAGTGTGGTGAAAGGTGTGAGCATGAAGTCCTTACTGCTGCAAAGGAAAGATTTTCTGCTTCAGCTGCCGATCTGTGTCAATCTAACATGCCTCCGTGGTTGCAGATTGCTGAATTAGGCACAGCAAAAGGATTGAATGTTAAGGTGTGTAGCATTCAGATACATCATACATCAATTCAGTATAAATTTGTTTGTGTAAGCTGTAAATGTTAAAAAAAAAATGAGTGTAATCATTTGCCAACCCCAAAATGGAGAATATTGAAACAAACTGGAGTTTAGGTCAAGCTATGACCAGGGGAAAAAAATTATGGGCAAGTTTGATTGGGGAAATGGACCTATGTGTACTGTGATTCTTGATTTTCAAACTACTTTTTCCCACTAAAACATGCCTGTGCGCAATTGTAGTAAAAACCAAGTTTATGCAGTTCATGAAATAAACTTTTCTTTGTCTAAAATATTTGGTCAGTCCAGTAACATTTGCTTAGATTTAATGTGTCAAAGGCTTTAAAAAATTTTGTGAACCCTTTTTATTTATCTTCGCATGTGAGGTCTAACAGCAGATCAATAAAAATTGAACCTTTGGTTTTTGTTTCAATGGTGCAATATGACAAATTATATGAGCAAAAACAATTTTACTCTAGTGTTGTGATAAGCAAATTTTTTTTAAAGCATTTCATGTGCAAATGTTTAAAATATTTACAGATCCATGACTTTATATATTTCTTCGTACGTTTTTGGGGATTGATAGTAATTTGCACAGGAAACTGGAAAAGATACTAAGCAAGTTGCTCTGTGTTGGTACAAATTTCAAATTCTGTCTTTACTAAGTGTGCCTAGAAAATCAAATGGCTCACATTAGCATCTGTAACCTTGTTTTATTTTATTATATACTATTTTCTCATTTTGTATTAGTAGTTGGTAAATTATAACATCCAAAGCCTACCTGTGTCCTACAAGACATCCATGCGGATCATTTGTGAATGTTACTTTAATTCTGTTGATTGTTTAGGAAATCATTTGCAGTTGATTTATACTTTGGATGAAGTCCTTTTCATTTTGTTTGTGTAAAAATCACTTTTCTTTCATTCAGTGCAGACCAAAGATAATGGTGTTTTGCTGGATAGTGGTGAGTCTGGGCTCCCGCCTAAGAACTTGGGCAAGATGTGCCAGCATCTGCACCAGCGAATCCCTGATGCAAATACTTGTCCAACTGTTTTGGGGTTTCATTGTGTTGCTGACAATAAAAAGGAAGATGCCGAAAACTGCAGCAGCAAAATTACAGACAAATCACCTAGTGAATACATTAATCTCAACTCGCATGTACCCATTGGCATGAAAATGATGTCTACGTCACAATCAAGCAGTCCTTTTCCTGCAGTTTTCCAAGCCAAGCAGGGGAAACGTAGTTCAAAACTTGCTGATATGTTCCAGAAAATGGAAGATCACGAATCAGGTGACCTAAGATCATGCAACATGTCCAATTCAAGTGTGTGTGATGGTAGTGAAATGTCTCCCACATCTGTAACTTCTGTAACCACAGATCTTGGGTTAGGAATATGCTGTTCTCCTACCAGCAATAGATCAAAGAAACCAACTGCTCAATACTCAATGGAGCCTCCAAAGGAAATCCCCAGTAGATTTTCTTCAAACTTTAATTTGGTTGATGGGAATATCTTCAAGCATCCATCGGAATCTTCATCCTGCTTGAGTTTTGACTATTGTGGACAAGTTGATGCAAGAAATCCCAAAATTCTTTTTGAAGCTCTTTCCAAGGATGTAAGCTGGCAAGATGAAGCCTTACGGGCTATCGTCAAGACAATAGTCTGCAGCCCAACAAAAGGGGTTACACACCGTGGAGCAAATCAGCCAGGGATCATACGGATGAATTTTGTGGGACCTGATAGGCTCGGTAAAAAGAAAGTTGCCGTTTCTTTGGCTGAGTTATTGTATGGGAGCCGGGAAAACTTTATTTTTGTGAATCTAAGTTCTGAAGAAATGAAAAGATGCAATGTGAAATTCAGAGGGAAGACTACTCTTGATTTTATCGTAGGGGAGTGTTGCAAGAAACCCTTGTCTGTAGTTTTCCTTGAAAATGTAGACAAGGCAGATATTGTAGCTCAAAATAGCTTGTCTCAAGCCATCAAGACAGGAAAAATTACAGACTCACATGGACGAGAAGTTAGTGTAAACAACGCAATGTTTGTTTTTTCTTTCTTGGAATACCAAAATAGTTCGATGCTAACAGGGGAACCTTCCAACTACTCTGAGGAAAGAATACTGAGGGCAACGGGGGGAGGTATCAAGATAAAGGTTGAACAAGTGAATGGAGACACTAGAAGCCAAAGCATCAGTGTAGCTAACAGTTCAATAGACTCCATTCCTAATCAAATTTTCCTAACCAAACGAAAGTTGATTGGTGATAATGAATTTCATGACCCACATTTACTCTCTGATACGGCTAAAAGGGCACATACAACGTCAAATTGGCTTTTAGATTTGAATCTTCCAGCTGAAGAGAATGAACTGAAACAACCAAATGATGGAAACTCTGGACATGTCGCAACAGAGAACCAAAATCTTTGGTTACAAGTTTTGTGTGATCTGGTTCATGATACAGCTGTTTTTAAACCTTATGATTTTGATGCACTTGCGGGTAGAATTTTGAAACTGATCAAAAGTAACTTCAACAAAATTCTTGGACTCGAGTGTGCCTTGCAGATCCAGACAGAAGTCATGGACCAATTGCTTGCAGCACAATATGTCTCAGAGAGGGATAAGGAGGTGGAGAACTGGGTGGAGCAAGTTCTTTGTGAAGGGTTTACTGAAATACAGAGAAGGTACAACGTCTCTGCTAGTTCTATTGTGAAACTTACTACATGTCCAGAGCAAACTCCTTGTGTACACCTTCCCCCAAGGATAATTTTAGACTGAATTCCAACCAGCAAATGTTGTCTTTTCTATGCGGATGTATAATTTAGCTGTAGCATATAGTAAAACTAATTTAGCCTTTAATCCTATTATTTTGTTTGGTTTCTTTCTCTAGGTTTTAATTGTGTATAATATGTAATCTGCAGTTAGTGCTTTGTGTGATTATCCTTTGCATATTAAATCGAATGCCTTCTTTGTTGGCTTTTTTTTTTTTTCAAGTTGTTACAATATACATGTACTGATGAATCTATTTCGGCCCAAAAATAAGAGGTGTTTTATGTTCTATGATTAGAAGGATGAGATGTCATTTCAACGGTGAAACTATTTATTTGTTTGAAATAAGGTAAAACTGGCGGATTTAATTCTTCTAAAATGAAATTGCATATTTTAGAGGATAAAGTGTGATTATAACTGCCGATTGAAAAATTATTTCAGATTTAATAATATAACTTCTTATATATCTACATGTATTTTATCACTATCATACATTGATTCTGTTTGGCAAGGAGAGAATGTGACCTTGGGGGATTTTCCAAACCTTCCATCATAATGACATCTGTTTTGACTGTGAACACTAGGGCAAACCTACTCTTGCAATCACAAGTGTTCATCACTGTAACAAAGATTATTTAGTAAGGATTTTAATGACACAACTGGACTATTTTAAACGAAATATGTTAAGATTTCATATATAGTTAAAAACATGGATAAAACATATGTATAAAACTTGAATAATCTTATTTTTTAAACAAGCTTTTAGTATTAAATTACGTCTGGTTCTTTCATAATAAAGCAGAAATTAGTTATATGTAACTGTTAAATAATTACAGAAGAGTATTGAAACTACAAAAGTTATGTAGTTCTCACTCTTTTTTTACTCTTAAATTAATATTTTCTATCATTTTCTGTAATTTTTAATAGATTATACCCATTAATCAGAAATGTATTAAAAAAAAACTGTTACTAACGTTCTTTAAAAAAGAACATACATTGATACTCTGTGAGTGGGTTTATAATACGAGAATATTGAAAAAAATGTTCTAGCAAGGGAATGGCTACTAAAACAGTAAATATGATTGAATCCGACGGCTAAAAACTCAACCTTTCAAACAAAAGTTAATTTCGCATTTGCATATAAAGAAAAAGAAAAAAGGAATTTGAATAGTTGGTGGGCTATCCACTCAACCATTATATTGAAGAATTGAATCACATCCTTTTAACCAAACCAAGTTGTAATTCCCCGATTCGGCTAGTAAAGAATTTGTTTATTAATAAAATGAAATCCTCAAAGTCTCTGAATAATTTTATTCAAATAAACTTTTTTAGTAGAGTTTTTATTTTTTTCATGGACAAGATTAGAACCCAAACCTGGCTCAAGGAGGTGGTCCATTAGGGATTTCTAGCTTCTTGGAGGCCCACTCCCTTTACTGGTCTTCAGTTGTGGGATCATGATCCATGTTCCATTAAACTGCATGATCCACATATCTTTTAAGCAATTTCTAGTATTTTTTGCAGTGTAGCAAGTGGTGAGAGTTACCAAAATATATGCATAATTAATGATCAAGGTTTCAATTTTGTATCTTGAAAACTCTTGAATCTCCAATCTTGATAAAACTTTTGCTTAATACTTTAAAAATTGTGTTTCTCCATTTCTAATACACGATTTGACGTTTTAGATTAAATTAACGAATACAATTTCTTTAATATTTTATAAATTAAAAATTATTTACATTTTTTAAGTAAATTACTAATTTCTACAATCTATTATACATGTTTAATATGTATAAAATATTCTCTTAATTTATAAGATACAGTAAAAATTACTTAAAAAGAAGTATAAAAACAAAAAAAAATATAATATATAATTTTTATTTGATTGAAAATTATTTGTTAAGAACAAAATTAAAACAGTTTTTTTTCTATTTTCTTCTTCAATTTTTTTCAATCTCTCACTTTTTATCTCCTAACAGATAAGAAACGAGAACATACTTTTTACTCTTATTTAAAATTTATTAAAAATTATATGAATCTTACTTTTAATTTAATATTTTTTACTTTTATAATTTTTAATTAATAATAAAAATATTGTGTTAGAAAGTGTTGTTAATATTATTCAATAATGAATAAATAAATATTGAAAAGCGTTCTCCTTATAAATTTATAGATTAGATTGCATTTAAAAAAATAAATATATTGAACAATTAATTAATAGATAAAATAAACTTGGTTCTATCATATTTATTGCACGTGGTGTTTGACTTCTTGTTCTTGCGTCGTAGACACAGATGTCCCCACTGTAAAAGCAATATTGGGCCCACGAGAGCTAATCATCCATCATTGCAAACTATGTTGAAAATTACACCTTATATAATATTTGTATCATTTTAATTATTCATGTGATTTCTAAGAAAAATATTTTTTTAATTTTTATTTTATCAAGTTAAACGACTAATATCATATAATTTTATCCTATAATATAAAGTAAAACATCACTAAATACATGCAAATCAACTGATAAGAATTTTTTTATTTTTTTATTTTTTTTGCTACTGATAAGAAATTATTTTAATTTAACCTTTTTACAAAAATAATAATAAAACATGACATTTGATTCTATTGTTTTCATGATTGATTGTATCAAATGTTAAAACAAATGGAAAAAAAATAATAACACGACTCAATAAATTATTGGCCTAAAATCTTGCCTGTAGATCTTTTTGAGGTTTTTGCATATTTTGATAATAGAGTGAGTGCTCATTCAATGTACTTTTGCTTGTGACTGGGACATAATTGAATTTTATATTTAAAAACTATTAATTAATGGCAATTAAAAATTCCATTATAATTAATTTAATCTTTCAATAAGAAAAGTCTTACTTCATCCTAAACTTTTTAATAAAATAGTTTCTTTATGGCATGCTATTAGAATTCACGTGAAGGAGTTTGTCCAAGAGTATATAGAAATTTAAGTCACATTAAGAGAATATTAAAAAATAATAAAACTATAATAATTTTTAATAAAAACTGTTAGCTTTTGATTCCTTAATTAAGTGCTTAATATTTATCTTATTTTTAACTCTCCAATAAAAGGCTTGTTCTTCAATAAAACCACTTCACGTTTTATTATCCCTAAAAGGTTCATACAACTCACCGGCAGGACAATTTGAGAAGAAAGCAAAACAAAAACCGTAGGGTATTCTTCTTCTAATATTAAAATTATATTACACTAAAACATTTTAATAAATTCGTATTTTTAACTATAAAATTATAATTTTTAATTTGTACTTACACGTTTGTAATTGTTTTCAAACATTAGAAAGTTAATTAAAAATCTATAAATAAGAAATACCAATTATATTAAACTAATATAATTCTAATAAGATAATTACTATAAGTGGTCCAAATTAAAAACCAAACGTTGTCATCAACTAACTGATTCCACCTGCAAGAATATGTTTATAATATGATGCTGATATCTAACAGATCGCCATATTCAAAGTTTCAAACAAACAAAACTATGATATACGTAACCTAAGAAAGATCAAATAAAAATAAAGGATTTTATATTAGTTTCTCATAGTTTCAAATGAGCACGTGATAGTTTAGAGTGTTTAATAATTTTTAAAACCTTATATTTATCTGTTTTCTTTGAAAAATCAGCTTTGGAACATTTTTGTTTTGAAGTGAATGGTGACATCAACATGTCGGCATTCATATCATTTATCAAAGGATCAAATATATAATAATACTTAGTCAACATGCACTGCTTGACAATGATTGTTGATTAATCTAATGGAAAATGATTCATTAACGTTTAAGTGAGACTTAATAATTAAAGTAAATTTTTAGAAAAATATTGTAATAATATAAATTAATATAATTATTCGATAAATAAAAAAATAAATGAAGCTTTAGAAATTTAATAAATAATTAATTATTTTAGGTAGTAATTGATTGATTAAAAGTTCATTTTCATTTTATTTTTTACTATTAATCGGTTAATAATTTACATCCATATAAAATAAATTTTATAATTTATTTTTAATTATTTAAGACATTTTAACTAGATGTACATCTATATTAATCGAACAATTCTATTCAATGAACTAGTTATAATTTTTTAACTACGAGACAACATGATTAAAAGCATGGTTAGAGACCAACAAATAATGCCTTTACTTTATTAAGAAAAGTAATTGGACGGAAAAAATAAATATAGAACGTTCATATCCATTGAACCAAGTATAATTAGTGCTCACATATGGCATTGCAATTTGCTAGAAAAATGAATTAAAAGTTAAAGAAAATGTGCCTTAATAGCAATAAACAATTGGCAAAGAAAAGGAGTGGAATTCAATAATTACTTTCGTAATACAATATGGATTTGACATGGGTCTTTATCAAGCAGTCTATATTTAATATGGTAGGGATGATGATATCTAGAGTCTACTGTAATAAAATTAGTGTACAAATTATGAACACAATCATCAATCATGGGTGGGAAAGTCGGGACATAATAACCACAGAATTATTTAATTACACAACTTGGAAGAATATTGGGGTGGCCCATCAAAATTAGCCACCACTAGAGACCAAAGAAGAAAGCTTTTCCAACCAATTTCATATCTACATATCCAATCTCTATATCTTACCCTCTATGGCTCAATTGCAATTTTGTGAAAACACATCCCGATCTGATTACAAGATTTACAAATTACAATTAACTATATGCATGTATATCGATGTGAGGTAGTGTTTGAAATGGACTTGGAATGCATGTAAGCAAGAAATTGATCTCTTGAGCAATATTGATGATCATCATCTTGGAGACTTCAAAGATTCAACTTGAGATTTGCCACGAGGTCCTCTCATTCTAATGAAGAGCCTGTATTCATCGAAGGTCATTGAGGGATAGAGTGCAGGCCTATCCTGTGTTACAAGCTCTTTTATTGGCTCTATTGGTATATCACTTTTGGGATTGTAGAAAAAGGCTAAGGAAACTCTCTCTTTATCTGAATTTACTATCACTCTGTGCTCCACACTCTTGTACAATGCATTGCTCAGAACCTTATAAAACACAAAAACAAACAGATTAATTAACCCATATAGTTATCAACTTTCATATTGATTAGCCATAAATAACGTTATGGAGCAGACGATAAACATAAAGAACAAATATGAAATTTTTTTAACACCCCTCAATCTGTTAATACAAAAATTCAAACCTCAACAGCGAAATTTACTTAATTATGTAGGTATGCAATTCTTATCGGCAAATAATGCTCAATCTCTGACATTTTAGCATTAGAGAATCATATATATATATATATATATAATCAGACTATTATTTATATTGTAGGTTCAAATCCAACTTGAAGACAATTTTTAGTTACTTTCTTCTGAATATGTCTTTTTTATACATTTTAAAATGTATCTTAGATACAATATAACAACGACCCATTAAAACCATATATACCAGTGTTTATAATACATAGCAAACTTATTATATATTTTCTAGTTAGAAGATAATTTATTCTAAGCAATAGAATGATTCATCTAATTCATCTATGTAGAACCTAGCCTTATCGGAACTAAAATCTTTCCATTGAATCTTCTTTTTGTTTTTCGGGAGGAGGGGGTGTGTGGACGAGAGGACCCATTACTAAGTGCCATGAAAAAACAAAACAATTCACAAGAACCACAACAAAGGCCAGAAAGAGAAAAGAGGATAAGATATGAGATAAGATTGATTAAATTACACTTTTTACATGTTCCACATTTTACGAATCTGAAATATTCCACATTTTAAGTCATCGTGGAAAAATAAAATTCCACTATCGTCAAAGATAAAAATACATTGCATGCGATTGGTAAGATTATTCTACTTCCATACGATGAGTATGTAATATGTCACTAAAAATTGAGACGGGTTCAAGAAAGGATCGACACGTATACGAGGCTCAATTCCACGTTTGTCAATTATTTAGTTTTAAAGTTACATATGCAGACTTTTATTTCTTTTACTTAAATGTTTAAAATCTTATAATTTAGTAATATAATTATGTGTGTATTTTATCATTTTAAATGTTTAATCTATAGCTAGTCTAAAATGATTTATTCAATGATGTCATGCCAAGAACCCGTGACTTTATCCTTGAACTTTTGACCAAATGTTTATCCATTTTGTGTATATGTGCGCTTAATTTTCAGAAAGAACCTTTTTTTTTTAATGTCATACATCTCCTAATACTGAACCAGTCTTAATCTGGCGCTGTAAAATATTCTGATGCAAGTGGTACAAATTTAAAAGTGAAATTAATAATACTATTGGAAAGTACCTTCACTCAAATGTTGGACACATAAATAAGCATAAGCAATAAGAAGATTTAATTAGTCTTTAAAATCATATTTGCTAATAAATCATAAAATTTTGTTAGATTGTACGAAATTTATTTGTGTAAATAGTTTCGAACCGAACGTAATTTAATACCATTGGTTAAACAATAAATAAAGAGCAAAGGCTTTGACGGAAAACCATAACAAGTGTTGAAATACAGATTTTGTGAAAAACAAACCCATACCATTTGGCATTTCCCAATTGATAATTATTCAGCATTTCAATTCTGGACGTTAGAGTCTATAATATTAAATTTTAATAATTATTAATCATTTTAATTTTAAATTTTACTGTGTATTAATTTAGTTTCTAATTAAGGAATGACTCTAGACAATTTGCATAATTAGAAAGCAATGAAACGAGAGTGTGAAAGAGAGTAATTTTTGTAAACAATCTTTGTACATTAAAGAAACATTTTTGTTAACCTCATTTTATGACTAATATTAAACACTTATAAATAGTAAATTTTCTCAGCTTTAATACTGAGGTTAATATTTTTCTGAAGAAAAAAACCAGTATATATTTACAGATTATAAATGAGACAAAATTATGCAACTCAAGATTATTGCACTAATGAAATTGTTCTAATGTTGTCAAAATTAAGATTAAAATTGACTAATATAATAATATTTCTAGAGATTAAATTGATTGATGAAATTAATTTACGTTCATAAAAGTTAAACTAAATTTGTTATAGACCTAAATTGATATTGATATTGATATTTTACTCAGATATGAATTAAACTTCACACGTGTCCCACCCCACGTGGAAAGATTCATATATGATGAATTAATGGTGGCCAAGCATTCTATGCAAAGGGATAACTGTGTGTGTGTGTGTGTGTGTGTGTGTGTGTGTGAGAGAGAGAGAGAGAGAGAGAGAGAGAGATTAATATTGACCTGAATTTGGTCACCGATGTTGACGATGAAGGCGTGGCGAGCAGGTTTTACAGTAATCCAATGATCGTGTTTGCGAACTTGAAGACCAGGAACTTGATCATCCGGGAGCAACATAGTCATGCCTCCTGGGTCTGAGTGTGATGACAAACCCAACGTTAACTCTGGCTTAGGACACTTTGGGTAAAAATTCACTCTTAGACATGCTCCTATGTCTTCACCCCCAAAACAATTTTGGAGAACTTCCTCATCCAATCCAAGGTTTATGGACAAAACCTTCATCAACCTCCCCCCTAGCTTCACCACCTCTCTCCCATACTCATCAAACACTTCCCTACAACAATTATTAACCAACATATGTTATAATATATACTATATATTATAAAAATGGTAAACAAGTTATTATTACTGTTGTTAATTAAAAATAGAATTAATTAAACCTGGAAGAGGGAGGGAAAGAAGGCCATTTGTTGTAGTCCTTGAGTGACAAGGGAAGATAGTGAAGATAGTAATAATCACTCCAATCAAGAATAGCACCTTTCTCAACTCCAAGTCTGCTTCCATAACCTTCATAAGTTTTTGGGGAGTTTGCATATTGTTGCTTCACTTCCATGGGCAAGTGAAAAAATTGGCGCCAAGTTTCCCTAGCCTTGTCCATCAAATCGGGGCTAACACCATGGTTTATGATTTGGAAAAAACCCCACTCTTTGCAAGCTTCGGAAATTTGCCTATGGATTGAGGTTCGGGCATGTGGGTCAGTACCATATAGACCTCCAAGATCGATGATTGGTATGTTGGCATCATCAAAATTACAGGAGCTTATGGATGGCCTATCGGTAGAGGGTTTGATATATCTTTCAGGAATGGAATCTATGCAACTTTGGGATAAGGACTGAACCCGGACTATGGGCTCGGGCCAATCATGTTGGTTATTGGACATTGTTGTGGTTGCTCTTGCTACTATGGGCTTGTTTAATTGGGTAAATATGGCTCATCTATATATGAACAAATAGCCAAGTATGAAATGAAACCAGGTTTATTGATTTTATATTTTATTCAAATGCTTGGATTTTCCGCTGAGGAAAGAGGTGGATGTGTGTGGGGATGAGATATGGTGCAAGTTAAATGAAGGTAGGACCATGGAGGCATGAACAGTGAAATGGACGTAAATAAAACGTGGAATTTGTGGGTTTTTAAAGGTGTGAATGCTGTGAAAGTTAATCCCCATCCTAATATATAGAGACACAAACACGAGAGACAATTTAGTGGGTTTTATTTTTTGCAAAAGGTGTGGGGCTAGAGTGATTTGTGATGTTTCCTATGACGTTGATGGAAAATAAATACATATATTTAACAATTCTTAATTTGTCATTAAACTATCCTTTAGATTTAAAATAAATTCAATAACCACCATGGGACAGGGTTGTCGTCGTATGTAGTGCTCCATCATGTGAACTGCCCAGGTTTTCTAGTTGTCTGATTATTGTTTTCATTTCTAACTTGATCAAGTTTGATTCAGATGAACTCCATTAGAGGGGATATATTATCTCCTAATTCACGTAATTTAAATTCAAAACTTTACCCTCACTTTCAAAACAAAGACACCATTAAATAGACCTCAACATACAACTATTAAAACGGGCTGACAATTGAAATTACTCTCAGATTAACCACGTTTAAATTTTAAGTTTAAATTTTTTAATTTTTTTCTTAATTTACTTGAACTTTGCTTTAATTAGATACTTAGATTACACGTGTTAAAATTTAAAGTTTAAACTTTAAATTATTTTTAACCTTTTTCACTTAATTCAGCTTTGCTACAATTAAATTTAAGTGAATTCGGTATATTTTAGTATAAAATATGAGTTCAAGCTAAATTTAAATTTTTATTTTATGATCTTAATAAAACATGGATTTTATAAAATTTAATTTAAAGTCTAAGTCATGTGAATAGCTTGTTTTGACTTTTGACCAGTCTATTTCAAATTTAAGTTCTTAACAAATTAAGTGTTTATTCCTTCCATGACTAAAACCCAGTTTAGAGAGTGTATCTCAGTTTTTAAAATATAAATAATAAAATTTTATTAAGGAAAAAAATTATTTTTACGTAATTGCTTTATTGATAACTTCTTTTATCAATGTGAAAACAAATACAATTTAAAAAAATATGTTATATTTTTATAATTTTAATATGATAAATGTGTACTTGTTACATAAAAATTTATATTTATGAATGTTTGAAGTTAAAGGTTGAATTTAACAAAATTTTAAAAATTAAATTTATCTTTTTTTTAGAATTTAATTGATGGGACTTAAATAAATCGAACGGAATAGTACTTTAATAGTTATAATTTAAAAGGGTTCAATTTTTTTAACGCGTTTTAATTTAAAATTTTAGTTTGAGATAGAGAGAAAATATCTAAATTAGTTTTTGAAAAAGTTTACTAAACTTAATTTAATTATTGAAAAATATAAGAGTCGTCATTTGTTTTTTGTAAAATAAATTAATTCCTCTATTAAAATGCTCATTTAACTTAAGAAAAGTACTTTTATAAAGTGTTATCTGAAATTATGTATATAATTTTTATTTTATAAAATAATTTTGTAAGAAATCATTTTTTAACCAAATTATTCTTAAAAAATTATTAAAACTAATTTATATGTTTTTAAATGTGAAACAAAATTTTTCGAGATCAATTTAGTTTAAAAATAATTTTTAAAATAAATTTTATTTAAATATTCATAAATTTAAAAAGATATTATAAATTTTTATAATTAACGAATGCTATGATTTTTCTAGTATTATAAAAACTAAAAAAAATATAAATATTTTTTAAAATAAATTATTAATTTTATTATATAAAAATTAATAATGTCTTCTCAATCATTTAAGTTTTGTTAATTAAATAACTTCTTCTTAACATAAACACTGACGTATTTCATAAATTTTTCTAAATATAATTCATAAATTATATATATATATATAATGAATGTGGGTCAACATTTGTCAGTAAAGTTTAGGAGTGGGGTGCATAGGATTGTGATCCGTAGTTAAACACTAACGGCATATCGGCATGTGATTTAGGACGACGCCTCCCCTGATTGGGACCTCACCCCTATAATCCATCACCATCTTATAAATTCATAATTAAATAATTAATTAATAGGTTTTTACTATAATTATATATCCAAAAGTTCTTACAATTTTAAAACCATGTTCCTTTTTTTCTAAAGAAATTTTTTATATATTATTTAAAGATATTGGAAAAGAATTTTTTTAAAGTACAATAAATTTAAAACAAATTCAAGACTTTATAGAGATTATCTTAGGAAATAAATTATTATATATTTTTAAATTAATAAAATATATACGCTTAACTTGAATTAAATTAATTTTTACTACTTATGTTGATGATTTTTACTAGCTTGTCTCTTGGCTTCTCTGCATTTAGTTTTCAAGCATTAAATTCAGAAAATTATGTCATGCAGTAATTATTTGAAGTTAATATTTATTTTTTTATTTCTTATTCTTTTTGGATAATTCAATTCAGTTATAACTTATCTTCTGAGAGAAAGAGAATGAGATTAGAGAAAAAATACCTATGGGAGTTAAAAGAGAAATAAGAAGAACAAGAAAAAGTTGATGGGTTAAAGAAAAAAAAAGTACCAGAATTACAAAAAAAGAAAAAAAAGGAAAAAATTATTATTTTTTAAATAAAAAATTTAAATTAAATTAAATAAACAACGTTAAAATTATTCTATTATCATTTAAGATATTTCTGTTTATGTCACAAAGTTAATAAAAATAATTAATATAAAAAGTTTAAGAATAAAAATAATTAAAAAATAAAAAATAAAAATGAATTTTATCGATAAAAATACTAATTTTATCTAAAATCAATTGATATTGATCATTGTAATTTAATTTTTTCTTTAAAATAAGCCATCATTATTATTATTTTTACAAAATTAAAAAATTCCCCTTAACAAATGCAATAGAACTGATAAGTTTTAACTTAATTTATTTTATTTTATTTTTTAGTATTTAATAAATATTTATATAATCTATATTTTATGATAGTTCCGACTAATAATAACATGACTCATGATATTTTTTTTTTAAAACATGTATAAAAACGTGAGTGGCCAAATCACCACACAATAATTTCTAAAAGAAAAAAAAGTGACAGGCCACATTGCCGAAACTTAATTTAAATGTGGTGCACTACAGTGAGTGATGCAGCAGGTGAAAAGGACTGGGCCCTTATTCCTTAGCCAACAAAATGTTATTTTGCTTCGTTTCGATGCTTTCCATCGTTGGACCCCCCCAAGAAAAAGGTCACCTTCCATAATTTTATGCCACAAATATTTTTTCGTCTTCATATCTTAAACCAAGTTTCAGTTTGGATTTGAGTTGTGCCAAAGAATTCGGCAATTTCATATTAGGTACCTTTCTTATTAGCCTTCAAAACAATTTTAATTAAATGATTATTAATATTTTAAAATTTATAAATGTGTGATTTGTGTTAAGAAATTTCAACTTCACTCACTCTCAAATACTAGCTTATAAGTGGAGAGTTGTCTTAACTTTTATAAGAAATATTCTGACTCTATTTTTAATCAATATAAAATATTTTAACACACTTTTTTTCATATTTAGGACTTCACATCTGCATGGATGGACATAATAGGACTGGACAAATAGACTCTAATACTATATTAAAAAAATTTAAGCTTAACTTATTTTTAAATGCTAACTTATAAAAAAAAATTATTCTGACTCTATTTTTTTATCTAATATGAGACATTTTAATAATTTTTTCAGTACTTTTGCACGAAAGCTTTGGGTGGAATCCCAAATAAATCTTCTTGCATCCTTAACACGACAAGTCATTGTTCCACAAAACATTTCCAAAGTGGGAGACACTTCAAAATACGAAATAGGGGATATATTTATTCTTATAGCTTTTTTAATAAATATACTTATTTTATAAATTAATTACTTGTAAATAAATTATTTTTTAAATGATAATTATTTAAACTTTCTCGAAGAAACCGAACCAATAATTGTTGCCCTTCCAATTTCTGCACCCAAACTTGACACAACTTGTTGTTTGGCTGCCCTAATTTTGTCTTTCCGAGGATATAAAGTTGTTCGGTATAAAATTGCTCGCTGATCTGATTTTGTCGTGACGAGGTATGAGAAGGATAAAGTTTAAGCAATTTAAAAAAAATATTATTTATTAATTAAAATAAAAAATTACTTTTTAATCTATTCTACAACAATTTTACATCACAAGTAATCGTGTTAAGTCAAATAAAATCATTATAGACAATAAAATTTCTCTGACCATATAATACGTAATAATATGTAATGTTTTATTTAAAATAAAAATATTTTAAATTAATAAATAATACTTACAACACTTAAAAAAAACACACACATTTTGTGTGATATAAAATCGGTCGAATTCAATTTCTGCACCTAAACTTTACACATTTCGTTGTTTGGCTGCCAAAATTTAGTGGGGGCTGTTTGGATCTAACATTTATAATTTTGGGCTAAAAGAGTAAGAGTATAATCCAAAGTGACACTGTTTTAAAATAAGTAAAGGTGCAATTTTATTTTGTGCAGTTTAAAGTCTGGTATAATATTAATTTATTCAAATTTAATAAGAAAATAACTTTTTGTTTACTTTAAAAACAAACTCGTTTAAAAAAATTACAAGAGATAACGAAATAAGAAAAAAAGGAAATTAGTTTAAAAGTTTCCCTAGGAATCATTGGTGTAAGAGAAAGAAAAATTGTTTTTTTTTTTTGTCATCGAATAATTAGTATAAAATTGAGAGATGAGAATTGAGAAGCAACAAAGCCAAGGCCCAGCCTTAGTAGGCCTACAATAATGTCAACAAATAAGAGTTATTGCTTTCTACATAATTTGAATTATTTATTTCTTATCATTTGGTTAACCTAAAAATAAAAATCCATTGATTGTAGCGTTATGTTTGTTTTGGGTCTGTTAGTATTTTAGACCAAAATATGGGAACCAAGTTTTCATAATGGACTTAGCATCACTGCAATGTTTGCTTAGTGTTTAATTGATCATTTTGGGATGGGTTATCAAACTCAACTTGAATTGGACTTCGAGTCCCGTGAATCTGAGAAAAAGTTATCCTTTTATTTGGATAACGAAATAGAAATTTATGTTCAATCCAAACCTTCATGGCTTCATCAAACTATTTCTTGAACTTTCTGTGTCAACAATTTATGCACTTTAAATATTTAAACTATTCACCTTTTTTAAAAAATTATTAATTTTGCTAACATAATTTCTTAAGGAAATAAAAGCTGAATACTTTTACTAGAAAGTATATATTATATAATTTTTTCCTTTTTTATTAATTAAGTTACTTATATTTTTACTTGTCAGTATCAATAAGTATTTGTTCTGAAATTGTCATGCAGAAAATAAGTTACATTGTAAGGGAAAGCTAACAAAAGAATGGTTTATTACATTATATTAATATGCCATTATTTTTAAAATTTTATTAATGTCAGTCTTCAAAATTAAAGTAAATAATTAATAATAATAAAATTTTATTAAAAAATATTTATTATATTTTTATAATTTTAATATAATATATAATAATTATGTATTTTTTTATAAAAAAAATTATTTAACATTTGTTGTGTAGTTAACAAGAGAACAAAATTAATTTATACTATGAAAAGAGAAGAAAAAGAGAGAGCACACTTTTTTTCTCCAAAATACACAGTCGTTTAGTTGTTGCGCTGTGTTTCTCTTCAGTGTCTGCTTTTCTTCCCTTGACCGGAAAACACAACAGCGACGGTTTTTCACCGTTCCAAAGTGACAATATGCTTTCAGGTTTCTCTTTTCACTCTTTTCATGTTACTTTCGCTTCAGGGTTTGTTACTTGGTGCACTTGCAATCCATTGTTTGATGAATTTCCTAGCTGAATTGATTTTGTCATATTCACCATTTCTTTTTATTTTATATGTAAAAATTTACTTTGATCTATAATTTATTATGGTTTACCTTTTGTCCAAATTCGTAAAATCAATATTTGATAGAGCAAACTGTTTTTGAAAAATTAAGAGAAATTCTGTCCTCGCCTTACTGGGGAAGCATTGCCCAATCGATCTCATTGTTTTGTTAGTTTGATGAGAGAACCCAAAACAGTAGCTTTTGTGTTTGTAAACTTGTAGAGTCTTGTTTTAACTATTTTTTTATAGGGTTGGTACTGCATACATTGCATAAGGTTGTGTTGCTAATGATTTTAGGGATTGCAAATTTTCCAAGTTTCTTATATTCGGTTTTATCGAGAAAATTGCTGTTTATAGTGACATAGTTTTCCTTATATATCGAGTCTCTGATGTCAATTCATCGATGTACGATTTTCTTTTATATACATGTTAGTAATGTTCCAGTCATTGAAGAAGTGTAGCCCCTGTAGATCTGTAGTACAAGTCTTGTAAAAGCCCAACAAGGAGGGTAACCCTGCTGTTAGAGATAGACAAAGATTGAGGAAAACTGTTAGGAAAACCATAATGAAGGATTTTGTGGTTAACGGTTTATTATTGATAGCCATTATTTTCAAAAGAAAATTATGATGTCATTTGATCCATATTGCTGATCCTATCTAGTGGGAGGGGGCTGGGCTGTTGCTGTTACATTTGTGAAAAATACGCAAACTTGGTTTGTTGTAAATGCTTAGTTTCTTGACAATAATGATAGAGCTGTTTCATTTCTATATATTTCTCAAATTTGTCTTGAATGCATATATCTATCTAGCATTTCAAGTTATCATCAGCGACAATGGATTTTCCACGTACTTATGTTAAACCCTGCCATGCGTTTATTTTATTCAACTGACCTTGCAAGATATGTTGCTCTTTTTGTACAGGTTCAACCACTGGGAATTACTTGCACCGTAGAGCCCCAATTCTCTACAAAGGACCAATTCCTGGTAGTCTGATTCTTTGTTAATTGAGTATATTGCTCTTCTTCTGGTATATGTCTTAAGATTTCTTGAAACCCAACTAGCTCTTATTTCTCATGCAGACTTTATTTCATTTCATGTCTTTGCTTGCATCGAGTATGCAAGGGGACTAGGTCATAAATCATAATTGAGTCAATATTCAAATGTTCTAACACATGATTTCTGTAGGATTGAGAGGAGAGAAGTTGCAATTATCCAGCGTAAGATTCTGTCTGAAGTATAAAGTTTCCTGCAAATTTACTGACTTGGGAAGTGATTCATGCTTGTCGAAGGCACTTCAAAAGAGTCAACCTTTGGTTAAGATGTGTGGCATTACATCTGCTAAAGATGCTGCTATGGCAGCTGAAGCTGGTGCAAATTTTATTGGAATGATCATGTGGCCTAATTCAAAACGTTCTGTTTCACTTCCTGTTGCAAAGGAGATATCTAAAGTTGCAAGAGATTATGGAGCAAAGCCTGTGGGAGTATTTGTGGATGATGATTCGGAAACAATACTAAGAGCTTCTGATGCATCAAACCTTGAATTTGTGCAGGTATAATTTTGCCTGAGGTTCATCAGTGTTCCATGACAATTAAATCCTTGATCTCTTAATCTTTGGGTAATGCAGCTTCATGGATATGGTTCTCGGTTAGCTTTTCCATCTATAATTCAGGAAAATCGTGTAATATATGTTCTCCATGCAAATGAGGATGGGAACCTTTTAAATACAATTTCTGATGAAGAGTGTTCTCTAGTTGATTGGGTTCTTGTAGATAGTGCAAAGGGTGGCAGGTAAAGGCACATTTCTTGTATAGCTCAGTGTCCATCTGCTTGTCAGATGATTTTCTTTTTCCTGCATCTTAATATCATAGAACTCATGAGGCGTCTTTACAGCGGTAAAGCATTTGATTGGGCCCAGTTTAAACCACCAAAAATTAGAAGCAAGCATGGTTGGCTCTTAGCAGGAGGAATCAATCCTGAGAATGTTTCTGAGGCTGTGTCTACTCTAAAACCTGAAGGAGTGGATGTCAGCAGTGGCATTTGTGCATCAGATGGCATCCAGAAAGATCAATCTAGAATAGCTTCCTTTATGAATGCAGTGCATTCTGTTCTGTATTGATGCACCTTAAACTATTATAAACCTCAAGAAAGGAAATGTTGTGATTGGGAAATATCCTCATGATGTCGTTACAATTTTGTTTTCAAATCCAATTGTATCCCTGAATGAAGTTCTTCCTTGGTAGGAGCTGTTTTCTAGGCATGGGAGTATTGTAATGGTTGGTTGGAGTACATGGACACAATCTTTATTTAATTAATGCGAATACGAATAAAAGAAATTGCTTTTCCTTTATTATACTTTTCTAAATAATTGGTTGTTTGTCTAGACATATTTTTCTCGCTTATGTTTACATACAACGTCATTGCAGTTCTACTCTTCTTGGTTTAAAGTAACGTTCTAATTCAGTTCAGTACTTCAATGGTTTTTGTTTTGAGAGTTTAACACAACGAAAACTCTAGTGCGACTAAACAAACACATCTCTGTGGATTTAGAATGCCAAATACCTGCGCAACAATAATTTGGGTTCTCTGGAGTTCAATAGAAAACTACATATTGTATTGTTGATTAGTAATTGGCACATACATGGTTGTTTTGGAAGGTATAAGAACATCTCCCAGCAATGATTAACTCATGAATCTTGAGTGGTTGAACTACATCAATTCATCAAACTGCAGACTGATATGGCTGGACACTGGTGTTAGGAGAAGTAGGACCTGTTTTAGTTCTTGTTTCTTTTCCTTTTGTGCCAAAAAACAAAAACCAGTGGACGTGTTACACGAGTCATGGCTCATCCTATGGTAGTACCTAATCCACAGCCTTTCACTGTTGGACTTCATTAATTTAATCATTAGGGCTCCTTTCCCACCCCTACATATATTCCTTGTTTATGTGTTAGATAAGATCGGAAGCTATTTTTCTAGGGGGTTGTTAATCCTTTTACATTTCCGATCACTCATATTTGGCTTTTACACAGTGAAGTTGCCACTCAGCTGCCATGATGCATACATCTGAAAGTTGATCAGATGGTGAAAATAGATTGAAAGAGTGATAATGAGGGTGAGGAAGGAGAATTGGGAAGAACTAAGGAGAACCTGACTCCGATGTTCTGACTTCTGAGCAGTTTTGCCTTTGCATCAAAAACGAACTCTTATATTTATGAATATATTTTCTTGAAGCTTACCCCTTTTTGTAGCTTCTCTTCCATATTGCCTTAACTTGGAAAAAAAGCCATGTCCCTACCATCAGACCATCTCCCAATGGAAGTGAAGTTGGCAAGTACATAACAATAAATAAGTCGCTGATGTACTCAATACACTTGGATTCCTTAGCTTTTACTTTCCTCCAACATAAAGATAGAAATAATTTGAAGAATTGCTTTTAAAAAGCATTACCGATTAATTAGCTCTAAAGATTGTGATTTAGGTTTGGTTCATGTTATGTCAAACACAACTAGTTGAATGTCTAAACAGTGATAGACTAGTTGTCTCGAAAGAAGCTTCAGCTCCTAAGAAAGGAAGGAGCTTATACACAGTTGCACCAACTAGAAAGATGAAATATTCTCGATCATGATGAGTGGGTGAGTTTGAGCAAATCGATCCAAATTGTTTCTGCCTTATTCAGGGTTTCTGCAGGGGACCTTCCTAGATAGAGGTAGACCTAATAAAAACATTAATTGTTTCCTTTAGGTGAGAAACTGTTTGCAATCATGAAGAAAAAGGTGGACATAAGATGCAAAGCGGCAACTATAAAACTGAGTCATTTTATAGGTGGAATCAACCTCTTTTTTTCTTAGGATTCTAACAGTTATTGAAAATTGGAAATTAAAAATAAGGATGAATTGACAAACATTCCTTCAATCTTAACCTTTCAGCAGAAGTATTTTTGTTGCTAATCAAACTTCCTGTCCTTTATTGATCCGGCAAATAGGTTGCTATCTCATATCTTTTTATTTCATGATATGAGTAATTTGATAATGTTTAACTATTGTATTTAATCTAATACCAGTTTAGTTTACTATTGGTGGAGTGTTTTTATTTGTCCCACCACACTAGTATGATTTATGCACGACAAAACATTATAATTATCGTTTAATCATATATTCGACTCATCTAATGGAAAAAAATCGTTTTGTTGTGATATTCAAAGTCTTTGACCTAGAAATTCACATGACATACACCTATGGACAATCATCATGCATCTGCATATCACATATAAAAAAATGTTAACGCCTTTAGAAGAATTGTTATATAAATTTTGAATTCTCTTACAATATCATCCTACTTCTCCTTCGACTAAATAAAGAAAGAATTGAATGTGCTTTTATATATATATATATATATATATATATAATCAATCCTTTACTTAATATCAGAAAGATAAATAAAAAGAGATAACATTATATGATGGTTTAAGTTAATCTAATTAATGGAAAGTACATACTTACCCTGTTTATTAAAGAATATACAAATAACTAATTTCGACCTTATCTTAAATTCGGTAACCCACATTGACTCTAGAGATACTACTCTGCTGTTGGTGGGGACATTACAACCCAACTTAACACTCTCTCTACCCACTAAAAAGAAGGAAAAATAAACCAGTATGACCATCAAAATAATCAAAACACACCCTTGCAATCTGAAACTGAAAGACAATAACATTGCTTCTACCAAAGTCCCTGAACTCCACCACACATGTACTCTTTCAACTGATTCAGACTAGGACCAACTCTGAAAGGCTTTGAGATCACTCCTCTCCTTCCCTCTCTCTCTCTGATGTATTATCTGAAAAGGAGGGAGAGAGAGAGAGAGAGAGACATTGAAAGCGGTTGCAAATGGATCACAGCAATTAAAATACAGAAACAAAGAACTTGATAACTTGAGAAAGACCACTCTCCTTCACTTCACCAATACCTTACTCTGTCCCAGTTTCTTCAGAGACAACACCCCTTCACCAAACACCAATTAAACAAACACAACCTAATACTGAATTGTACAAAATATAAATAAATCAAAAACGTTTGTTTCTTTATCTCAATGTTGTTTATTTCTTTCTCTATATTTCTATCACCTTCTCCCCCTTCCTTGACCTTGAACAGCCTCAAACTAAAGCCTTCTGTTATTATTCACACTTTCTCCCTCCCATGCAACCTCTTCGCCGCAAGAACAATCTTTCCAACTCAGAAACTACAGCAATGAAAGGCAAAAAGAGCAATAGCATCTCCATTTTCTTGGTGGTCTTCTCCATGTTCCTCTTTGGGGTCTTCATGTACAACGAGGACCTTAAGTCAATGGCTGAGCTCACATTCTTGAGGCCTAAAGCTCAAGAAATCCAAGAAGGGAAACAAGAACCAGATAATTCTGTTCAAATGAATAACATGAAAGACAACGCCACAGTAACAGTTTCCAAGGCCTCAAGAACTCAACTAGAGAAGAACCAGATTGAGGAGTCTGAGGAAACCCAAGAACCTATTGATTTGAAAGCCACTTTGGTGGCAACGGAGGAGAATGAGGAAGAAAAAGATGAGGTTGTGCTGCCTCCAGAAGAGTGTGACTTGTTCACAGGTGAGTGGGTTTTGGATGAAGCGACTCATCCTTTGTATAAAGAAGACCAATGTGAATTCCTCACTGCCCAAGTTACTTGCATAAGGAATGGAAGAAGTGATTCTCTTTATCAGAACTGGAGATGGCAGCCCAGAGATTGCTCTTTGCCCAAGTAAGCACTTTTTATTGTGTGTTTCAAACACGTTAGAAAACTTGCAAACGTGAATTCCTAACCATGAAACCATTCATGCTAGTAGTTCCATTTTCTTTTCTTAATTTTCTGTTTAGCTTTGATAATGTTGTTATTGATTAAACTGTATAAACTTATCAAGGTTCAAACCAAGACTTTTGCTTGAGAAGCTTAGAGGGAAGAGGCTTATGTTTGTTGGAGACTCATTGAATCGGAACCAATGGGAATCAATGATTTGTCTGGTCCAATCAGTTATCTCCCAAGGCAGAAAGAGCTTGCACAGAACTGGTTCTCTTTCTATCTTCACAATAGAGGTTTGTGATTTTTTTTATTACTTTTTAATCAATGATTTGGCTGGCCATTTTTGTCGACATAATTTGACATAATGATTAATCACTGTGCTAATAAAGTGTTCCTCTTAATTAATTATGACTCTTATTGACTAAAGTGCAATGAGAATCATGCAATGTGTCATTGGTGGGGCACTTAATTTTATGATGACCGATTTAAAAAGTAAGTCACCTATTTTCGATTTTGGCCTTTGTCTACAAGTATGGCTTTGGAATGTTGTGCCAATCACCCGGTAGTTAAGGAAATGTTGTGTCGTGCTTATGATCCAATTGGGCTATATGTGTGCAGGATTACAGTGCTACGGTGGAGTTCTACTGGGCACCATTCCTTGTGGAGTCAAATTCGGATGATCCAACGATGCATAGCATATTGAACCGTATTATAATGCCTGAATCAATCGAAAAGCATAGTGTGAATTGGAGGAATGTGGACTACTTGATTTTTAACACCTACATATGGTGGATGAATACTGCCACTATGAAAGTCTTGTAAGCACGATATCATCACTATGCTCCAATTCGTTACTCTTTCAAAGTAGCAAATTCATGAATCTGAATTATTTGTGTTTGTCATGTTTTTGGGTGCATGCAAAAGACGAGGGTCGTTTGATGAAGGATCAACGGAGTACGATGAAGTCCCTCGACCAATAGCATATGGGAGAGTCCTCAAGACTTGGTCCAAATGGGTGGATGACAACATTGATCCTAATCGCACCAAAGTTTTCTTCTCCAGCATGTCCCCTCTTCATATTAAGTATTGCTCAAATCTTCAACTTAATTTCTGCCTTTTCTTTGTTTTATACATGTATAAAAAAGTAATTTTGTGGTCAAGTATCTAATTTCTAGCTATTGCTTTTTCATCACCTTTAGTTATTCTAAGTTACTAAATCCCACTTTTTTGGGTCTCCATTGAGTTATCAAAATTGTCTTTTTATAATCACATAAGATCATTGGTTGGTGAATCGGTGACCCACTAATAATGCCTCTGGTTGCATAAGTTTATAGTTTATTATATGAATAGATTACAAATTTTAACATTTTATAATTTTCCCATATATGACTTTGTAGGAGTGAGGATTGGAACAACCCGAATGGAATAAAATGTGCAAGGGAAACCACCCCAATTCTCAATATTTCCACCACCATACAAGTGGGCACGGATCGAAGGCTTTTTGTCATTGCCAACAATGTGACACAATCCATGAAGGTCCCAGTGAACTTCCTTAACATAACAACATTGTCAGAGTTAAGAAAAGATGCACATACATCTGTTTACACCATACGTCAAGGTAAGATGTTAACTCCAGAGCAACAAGCTGACCCAAGTACTTATGCTGATTGTATCCACTGGTGTCTACCTGGGTTACCTGATACATGGAATGAGTTCCTTTATGCACGTATCATTTCTCAATCTTGACCAACAACTTATAAATATATTCACACATCTTTTTTTTATATATGTGTATTATTGTTATAAATTCTTCTCTTCTTACCTCAGCTTTTGTTAGTTTTGTCTAAGTTGTTGTAATTTTTCTTGAGACAATTTCTAGCTTTCTATTCTTGTAGATTGAGATCTAGGACTCGGGCATTGCTTTTGCCCCCTTTGTTTTTCTTCTTTGATTTTTTTTTCTTTTTTTTTTTTTGGGTTTATACAATTTAGCTGAGGTTGGAAGCACACAAACCCCTTAATTGTACAATGAATCCTTGAAAGGAAAATAAAGCAATTATACATTGTATGTGATTCTGATGCATCGATATTTTCATATATGGATTGATTTATTTTATGCCCAAAAAAAAATTTACTTATCAATATTAAAAGATAACCACCAGCTGATACCAAAAAGTTAGTGATAAGCTTCGTAAAACTAATGGCCAACCTTTCTATGAATTCCTGAATATAAATCTTCATTGACTCATCAATAGCAGCTAAAGCTCATCACGATTTGTTCTTATTTTCAAAACAGTTGAACAGACTCAAACACGGGGCACACAGAAGAATATGAACATATCTTAAATTTAATATACGTAAAAGCAACAAATAGACCATTAATTATTAAGTAGGATTAGTTACATAAATCAAACAATGTTGTAATAATTTTTTTTGGTAGAGACTATGTATATATAACAATTTGAGTAAAATTATTATGAGTAATAAAATATAGCTGATAAGAGATTAAACTAAAACTTTTCCCATGCTGTAATAATTTGATCATAAATCATAATTATAAACATTCTTTTGACTTTCAAAACGTTTTTACGATTTTGTTTACAAATTTTCTCAATTTTTCCACTAGCTCTTGTAATCGAGCTATCCCCCATCAATTTTAGTATGGGCTTCCACATGTCTTTGAAGGTGGGATTTTATTTATTTATTTATTTTTCTATAACATATGTTATTTCAATCTTTCCTCTTTTGCATTAATATCTTAACCAGTGACGGATCCAGAAACTATTTAAAGAGAGCTGAAAAAAAAATATTTAATAATAAAACTTAAAATATATTAGTATATCACTAATTCTTGTATTAAAAAAAATAATGAAAAATAAAAAAGAACTTAAAAGAAGAATTATTTCTTTCTCTCGTTATTGTCTGTCTCGTTGAGTTACTGTTATTTGGAGTTAGAAAAAAACTTAAAATATGATAAATACTAAGGATAGAAATTAAAAGAAAATATAAAAAATGAGATTTTTACTTGGCTTACTAGAAAAACTTTTAAGTTCAACTCTCAATATAAAAGATAAAGAGTGAACTAATGTAGTAATGTAATGTTGTTGAGTGGTAATGGACCAAAAAAAATTGTATTTAAATAGTCAATTTTTTATTATTTTTTAGAGTCAATATTAATGTTTCGTATTTTGAGATGAGGAAAGCCATACAAGTGGTAATATAACAAGCAAATATAATATTATATATATATATATATATATATGCATAGCGCCATAGAGATAAAATATAAAAAAGAGAGACTCAAACCCTATCTTGTCCTCTCTTGTATATCTGTCACTAATCTTAACGTAATATTATTGAGTTTATTTTTTCATAAATATATAACATTATTGGTTTAACAATGGGATGACTTTATTGTTACTCTAAAATTTTTAATTTAGGATTTATAAAATATTTTTTATTGGTTGATAAATTGATAATAATAATAATATTTAATTAAAAAAAGCTAAATAAGGAGTGATAATAAACATTTTCATACAATGTGATAAATTATCTCTTTAAACTTAAAGGATAACTTTCTGTTACATATAACTTTCTATTTTACTAAAATTAAAACAAAAATGTTTTACTAATTGTTACCAACGGTTAAAACATTAAATTTTTTTTTTTTGGAGAAAATATCATTTTTTTATCAATTGGACTAAATATCATTTAAGGGTATTTGTTCGAAGGCTGTTAAATTCTGTGGAAACTAGGCCCGGCCCATTTCATTTCCGATCGGTCCATGCTATATACTTCTTTCAGCCGAACGAACCCTAATTAGGGTTTTTGCATTTGGTATGTCCTTTGCTCTGAATATTTTGCTATTGGATTTGCTCCTTTTTAATTTCACTCCGCTAATAATAATTCCTGTTTTCTTGTTCTCTGCGATTTTGTTTACAGTTCTGTGAGATCTGTAGCCACCGATTTGAAAAGATGAGGTTTGTGTGCTCTCTTCTTCTACCTCTCTCTGTTCATTGGTTTCTCTGCTTCTTTATGTGTTTTGTTATGTATTCATTACCATTCGTCATTTCTTATGGTAACTACGGTGTTCTTTGTAGTTTGAACGGTGTTTTTTATTTAACTTTTTGGTTGTTGACTGTGCAGTAAGCTTCAGAGTGATGCTTTGCGAGAAGCTATCTCAGGAATAATGGCTGATTCCAAAGAGAAGAATCGTAAATTTGTGGAGACCATTGAACTCCAAATTGGTTTGAAAAACTACGATCCACAAAAGGACAAACGTTTTAGCGGCTCTGTCAAGTTGCCTCACATTCCTCGCCCCAAGATGAAGATTTGCATGCTTGGTGATGCTCAACACGTTGAAGAGGTATCTATCTTCTGTTAGTCTTCAATTGGGTGCTCGTGCACAGCTTCTTTTATTATGTAGTTTGCGATAAGATTAGATGAAAGTTGGTGCATATGTTTATTTCAACTGTAACGTTATGCATCGCTTGACGAACTGTGTCGTTTTGTTTCACGGCTTCATTTTCTTAAAGTAGTTTTGTAATCTCAATTCCAGAGGGGAATGCCAGTTGTGTAGGTTTGATTGTTGTGATTTTTATGTCGTGTGGTCTTAAATGATTATTGTTCAGTTGCCAAGTTTGTTGTGTTGATGATTTTGCACCTATCTGCAGGCAGAAAAGATTGGACTGGATTACATGGATGTTGAAGCCTTGAAGAAGCTTAACAAGAATAAGAAGTTAGTGAAGAAACTAGCCAAGAAATACCATGCCTTTTTAGCTTCTGAAGCAGTCATTAAGCAGATTCCTCGTCTTTTGGGTCCTGGTCTCAACAAGGCAGGCACGTCTCGTTTTGATTGTTGTATTTTTTTTTTCCAATTTAGGATTTTGAACTTTGGGAACGTTGCTAGAGATTTTGGTGATTTGCTTTTGTTTTGAATCATTTTTTTTACATGAGGCGTTGCAGTCTCTTTATTAATGCCTGGCCGCTTTTGTACTGCATATACCTATTGTTATTAAATATGACCTCCATGATAATCTTAACTGGCTTCCTGATTCCTCTGGTTCATGTTCTACTCTGCCCCTCCCCTCTCATATAATGAATATTCTTGTCTAAAAGAATAGTTTTGTTATATGTTTCTTTTGATAATTAGTTGATTTTGATATGTTGCATAACTTTGCAGGGAAGTTCCCTACACTTGTTACTCACCAGGAATCTCTTGAGTCTAAGGTTAATGAGACCAAGGCTATGGTCAAATTTCAACTCAAGAAGGTGCTCTGCATGGGAGTAGCAGTGGGCAATGTTAGTATGGAGGAAAAACAAATCTTCCAAAATGTCCAATTGAGCGTTAATTTCCTTGTCTCCTTGTTGAAGAAGAACTGGCAAAATGTGAGTAGTCCACTATGATAATACTTAGTAAAATCATCGTGTGCTTTTTATTAAAGTTATATCTTGTAGCAGTTTCTGCTTGTCATGTTTGATTTGTGAATAGTTATTGGTATAACTAGAGAACTCGGCTGGTATACGAATATTCTTCAATATCACTTGCACCTGAATGAATCCACGCTTATTACATTGTTTCTATTTTCTTGTTATATTATGTGGATGATCCTCTGCCTCTTTTTGTCCGTCTCTCCTTGGGCTTTTTACCATAAGCCAGTCGAGTGTGCCCTATTTCCATTCCTTGTATGGCTCTAACTTAACTTCACAAAATGTGACCACATATCAAGGAATGGAAGCTTGGCAAATGCTGTTTTAATTGGCATCTTTGTTGAATTTTGTTACCTTGCTAACTTCGGGAATAAATGTGGGCAGTATCTGATATGCAATTTCTCACCCTATTTTGATTGGATTATTCCTTCATATTCCTGCGTGTGAATTTTCTTATCTTTCCTATCCTTGGAAAATTAAATCTGGTGTTAACCAGTCATAATCTAATATGAAATTGCTGGTGATTTCAGGTTAGGTGCTTGTATCTGAAGAGTACCATGGGGAAATCTTATCGTGTCTTTTGAGGGATTTCTTTTTTTCTTGAATTTGTGATCGCGCTTAATACGTTGATTATCTTAATAGCTGGATACAAATTTTCATCTTGTTGTTTTGCTGAATGAATTTTTATGGTTTTAGCGTTTTGCCTTCATGTTAAAACATTCGATAATGATAGGCGTGTTATTTTTGGTGCTGCATTCGTGTGTTTACATGGTAATTGCTACAACTCTTGCCCAACGCAGCTCTTAAATGAGCTTATTAAATTTTAGCTTCAAACTTAGTTGAAAAGCTTTGAACTAACCCTTCGATTTATGTTATGAAAAAGTATTTAAAAGGTAATTTTAGAAAATACGGAAGCAGTAAGTTATGCCTAATAAACACAAGGCTGTAGGCAATTTTCGTTCAAATAGTTCTGGAATAGCTACTACTAAGATGCGAATATTGTGGTGGTAAAATTTTTAATGGTGTACGTACTTTGTCTAGAATATATTTATTTATTTTTGTTCGTTTATATAGCATAGGAGACTAGAGGGCCGGAGCATGAACTTTGGTTTATTTGACGCACTCTTCTTTTATGGTGAACAATATATATATTTTTTTAATTTATTGAGCATAAAATTATTTTAATTAAATTATCTTAATATTTTGAAATTTAAAATATTAAATGACCTTTTCTCAACTCGTTTAAGAATTTAAAATGGTTCTTTTAAATGGATGAGGCATTTGTGTTTTCATTTATGTGCTTTCAATAAGCCAAGCACTTGAGTAAAATATTTATTCATTTTATAACAATTTTTCAAATGTTTATACAAAATGATAAAACTATTTAAATGGAGATAATAGTATTTAATCGGTTTTTATAAACAGTGCTATATGTTCTAAAAAGTAAATTCTTGTATATTTGAGAAGTAAATAGTACAGTACCCGATTTCTTTATAAATTTGTTGCTCAGCAACAATTTGGTTATGACATGATGATGATACTACATCAATTTTTCAAATAATATCAAAGTGGTTGTTTTACCTTGTTATGAATTAAAATAATGATTACTTTTATACTATTCATATTTTGAAGAATTTAATATCACAAAAATTAGAAGGACTAAATGACAAGTGAACATTTTAAAAAAATAAATTAGTTATTTATTTAAAAAATGAAGTATCTATTATAATTTTTATATTATGATAATTACTTTGTATACATGTGTAATAATTAATTAATAAATAGGTTACATTTATGTATTTTTGAAAAAAAAAGTATGTTTTATATTATATACTTTAAGTTCATACAAATATGAGTTAGTTATTATTGTATTATTTTCTACTTGTAAATTATAAATTATTTAACCAAATTTTAAAGTTTAAATCAATAAAATATTTAAATTTAACAAAATTCTATAATTTAGTTGTTAAAATTATTCATATAGATAAACTTTAAATATTATCATTATAACAAACAATAGTTAAATTAAATAAATTATATTTAAATATTATTTTAGGATCTGTAAACACAAATTTGTAAATAAGTAAAAATATTATTAAATTGGTAATATATTATTGTGTTGTTTTTTCTTTTTGATAAAACACGAAATTTGTTTTATTAAAATTAATGTATTTTTTTATTAATATAGATTTTTAAGTTTTAAATTTAAATTTTTTATCATTATAAAAAATTGATTGAAAATATTTTGTTAAAAATAAAAACCAAATAAACCTTTTTTTATTGATCGTGTTATGTTATAAGTGATAGAACTAGAATTTAGCTACAGAAGAATTTTAATGCATCAAAGTATAATTAAGTAATAACAATTGTTTGATGCCAGATGATGTAATGATATAAGCATTTGACATTCAAGTAAAACAGAGCTGCATTAAACATCGTTCAATTAATATTTCTCCCACAATGCGTTATTCATCGACGAATTAAGCCATTTTTATACAATAAAACAACCACCAGTTATCAATACGGAAAAATTAAGCCCATAACATTTGTGTTGAACTATCCTTATCTTTATTTATTAACTAACTACACGAGAAAATTTATTAATTAATTTAGTATCCGTTTTATTTAAAAACATTTTGAAATAATTTTAAACAATTAAATATATGTATATAAATTATTTTAGATTACGTATTTTTATTAAAAGTTTAGATTAAATTATAAACTCTTAAATAAATAAGTCTGCATAAAAAAAAATAGAAAAACGACAGAAAAAGAAATGGATAGATCCTTACCCGGTTCCGCCGTTCGTAAAATCAAAGCTAAGCGATTATCAAATCGGTTATGTTAATAATTAAACACTGTCCTAAAAATAATGATTAAAAAATAGAAGTAAAATGTTGTTCTTAAAACTTATAATTTTTAATAAAAAAATATTATTAAATTTTTAAGCATAATTAACAAAATTGTTATAAAACTACTACACGTCTCTGCCATGCTAGGCTCTAAATCTAATTACGATATTTAGTGTAATGATGATTTTCTTAAAAAATTAGTATTTTCGTAAATTTGCTAATGTTGCTTTATTAGCTAATTAGCTAACGAGAACTCTGTTCTTTTTCTTTTTCTCTTCTCACCCCGCTTTATTAGTGTCAGAACCTCTTTCTTTTTTCTTCCCCCCCGTAGATCTCTCTCTCCTTTTTCGCTTTAGAGGGTCCAAGTTGCTTCCAGATCTCGCAGCGATTTGGATCACTCTTTTGACTCTTCAGCTTCGAATTCAATCGCCGCCACAGATCCCACTCTTCGATCCGAGCCATCATGGCGGCCGCCAATGCTCCGATCGCCATGAGAGAAGCTCTCACTGTGAGTTCTTCTCACTCTTTACTTTTCTCTCTCTATTTCCTTAGCTTAATTCGCAGCTCTACTTCCCAACTCAACTACAACAACACTTGCCATCTTTATAATAACTGATAACTACCGAGGTTTTGCAAGTTACCGTTATGCTTTGTTCGATTTTGATTTTCCGAATCGAGTAGTTTGCGATGGCTTCGATCAGTAGCGTAATGGAGTTCGCTGCGCTGCTTTGCTTTCTTACCGTCACAGATCTGGGTGTTTCTTGTTTTGTGTCTGAACTGTATAGTTAGAACTTATAAATTCGGGGGTGAAGTTGTTGCTTGTGTGTTTTGAATCGATTGATGTGATTCGTGTTGTGTGACTTGTGGTTGCAGTTGCCAAGCATTGGCATAAATCCGCAGTTCATCACTTTCACGCACGTGACGATGGAGTCCGATAAGTATATATGCGTTCGAGAAACGGCTCCGCAGAATAGTGTGGTTATCATTGATATGAACATGCCGAATCAACCTTTGAGGAGGCCTATTACTGCAGATTCTGCTCTTATGAATCCGAATTCTAGAATCCTTGCCTTGAAAGGTAGTTACTATTCGTTTGTTATTCTTCTCTTGAACTTGTGAGATATGTTTGTAGCTAGTATTGATGTGGATAATCTAACTAGTGGCATTTTGGTTTTGATTTGATCTTTTATTTATTTTTTGGTCGTTGTAGATATCATGATTATGGGAGCTTAAATTCTTTCTGTATTTACGTTTAGGAGAGAGGAAGCTTAAGTTCCGTATTTTTTTAGCCATTGATGCAATAATCATTATCACGATTATTATTGTATGAAAGAAACTGCTTAGTTTCAACTAGTTTGACTAGGAACGTGTATGTACAATTCTACTTCATGCATGGCAGTATGACTTAGTTGAACAAGACTCGGCCTGAGCTCATTTTGGTTTTATGGTCCCTAGTTGCTTCTGAAACATTGGTTCTACTTACTAGTTGTCAAGTGTTTGTGCATGTCTAAATGATATAATTATTCTGAGAGAAGAAAGCTGCCGTACTTTTGTTTTTGCTCTCCCATGCTAGGGTAATAGGATAAGACTTTTATATTAGATTACTGCTAGGAAGGGGAAGTAATACTTCATGGGATAACCTATGGACTATGACTTTATTCTTCTAAAGTTTCTTGAAGATGAGCTTCATTGTTTGTAATGCTGTGAACCTGATGGGTGTTTTTCTCCATGCTTTATTGTTCTGACATTCACAAGCCTATTAAATGTTGTGATGATGTATATTATTTATGTTATCATCATTTGACAAACTTGATATTGGTTTTGTTTTGAAAAAAAAAAAAGCCCCAAGCAAAAAGAAGATAGTCTGTTAAATGGCCTATTGTGAGAAAATGCAAGGTTTATTTGATTATGCCATATGCTTCTGTTGGTGTTGCACCTAAACTAGTATTTGCTTTTGGATTATATTCCCTTATAAGCTACATACTTCTCTTGAAGCTCAACTCCAAGGAACAACTCAGGATCACCTACAAATATTTAACATTGAAATGAAAGCAAAGATGAAATCTCATCAGATGCCTGAGCAGGTAACTGTCATGTCTTATATACAAGCATACAAGCATTGTTTAAATGATGATTAATAAGGAAAACATTGCCAATCCTTGTGGAATGCTCTTATTTCATGTGCAGGTGGTATTTTGGAAGTGGATTACCCCCAAATTGTTGGGTATTGTGACCCAGACCTCTGTATACCATTGGTCAATTGAAGGTGAGAAAATGATAAACTGCAATTCTTCTTAACTATGTGGTTCTGTGCTATGTTCTCCAGTTTGTGCATTATTGTTCACTGTTATTGTGGCTCATCTGCATATTGTTCAATATATGTAACTTGTAGGTGACTCTGAACCTGTAAAGATGTTTGAGAGAACAGCAAATTTGGCAAACAATCAAATAATTAATTATCGATGTGACCCAACAGAAAAATGGTTGGTTTTGATTGGTATTGCTCCCGGTTCCCCTGAGGTATATCTCTGGTGCCTGTTATAGTAAATAGGTTATCATGTGGCAGTTACTTATGTCCATTGGGTTTATCTGTGTAAAATCTCGTGACAATCATTAAGTATTAAAACTGAAAAGCTTAAGACCTAATTTATTGGACAATATATCCTTGATATGGTATTAGAGCCACCTTGACTGAATGATCAGTAGTGTGATCCTTGCCAAACTTATTCTTCTATTTAAAGTTAAATTTCAGCACAGGCGTGTACTGAGCTTGTGTGTTGTAAGTTGTTCACTCTTCAAGTTCAAAGGTTACTTATTTTAGGAGTTAGAAAACCATATATCTAGCTTTTGCCATTGGGATTTTTGGTTCTTGAAAATGAACATGATCTATTTTACCCCAATTTTCATGAGCCTGATCTAGGTTTTTTTTTTTTTAATGTTGTTTTGTATTATAGAGGCCACAATTGGTTAAAGGAAACATGCAACTCTTCTCGGTGGATCAACAGCGTAGCCAGGCTCTTGAAGCACATGCTGCAGCATTTGCACAATTTAAAGTGTGTCTCTTTTAGAAGCTGTGTTTAATTTCCTTTATTAATTTGATATTTACCTGAATAAATACTATGTCTTGTTACTATGTATGTGCTAGAAAAATTGAAGTGTTATTTTGGACAGGTTCCTGGGAATGAAAATCCTTCTATTTTGATTTCTTTTGCAACTAAGACTCTTAACGCTGGTCAAATTATATCCAAGTTGCATGTTATTGAGCTGGGTGCACAGCCAGGTATGTATACTTTTTCTTTATAACATTTACCTCATCTGTATTAATCTGTGGGCAAAATGGCTGTTAGTTAAATCTGTCTTGTAATGACAATATAGTTGTGCAATGTTGAGTTTACAAGCTTATTTTCCCTGTTAAATCAGAAACTGAAATTTATTTTGGTTGCAAATTGTATCAAATAGAGGTTTGGAGGAAGAATGACCTTTCTTAAAATATCCCTGAATGGAAACTTTGTCTTGCAGTTCAAAGTTCTTCAACTCAGAATAAGTATTTCAAAACTTTCAAATTATGGATCTATATTTAAAGTGATTATGTAGCAGACTGGGAATATGGAGGAGGTTTCTCACTATTGCTAAATAATGTAATCATAACTTTGTTTCGTTTTCAGTTTAATGTTAAACCCTATGAAGCTGCTGTAAATATGTTAGGTGTGAGTGGTGTTTGGTTATTAATTTCGCAAATCCAGGATGCAGTATATTGAAATTAGGGTGTTTGAAGATGGATAGATTTTGTATTACAACCAAATCTTCTGTAGAATTTTATTGCCTTTGATTTGGTTGATCATCCTTCTGGGTTTTAACTTTCCAAATTTGTTGGCAGGGAAGCCATCATTTACAAAAAAACAAGCAGATCTTTTCTTTCCACCAGATTTTGCTGATGACTTTCCAGTTGCCATGCAGGTACATAAGTTGGTGTTTGTTGTTCATATTGAAGTGCCAGATATTTGATTCACATTTTCTTTTTGGCAGATATCCCACAAATACAGTTTGATTTATGTGATTACCAAACTTGGTCTCCTATTTGTCTATGATTTGGAGACAGCTACAGCAGTATATAGGAACAGAATTAGTCCAGATCCTATATTTTTGACATCAGAAGCTACCTCAGTGGGAGGCTTTTATGCCATTAACAGGAGAGGCCAGGTGTTACTGGCTACTGTTAATGAGCAAACAGTGGTGAATTTTGTCAGTGGTCAAGTATGTTTCTCATCTTGTTATCACTTTCATAATATAAAGTGGGAAATAAAATGGCATTTTAACAAATTTTATTTGTTTATTATAACAGTTAAACAATTTGGAGCTAGCAGTTAATCTCGCCAAGCGAGGAAATCTTCCTGGTGCTGAGAAACTGGTTTGCAATTTTTGTTTAGAACTCAATTTTTTTTCATTAAGGCATTGTCAGGACTCAGGATGGTCCCAAGAAATTGAATGTTACATGTTATCAATATTCAGTATGGTGGGGTTTCATATGATTGCTAAATGCTTACTGGTCTAAAATTTGGTTGCATGGTTGCTGTTAAAATATTAGTTAAAGAATCAATAAATAGGAATTTTTTGTTAGAAATCATGATAGGATTGCATGGTAAATCATGATGGAGTTTGTTGGCAATGCTTTCCCATAAGTTTTTTCCACTTTTGATTCCTTAACTGGTGCCTCAGGACACTTGTCTAAAAATAAATACTTGGTAATCTTTTCTCTTCATCATTCACTTGTGCAGCTTATTACATATCTGCTCAACCGAAATATCCTTTCCTTGCTGATATTGCAGTATCCATTTCATACTTACAACCTTTTTATGTAGAAGTTTTTATGCTTGTAAAAGATAGATGCTTTGGCTGTGAGCAACCTGAAAGCTATATTGCTTGCAATTATTTTTTTGCTGTTACTGAAATCCACATGCTTTGACTGATATTTTTTATAATTTATTACCTTTTTAAGTCTTTTGAAAAACTTTTTGGAATTGATTGTTTGATTGGAGTGTATTAGCCTCATTTAAAATGGTTTATTTTTCTAATTGCTTTACATGTGCGTTTGTATTTTAGACATTAACATGTCTCCTTGTTGACATTACAGGTAGTAGAACGTTTCCATGAACTGTTTGCCCAAACAAAGTATAAAGAAGCCGCAGAGCTTGCTGCTGAGTCTCCGCAAGGAATCCTTCGCACTCCTGATACAGTTGCCAAATTTCAGGTTTCATGATAAGATGTAGCCATCAAATATATTTGTTGTTCTATTTCCTCACCCTCAACAAATTTAACCTAAACAGTCATCTTTTTTTGTTGAGGGATAAAGGAAATTGAACTGTTGTTAGGGTTGTCCTTTTTCTTGGTCTATTTGTCCTTCGTGGTTGAAGTGTTACAATTTTTCTTCATGGCAGAGTGTTCCTGTGCAAGCTGGGCAAACTCCTCCACTATTGCAGTATTTTGGAACACTTTTAACAAAAGGAAAGCTGAATGCCTTTGAATCATTAGAATTGTCACGGCTGGTTGTGAACCAGAACAAGAAAAATCTTTTGGAGAATTGGCTGGCAGAGGACAAGCTTGAATGCAGTGAGGAGCTAGGAGATCTTGTAAAGGTTGGGTTATATATTAAATTTTGAAAAAAAGTAAACTGATCTGTTTATTATTATTGTTGTTGTTGTTGTTGTTCCTTTGTTTCTTCCTAATTGTTTTCCCAATGGTATACTACTCCTTGTAGACTGTGGACAATGAGCTTGCTTTAAAAATATACATCAAAGCCAGAGCTACTCCAAAAGTTGTTGCTGCTTTTGCTGAGAGAAGAGAGTTTGACAAGATTCTGATATACTCTAAGCAGGTGGGAGGGCTTGTTTTCTTGTCAAATAATATTGATGTTTGATTCATAAGATTCTTGTGCTTCTCTTGTTAAATTCTTTAATTTTGTTATGGCACGTGGTGTATTTTTTTTGCATGTTTTATTAACATCGGATATTTTATTTTGGAATGAATTGTGCCTGAACATTTTCATTACTTTTTGTTGGTACAGGTTGGGTACACACCTGACTATCTCTTCCTTTTACAAACAATACTCCGGACAGATCCTCAGGTTTGAGAGAACCCTCTGCCATTCATATTGAGTTATTTCAATTGAATTATTTCTTTCCACTTTTAGATGTGTAGTAACTGATTATTAAATTATATATTTTCTGACAAATTATATTAAGTTTGCTTTTCTCATCTTGATTGCAGAGTCTACGAATGTATTCATTTATTTTTTCTTTTTGGTTTGCAGGGTGCTGTTAATTTTGCACTAATGATGTCTCAAATGGAGGGAGGTTGCCCAGTTGATTACAACACCATAACTGATCTGTTTCTTCAGGTTGTTTCTCTACTGTGATTACACCATTAGGGTGATTAGTAATATAATGTAATATTCCTGCTTCATGATTATTGACATAGTATAAATTATTTCTTTATGTGGCATTATCTTGATTAGACACCAAAACACCTGCCTAATCATTTACCCTCCATACTTTAGCGTTAGTTATTGTTATTATTATTATCATTATTGCGTGACAGTTCATTTATTAGTTTTTCTTTTTCTGGGTTCTGTTCAGAGAAACCTGATCCGTGAGGCAACAGCCTTTCTTCTAGATGTTTTGAAACCGAATCTACCAGAACATGGATACCTTCAAACAAAGGTCTTAGTCGTCATTTCTCATTTGTTATTGACATTTTACTCCTATCTTTGCACTGATTCAATCTTCTTATGAATTGTTGCTCAGGTGTTGGAGATAAATCTGGTTACTTTCCCAAATGTTGCTGATGCAATTTTGGCTAATGGCATGTTCAGCCATTATGACCGTCCTCGTATTGCCCAGCTTTGTGAAAAAGCTGGCCTTTATGTGCGAGCTTTGCAAGTAATGACTCACTAAATGTGTTTTTGTTTTCTTACTGTTTTTCTTATTTAACCCAAAAGATGAGAGCAATCCCTTTTGTTGATTGCATTATTTTTGGTGCAGCATTACACGGAGTTGCCAGATATAAAACGTGTGATTGTAAATACACATGCAATTGAGCCACAGGTTAATGTGCCTCTTTGCTTTTATAATTAATATATTTTAACTTTATGCTTGATAGTCTTAAAATACTGTCATTATTCAATTTTTGCAGTCACTTGTGGAATTTTTTGGTACTCTGTCACGAGAATGGGCATTAGAGTGCATGAAAGACCTATTGCTTGTCAATCTTAGAGGCAACCTACAGATTATTGTGCAGGTATGGAACTATCATTGTCTTCTATAACTTGGAATTATTAATAATTGATTGATTGCTAACTAAAACCTTACCAATATCTGTCCAGGTTGCGAAAGAATATTGTGAACAATTGGGCATTGATGCTTGTATAAAGCTTTTTGAGCAGTTCAGGTCATATGAAGGACTGTATTTTTTCCTTGGATCATATTTAAGCTCCAGGTAATTCTTTCATTTATAGTAACTGTTTTGGCTCGCAGACAAGTGATGCAATTTGTAAAGTCATTGTCCAATATATGCTAATATATGCTTCTCTGAATATGGGCCAGTGAGGATCCTGACATTCACTTTAAGTACATTGAGGCAGCTGCAAAGACTGGACAAATAAAAGAGGTTGAGCGTGTGACTAGAGAATCAAGCTTCTATGATCCTGAGAAAACAAAGAACTTTCTAATGGAAGCTAAGCTTCCAGATGCACGTCCTTTGATAAATGTTTGTGACCGATTTGGATTTGTTCCTGATCTAACACACTATCTATACACAAACAACATGCTTCGCTACATCGAAGGTTATGTTCAGAAGGTAATAGCCTTGCTTATGTCATGAGTACTATCTACTTCTTTTTCTACCTCCTGTTATAACTTTGTGCCTTGCTCTATAGGTAAACCCAGGAAATGCTCCTTTAGTTGTTGGGCAGCTTCTAGATGATGAGTGTCCTGAAGATTTTATTAAAGGCTTGATTCTCTCTGTTCGTTCATTACTGCCAGTGGAACCCCTTGTGGAGGAGTGTGAGAAGAGGTGGTATCTGTTCTCTAGTGATACTTATTTTTGTAGGTTCATGTTTCTGATTTTTCTCTGGTGCTTTTTTTGGCTTGCAGGAACCGGCTTCGTTTGCTCACACAGTTTTTGGAACATCTAGTAAGTGAGGGAAGCCAAGATGTACATGTTCACAATGCACTGGGTAAAATCATCATTGATAGCAACAACAATCCAGAACATTTTCTCACTACCAACCCATACTATGATTCTCGAGTTGTGGGCAAATATTGTGAGAAACGTGATCCCACCTTGGCTGTTGTAGCTTATAGGCGGGGACAATGTGATGATGAACTTATCAATGTGACAAATAAAAATTCGTTGTTCAAACTACAAGCAAGGTTTGTGGTGTATATTTATACTTCTTTCACTAAGAAATTATCCTTGGCTTCAATGTTTACATGCTTATATTGTAAATACAGATATGTTGTTGAGAGGATGGATGGTGATCTTTGGGAGAAAGTTCTTAACCCTGATAATACTTTCCGGAGGCAACTTATTGATCAGGTTGTATCTACAGCTCTGCCAGAAAGCAAGAGCCCTGAACAAGTATCTGCAGCTGTTAAGGCTTTCATGACTGCTGATCTACCTCATGAATTGATTGAGCTTCTTGAGAAGATTGTGCTTCAGAATTCTGCATTCAGCGGGAACTTTAATCTGCAGAATCTGCTTATTTTAACGGCAATAAAGGCTGATCCATCCAGAGTTATGGATTATATTAATAGACTGGATAATTTTGATGGACCTGCAGTTGGAGAAATGGCTGTTGAAGCTCAACTATATGAGGAAGCATTTGCAATTTTCAAGAAGTTCAACTTAAATGTTCAAGCAGTGAATGTTTTGCTTGATAATATTCATAGTATTGATAGAGCTGTGGAGTTTGCTTTCCGAGTTGAAGAAGATGCTGTTTGGAGTCAGGTGGCCAAGGCTCAACTCAGGGAAGGGTTAGTAAGTGATGCAATTGAGTCATTTATACGAGCAGATGATGCCACACAATTTTTGGATGTTATCCGTGCTGCTGAAGATGCCAATGTTTACCATGACTTGGTGAGGTACTTGCTGATGGTAAGGCAGAAGTCAAAAGAACCCAAGGTGGACAGTGAGCTCATTTATGCATATGCAAAAATTGACAGACTCAGTGAAATTGAGGAGTTCATTCTTATGCCGAATGTGGCCAATCTTCAAAATGTTGGTGATCGATTGTATGATGAAGAACTATATGAGGCTGCAAAAATCATATTTGCTTTTATATCTAACTGGGCCAAGTTAGCAGTTACGCTTGTGAAATTGAAACAGTTCCAAGGTGCAGTTGATGCAGCAAGGAAAGCTAACAGTTCTAAAACATGGAAGGAAGTTTGCTTTGCATGTGTTGATGCAGAGGAGTTCCGTTTGGCCCAGATATGTGGGCTCAACATTATTATTCAGGTAATATGTTGATTTTGTTAATTTTTTTAGTTGACTATATTTTGAAATGAACTTGAAAAGTTTTTCTATATTCAGTTGTTATCTGTTTTCACTTTAGAAAGTTAGAGTAATTTGATCTTTCAGAATGTATGGGGAAATAATATCCATAAAAATATGCTGAGCTTGTGATGATTGGAAGGGTTGTTAACATTACTTGGTTATTTGTAATGATTAATATGTCAATTTTTGTTGTGAATTTTGTAGGTGGATGACTTGGAAGAAGTCAGTGAATATTACCAAAATAGAGGTTGCTTCAATGAGCTAATATCCCTAATGGAGAGTGGTCTAGGATTAGAGAGGGCACATATGGGCATCTTCACTGAGTTAGGAGTTCTGTATGCTAGATACCGTCCTGAGAAGCTTATGGAGCATATCAAACTATTTGCAACCCGACTCAATATTCCAAAACTCATTAGAGCTTGTGATGAACAACAGCATTGGAAGGAGCTGACCTATTTGTACATCCAATATGATGAATTTGATAATGCTGCCACAACCATCATGAACCATTCACCTGAAGCATGGGATCACATGCAATTCAAAGATGTTGTTGTTAAAGTTGCTAATGTGGAGCTGTATTACAAGGCTGTTCACTTCTATTTAGAAGAGCATCCTGATCTTATCAATGATGTTCTGAACGTCCTTGCACTTCGTGTTGACCATGCACGCGTTGTTGACATCATGCGAAAGGTAGGATTAATAATGTCAACAATTTTGTTAGATCTTTAGTTTATACCTTATAACCTATTATCTGTTCCACTCATGAGTCTTTTCCCTGTGATGTACTATAGGCTGGCCATCTCCGTCTTGTCAAGCCATACATGGTTGCAGTTCAAAGCAACAATGTGTCTGCTGTTAATGAAGCCCTGAATGAAATATATGTTGAAGAGGAAGACTATGATAGATTGCGGGAATCAATTGATTTTCATGATAACTTTGACCAAATAGGCCTTGCACAGAAGGTGGCTACATTTATTCTTCACGTTGACTATTTTTAAATTTAATTATAGGAATCCAAGAGATTTATATTAACGTTGCCATCATCATCTATAATGCAGATTGAAAAGCACGAGCTTCTCGAGATGAGGCGTGTTGCTGCTTATATTTACAAGAAGGCAGGCAGATGGAAGCAGTCCATTGCCTTGTCAAAGAAGGATAACCTTTACAAAGATGCCATGGAGACTGCTTCGCAGTCTGGTGACCGTGAACTTGCTGAGGAGTTGCTTGTTTATTTCATTGATCAGGTACAAAATTCAATTTCAATTGTATATAATTCATTTTGGCACTATGACCCAGCACATACTAGTGGACTAACTCATTCTCGTTTAACTTGTTTAATTTAAAAACTAAGATGCTAAGTCATCGTGCTTTGTTTAGTGAATATTGGTGCTTGTGGTTCTCATCATCAAGGTAGTTAAAATCTCGATTTGAATCTTAAAATCTTACGATTTTACGATTTTGGAAGTCTCACCGATTTAAATCGTGGATAAAATCCTAATTGAGTAAAATCCTTGTAAAATCCCGATTTGAATCATAAAATCCCTCAAATTGTGGGATTTTACGATTTCACTTCGATTTTGAAAATTTCTCGCAAAGTCTATTTTGTTGAATCCTATCGTACGCCTCTTTCATATATCTCCTTTTTATGGAATCTAATTTGCCTCTAGCAGCTTTGAACCCTAACATTATTGTCAACATTCAACAGTCCTCCTAGTGCGTGCAACCTGGTCTGCAACTAAATCTATTGTTGTTCTTACATCTTTTCTGTTTTGGTCTATCTTTTATTCATGTAAATGCATTACATTCTTATGGAATAAATTATGATTTGTGAGTGCTACATTGTTTAAGTACTTTTACTGATTTGAAGCTTTTTTCTCTTAATTTATGATATTTTATATGAATAATATGAATTTATATCATATATATGAATTTTATAAAATCTTACGATTCAATTTACGATTTTACGATTTACGATTTTCACTCTCCTTTACGATTTAAAGTAAAATCCTGATTTTAACTACCTTGCTCATCATAGCATATGCAGTTCCCAGTCAGAAATCATGGCAACTAGAATTGTTATTTTTGTTTTCATAATTTCAAGCTTAGAGAGACAATTTATTGTCTGCCAGTTTGATGTTAAAGAGTTATACTATCAAGTGTCAACACTTACTAAGGGGTTGTGATTTAATTTCATATCTAATGGTCCAACTTTTTTACCTTCGGCATGGTGATATTCCATCCTATTATTTATTAATGTCCATGCAATTGAGTACCATCAATACATTTTAATATTTCATTCCACATGCTTATGCAGGGAAAGAAGGAATGTTTTGCGTCGTGTCTATTTGTTTGTTATGATTTGATCCGGGCAGATATTGCACTTGAACTGGCTTGGATGAACAATATGATTGACTTTGCTTTCCCATATCTCCTCCAGGTTTGTATTCCTTAGGGTGCTGCTTGCTTCTGTTACATAAATATATAAAACAATTGACATATGTATGCCTTTTTCATCATGTTATATAGTGCTTTTTCTCACTGTTTCCACTTTGCTGTTGTAGTTTATCCGCGAGTACACCGGAAAAGTTGATGAACTGGTGAAGGATAAAATTGAAGCGCAGAACCAGGTGAAGGCTAAAGAACAAGAGGAGAAGGAAGTAATTGCGCAACAGGTAACTAGTTTGGCCATTTTGTTACATGTTACTAATAATTTCTATCCCTTAATTGAACATTCTTATCAGATTGAACTTGATAATACCGAATACTGATTGAATAGATATGTTTTCTGTTGCAGAATATGTATGCTCAGTTGTTGCCTCTTGCTTTGCCTGCACCACCAATGCCTGGAATGGGAGGAGGCTTTGCCCCTCCCCCTCCAATGGGTGGATTGGGGATGCCTCCAATGCCTCCTTTTGGTATGCCACCCATGGGCAGCAGCTACTGACATGCGAGTGATAAGCTTGCCAATAAACTCAAGTCTGTACTGACAAGGTAGCAGATTGGGAGTTTACAAAAATTTTCTTCTGGTTTTCATGCAGTATTCTTTCCTTGCTTCTGATGGAAGAAGAGGTTCAAGTCAAAATAATTTCGAGTTTCTGTTGTGGGGTTTGTCATAATTTTGTAATATTTTTTGTAGTCGAGGCATTTTTTTGGGCTGCTTGTACGAGCTAGCTGAGGATTTTCTGTATGTAACCATTTTTCTTGTATGAAATGATATTCCCAAGTACAATACGAAATAGACAGACTTCTACGCATGTTTGTCATGGTCCTGGATTTATTCCACTTTTCCTTGCGATCCAAGCTACGTGATTATAGTTTGTTGAATGCTGTTGTCGTGTGCATCTTATCTTCTTTTTAAGTACGCCGTTTATTGCCACTTAATTTCAGGTTTGATCTTGTTTAGTTTTGAAATTATACACTTTGCTGGTACTAGTACTGCTTTATCTCTTGTTCCCGGCATTTTTGGCCATAATATTTATTATTGCACGTCTTTATGAAAAGTACTTAGTTTACGCTATACAGGCATGGCATTAGGAAATCCAAATTATTAGGTGGTCTATTTACTTTGGGCCCATTTGTTTTAAGCATAGAATTAATTCTCTATGTTGTATATGGGGATCGGATCTAGACACTAGTAGTTACATTCTACGTTTGAAATGACCCATTAAAATTAATTTAACCTAATTTTAAAACAAAAAGTTTTGTCATGGGCGGCAGGGTAGCTAGTACGGTCCTCAGCATATTTCTTAGGGCATCGGTTAACAGTATTGATTGATTTAATCTAAATGGAATAATAAGTTATAAATTATCTTTTATTTTTAAGAAATGGTAGTTGACTAAGCTGATACTTTGTATAAATATATTATTTTATGGTGTTTTAATTTGTGTTTTAATAAAATAGTTGTTTTATCTTTTATGAAATACATCTTGTTTTCTTAAGTAGCCTAAGACACTAGCATTTTCCGATTAATAGATGTCTTTGTTCACTAGTGATCATAAGCTTTTATTGATTTATATCTAAAAATCATAAAATATTGGGACATTTAGAAATATAAGAAGCATAGTTAAAACTTTTAAATTATAGAGGCCTATTTAAAAAGTCAATAAAACAATGATTTACGGATAAATTTAACCCAAATGGATTAACAATAGATTCTTCATTTGTATCCTTAATATTTTTTAAATGTCAACTCAATATGTATTTTATATGAATAAATATTATTTTAGAAGGATTTTTTTTTTTTTCCTTATCCTATTGTCTAGAGGGTAGGCTACATTCTACGTAAGCAAACAAAATAATCATGTACACAGACGAACAGACTTTTAATCAACCGAAACTCATTTTACGAGTCAATTTGTGATGAATGGTGTTAACTACAAGTTTATCACTGCATTTTAAAAATACAAAACAAATGTTAAGCTGAAACCCGAAAGCATTGTCTATTCTGTTTCGGCTAGTTGCAGCTCTTTAACCCATAAAACCAAAAGGTCCAAAACCCTATCAGATAAACATTTATTTTTAAAATCGAAAGACAATTTTCAGAACAGTAATCTTCTTCATTTAAAAAAAAAAGGGAAATCAGATATAATTTTAGAATTCGATCTTTCACTAGAAATTTAATTTATACACATTGTTTTTACTTTTTAGCCGAAACCACGAATACTTAACACAAATAATTTAATTTTAGTTCTTGATATTTTGGTTAGTGTACTGCCTCATATTTTCTTCTATTCGGATAAATAAAAAAGAATAATACGAGTGGTCACGCGCTATGTGGCGTGTGTGAATAGCAGCAATTTCAGTTCTGAATAAAAAATCAAGTGGGAAGTGGAAGACCACTTTTTGTGGCTATCCATGGTTGGGTTTTGAAGGATACAAGAAGATGGCTATATCTATAAACCCCATCATTAGCTTCAGCTCAACGGTACGTTCTTCCTTTCTCTTACTTCACCTTTCACTTTACTTAGGAGCTTCCACTTCATTGGAACATTCATTGTTTTGTTTTTGGTTTCAAAGTATCTGAGGATTGTTTGTATATCCCTCATTGGGTATCTTATGTTCCACATAAGTGGAATGACTCAGATTTATGAGATTTTATACAATTGGACTTCAGAGATAAACAGTCTTGGTTTGATGGGATTACATGAATTAGAGTGCTGTGATGTCCTAGATTTTGTACTATAGGAAAAATTGGTAAAACCAAGAAAAAAGATTAATTGGGAAAGTTTTTAATTTTGAATGTTATATCTGGAAATCGAAGAATTGAAGTTGCCAGCACCCAGTTAAGCTGCTTTGAGAAAAATTTATGGATTTATGCTTTGGTAAGAGGTCTTGTTTAAGGCATGGAGATTGTCGGGTAAAGATGGAGAATTTTAGAGGTAGAAATTCAGGAAAAGGCTGAAACATAAATATTGGATTGCAAGAGATTGATGCCAATGAGTATGACTTTAGATAGATTTATTAATTGTAGCTCTGAAATTATGTTATGATCTGTTCTTGAGCTATATTTTGGTTCAGATGATAAAAATGAGTGTTTTATATTGATCAGAGATTCAGAATCCTTTTATATGTCTATGTTGAGATTATTCTTGAGAAGAAAAGGCACCAACTTACATGTAATGAATTATTGATGGTTAATTGTGTTTATTATCCATCACTTCAATTATGTTATCATTAACGTTGAGTTTCATGATTACTTACACAAGTTTTTCGTTCTCCATTAGAAGTTGGAAACAAAGTATCAGGATGTATCAAGATATTCTGTTGGAGCTTCTTTACCAAAGGCCACTCAGTTTACACCCTTCTTGGTAATGCCTAAATCAAGAATGCTTGTCAAGGAAAAAAGATTTGGTCATTGTTTTTCAGTGGCAGATAGTGATCAGCTTGCAGCAAACAACAGTAGTAAGGATTTTGGCAATGCTGAAAATTCACCAGCCAATGATCAGTTAGCATCCACAAATCCTCCAGATGAAAATTCCCAGTTGCAAGCTAAAGTTAATGCCACCGAATCAGAATCTCAAACATCAGAGAATTCCAATGGTTCAATTAACCAAGATCAAGGGTCAGAAGCATCTCCTAATTCACAATCTGCAACCAAACGGCCTTCCCTGGCTGCAAGAGAGAAGCTAAGGGCAGCTCGAGTCCTTAGCCGATATGCGCAACCAAAAGCATCTAAACAAGACATGAGCAGCAGAGTGTTGGAAGCTTTAAAAGAAGGTGACAAAGGGAAGAAAAAATCTGGTCTTCCTGAAGCCCCTACCAATTTGTTTGATGATAGCAAAAGAGGGATTTCGGAGGGCTTTACTTTCCAATTTCCCGGAGGTTCTGATGTGTTCATCATTGTCTTCTCATTTGTTTTTATCAGTACAGTGATGTTTGCAACAACTTACATTGTGTGGAAACTTGGTGCAATCCATTTTAATGAGTACTAAGATAAGGTGTTTAGAGTTCATAAATATAGATAGCTCATTTATATATTTAGGCAAGCTGTAGCTTCTTCAAACTTCATGAACTGATGATGTTTAATGATCAGTTTTCACATTTTAGGTGCTGAGATCCTGTTTCTCTTTTTATTATTTTCAATTGTTGTTATTGCTATTTTATAAGCTGAGAGATATTTAATTCGGAGAAGATGTAGAATACAACATATAAGGTCCCTCTTGAGGCTCCTTTTTTTTTTTTAATTGTTTTTTATTGATTCTGCTTTAATTCTCATAGTATAGTATTGCATAGAAAGATAAAAGAATGATTTGGGAGTCTCACGTAGTTCATCAATCATAAGAATTGAAGATGGGAAGAAACAACAATGAGAAGACTTGGTAAAAGAAGAGCATATATAATTAATAAATTAATGACTTTGATTTAAATATACAAGTATTGTCCAAAAAAAATGTTTTATACTCTCATTCAATAATATATGATCACCTCATTTAACGAATATCAAACTTATATATTAAATCATGCAACGACTCATCATTAGATGTCAATGTATAAAAATTAGCTCATAATTATTTTTAATGTAGTGTATGCTAATACAACTTTATTGAGGTTAATGTTTGAGTTTAATAAACAGTATTTTAAATTTGAATCTTAGGTATACATAACTGCATTAAATATTTTCAAAAAAAATTCGTTCATAAGTAGTTTTATTCTGTCCAAACAAGATTAATTATTACAAAAACTATGTGTTTGTTATATAAAAAAAATAAAAAGGCTTGAAATGCATTATTACTTCTTCAGTGGATTGTACAATGTTGAGCACAGTAATTTAGATTTCTTCACTATACATTGTAAGCTAAGTTGGCCAAATTTTAGGTAGTGAAACGTGCAACAAAGAAGTACTGTTTGTTGAATTGTGGTTGTTTCTGAGGTGTAATGGCGGTGGCTACGGTAGAAATGATGCAACGTCATAAAAATTGTTTATTGTATAAGAGGTGAGATTCAAGTTATATTGAGAACTTTAATTAATACAAATTAGAAGAAAAAAAAATATAATGTTAGTATTTTTATTATTTAGTATCCTTTTCCTTTGTCTTTTACAGAAAAAAATATTTTTAATTATTTTTTTCTTTAAATGTTTAAGACAACATTAATTAATATATTCTTACTTATATATCATCATCTTTAAATGTTCAATATTTTACACATTTAAGTTAACGAGAGAGAAACTAAATTTATTTATTTAATTAATGGGAGAAATAAATTAAATAAATAAATTTTACATAAATTAAAATATTAATTATATTTTTTTAATACGTCTTATAACCTTAAAGACATATAAAAGGGCCAGAAGCAAAATCAAACAATTTTTGGATATAACAACATGAAATCATTTTCTTCCCAGATTTATAACAACGGAAATTTTGATGGGGTAAAATACAAATGTTGGATACTCTACTTTCAATTGTTTTGAGTGGTTTATACAAAGAAAAACCTCTTTAGGTGACTTACAAATAATTTTTAAAAAAAGAACACACATAATAATTTAATTCATGTCAATCATGTAATTATTTTCACTTTTAATCAACTGCATAGTTTACCCAACAATAGAATACACTGTGAAACACAAAACATAGTGGCCTCAATTCTTGGTCATGAATAAACGATTGATTCTACCATCTTTTTTTCTTTATATATTAAATTCAAATCTTTCCCTTTTTTCATGCCGTTGCCGTCTTCTAATCACAGTTCATTGAAGCATTTATTACGAACCCAGGAACCTATATTATCTTCTCATTAATATGAACATTTCAGCATTCACAAACCGAAGAGACAAGGAGGGGCATTGGGTTCCAATTCCAATCTTAGCTACAAAATTTTGTACTTGATTTCATATCAACACGATGCTATTTCTTGGCAAATTAAAATTTCAAGAGACGTGCTGTCTATGTTAACTATCGTCATTTTGGTTTGCCATATTTTTATCGTGACACTTCACTTGCCGACGGTACGTTTGTGTGTGTAACGTAAGATATATTGAAGATATGTTGTGAGATTATGGGACCCAAAAAGCCTTTAATCAGACAGAAAAAATGGAGAAACAGAAGGGAAAAAATGATGAAAAAGAAATGAAAGAAGAAAATACGGATTCATAAGAAACCACACAATATGTTGTGAGAGGTAGATAGAGGCTAACAAAGCGAGTGGTTGATCAGAAGTCGTGTCACTCTTTAAGATGCTCTTTATTATGAGTTGCAATTGTAAGTGAGTATGGGGCCCTACATTGTGACCCTCCCCAGATTGTAATTGAGGTTTCTTTGTTTGCTAGCTTGTGCTAAGAAAGCTTTCCAATCATAGTGGCATCAAAGTGTACAAAAATAGCCTTCTTTTACTGAGTCTCATGCTTTGAACTTAACCTTTCAATCAGATATACATGAAGGAAACCTAACCTTGTCTTCTAAAAAGATACACAGTTGGACTAGTCCAATTACTTGCATATCATACTTTTGAATTCGTAAAGAACAAAGTTTAGTACAGTATTGTAGGTACTAAAAGTTTTGTTCTATAATTAGAATTGAAATTTTACCTCAAAAGTAAAACTTTCATTTCAATTAAAAAAAAAACTAAAAACACACGTATATACTGTACTTAAATTTTGTCCATCAATAAAATAGGCCTCCCAGGTGTTCTCAATGTAAAGGGCAATTCGTTTACTAGTGTGGTTGTATCATGCGTTTGTCAAATTGAGTTAGCAAATCTTGAGTTTTTCTGTTTTACTTTGTGATATCCTGTGTGTTTTTTTTTTTCTTTCTTTCTATAACCCTTTTCATCTTGGTTATCATGATAGAGACTAAAACTTTGGTTGGAATAATTGTACAGGGACATAGGTGAAAGCATGAAAGCTTAATTCCACCAAATTGATAATTCAATGTGGAAGATCTTGAAGTATCGTGGACGAATGGGATCCACCACCACAAGCATAGCACTTTCGGGTAAACTTCAGTGCTTACTTTTTACTTTACCAAACAATTAACCAATCAAAATATTTAAACAACTGAAGGTTGGTGAATGACTTTTTCTTTGGTACAATTGTCACTCACTTTATTTCAGGAAACGTCTAGGTAAACATTATGAAAATGCCAATGCTTTTATTTTATTTATTTAACATACCGTATTAACTGCTATTTTATATGAAAGTATGTTAATCCAAAGTTGTAAATAAAATGACACGCTGAGTTCTGATTAGGCAGGATCTAAGTTATGCATCAAGAAAGACCAACAAGTTATAATTACCACCATCTGATAAAACTCTGTGTGATCAAATAAGAATAAGACACCGAATCACTGATTACGTCAACCACATGCTAAAGTTACAACAATGCTTCCCAAGTGTATATGCTAATACTATTTTATTTCTCATTCAAATTCCTACTCATCATGGATATTTATAAACTAATATTAGCTTATTAGGACAAGCCACCCCATTCTTATTCTTTTGCTATTCATTTCCCCCCCTCCTTATAAAGTCCAAGTTCGTTAGATTTAGTAGAGGGAAAATTTTTCTTAGTGAAGTGACTGACAGATACAACCAAAATAATTTTCATTTTGACCAATGAAAGGTTATTGCTTATCACACCAGTCACCATCAAGATAAGAACAAGATCAACCATTATTATTGCAGCAAACAGTAGCTACAGATGGGAGATAAAAAGCTCAGAAATCATGGAAGAAACTTTAGAATGGTTTCCATTGTGACTATGGAAAATTACTATGATTCTGGTTGGCATCCGGGCACAACCTGGGCTCAATGCAGCGATCATTCTCCTTTTGCAGTGCCTACACAAATACTGCCTCATGTATCTGACCCTGCCTCTCTTCAATTTGGTGAGTTTCACTCATGGCCAGTACCCATTGAAGGGAGTGCCCAAGAGAGACCAACAAGTGCTTCCAAGAGTCACAGTCAAGCAGAAAAAAGGCGGAGAGATAGGATCAATGCACAGCTTGCAACTCTCAGAAAACTAATTCCCAAGTCTGATAAGGTAAGCCAATTTCGATGTGTGACTTTTCAATTTCATGGGTCGTATAATTAGCAGTGCCTTCAATTGTACAATGAAGCATGAACAATCAAGGAATGGTTTTTATTTTGTTCCCGCCCTCTTGGCATCACACATGTTAATCAATGGAATTTGGAAGTGATGTCACATGGTAATGCTTAGCAAACTAACAAAGTTACACAAGGATTTAAATTCCACTCCCCCATCTCAATGAGAATTTTGGATGGGAAAAACCTAGGTGCTATTCTTTAAGTACTTTTGGTGTTGTGCTACACATGTTGTTTTCGTTGAAAACAATACCACAGTATTGACAACACTGCACCTAAGTCTTGTCCAAATGAATGAGTCTTACATTGGGTATATTACATATTAACATTTGTGTACTTTCAGATGGACAAGGCAGCTTTACTAGGGAGTGTGATAGAGCAGGTCAAAGATCTAAAGCGAAAGGCAATGGATATTAGCAGAGCCTCCACAGTTCCAAGTGAGATTGATGAAGTATTAATTGACTATGACCATGTTCAAGATGAAAGCTGCACTAAAGTTAACAAATTGAACGACAACATTTGCATCAAAGCTTCTGTTTGCTGCGATGATAGACCAGAACTGTTCCCTGAACTCATTCAAGTCCTCAAAGGGTTGAGACTCACAGCAGTTAAAGCTGACATAGCAAGTGTAGGTGGCAGGATTAAAAGCATATTGGTGCTTTGTTCTAAGGACAGTGGAGAGAGCGTTTGCCTTAGCACTCTCAAACAGTCCCTTAAATCAGCTGTGACCAAAATTGCTTCATCATCCATGGCATCTAATTGCCCCACTAGAAGTAAGAGGCAAAGGTTTTTCTTGCCTTCTCATTGCCTATAGTAATTTATTGCAAAATTATTTTTCTTATTTTCTTAGGTGGGTCATTCCAGTGGGGCAAGTATGTGCTTTACTTTTCAATATTTATATACCTATCAGATATATAGTTTGTCCATTAGGAAGCTAAAATATTGGTTTTGTGCCACCAATTAAGGGAAAGTTGAAGAGTGGGAAATTAATTGAAAGTAAGGTATATAAAAGGTTAAGCAAAGAAATCAGCTGAATGGTCACTTGCTGCTTCAAAAATAGAAAATTAGCACCTTGATCTACATATCATCCAATCTATATGAACATTGGGTGAGTAAAATAGTGAATAACGTGCCAAGAAAAAGAACAGTGAATAAGTGGAAAAAGCAATTGATTATTGGGTTGAGAAGACAGCTTTCAGTGTTATATCATACCATGTTTGACTTTTACTAGTGATCAATGGATTCAGCAAATGTTGGCACGTCCACTCAAGTAGTTTTCGTTGTTGTGCAAGTTGCTCTTGTATGACAAAACCAGATATTTTCCTTTACTAATTGATGACCCAAATGATAAAAAAAAATAAATAATTCAATATATTGAAATATAAAAAATATTTATTGTGTTAAAATGTGTAAATCTTTCGCTTTCTCTCCGATTTCGTACAGATATGAAGCTTGTTTAAGTACTTCCTATATTCAGGTGTATTGCATTTACGATATATATTTAAAACTCTAAACTGATCGAAGAATATTTTTGTGGGGTAAATTGTTCAAAGGAGAAATTATATTGTCCAAATAATAACTAAAAAAATGTTCGTGCAACACCGAATACATGATCGATGTCAGGATGTGATCATGGTGTAATAATGTGAATGGTTAGGGATTACTGGAATATGGAGATAAAATAAATAATTGTTCAATTTGAGTTTAGTTTGTATATTTAAGCACCTTTTTTTTTCTTATCAATAAGCAAGTTTTGCTGTCACTATCCTATAATTATTAGAAAACGAAAAAAAAAAGAAAGGAAATATTTATATTAATCTTGATTTTCTTACCTTTTTGTTTTCTACGCTCCGTTCATTGAGAAGAATCTCTGTTCACACTTTTTTTTCCCTCTATTTTTTACAATGAGTATAATAACTTATATGGAAAAAGCTAGATTTGAAAGCCCATTCAACATAACGGTTAAGAAAGTTCGTTTAAAATTTTGTTTATTTTAAAGTTAGAAAATAGTTTTTTATATTTTTTAAAAGAAAAATAAACGTTTTAATTAAAAGTATATAAAAATATTTCAAGTTAATTTAAGTACATATTTTAATCACATTCACTGATTTAAATTAATTCCAGTCAACTTAAAAAAAAAAGCAAAAACTTAATTAGCAATCATATTTTAAACAGTAAAAATGGGTAAAAGCAAACGCACCCCACGTTTCAAACAGCTGAAAAGTAGGAAAATATATATAAAGAGAGAAAATTTCAAGTGAGTGGAAGGGAAATGGCAAAATTAACAATAGTATAAATAATGCAAAGGCAAATATTATTTTATTTCTAATGTGTAAGAGGTAACGTAAGATCTTAAAAATAGAGAAAAGGAGACAGTACAAGAACCGAATCTTGTAACATCAAAAATGACATTGCCGTAACTATGGTCTACTCGACGTGGATCTAAAACTGATTAATTAAAAAGTAATTTATTATTATTATTATTATTTTGTTTGTATGGGAATTCATGCAAATGGAAAATTAAACAGTCCGTATTTATATGAACATCTCTCGGGTCTCTGCCATATTTGCTTGCAGCTAGGAAACACGTCTTTGCCCCATCCAATTTACTCACCCCAAATATATATCACTATACACCAAAATAGCAATGGTCCTGGGAGGTTCAATTAGATAGCATGCCTGACCACATCAAGATTATCAGAATATATGCTTTCACTCCATACATTTATTTGTAGCAACAAATAACACCAAAGATAGCGAGACAGATATTTACTTACCCACACACTGTACACTCCCTCCTTATAACTTGCCCTACAATGGCTTGGATTTCATACTGACCCCAATTCAATCCTAAACCGTGCAAATAAAATATATAAAAATAATCAAACGAAAAAAATGCCCAATTGCTGATCCGATTTTAGGGAAAGCTGTAATTCTAAGGAACGCTACTTGAAGGTGGTGGTTTACCATATGGGCAGATTCCTGAATTTGAATTCAAGTATGCACCAAACAATTATCTGAATCGGTCATACAAAGATGTGAAATTATAACTTCTTAACGATTTATTGCATTCTTCCATTCAAGTTTCGAAATTTTTCATACTACTCTTGCAAATAATACTCTTTCCCTTAAAATAGAAACAAACTTTTGTATAGTTAGTTTTTTCCTTATTTGATTTGTTTTTGAAAAATCAAACTAACAAAAATTCTAAATTAAGAAAGTTACTTGCAAGTAAATAGATACTCAACTAGCACCAAAAACTTACTCTCGACTTCACACCCTCAACCCTAGTACTGGTCCAAAATTGTTCTTGTCAACATCATCTCTCCTCTTCGATGACCCTCAATTTTCATTTGCAACAATAAATGCATGCATAATAGAGACTAACCACAGACGTTTCTCTAGAATTTTCACAAACAGGTAGAAGCCGTAATCGGCCTGCCTGAGCTCCAACACGGTCCGGTAGTCAAGTAAAGTGAGCGTTCGATTCCAGTGGTGCTGCAACTAAGCATCAGCATACACGACACTACTCATATTCCCGCAATCAAATGGAGTCAAAAGCAAACTTGAGAGGCCGTGACAAACCCTTCACGGATGAAAAATGCACACTTTCTTCATCCAAATCCTATTTCACATGGTTTTTCTTGGATATTTAGTGCCGATTTCATGACCGATCGGTGAGTGCAATGCAAAATTTGAATTCCTAATTGACACTTTTATGCTAGAAACAGATGAAGATGTTTAGTTTCCAAGCTAGACTTATATCCATTTGAATATTGCTCATTAGGTGCATAGCATATTTACCTACCACTTGATATGTTGTTAATTTTTAATGAAAATGGAGTTCTGAGACCGTTTTACCCCGACGGCTTAACCAAGAGAACATGTAGACATAACAAGATGTCCAACTGGACCAACCCTGTCAAATTAAGCCTACTAAAAAACGATAAAATTCTAAAATCAAATCACTTGTTTTTCTACACGATTCGTCTAAATTTTTTTCACTGAATTGAAACAAACGGAGTTTATTTAATCATAAAATACATTGTCAAATCCATTATTGTCCTGGGAGCCAAACATTAGGAGTTATCTTTATACTAGTTCAGAAACAGCAAAAGTTCAATTTCAAATTCTCAATACCAAACTTAATTTTCACTGCTCACTTCGCAAATCTCAACTTAGATTGTACATACTGACCAGACTCTATTACCGACATAAATTTTGACAAGCACAACCTTTTTCACTGTACCTTCAAAAGACAAACCCACCCAACACAAACACTATTGATATTTCATCCCACGGGAACATCAATTCATACCAAAACCTATTTGTTAATATCAAACCTAAAACCAGCCGTAAAAGATATTCAACTATATAGGCACTACAATCATTTATGTGCTTTGTACCAACATATCCAAAAAACTTAAAACCCTTTTGAGCAACAGCACTATGCCCCAGCACGAGCACGAAAAACACCAAACACTCAAACCATGAGTGAAAATTAAGAGTAAAAAATCGCAACTGAAAAAGCATGTATTCAAATCAATGAACGAAAATAACAATGCTACGAAATCCACGATGTCTCTCAATGATTATGGCACGGCATTTGACATTTTCCTTCTCAATTCAAAGCAGAAACCATAACCGGTTTTCATATGTTAAGCCCAAAGACCAAACTTCCAGATCTTAAACTAAACGTATCAACTATACCAGCATCGTTCTTCAAAAATACACAAATTTCGAACATTACAAGTGTTTTATTTAACGTGACCTAACATAATCAAAAACAGCGACATAATTATTTGAATTGTAGGTATTAATTCTACAGGGAAATTACTCCGTATATAAATCCGTAATCCAAAATAACCACACATCGCATAATAGAGCGCGAAATTTCTATATTCTATAATGCAAAAACCAAAAATGAAACACGAGAGAACATGAGATTCAAATATTAAATCTAGTTAATCCGCAGGAAGAAAATTTATGAGCTAAGACAAGAACAAAAGTAACCAATAAAAATGTATCATAACATTAGAGAACAAAAGCAACACGGAAACGAAACAAAACTAAGAGCAATTGTTGTTTGGGAAACACACACACTACTTCGATCTCTGTCTCATCTTTCGGCGCTTCCTCTTCAGCCTCCTCATACGCTTCTTCTTCCACTGCACAAAGCCACAACCCGGAATAAAATCAAAATCCGTGTAATGACACAATAACAGCAAAAACAGAAAACGAGATTAGACATATTACCTTTGCCCTCATAGTGATTAAAAAACAGAAGCCAAACTCAAACCAAACCCTAGTACAGAACAGAGCAAGGCTGCTTGAAATCTAAGAGATTGGGAAGAGTGGGGAGTAACGTTTCAGGAATTTATAGCGAAACAGAAACCCTAAAAATTACTAGTATTGGGCTTTAATCGTGAGCCCGTAGAAACAAATAAGAATTGCCTGGCCCATCGTTCTAGAGTATTGGCGTTAAAAAAAAGTATTTTAATTGCACCAACAAAAAATGAATTTTAATTTTTTATCTTTCAAAAATATTATAAGAGAAATATTATAAATTTTTCTGTGAAAGAGCTGATATGTGGGCAGATCCATCACTGGCAGAAAGAGTTGCATATTGATTTCAAAAAATAAGATCTCAATTTCCAATTTAATGAAATTGTAATATTTTAAATTATTATGCCAGATTATAAAATTTATTAAAAATTATAAAAAAAAATACGTGAGTCTTACTTTTTTTCACTTTTTTTTATTCTTTTATTTTTAATAAATTTTAATTAAAAATTAAAAATATATATTAGAAAGTGTGTTATTGTGAGCTTCTTCACATTTCAATATTTTACCCATGTTACTAACATCCTAGCGAGCAGTGTTAGATAATTTGAGTAACATGCCCATAATACTACTTGTGGAAAATAAAAACCAAAATTACAGGATACTTAGCTTATGATCGAAGACACGATTGTGACGTAGATATCAAAAGCTTATTCTAAGAAAAAATGCTGGTTGCATACTCTTTCGGGGACATATGCTCACGTTCTGCATATCTGCATAGGTGGTAGCGATATTAGCTACAATATTTATATGTTAAAATTTTATTGATGCGAGGTAACCTGCATGTGTGAAGACTGATATACTTTAAGATAAAATGCATATCAAAAGATTTTTCTTTCCTATTAAAGTTAGTCATTACACTTGTTTACAATTGTATTTTGGCGTCCTATATTCGTTTGACTAACTACATGATGCAAAATGATGTACTGTATTTTCTTTTTCCTGTCAATTCAAACTACAATGGACATTTTTCAGACTTGTATTATGGATGCGTTTGGTAACACAAACGTGTAGTATATTAAGAGACTGTGATTTATTTTTTAATATTAAGTTAGAAGAGTTGTTTAGGGAATAATAAATAGAGAGAGCTTATTGCAGCTGTTAGATAAACTAGCTGAAAGCTTATAGTTGATAAATTAGTTGAATGTTTATACTTATAATTAATCAGTTAAATGAAAGTTATTTTGATAAAATTAACTATTCAATTAGCTTAAATATGTGAAATGACTAAAAAAGAAAGATGATAATTATTTTATGTGAATGTAAATTATTTAAAAAAGTTAAGAGTAATAAAATATTTTATGTCACTCACTCTTGTATTTTTTTATTTAAATAATTATTTTACATTAAATAAAATGTATTAAATATTTAATTAAATTGTTATAAATAAAATGTTATATATAATATGTTTATAGACATCACATATCCTTCTTAATTACTTAATGCATTTCAAATAGTTGTATAATTAATTCCATTAAATAACTCTAATTTAATAAACTGAATATAAGTTATAAGTTATCACCTCCAACTTATAAATTTTAAGCTAAGTCAAACAAAAGTTCCTACCACATCATAAAACACGAAAGTTGTTGTACCTTGAAGACGCGTAAGAATTTATACTCGCCAAAACTTATATATTCTGCATCACATAATTTGAGAATTGAAAAATACTTTATATAACCCAAAAATTTATTTGAAGATAATTAAATATCTATTAGTTGAACCAATCATTTATTAATATATAATCTTCATTTAATATAATATAATTAATCATATTCTAAACAACTCATTGTAAAGTATAATAAGCAAGTGTAAATATAAATCTTTTATAAATATTTTTTAAATATAAATTTTTTTCATACCTTGAATTGGATACCATCCCCTCCCCCAAAATATTATTATAAAGGAGTCAATCAACTCTGATAAAAGAGAGTCATTTTCAAGGGTTCTAATTGTGATCCTAATACCACTATAATTACGAACATTTCACCTTAAACGACTGTTATCTGAAAAAAAAGGAAAGAAAGAAAAGAAAAGAAAAGAACATTTCTTTTCTTTTCTTTTCTTTTCTTTAGGAGTTGCTTTATTCTTGATTCAATTGGACAATGCCTTACTTTCGGTTTATAGTCAATGCACATAGGCCCAAGTCAAATATACTTTATCATATTTCTGATAATATTCTTTTGAAAACAAAACACCCAGCGGATCAACCCAACAATTGAGTTTCCTCACGGAACTACCAAATGATGCACAAGCACATAACTTAAATTTAAGCAGTCATGTCACAAATCAATCATTCAGTTTACATGTACACTAGTAGTAAGTAACCTCCATCACCCATATCATAGCAAGTTTCCGCAATGAATGCTGCTGGTTTATCTTAGAAACACCACGCCAAGTCGCAACTTGGCAGATTAAATTTTCTGCAGAACATTATTGTCCAATACAAGTAGGTGCAAGAAAGCAACATCAAACTTGGCACAAAAGAGTGCCACTGGGCCTATTTTCAAATGAATTTCATGAACATTAATTACAATATGGGGCTCCAAATTATTAAATTCATCTCAACGTATATCAAACAAAATAATTAGAGAGTAAGCTGATTGGGCAGTAACAGCAAGGCAAGGAGCAAGAGCACCATATTTTTGGGGACTCAATGTGACTTTAAAAAATCTTCACATATCCACTTACATAACCTAAGAGGCAGGACCACAAATCCAAGTATTAGTAGACCAAGCACACAGCTGACTCAGAAGTGCAACATCTTTCAAGACTTTTATCGAACAAGTGGCGTTGAGGAAAATTATATGACTTTTCCGAACCCCGAGTCTTCTATCATCCAACGTGGGAACATATCATAATTTAACATTATCACAGACAAACTACCCTTTCTTCCGCCAATGCCATGTGCAACTGTCTAACGTTTACACAAACAATTTTTTTCAAAACAGCTCCAACCCATTAAATAATTTCTGTGGCAAGAAAAATTTATATTCCACCATATACAATTAGCATATAGCTTCAACAACTTTTTTTTTACAACCATTTACATGACTCAAAAGAAAAGGCAAAAGTTTTGATTTTTTATTAATATTTGAAAATAAGACAAAGACCCAAAAAAAAGAAGAAGCTAGAACTGGATGTCAATTCTAATGGGTGGTTCCTGAATCAAAATCTTTGGGAATGAAGATTCAACCTTTAGAGAAGCTCTGCAGAGTGGGCAGCTAGAGTGATGAGTGAGCCACTTATCAACACAATCACAATGGAAAAAGTGGTCACACCCTGGCAAAACCTTCACCTTCTCACCGTCTCTGAACTCGCCGAGGCAAATACAACATTCCGTTTCCTCCCACGCGCCGCCGTTATCCGACGGCGCCTGGTGGAGGATAATGGGCAATTTCTTAATCGAAGCAGGGTCGAGTCCCTGCGGCGGAGGAGGCGGCGGCGGGTGGACGACGCCGGTGAACACGGTGGTGGGGAGGTGCCCCTGGTAGCGGCAAACCCAGCGAGTGTACAGGAAGAGAACAGTGACGAGAAGGATAATGGAGAAGAGTACGATGATGAAGAAAAGGGTCCTTCCTCGGATCTCAAGGTCTCTGTCATCGAGCTCTGTGTAGTGCCAATTCAGTGATCGAGAATCTGGGGTTGACATGGTGATTTGATTCCGCGGTGATAGCAATTAAGTGAAAAAATTCGACGGCGGAGGCGAGTGGCGGAGAACAGCTGCGACGGCGAGGGTGCATCAGAACACACAGTGTCATGAGATGAAACACTGTTTGCTTGCTGCTTCTATGAGTCACTTGAAACTGTGAAGTGAGAAATTGAACGAGTGGCAAACGTTATATATAGTTAAGTTCGGTGATTACGTGTACTCGCAACCTCGGCGCGTGGATAAAATGTTAGTTTGCTTTTTTTATTTTTAATAAGATATGTTTTGAATTTAAAATATTTTTTTTTTAAAAAAAGGAAGAGGAAAGTGTTAGTTGGGAGCAGTAGACATCAACGTTATGATTGATAGTTGATTTTATGCAGCAAGGTATTGATAATATTTTTCGACATGTTTTTAATTATTAATTAAAATTTATTAAAAATTATAAAAATTAGATGAATCTCAATATTTTTTATTACTAATTTCATGTTTTTTTTTTAAATTGTTAGCACTCCTCTTAAACTAATACCGCAATAGATTCTGATCGCCTGGGCATAAAATAAAAATTTTATTATATAATTTATTAAAATAAATTATAAAAGTTATAAATTACTCCTGTTCTTTTAAATAAGTCCTTGTTAATGATGGCTTGCTGTGCTCTTCAAAATTAAAATTCTAATAACAAATATTGTTTTAATATAGTTAAAGAAATGTTGTTATCAAAATAGAAAAAAGTTTAATAGGTTTCTTTTTCAATTCTAGACTCATTTTATGAAAATCTATATTTCAATGATTAAGAGCTGATCCTTTACCCTTTGAAAATTTGAAGTGCCATTGGATTAAAGCCATTATTAAAAGTTAGACGAAATATGCAATTTTATTTTTGAAAATAATAATATCGGTTAATCTAGTGCAGGTTTGTATATAAGTTGATATCACGTTTGAGACATTTTTAAAGTGTCTCAACGATTTTTTAAAAAATAAGAAAATTATTTTATCAACGGAAATAAAAAATAAAAAATAAATAAACTTCAGCTTTTGAAATGTTGTATGTATAAGTTAATCACCAAGTATGTGAAATTCATACAAAAGAGCCTTTTTGTTAAAGCTATTAAGATTATTTAATAAGATAATTGATATGACATATTAATTGTGCATTAGATGTAATATGAAACATGGGTACGTAAATGTTATAATTTAGTCTCGTGTAAAGCTTATTATAAATTAATTTTTTGTTGGTGAATTGTTAAGATTTTTAAGTAAAGTAGTTGAGTTTGACACGTGAATAATTGCATAAATTAAACATGCCTAGGCAGATGTAAACATAATGTAGCAAAAGAGAATGATCAAAAGATTAAAGAATCATTTAGAAGATACGTGTAAAATATCATTAGAAAACATAAAATACAAAGAAGTAATGAAAAAATACCTTACCGGTTTATTTTAAATTTTCTGAAATAAAGACTTAAAATATTGTGCATAACTCGCATATTTTTCTATTAAATATAACCAAATACATTATTAAAATCACAAATAAAGGATTTTTTTTTTTTTACTATTTGAGAAAGTATTGTCATAATCATGACCAACTTAACCTACAAAAAATAAAAACAATGAATGAAACTCTATTTGACTCGACATGATTTGAATAATAATGTAGCTTGAATGTTCATTTTCTACAAATATAAAGAAAATGATAATTATATGTTTACAAATATGATTAAAATTGTTAAGATATTTTATATTAATTTAAAATGTAGTCTTCAATGGATTGCATAATCCTTGTCTTTGAGTTTAATTCTGAAATTAAGTTAAAAGTTATATAATTTTAATATGTTATTAAAATCCATTGACCAAAATGCAATTCTTATAACCCCTTGTTCCTCTAATAAAAGAAGTTGAATTTTAGGACATGGTGACTGTGCCTGTGAATCGTCCACTTTTAGAACAGTTGATTCACGATATAAAGCTATTTATGAGTGTTCACCTAATATCTCAAGCTTTTGTGATAACTATTAATGTTATAGCATCAAATTTTATTTTATTTTTTCAACGGAGCTAATTAACCCCTAAAACAAAAAAACTGAGCAGTCACATCATTTAAAATAATCAAACTCCAAAATATCATGTTTAAGCATAATAAACAAGAAGTTAAAATCCCATTCTTATTATATTTTACTTTAAATAAACCATAAGTAATGTTTTTAGAGTATCGATTAATAGATTATAGATAAAAAAATATATATTGCAATAAAATTTATAAAAATAATATTAATAATGAAGTCATGTTATTCTGTTAAAGATGCCCACAGTACTACTGTAGTCTATATAACCGGCTTCACGTGCACAAACAAAAACTACAACTTTATCCAAAAAAATTTAAATTTTAAAAGTTAATAATATTTTGTTTGAGATATTAAAAATAATTAAGAAGAGTGGTTTAAAAGATTAAAAAAACTAAACTATTTTTTTAAAAGTAAGAAAAAACTTTTGCCCGTGTTAACTCGAAAGAGAATTTATATTTCATTTTTCTGGCTCAAATCATTATAAGAGAATACGTGATTTTAGAAAAAAAAATTATTTAGATTGAAATTATTTAATTTATTTAATTTTAAGAGTGTATTGGATACACAACAAGCACTGTAAATTTCAACATCATCTTGAAATTGAGCTTTGACCTAACTTAATCTCAAAGGCTATATTTATAGTTTAACAGGATATGGTCTAACTATGTTTATAATTGATATGAAATTTTAATAAAAATAAAAGTCTATTAATTACACTGTGATAGAGTTTTAAACTAATACATGGATTTTTTTTAATGCCTGTTTTTTAAAAGGTAATATTCATTAAAAATAAATCAAACGTTAGATAAATATAAGAAAACCTATTTAAAGAATAAATCTGACCACTAATCAGAATTTAATCTAAATTATAAATTAGAAGTTAAAATAATCTCAAAACTTTTAAGATGCAAATACATATTCACCAATACAACAAATTTAGGTCAATATTAATTTGAAAATTAAAAGATATAAAATTAATTATTTTAATTCAATTTGGTGTGGTTCAATTTTGAATATAGAAACTAAAAATTAAATGAAACTACAAAATAATATTTTTTTATTAAAAGTATATTTAATTTTCAACATTTTTATTGATTTAGCGGATTAAAAACATTTAAGATCTATTCTTAAACAACTGCAATTGTCATGCATCCGAAATCGTCAAATTTTTATAAAAATTAACTGATACTCAATTCTGAATGTTGCACATCATGGTCAAAATTGTAATTTAAAGTTTGTACCATACACGTGCAAAACACATTGGTGTTAGGGCGAGAAATTCTTATAATAATTTTCATTATTATTAATAATTAAAATAATTTGAAATTCTTATATTACTGATAGCTTGACATCTATGTGGATCTCACTGTCAATCACAGTGTGCCACGTAAACACCGCGTAGTATGGCTCAAGTTAGATACATATTTATCTGTTGAAAAAAAAAAAACAAACACATTTATGCAATAAAAAAAATTCATTTAGATATTATTTGCATTAATTGTTCAATTAATGCAACCAATATACACTGAATGTCCAACACAAAAAAAAATAATCATTTTTTAACAGAAAAAAATTTCTAGATGGTACAATTGCATTGCATAATTTTATGTAATGAAAATAAATTTTTAATATATACAGTATTATTTTACACTAAAAGTATAAAAAAAAAATTTAACTATTAATATAGTATATCTCATGATTAACATAAACTCAAATATTTACAATAATAATTTAATATTTATTAAACAGACTATTCCAAACTAATATAATGCCAAACTATTGATATATTGCATTTTTTTAGGGGTCAAGTGTGTTGTGGATAAAAAAAAGGCGACGTAGACAGAACCTGCGTTCAAATAAAAACGCAATGTAAAACGACATATTATCTTATTGTCGTGTGTTTCTGTCTTGTATTGGAAATCAGAATAATTTTAAAGTGTTAATGCGTATATGCAAACATACAAAACAAATACCAAATGGCGATTAAGGTGTGGATATAATATTTTGGACACTGATAATGGTTTGAAGGTTCGCTCACGCGGTCACGCCTTAGTCCAATGGGGACAAGACACGTGTGTTTTTCTTCTTTAATTCTCTACTTATTTTGTATTAGTCTATAAGATAGGAATTACGTCAAGGACTCTTGTTTCTTTTCTTTCTTTTTTTTTCCTGAAGATTTATAAATAAAATACATGGGAACGCTTGTAATAAAGAAAACACACAAAAAGTTCAAAAAAATTAGAATTTAAATACAATTTTTAGAAGTCTTAAAAATTTGACGTGTCAATGAAATCAATAACTAAATTAAGAATCTCTTTTATAAAGGAGCCTTTAAAAGTAAAATAAAAGGCTTTATTCCAATTTCGTCGTCTTTTTTTTTGTTAGTTTTTCAGGGAATGTTCAGGGTGGCCATGACAGTGGATCTAACTTTCCAACACGGATATGGGCCCATAGGAAGCCCAAATTCAATGAAAGTTAGGCCAACTTTGCTGTCCCCAAAAACATGAAAACGACACAGATATGAAAAAGCGGTGATACAACTGATTTTGGAAGAAGTTACTGCTAGTGTGGCACATATGGCAGTGACTCAAAAACAAAAATTAGAAAATGTGTCAAGGCCCACAATATCCACCATCCATTTTGGCACGGTTCCTTCTCTCATGAGTCATGATATCACTTATCAACTTTTTCTTTTTCTAGAGAGTGATGTTACAAAGATGGACCAATTGAGATTGTCTTGAATTTCTCTAATTTAGAGCAATTTCAGATACAATTTTGAATTACTTCAAAATCTGTCATCACAAGCTCTTCTTCACTGAGTTTCCATAACAATGGTAGCACAAGACTTGAGAATTTTTCTCAATTCTGTGCTCAAGGTTGGCATGAGCCATGAAGAGTATTTTCCATATATCACTTTTTTTCCCCACCAAATTTAAATATTTGTGCAACAAACTCTAAAAGCTTACAATAAAATACGCCACAAACAGGGCACATATTCTTTACCTGAAAATAAGTGGCGTATAAAGAATTAGTCATTCTACTAAGTGATGCATTGTTATGCTTACATGAAACTATTGATGAGTGCAGTGCCACTTGTCACTTAGGAAGGCAAAGTAAACGAAAAAAGTTTTCATGTCTTACATATCTTTTTATTATTTTAAAAAAAGATATATTAAACAAAAAAGCAGGAATATTAGTTATCTAAAGAAATTTTAATAATTAAGAATATTTATAACATGTAAATTAGAAGGATTTAAAATTATTCAAACAAAAAATAAGCCTTTTTGTTTCAATGATCAATAGTTCCTCCATCAATACCGGGAGTTATATAAAGTCTTTTAATTTGCCATTAAATCCCACACCACGTGTCATGTGATTTTATCAAAGCAAAACTTTACGCCTGCTTATATGTAACAAGTCAAATGAAGGAACTATAATTTTGATCTTCTGAAAATAACCACATACTATAAAACTCTCAACATTCACAATCCAAACTAAAAAAAAAATATGGATATAAAAAGAATAATTCTCATTATATAACAAGTTTCAGACCTATAATTAACTTTATAAATATTTTACCAGGATTTTTTTCTTAACAATGTTCTGCTAAAGAGAGAAGCCCTTGTGTGACTGAAATTTCAAATTTTATCAACAAATGATATTTTAGTTATAATTAATTTAGGGTTCAATGTAGTAATTGATAAATTTTTAATATTAGTTATTAATATCAATACTCTATATATCTATGTATCTATATATCATTGTACGCAAAGCGCGACCGATAACTTGGAAGAAGCTAGTAATATTAAAAACAATGTGGGGTCGAAATTGAGGGATGATTCCATTTAGTGCTGGTGTGATATTTGGCTACCAATCAACAATGTACGTTCGGGGTATGTTTCATCTTTCTTTTTTCTGTTTTATGTCAAACAAAAAATTCCAGGTACGTACGATCGTTTTCTTGATTACGAAGTGGTATAATGAGGTTGCCTTCGAGCAATGTGAATCTAGGGTTTTTGGTAGTTGCTGGAAGCTCAACTGTGACTGCTGGGACTTGAAGAAAGGTTGGCCGGAAAAATAAATTCATATATGTTTCTGTTTCATTACGTTTGGAAAATGTTTGTCCAAAGCTAGTAAACTAAGCCACCTCAGTAACGAAATTGGTCAAAAATCAAAGAAGAAAGGATCGTTATAATCCCACAAAGTTGTTGGGTACTCTTCATCATCAGTGGACAGAGGCCACATGGATGGAGATTCGAGTCCAAGTGTTCCGATCCCACCACACCCAATTCATCGTTATCCGTAGCAGCAGGCGCAGTCAAAGTCAACGAAGTAGACCCAACTGAACCCACGAAGGATCGTTCACATCTTCGTACAGGCAATTCTGGTACTGGTTTTGAATCCACACCGGATTATCAACATCATGATCATGATGATGACTTGCGTTGTTCTGGTAAGAATTTCCTCCGTTGGATCCAGTGTGAACGGGCCCATTCCCATCCGATGCACTGGCATCAGAATCCAGAGGATAATTGATACTATTGGTGTTGCACTTACACCACTTGTTGAGAGTCACTATGATTGTGCTGTACCATGTTGTCCTTGTCATTGTTAACAGGGCCCAGAACGAAGGGAAATGGGAATAAGAGAGAGCTAAGCGAGAGAGATGTGGAAGAAGGGGTGGAAGGGTTTGCGAGGAAGAGGAAGAAGAGGGTCGGAGGTTGAGTTGAGACTTAGAATCGTAGAGGATGATGGCGGCTCGGTCGTAGGCTCGGGCGTCGTCTTGGGAGGTGGATAAGGTTCCGAGCCACTTGCGGGTTCGGTTGCAAGGCTCTGAGATCTCAGCGACCCACTTGCTCCAGCTTCGTTGTCTCACTCCGCGGTATCTGAATTTGTTGTTTTCAGTCCTCCTTTGGCTTTGCCTTTGCATTTGCGATTGTTCTCCGTTTTGCCAAGAGTGGTGGTTTCTTGAGGAGAGTGTTGTTCCATTGGTTCTAGGAGAGTGAGTGGTGTTGTGTCTCGTTTCGTTTCAACCCTCTTCTTTCAATGGTTGAATAGGGCGGTGCTAGCTACCTACAAGTGGAGAGAGAAAGAGAGAGAGAGAGATTGTTGTGCAGGGAAGAAAGAAACACCCCACTACACCAGCACACTTTGCAGTGGCAATTTGGAATTATTCGATGATTTTGTTGATTTTCTTCTTTTGACCTTTTTAGTCACAAGATTTGTCATCTTTAGATGTTTTGATGAAAAGTCTAATCTCCATCAGATCATCACCGGAAAAGGATTCCCTCTTGTTATGTTGTGTGTTTTTATATTTTTGCTTAAGCAAATAATTTTTTGCTTAAACAAAAATATAAAAATACAGTAACATAACCCTCAAGTTCACGCTAAAAAATGAGGAGATCCGGATTCATCACCACCACGGTTTCTCAAGCTTAATTACTCTCTTACTCTTAATAAAAATGGAGAATACTAATCACTGTACTGCAATTAATTAATTCAAAAATATAAATTTATTGATGTAATAATAATTTCATTGTTAATAAATTAGGGTTTAGTGTAAAAATAGTTATTGTAGAAATTAATATTTGTAGTTATATAGTAATATTATAAAAATTATTTATATTATTGATATATTTTAATTAAATTTAACAATTTATTTAAAACAATTTTTTTTAAATAATGGGTGTGATGCTTAAATTGCTTAGCTAAGTGACTAAATGATTATAGCGAAAAAGTTTAATACAACTTACTTTCTAAAATGAAATTGGGTGATACTGAGATCATGCACAAGTGAGTATAGCTAGTTCAGTAATCTCGCTCCTTGAACTTGCTAAATTATACACTACTTTTTACAAGGTGTCAATGTTAACTTAGTGATGCAACTATGTAAATTGCCATGAGCAAGTTGGTAGAATATATATGATAATGGATATTAAAGTTACTACTACTCCCACAAATATTTGGTTATTTTGCAAAATGATTTAGTTATTTTAAAAATAAATATATTTTTGTATTATGAAGTGATATTCAATTTTTTGGTAAACATTTTAAATAACAGTGTTTTTAATAATTATTTTTAATTAAGCTAAAATTAGGTATTAATAGAGATTTGGATGCCATCAAAAAATAATAACTAAAGGGCTATCTGATAAATGTTTGAAGAAAGAAGTGGGCCATTTGGGGGTAAGAAAAATGCATATGGGCCAGCATTAAGCATATGCGTTGGGTTCGAGAAAACTGAATTCCTTTTCTTGTTTTACTCATTACTATAAGCCCCATGACCAAGAAAAATGATAAGCCCAATTCACTCTGCATACACACACCATTATTTGTTTTTTTATTTTTTTTATAGTTGACCAAAAATTAAGTTAAAAAACTACATACTAATTTTATCATAGATTTACTTTCTAATTCATAAAAGTTTTACATGAATCACTTATCCTATAAAATTCAAGTAATTCAAAATCGATTATGTAAGAGCTAAGCCATACATCTAAGAAACTTGGGTATATGATCCCCATAAGATCATCTCCTTCCCTAACATAAACCTTACAAAGTGTTCCATAAAATAATTGCCGCATTAAAGATCTCCTCTCCCATTTAAACCGACTAATGGAATTTATGGAAATCTATATCTTTTGACTCAGATTAGGTTAGATGTGATTTGTGTGAATATATATACCTTTTGATATGCTAAAAGTCATTATATTTGTCAATAAATTAATAAAAACTAGTAAGCAAATTTCACATAAAAGTGCTCTGCGTCAGTAATAATCTTTGTGACGGGAGATATATAGTCAGTATGTAGATATGGAATCAAGAATGACTATTTCGAAAGAAGAAAAAAAAAGGTCACTTGTTGCTCTCTTTACCCCATATATGTTTTAAGGATTTTTAGTAAGATTTAGTGGAAAAAATGGATTGAACTAGTATTTTTTATATAAAATTTACCTTTATTTATTTCTTTTAAAAGTAAAATATTATTATTGTTAACTTTTTTATCATGATTTTTTTATTTTATAATACTTGTAATATATGTTTTTGTAACTTTATTGTCAAAGTTATATCTTATTATTATTATTTAATAAATAATTTTACTGTTTTAATTTATTTATTAATTTTTTTGTGTCTCATACTTTAACTAAAAATAGTATAAAACTAATAAATTAATATATTTGATTAATTTAAAATAAAATATAAATTTAAATTAATCTAAACTAAATCATAATATATTTCTACAGAGTCATCGCTTTTTTATTTAAAATTTAATCCAGATTAAATTTCAAATACCATATATATTTAGAATTAACATGAACCATTGAAAGCACACCCCTCTGCAACCTACTCCAAAATTTTGGAGACTAGACTATGATACCCCTTTTCTTTATTATACATGCCACAAATCCAGGCGACAATATTCGTCACAAACCGACAACAGTATCTTAAGACTATACATACTTATGTAGGCATCAACCTATTGTCCCTCTTAATGTCTCTCTCTCTAGCTTCAATGTATGCCCAATATGATCAATGAAACTTTGATATTTTTCACAAAATTTTCATTCAGTGATTAATATTTTCACCTGCATGCTTTAAACTTATTCCATTATTCCTCTCTCCTTTTAGACCTTTTATTTTTCCTTAGAAAAAATGAGCCATCACTTGATACTTTTTTTTTACCGAACACACATGAATTATGAAGCTTAAGCAAGAAATTTCACTAGGACAATAATATTCCTTCAATTTGGATATTATCTGGATCGACTTGTGACTGTATATATTCCTTCAATAGCCTATATATTCTTTTGAGTTTGAGATTTGCTCACGTCGAATAAAGTTACAAAATATACAATATTGGTTTCTTTCCCAGAAAATATTCATCCTAGCTTGGCGCATATGGTTGTGCACAAACTTCATATATTGTTTATGTGAGCTATGTAACCTATCTTAAGGTGGTGTCCTATTACTAGAGTATCCTATGTTGGTTTTTATATCAATTGTGAGCTCCAAGGATAATGAAGTTTTTACATTAACAATGAAATTCAAATTTGTGTCTTTATAAGATAAGATGTCGATTCTTATCAATTGAATTGATTTTTGTTGGCACCTAATGTGATGTTAATTCACGTAGATGTGTAAATGACAAGTTTTGGGGTGTGAGCTGCGAGAACAGAACAGTAACAATTTAAAGTAATTTGGTAAGTTGATGTTTTCACATAATATACTGGATCTGAAAGTTAGTGATTTAAAACTTATACACCAGATGTTGAGTTATGGAAATTTTAAATTTTTATGTATTCCTAGGTACAATGTTAATATTCTAAGTACACGTGCATCTAAAATGTGAAAAAAAATGTTACATACGATCAATATGAAGATATCAACAGATCAAGTAATTCATGTAGTTTTTAAATATGTTTGGTTTTATCTTCCTATAGCATTTTTTATTCTTATAATTAGAGAAAATGAATAAATAATATTTTTATATAGCAATCTTCTCTTTTCACAATAATAACTTTAATCACATAACTTATTATACAATAATGATTTGTTTTTAAGAACCTTTCGTTAAAGTTACTTTTAATATTTCTTAATTTCCCTGCATCAACGTCTGCACCCTTTCTATACAGAGAAGAAATTCTATCCGTATATGATTGAACATAATATGCTGAAATGACAAAAGGCATTAAATATTAACATCATGATGGTATATATGAATTTGGATATTAAAGAATCAATTTTCTTATTCTTAAATATTATATAAGAAGAATCCAAGATATCACATACATTCACAGTGGGTATAATCCATAAACCTGGGCAAAACAATATATGGCCAGTCAGCAGTCACCTAGCTAGGCGTCATTAATTTTGGCACATGAACAAGATAGCCACTTTACCGAGATATGTTTTCATGTAAATAAAAAGGGTTAAGCATTATATGTCAAAAGGTGTCACATTTTTTTAAATGTTATTTTCTTATTTCTTTCTCTGACATCTTTTCTCCCGTTCATTATTTTGAAAAACACAGTTAATTATTCCCAAACACCTGGTTAAAATATAATCTCATCTTGTGTTAACTTTTATTGCATCATTCATATCATCACTTTTTTTTGTTCTTTATTTTTTCTCTTAATGAGAAAAGTATATGCGTCCTAAATCAACGTTAAAAAATCTCTTCCTTTAAAAAGGTACGAGAATATCCTGAATTTTTTTTAAAGGCTGACACTTCACCATAGTTAAATTTACAAGTATTTAATAATTAACAGAATACTTTCCTTTTTATCTTTTAGACCCCACGGCCAAGTTGCTCCCAATCATGTGGATCCATGCATGCAACACAAGACATAAGCATTAAGGAAATGGCTTTAAGCTTTTGAAAATAAATGTTATTTTCAGGATAAATCTACTGACATAAAATAGACAGAGGGATATCTAAAATGGAGGAACCACCCACGTCGACGAGGTTGTCACAAACAGGAAAAAGAGAAAAACAACAAAAAAGATTTAGGGAGGAATTTGGGGGTACGTGGAGATTTAATTTTGATCAGATGAGTGGCTATCAGACAGAAAGCAAAGCCAGCACAGCCATTTTACTATTTTTGTATTTTTATTTTCAAATTTCTTCCATAAAGCGATGCCCGCAGAATCTTGCCACAAATCTTTCACAGTTAGACACATAAAAGATACACAAACACAGGTTCCCCTTTACAAATACCACCCTTTGCCACATGCATTACCACTTCCACCAAAGCCCAAACCCAAACCCACACACCACCCTCTTTCTCTCTGATTAATCTTTCTTTCATAACCGATCAGATGGGAAGTTCGGTGCGAGTGAAAGAAGCTGTGGTGGTGACACCTTCTGAGCCCACTCCAAGTGGTGTTCTCCCGCTCTCAGCACTTGACTCACAACTCTTTCTTCGCTTCACCATAGAGTATCTCTTAGTATACAGGCCCGCCCCGGGCCTCGACCAAATTGCCACCGCGTCTCGTTTCAAAGCTGCATTAGCCAAAGCTCTTGTTCCCTATTACCCATTTGCAGGAAGGGTTCGGGCCAGGCCTGATGGCCCGGGCCTCGAGGTAGTGTGTCGAGCCCAGGGGGCGATCTTTATAGAAGCCTTTTCCGAACGTTACACTGTCAACGATTTCCAAAAAGCTCCTAAAACAGTGACTCAATGGAGAAAACTATTGTCTCTCTACGTCACCGACGTTCTCAAAGGATCGCCGCCGCTCGTTCTACAGCTGACGTGGCTGGCCGACGGCGCCGCCGCCGTCGGCATCGGAATTAACCATTGCATCTGCGACGGCATCGGGAGCGCTGAGTTTCTCAATTATTTCTCCGATTTAGCCTCCGGGAAACGCGCCGGCGGCAATCCGACACCGGTTTGGGATCGCCACCTTCTCAACCCGCCGCCGGCCACGACGAATCGGGCAAACCCGGCGATTCACCCCGAGTTCAACCGGGTCCCTGATCTGTGCGGGTTCATGAACCGGGTCACGAGTGGGCTCAAACCTATTTGCATTGTGTTCGACGAGAGAAGGATCAACGCGCTAAAGACGGTGGCGCGGCGCACGTGTAAATTGGGTGAGTCGTCGTACACGTCGTTTGAGGTGCTGGCAGCGCATGTGTGGAGGAGCTGGGCGAGAGCATTGGGGTTTCCGGCGAACCAAACGCTGAAGCTTTTGTTCAGTGTGAATGTGAGGAACCGGGTTAAACCGGGTTTACCGGAGGGGTATTATGGGAACGCGTTTGTTTTGGGGTGCGCACAGAGCAGCGCGAGGGAACTGGGAGAGAGAGGGGTCGGGTTCGGGTCGGGTCTGGTGAAGAGGGCGAAGGAGAGGGTGGATAGCGAGCACGTGAGGAGGGTGGCTGAGTTGGTGTCCGAGTCGAGAGCGAGTCCTGACTCGGTGGGTGTTCTGATATTGTCGCAGTGGTCGAGACTGGGTCTTGAGAGGGTTGAACTCGGAATGGGGAAGCCGTTGCATGTGGGTCCCATTTGCTGCGATCGCTATTGTTTGTTTTTGCCGGTCACCGGTGAATGGGAGAGTGTTAAGGTCACGGTGGCCGTCCCCACCTCCGCCGTTGATAGTTTTCACCGTTTCCTCGGTGAATCGAATTTATGAGCCAACCTTTGTTTTTTCCTGCCACGTTGACTTGTGTAATTATTCTTGACTTGCCTTTTTTTAATGTGTAAAATGGATTAACAATAGGGTCTTATTACTTGCATTAATTAAAAATTTAATAAATACAATATTTATTCAAAATCCCAGTAATAATATATTAATAATAAATAATCATTTTATTAAATAATAACTAATAGTTTCTTAATAATGTCTTAAAAATTAAGGAATAATCGAGACTGAATACATGATTGGCAAACATTGCTACTGTTTACCCTTTTCCAATTGAAATTGATTTTATGCGATTCCCACTGAGTACCAACCCCTTTTCAGTATCAATTTAATTTAAAGTTAAATAAAACTATTTTTAAATCGTTAAATATAAGTAATGCAATATATATATATTTATTATTAAAAGTCAAAAAAACATTTTTTAAACTGTAAAACAAATAAATCACTAATCTTCAAAATTTTTCTTATCTCAGATTCGTGGAGCAACAAGACCCTTCCACTTCCACGAAGCACCTGCGAATCTTGCTCCCTTTATATAAATTTGTTCACTTGAACTCGTGTATAAAAAGCAAACACATGTATGTTTAAGAAGAGTTAAAGTTTATCTATATTTCTATAAGTAGAAGGGGAATTTCTTAACTTCGTGTTCACTATTTTTTCTTTTAAATTGGCTCAGTTACCTTTTCCTATATTTTAAAATATGCAGGACGCAAACATTTAATAAAAAAAATTTAAAAATTGCAGCATGTAAGATTATGATTTTGAAGACAGAAAAAAATTAATCTCTTTTATGATTGATATTCTTTTTAACAAAAATTGATTTTAAATTATTTAATATATGAAATTTATATTTTTTAAATGAATGTTTTTGATGAAATGACTTCACTTTGAGAATTTAAAAACTCGAAGGACTTAATTGTAACAGAAAAATATCATTAGACTAAAATTAAGAAGAAGAAGAAGAAAACATTATATATCTTTCTGAACATATATAAAAAAATATATGATAGGTGATAACAACGATTATAATTAAATCTAAACTCAATAAATACTCATAAGAATTATTTTTTATTACTTGGCTTTTACCTATCAAATAATGGATACATCTTCCAATCACAAAAAAACGAATGTATCATTAGTAGTTCATGCAATAATTAATTTTGAAATGAGTAGAGGAATATGGTCGGGTCCTTTGTATGAAGCTATCATTTTGGCACTGTTGCATTTCATAGTATTAAATGCATTATTTTAATTGTAGACTTGTTAAGTTGTTGGTGTAACAATGATGTCTGTCAAAAAATTCCCCCCTTATTTTTTATTTGTAACTCATACATAAACGTGAAAAGTTTTTATATAAAATTTTCCATAAAAAGTGGATTGTGTCTGTTTAGCTTTTGTACAAGATATGCATGACGCATGTCAGAGAAATTTTAATTATTCCAAAAGCATATTGGTAGTTTTTCTTTGAAGAACTTGATGCATGCATCAACTTCTGCCCATTGATAAGAGTAATATGCAGACTAAGAATATCATTAATTATTGGATATTTCATGTGCGGCGACATTTGATTATTTTATTATAAATTACATACTTTGTATGTAATCATGTTCAGTATAATTGACTGTATAACTGCACAATGATATAATAATATATGATTATTACAATAAATATAATGGCCAAATGGGTACGAAAAGAATGCATTGGATGTTGCCATAATTATTCCCTCCCTCTCCTCTGTTTTTTTTTATGTTCATATTTTTCTTTAATTCGATTTGATGTTACACTAAATGATCCTTTGGGTGCTTTAAGATAAGGTTTGAAGGATTCTTCAAATAAAATAATTTCAAGCAATTATAAATGTTTCGAATAAAATGTGCATGTATAAATTTTTTAAAGAGTTATGTTTTCGAAGCAATCTTTTTTTCTCAATACCTTTCATGCTCAAAGTTTTTCTTCTTTTCTGGTATCTTATCTAACCCATGTTTTAGCATTTTCATAGGAAAAAATGTCGTGCTATGAATACTCAGGACGATATCGAGTTTACTTAATCATAATTAGTTTAATGAAAAGACACTAAAATGATAATTTTATGAATAAAAATAAGAATTTAATTTTAAAGTACTATCAGTATAAATTTTTTTATTTATCAATTAGCTAAAATACATAATAAATATAGCTTTTGAAAAATAAATATTGCCTGCATTCTTTTGGATTTTATGCAGTTTTTCCCATAAGAAGGCTCAAGACTCTAGATCCATTTTCTAATGAAAATCTTCGAATCCAGCAATTTGTAATATTTTAAAATATTAAAAATATAATTTTGTTAGATGAACAATAATTATAATTATTATATTTACTTGTTTCCAATTATAATTAAAAATATTAATCTTTTTAATTTTCAGGTTTTTTCTCTTATATTCTCTAGAATTGTATTCTTTTTATTATATTATTTATTATTATGCCACTTTTTTTTTATCCCTCTTTCTTTTATTCATTTTACACTCCCACGTGCAAGGTATGAAACGAACATCATTTTACACTAATATCATCTACTGTGTGCGTGCACTAGGACTGGGAGAATGAAAAACCACAAGTCATATCATGAGCATGACTTTTTTATTATGAAAATATTAACATATGCAAAAATATAATAGTTTTTTCATTAAAATTTTATTAATTTTAGATACTTAAAATAATTTATATTAAAAAAAATTTCTAATTGAATTTCTCTTCTCATTTTCCTTGAGTTTTTTTTTCTTTTTTAAAATTAAATTTAAAAGTAATTTATAAATTACGTTTATAATTTAATCTTTGAAAAAAACATTTTATTATATCTTAGAAAATAAATTTTTAAAACTGAATTAAAATAATTTTTAAAATTAAATTTCAGAAATATTATTTTTATAAATTTAAAAAGTTTTGAAATAAAAAAGAGGGATGTGATTCCCAGGCCCAATTTACATTATAGACCCAATTTAGTAAGTGGATCACATACAAACATCATTCGGGCTTGGTATTTGACAAAAACAAAAAATACATCAGTACAATTACAATGTTACCCCTATTCGCAGAGCCACAAACGATCTACTTTTTGGCGTGTTTCTTTCACAAACGACATCGATTGTAGAGTTGTTTTCACCGAAGCCGAAACCCTCACGGCAATGACGTCACCGCCGGTAATACGGTCGGAATCCGATGCATTCCGATCGTAATCAAAGTTTATGTGTGCAGAACACAGTAATTGTAGTGAAATGGTGTGTGCTAGTGTTTACCACTATTTTTGTAGCGTTGTAATATCTTTATCTTTTTACTCTTATTAGAAAATTGTTGGTTCCTTTTGTTCTCAAGCTTATGAAGATTTTTGGTGGCAATTTGCAAATGTTATGTTTGTTACGTTTGAAAATTGGAATATTACTGCATATTGATGCTTTATTATTTTTACTGTGCAGTGTCATGTCAATACTATTTTTGTACAATGTAACGGCGGATTACTTTGGTTGTGTTTTTTGGTTGAGCAAGCCTACATATAATGACGTTAGGACTTGCATGTTTTGGGATTTCATGTCCTTTTGTTTCAAAGCAGAATCACTGTTTTATAGTTTATTTTATTTTTTGTCGAACATTTCGTTTTATCAATTTTTTTACTGTGTTTCTAATTTAGACTAGATCTTGTTATGTCATATCTGAGTTCCAAGTAAATGGGGCATCAAATGGTATTGACACATGTACCTTGTTCATGAGCATTTATAATTTGATACACGCAAACAGTTTTATAATATGGAGCAAATTTTGATTGGTCTGCATCGTGATTCAGGTCTAACATTATTCCCTTTTGTAATAAATTGCTAACTTTGCATTACTGATAAATTTCTTTCTCATAGATTTGTGCTTCTCTTGAAACGGGAAAAAGACATGATCTGAAATTTGGTGGATGAACTTTACCTGTGGCAGAAGCACGATTTGGTTTGGACATCTCTATTCTTTGTGAAGGCCATACTTGGATCCGACTCTACAAGGAATTTCTTCTCAGACAGTTCGGCCATAGTTTGATTTGTTTCAAATTTCCAGTTTTTGAAGCTATTGTTGCTTGTGTATTATATCCATATTTTTCTTCTGTTCCTGCATCTGTTTTCACTTATTTTCTCTCCTGATTTTGAGTATTAAGATATTTTATTGAAATTTGAGGGTACTGAGAAGTTATGTATCAACTAGTAGTTCAATGCTTTCAGTATTTGTATACGAAAAGTGCTAGCAACATATCATTGATAGACAATTATGAGATTCACTAAATAGAGTGTGAAACCTATTGAATGAGAGTTGAGGACTGCATCATATAGTGACACTAAATGAATTTCACGTAGTAATAAATATGAATACTATTAAAAAAAAAAAAAACAAGTATGAGAGAGTGCGTTGCTTGTATGCCTCGATTGTATATTCATGTGAAATAAGATTTTGAGAATTCACATGAAGAACAACATGTGCACATGTTATGCTCTTTGTAAGTCACGAGACTGCAATTTGGTAGCATGCTAATCTGTTGGAGCATTATCAGATATATAGTCTGAAATTGTTATAGAAACACAAGTAGCAATGGGCCTTAGTGATGTGATATCAATTAATGAGGCCAGTTCAAACTTGTTTTGCGGTGCATTTGGAAGTATGTGGCGCAACTCAGATAATTCGTGTAGTTTGAATGGTAGGCATTTTCTTTTGAGTCATATCTTGTTACCGTCAGAAATGTGCATCACCCAAAGAAACTAAAAACTTTCGGTCTTGGAGTTACTCTTTGGATTCCCATTATGATAAAGCTCAAGGGCCACTGGTGGGGTTCCTTACTTGGGGGAAAATCATAATGGGCGCTCCATGTTGCATTAAAACAGTACGATTGGACCCACTGTATTGGGCTGCAATCGTTCAAAGATAAGCAAGAATCAACTAGTAGTGTTGCTTTCTTTGTGCTGAATGGTGTCTCACACCTGTAGGTAATGGCAATCAATGCTCTGGCTGCTCAGGTCTCTATCATCAATTCGTCAAGACTAGAAGGTGATCTGAATTCACACTCAGAGACTACCCCCCTTCCCTCCCCCACTTTTTGATGCCTCTCAAGGCCTGAATAATCGTGTCTTTACTATAACCAAACCAAACCAAACAAAAGTAGTCTGAAATAATCGGAATTCGTAGAAAAAGATTGATATGAACCTGAATTTTGGAGCAGAATTTTATGGCCACTTTGCAAAGTTAGGCAGGCAAGAGAAAGCATGAACAACAAAAATCCTATTGCCAATTTGCTATTACAAAAGTTATACTAAAAAGGCCAAGATACCCATCATTTTCCAGCTGTTCCTAGCTGCTAATGCTATAGTAGCATAGGAACCGTGGAATTCAACACAAAACAATAATACATTTCTGTTGAGAGTTTTCAATTCAGACCAATTCATTCTTGGAGCTCTTATTCATTAGCAGATACGACAGAGTAGCTGCTTTTGATTGATCAGAAGACTCATAACAAGTACATTCTAAAGGGGGACCATAACATGCATAACATTAAAATATATATGGGATTTGATTGAAATCATCCACCGTTTCATGTCGGTTCAATAATTGAGATGAAGAACTGTGGCAGAAGATATCATTGAAATCAGTGGAAGTGGAAAAGTCAGGGAAGGGGGGCAAGCTAACATGGGCAAGCAAGATATCAGGAGAAGGGTTGGTAGCAGCAGAAGCAGCAGCATGACAACGAGCAAGACGATCCTTAGCAATGGCCAAGTCATGTTGAAGCTCCACCATCTTCCTTTGCAAAAGGGCTATGGCACCAATGCATCCATAAACTGGGTCTCTAAGCCTTGCCTCTGCCTCATATGCAAGAGAATTCACTGTGTCTTCCCTCTGCTCTTCTGGAACTTCAATGAGGATCTTGCTCACATTGCTGGCTCCAAACACCTTGTGCACCTTTGCAAATTTCTTACACTCATCGGACCGAAAGTAAGGTGCAAAAATACAATTGGGTATGCATCTTCTTTTCAACAACTTGCAAGCTGCACATGAAGAGCTTGAACGGGGCTCATAACTCTTCATGGCTTTCACTTGCTTTCACTTTCCTATGTTGCTCTATACTCCTCTATCCTTTGCTTTCATAAATATATGGTCCTTTATGTACCTATTTCTATTCCCTCTTTTAGAATTTAAGCATTTAAAATTAATATAATTAATATTTCAGTTTTTTAACGTGTTAAAAGTACATGATAAAAATTTAATAAATAATAATTTTTTATTAAAATTTAAAACATTTAATGTATTTGATTTTCAATAAATAAATATTTTCAGATACACGTTAAAAAAATTGTTAATATATTTTTTTAAAATGTTATTTTTTGTTTTTCTAAAAAAAAATCCCTTTCCCATGGGTCTATTTTGTGAGCAATTACGTGTCATCGCCTATTAGCTCAGCTGGATTGATCATGGTGCCACTAACAAGAAGGTAGAAGCAGGTTTGGGAGTTGGGTCCTGCATGGGCCAGTGCTGTCTTCTCACTACATTTTCTATTTGCTTTATATATAAAAAAAAAAATTCATTTGCAATTTTGGTTTTTCTGGGTAGTATTGAATTTCTAATTTACTATCATTCATTCAAACTGGGAGTGCAAAAGTAGGTCCAAATAATTGATTCATTCGGACAATGGGTGCGATGTGTTGGTAGTTTTCAAGTCAGACATGATAGTTCATGAATAAAGACGGGGTATTTTGATTGATTGAAGCAAAGAAATATTCTCAATAAAAATTAAAATTTATCCTTTGGTAGAGAGAGGTAAATAGGGTATGGTCATAAGAAGGAAACTGATGGGATCAAAATGAGTACTTTTATGTAGTTTGGCACTATGAGTGGAGCCAAAAATTGTGTTGCGTGTATTTTTTGTGCTCTCTATCATAAGATATTTAGTTTTTTCATTTGTTATTTCTTTTTATTCTTGTTAATTTCTAACACAGGAATTGCAAATTTAAGGTGAAACATATAGAAACAAAAGCTTTCCTTGCCAAATTTAACCACATCAAAACATCCATCAGGCATGTAAAGTACTAATATAAGTCACCCTTTTCATTTCTCAAAGAAGAAAAACAAGGTGTGGGTCTGGCGGTTACTTGTTTTCTGATGCTGATTATTTTTGTTTCCTTAACACTAATGATCTTTTTTCTTTTTTAAGTGTCAATTCAACTTATTATCATGGGAGCACTTCCGTTTGTTAAACCTTTGTGTTCTCATTGTTATAGATCAACGTTTTAAATGACCCGTTATAATCCATTTCCGTACTCTAACTTTTGTGTTCCCTGAAAAAAGAGAAAGTTAAATTGAGTTGTCTTATTTAATAACAAAATGAATTATTAATGCAAGAAAGGTTACTTAGACAAACTTTTCAAGTATATAAAAATAAAGTGAGATACTTGTTGGTGGGTGCAGAAGAAAAAACAATGAATGGTGAAGAATTAATTTTTTTTTGTAACATCTAAACTGTTTGTAAAAAGTGACATTATCATTATTAATACACTTGAATGGTGAACATTTAATATCGAAAAAGTTCATTTTAAAACTTACAATCTATCATGTTAGGCTTCGGAACAATTTTAGAAAGCATGATAGCTATGTCTGGTGCTCATTATTTCCATTTTTGGCATGGCTTCAAAACGAAATTAAAGAATTTATAGACTCAAAAGCTTACAATAAAAATGAAAATTGAAAGGTATATTTTTAATGTTTCATACAATGATGATATACTAAAAATTGACATTTTATCTTTAGCCGGTTACTTCTCACCAAAATATTTGCTTAAAATGTGAAGAATTGAAACATTAATCAGTAAAGTATTCATCACCCGATGAAGAAGACTTGACACTATGTTAAGAATCAACATAAAATGACTGTCTATCTTTAACTTATTCCACACCAATTGGTTGCTCCTTTCCATACCACAGTTGGTTAGAAATATGAATATAACAATGAGCAAAAATGGCACCAACAATTGAAAGTTTATAATAATAAGGGTTTTCTAGCCGGTGTCCTTAGTGTATTGGTTAAGAAATCAAAATGGTGATTTTTTATTAAAAATTGTGTTTGATTACAGGAAGTTATATATATATATATATATATATATATATATATATATATACATATATATATATTTTTATTTTTATTTTTAAATTTTATTCCTTAATGAATGCTGGTTAACATTTATCTAATATATTATTATTATTACTTACAATGGAAAGGTGATATTCCGAGTGAAAACAGAGAAAAAAAATCACTGGAATTTTAATTTTATTAGGCAGGCAATGGAAGTGTATAGCCTTTTAAAAAGAGAGAGAGAGAGAGAAGAGAAAACAATGAAAACGAAGCTAACTTGTAAAATATTATTTTATTTGGATTGAAAATAGTGATTATGAAAAGGGAGAACAAATGAGTAAACGTCACCTCAAAGACTTGAGTGGAAGATTGAAAAGGGCATAGAAGATGATAATGCAGCCTCCACCTTTCCAGGGGAAGACAAATGAAATGCCCAAACAAATTTTGGGGGGCAGGGTCGGAGGATAATTTACTTAATGATTAAAAGCATTTTTTACGTTAGAATAAGTATTTTAAGATTAAGAATTTACTTTAGAAGAGTTGAAGTATTGATAAACTGATTTAATGTAAAATATAAATTTTAAACTTTAAAAATTTTAAAAATATAAAAAATGAATTTCATCATTAAATTAGACCGAATTTCACATCTAATTTTAAAAAATGAATCACTTTAATTTAATGTAAAATTATATGCAGATATAATTTTATTTATAAAATTAAATTTTTACTTGTATAAATACATATTTTAAAATTACAATGCTTAATCATTTTTTTATAATTCTATTCTCAAAATCATAATATTTTAGAGAGACATCTTATTATTTTAACACTTTTACAAGTTCATTAATTCTGAATTAATTTTTATGTCTCATATATTTTATTATATAAATTTTTCATTTTATATAAAATAATTTTTAGTTAAAAATTAAAACAAAATATTTTTTTACCATCATTTAACTATATATATAAACCATTCAATTCAATACGAAATACTTTTAATCAAGTTAGGTGAAATTTAATTTAATATTATACTTGAATCAACCCACACTAAATGGTGAGACTCTAATGTGCTTTTTTTCTTCAATCTTTTGTGTGTTTATGTACGTTCTAAACAACTTATTATGTATTTTTCCCTCAACGATTAACTTATTGTCTGACTAAAAGTTATTTGCATTTACCAAAGTGGGCTTTGAATTACTTTATGGGCTTTAAGAGTAGAAGCACTAAATAATTTTTTTCGTCAGAACCAGTGTGATGTTTAACCACTATGTAGTGACCGTGAAAAATTAAATTTGCATTGATCTTCAACCAAAAAAGAAAATCTTGAAAATAAAAGGCTTTTCCCTTCTTCTCTTCGGTTACTTCTTTATTTGACAAAAGAGTTGTGAAGAATGTTATATCTTAGTTGACAAATAGAACACTGTACAATAATCCAGAATTCCACTTTTTTTTCTATTAGTTTTGACTTTTTTTTTTTTTGGGACTTCTCCATGATACGGGTTTTAGAAGCTCAAACTTGCAGGGTGTTTAATCGTGCATTACCGATGCAGAGATGTAAATTTTGTGAATGGTATACATGAATGGTGTTAATTTGTCTGCAAACTGCAATTAATGTAGTAGATCCATATCCATTACTTGAATTCCTGAGTTTACAATGTTGGTTACAAGGAGATCATCCCTATGGAAAAAAGGGAAAACAGAAAAAAGGCAAAGGAGAAGAAAGGTGAGGGAAGAGACACGGATTTTACAAGCCTATCAATATTTTACAACATAAGTGTAAAACAACCCAAAATGACAAAGGCTTAACTTTTGTTCAACCTGTCACTTGGTAATCGAAATTATTAACAACTCCAATACCAGCTGTGAACCATGATTCACGCAGCAGATATCTAAAGTGGCTAGTGTTCTATGATTCTACTAATTCTAGCTGAATGTGAGAACCTTCTATTTTGTAATTCCAGTGCCAGCTTCCACTGTGCATCATGTCTTGTTCAATCGGATCTAACTGGATTGCTAAACCTGAACCGCAATTCATAAACTTAAATCAGTAACATTCAGTGACTATACAGAACAAATATAATTTGACTAAGGATTACAAGAGTAACATTCTCCAAAATCATGAAAAGTTGAAAACACTAATAGATATTGCTTTAGGCAACTAAAACAACCAAGCCAAAGAAATTTCTAAAGCTGAAGAGACCTGCGCTGCCTGGAATGATTTTCATTTTATAGCCATCTGGAACTTCAAAGACATGATTTCCCTGTATCAGTAAAATAACAGCAAAAAGTAAGCTTGTTTGTTTGAATGTATGAAGGGGGCATTCAAAAATGTTTACGGACAGCTTAAGAAAATAACATAATTCATATTTTTGTAAGATCTTTTTAACTTATTTCAATAAACATTTTGATATAATTTATTAAAGAATAAGTGTTTATATCTTAAACTTTAACCTTTTACCTGTAGGACAACATCAGTAGCCTCAAATTCAGCATTTCCATGCAGTCTGATCTGCAGCACCTCAGATCGCTTCACGTCATGTTTCCAATATATGTTTCCACCATGTGTCCAATCAATTCCCTTGTTCAATACCTTGACATTTTGCAATTTACATCTTCCACACCTAGCATGATAATAAGATAAATGTAAAAGATGTTTGATGCTTGCAATCTCAAATAATTTTATGGCTTGGATCTGGAGGTAAGCTCAGGTGGATACAAGTTCACAATAGTTCCTATTGATAGAGACAGCACTGTACCTTTCCCCATAATGTAGTACGGATTCACCGCTCTCATTAACCTTCATTGAGCCCATAACATTTTCAGCTATTATGATTAGGCTTCCATTGAGCTGGAATAGAGTGACAAATCACAAATTTCAGCACACTATCTTAGCAACTCCATGCCATGTAAGCTAACAAATTCTATTTGATAAGTATTACCTGAACATTCCTCCAAGAAAACTCTGCAACCTCTATTTGTAACTCAGAGCCCTTTGATATGGAACCACCATAAAACTGATCACAAGAAAGAATGACAAAATAATTAGAATTTTTGTTTCTATAAAAGATGAACAACAAAATTCACCCTACTAAAGCTGTAGAACTGTTATATTTCAAGCAAATAGAATTAAAGAAAGGACTAAATCCCAATAATAGTGAGGGAATTTTGCATAAAAAGATTCCATTCGTGTCCTATGAGTGTTGGAACACTATAAGGGTGGAACTGAACACAAAGACAGACATGAACTTTTTAATTAATCATGTCTAATGCAATTTCACTAACAAGAATAATGTTTTAGAATAGAACGCTTATTTAATAAATTGATTTTGGATACTTTCTTTGACCCATTTAAGATAAAACTTGAAACCTGTTTAGAATATACATAACCATTTACTGATAGAATTCAATTAAATTTCAATAATTTAAAATTTATATAAACAATATAATGCAAAGATGACAATTAATGATAAATGACTATTGACATAATACATGGTGTTACCTTTTGTTTAGTAACTTCCCAAAGGGGACCAAGAGCAGGATGCAGAAGGATGAGAAATGGTGGTCCAGAATCAACATAGGTCTCGTTAGCTTCAATCTGTGGTAGAAAGAAAAACATAACAAAAATAACTACATGTAACTAGAAATGATAATTATCCACCCTTTACACTCTTACATGCAGTTCCACATGAACTTACATAAAAAAAGGGGGTTACACACACATACTAGTATACTACAATATCAACTCACACCCAAACATATGAAAATGAATAAATTTATGCATAAAACGCATATCAGCATACATATTTACCTCAGGAAGTCTTATATTACATTGTGAAAGAAGATCGTGAGCATTTCGTAAGATATCCAACAGAGAGCCATCAGGTGTCTGCATTTGAATGCAAAACATATAAGGGATTCTATTTACGAGCAACTATCATTACAAGTCCAAGATACAAACTGGAGGTTTTGTCTTAGTAAATGTTTGAGGAACTTAAAAATAATCCTAATACTTAATTGACTTTCACTATTGTTCTAGAACACATTGGTAGGATACTCAGATAGTACCAACTGCAAAATTAAGTAAGCAATACCCAAGCATCCTGGGAAATATTTTAAGCTAAAAGGACAAGAAATAAGAGTAAAAGGACAATATGGAGCTTGAAATGAAATCAACACAATGGAAGATCAGATGCATTAGTGACTTAGTGTTTCAGTCATCCCAACCTAGACATAAGATTGATATTTTACGCATGCAGTAAATCAAATTCAAACCTGGCGCAAAGACTTGTCTCCATGTCTTCTTTTTTTCTTTGCAGATGAGGTAACCCTTCTCCGTTCATTATATACAATAAACGTATCTAGCTTATCTGCTCACAAATATGTAAGGGTTTTTTAAGCTCAACTAAATGTGAAAGGGAAATGTACATGTTTTGTCCGATCAAACAAATACATGCATGATGTACCTTCCACTCCATTATAACATCTAGATGAATATGAATTGGTAAAATTGTCTGCTATATTTTGCATTGTGCACTCTAGTCTGCCACCTGAGACGCTAGTAAATTACAATAAAAAAAGGGTTACTAAGTAATACATGCAGTGAAAGAATCAGCAATATAGACAGAGTGATATCACAGGAAAAGTTAACTTACATGACCCATACATGAAAATTAAAGAAACACCAAATCTACCCTTACCAACACCAATAAGTAATAAATAGGATAATAGATAATCCCTGAAGAAAGTAAGGAAGGATGAATTTTATTTTTAAGCCACGTAAGGAAACCCATCAATTTCAACTTGTGGTGTTATTTATCTAAAATCAGAACTTTTTGTTTCTCTTGAAACGGATAGATGCATGAATACAAACTAGTAGTGTCATATAAAAGCTACACATTATGAAGCACTTCAGTATCAACTGCTGTGTTTAAACATGTATCCCTATTTTGTAATTTTGAAAAAAAATAAATTGGAGAAAATATAATTGCTTCAGTTAATACCGGTTTAATCTATAAAAATAGGTAATGCAAATGCACGAGGCTCTCCAAGTGGGGTCTAGGAAAGGTAGATGAAGTAACCACCCCACAAGCAGAGAGATTTTTTCTAGGATTTCCACCCATGACCTCCAAGTCACAAGACAACAACAACCTTACTATTGTGCCAAGGCTCACCCTCAATTTAATCTATAAAACAAAGAAAAGTAATGGAACTGCATTAACAAATTCACAGGGAAATACATACCTATGATGTCTTCCCAACTGATCTGAGTAGACTATTGGCTTTCTAGTATTTAGCACCATTCCTGGTAAACTAGATTCATTTTTACTTGATCCAACTAGCTCCGCAGAAGGTAAATCAACATATAAGATGTTTGTATTGGCTGGGAACTCTTCCTGCAAACTTGATTACACAAAATAAAGTTTATATTTGGGATATACATTACAAATTAGAAAGCCCAAAAAGCAGACAGAATAAAAAACCCACACCATCAAATCAAGTGACACTGCAATTGAGCAAAAAAAAATATGTCTGTTTTCAGCAAATAAGATTCAAAGAACACAAACCAAGGCTTCAAATAGGCATTCATGTTTCTTGGGTATGGGATTTTTACATATGACTATAACTGTTATGATATTCTCCTGAAGAAAAGAAACCTATAATATCAAATGCATTCATTTTAGCGTTATAAGATGCATGCCATTATCAACATCAACACAAGCTGGGGGATATCGTGTTCTTAATTATCAAAGTTATTCATTTGTAAGAGTGTGATAGGTATAGTATCAAAGGGACAAAGCAAGAATATACTAAGAAGAAAGAATAGAAAGGGGTAAAGAATGAAGGAATTCTGAGAGCAATGCTCTCCCAGCAAGAGATAATCTCTCTGTCCCAAAATATCAATTCAGATCCTAAGATACCCTTCTCTATACAAACAACACTCAATATAATAGAATTAGCTTGCACGTTCCTTCCCATCCACACTAACTAACTTATTACAAATTTCTCTATCTGCTCCTAACTCCTGATTCTATTACAAAAAAAATTTCCCCTCACACATGAAGGCCTAATGGTCTTGGATCTATGCTGGTAGACCTTTCCCCATCTAGAGGATAGGGCACAATTCCTATCATAGTGTCTCACTAGAAGAATATCATAGCTAAAGCATTGCAAATAATTTAAAGCTGCATAATATATCACCGAATCTGGAATCCAAGTTTGAACATATTAAGTCAGTTTAGCTGATGAAAAGTCAAATCACATTTTATGAGATAGGTGAAAGATTTAAATAAATCAGGTAGAGGAAAATCAAGTACCTTTTTGAACCAAGAGGTCTGTCAGTAATTCCAAACTTATCAAACTCAGTGTATTCAATACAAGACACACCATACTCCCAGTTCCCATCAAGACTTTTCTTCTCCAGCAGCACATTAATTCCTTCTGTAGCACCTGAGATACGCTTACAAGATGCAAATCCCAGTTTCTGTTAAACATGCACAGTTAATAGAGTACAACCAATCTTATTCAACTTGTGATTTCAGACTGTTAGTTAAAGAAATATTAGAGAAAATAGCATTTGTCCTTTTTTCTTAAAGTCTCTGGGCATGACAAACTATTAAGTAGAGATAATGCCACATGCAAACAGCGCAATTAAAGGATAAACAGATTGACTCTGGTATATGTTTTGTTACTGGGTATATTACTTCTCAAAGTTGCAAGCATCTGTTATTAGTTGATTTACCCAAATCTTATACATAAGAAATTTTACAAGATAGATAGATATTAAGGAATTGCAACTAAGGATGATAAAGCATTCTTTACCCATTTATTATATCGTGTTCTTATTTTTTGTCAATATAGGGATAGACAAGAACATTATCAACCAAAACAAGCTACCCATACCTTTCCTTGACGTAAGCCTATCCCTGCTAAGGCCAGGAGGGTTAAATCTGTAGCTGCGACAACATTACTGCAAGGTCACCAGTATCAGTCACCTGTAAAAAATGAGTTTTGCTGCTAGAAAACTAGGAAAAACAAACACTCAAGATATCAATCATAACAACAGACCTGATTTGGCGCACAGTTGCACCTTTTCTGCCTTGATGATAAAACCATTTGAAGATGCCTTTGTCATGAGCAAGTTTCCATATGACACCATGACCACCAGGCTTGCTCAAGGGACTGAATGGTTTGGTGACCAGCCACTGTCCTTCTTCTGCACCAACAACTGGAACGAGAGGCTGCCAATTCACAAATTAGATATTTAGAGATTGTCAAAATAAGATCGACCCCCCTGAGAAGCAATGGTATAGATTTATATATAAAACCTGCTCAAAAAGTTGGAAAGTTGATTGACCTCTTCCAAACCAGGAAAGTCTTTCACACAGAGAAGTTATGTGTTTGTGGTTGTTCTTTGCAGAACTTGTCATTATTGCAACAGGTGTGATGCATTGTTTCCCATATAACTTGAAGTACACGAATTCTCTAGCCTTTAAATGTGAATCGGAAGAATTAGATATTTCAGCACCCGACATAAATGATGATTAATCTTGTCTTGTTTTTATCAAGAAATGAGCACAAAAAAGTATAATTACATGATTGGTGGAGATGTAATACTAATACCTGAATATCTCTTATAAGACCTTCCAACAAAGTCCTTCCACAATACGGTAGCATTGCAGCGGGCAGGCATTCACCTGTGTTAGGATCAACTAAACCAAGCCTGTCCGCAGAGCCTCCCAAAGGATAAATTTCACCTAGGTCTGGCAAACCCTAAAAGGACAAGATCTTATTATTCCCTGTAGCTATGAAGCGTCTCAATTTAGACACAAATTACGAACCAGAACCAGGTAAATTTATTTATACTAACCTCTATACCCCATAGAGCTGCTTGAGATGCATACTCCGTATTTTGAGATAGGTCAAGCCCATTAGGTGCATCAATTCCCAAAATTTGGCATTCTTTCATTTCATGCCTATGCTGGGACCAGTTTTTATTCTGACTCTCAAACAACTTTTGAACAAGAAGTTCCAGTACGGTTATCTGGTATCTGCAGTACATTAATTTAGCAAACAACTATTACTTATTCCTAAACTACATTCACCCCTGTTAAATCTAATTTATACCAGCAAAAAAAAGGGGACAAAAAGCAGTTATACAACCTCTTCCTAAAAGTTCATGTATTAGTTAAAAACCTTTACAGCATTTATTCCCACTCTCTCTCATAATTCCCACAAAATTGGAGGAACTAAAATTGCTAAGGGATTTATATTTATTACAAAAAATGGTAGAAATAGAAAATGAAGAACTGACCCAATAATCCCTCCAATGCAGTCATAGAAGCGATCAATTTCTGCCAAAGTCTCCAACAACTTGTTCAAGTCCCGAATTTCACCATCACCCAAAGTCATCCCCAAATCTACACCGGCATTACCGTTATAGGAATCGAAGTTCTCAATCCACTCCGCCAGAGCATAAAGCGCGCTCTTGATGGAGCTCACAGTGCCTGCGGAGTCCAACGATTCGGTTCCGCCCAAACACAGCACGTGCTCTTGCCCCGCAGCAACCAAGCACTTGAGCAAGAACAATTCATCAGAGTTCAACTGAAGCGAAGCCAAAACCCTACTGAACCGGCTGTTCCGGTGGCGGGGACCGAAAAAACGATTCACTCTGGAATCGGCGTCTATCACTCGGAGCTTGTCCTCGAGAGTGGCGCAGGCGGCGAGCTTGTCGCGGAGGGCGGCGAGCCTGGCGATTTCGCGGCGAAAGTTGAAGCCGGGCGGCGGTGGCGACAACTCCAACGCCTCGGTGGAGACACGTGCGACGCGGCAACATGAGGAGAGAGAAGGAGAATGGTGTTGAAGAGATAGAAAATTGGAGAAGGAGAGAGAGTGAGAGTGTGAATAAGAATGCGAAGGTTTGAAACGAAAAGAGAAAACAAAACGATTGGTGTGGGGAAGGAGAGAAGTGTTGGAGTGAAGCATGATTTGTTTCAACTTCGAAGTGAAAGTGAACGAAGGTTCCTATTATGAGTGATGGATAGAGAAATAAGAGAGAGAGAGAGAGAGAGGTATCAGAAGAAGATGCTATAAGCATATACCCTGGAGAAGGAGTAGAGGGAGTCGCAAGAAGAGACAATGAGTCATGCAAGAGGGTACTCTTTCCTCTCCATCCATTTCGGATTGGCTACTTGAATTTCACATGTTCTTTGCATAGCATGTTTCCGTCACTCTCTTCCACACTACACTGTCCACGTTTTAATTTATAAAACTTCTTTGTTTAATAAAATCTACAATAAATAAAGAGTGATAAAAAAGTGTTGTATAAATATATAATATTTATTTTCATCCACATTTTTTATAATTTACTTTTTTTAAAATGAAAATTTGCTCACAATAAATGATAGCTATGCAATTTATCAACAATTTTTGTATTACCATTACCATCAATAGTATTTTATTAAAATCTAAGATAATTATTAATGGTATGGAATTTGAGTGTCTATAAATGTAACTATATTAAAATTTGGTTGTTTTACTGCTTATAATAATAATTTTACTGAGTTTAAATTCTATATGATGCATGCCCACACATACTAGATTCCACCATTTGTGTAACATGAAGTATAAGTTGTGTGTCTTCACTGATCAAATGCATTCGTAATACATTTGAGCTTCCATGGTTAATGGAATTCTGTTTTAGTTATAATGAAGAGAGAAATACGTGGCGAGCTTGCTCACGTGATGAACCCAGAAAGCTGTCGAGGACTATACTGAACAACAATCGGATTTTTCTTCACTAAGCAACAAATAAACAGAAATCCCTGATAGAAGAGCCTCGTCAAATCAAATAACGACCTCAGGTTCCTGACTATGCTTAATTACATAAGAAAGGTTAGCGTTATTTACTCTCCTTTTGACACGTTCTTTAATATAGATGAAATTTACGTGAAACCCATGTAACAATAATAATGACAATAGTAATAATAATGCAGTGTTTGAAAAAGTATACTTCTAACTGTTTTCTAATTATATTAGTTGTCGGCTAGGCGCAACTTTGACGAGACTTGACAATACAAAAATAACAAACTATAAGTAGTAGCTTCCTGTATCACCAACAGTCCTTTATTGATAGTCATTCAGTATGAAAATATAATATTTCAAACATATATCCAACTATCTAGGAAGGACTAGTGGTTCAGAAACCACTCATACAAACCATATTTCGCATCGCTTAAAAGGTTCACTCAGTCTTAACTAGAGTTGTCTCATTCACAATGTGAGATCCGTGTTCCTCCTGGTTCTACTTTCTGGCTCGCTCATGACATCTCCCAGGTTTAAGCTGGCTTAACTCGAGGACAGAAAGAAACAAGATACTGATGTCCAATTCATTCCTTTTCGGACTTTTGTGCGCTTCAGGTGGTATCAATAATTGGCCACTTTCTCACAGGAAGTACCAAAAGATATTACCTCATCTGCACTCTCTTCGAATTTGATAGAGTGAAGATCAGCCAGTTCTGACCTTGGCGTAAGTTTACGCGAATCAATTAATCTTGTTGATACCTTTTGGTAAGTGGGTCAGATACATTTATTGTAAGCATAATAATATTGACAGAAAATCAAATTTTAACCCCTGTATACTAACAAAAAGCTTCCGGAACACCATCCATCAAATATACAAGTACACTAGCACAAAGCCAATTGTTTTAACATTTGGAAGACAATCCGCGGAACATCCACGATAATGACCTCAACCAATGTTAGGGAGTTATTCATTTAAGCTGAACAAACAAAGTTTGAGAATTCTCGGTGCCAATCGAGGGCCTTCTAAAGTAGCAGTTCACGAGTGAATGAATTTCAATTTTCATACACCATTGCCATGCAATGAGCATCGGCTTATATGTTATGAGCTCCACGGGGTAATTTCTACTACAAAGACTGATCCTACAAATCCCCAACGCTGAAACGACAAACTTTCTTGATTTTCAGTCTGGATTTCAAATGACAAGGAATAGAAAAGTACCACCCATCCAGTGACAGAGCAAAAATATTTGAAGCTTGAGAATTACATAAAGAGAAAAAGAATCTCAATTGTGAACCAAGTCTCTAAGAAGGTGCTGAGAAGCTGAACCTAAATCCAGTTTTTCCACGATCATGTTCAGCTTGCCTGAGTACGTAGTAGAAGTTACCCTGAAACAATAAGAAATGTGTCAATGAAGAAATCATAGGAAGCCTTCATTAATACCAATCAAATATCAAATTAGGAATAACAAATGCAAAGAAGAAGAAACAGAAGCTAACCTCTAGGCGGAAAAGTCTAGTAGGAACAACAAATCCACATCCCACTGATGTTCGAAAGGATTCTAAGAACTTCCGAGGTGAAAAATGCTTAAACTCATACTGAGTTAATTTAGCAGTATTCCCAGCACCAGCAAAAACATGGCCATGGATTCCATGTTTTCTCAACCACCTAACAGGAAGATCAAAAGAGAAGTCGGCAAAAGCAGTAACAGCAAGATCTCCACCAACGAAGTCCCATCTAGAGGAATCATCATTGTCAATAATTTCATCTCTGCTTCGCCTTCGAGGTTCAGTAGGACCTAATCCTCTAGTTTTAAATCCCCACAATGTTATAGGTCCCCCCATGGTGCAAACTGGAGAGAAATCACCACCCAAATAAAACCTTTCAGGAAGAGGAGATGGCTTGTTCATGAAACCATGCCCCCATGGAAAAACAGCACCAGCAGAAATCCCAAGGTTAAGAGCTGTATTATAAAACCCAAAGGGAACAGCACAGCGAACATCAAACTCCTGCATTAAAAGATTCAAACAAATAAGTCAAACTCCTGCATCAAACCCCAGCACCATGCCATGCAGACAGGAAAGCCCCATTTCCAATTTAAAAACACGTAAGGTTCATCCCCCAATATTTAGTATTCACTATAATCAAAAGCATTTTCCAAGCAAGTTGCCACAAAATTGGATTATCAAGTTGATAAAATATGATTTCTGAACTACACAAGATATATAACACCGAGCCACCAATTAAAGCATAAGGCCATAGGCATAAGCAAACAATAATGCACAAGTGCCAAGATTTTTCAAGCAGTGGGAATGATCAAATAGATTTTTCAACATGAGCATCCAATTCAGGCAAAGCAGAGTCATTCTTCCATTGTATGAAAAGGCCCTACCCAGGTGAAACAAGTGCCCCATACTCTTTCTAGTTTCTACAACCAACAGAATTAAAATGGAATGATGACATCATGAATAGGAAAAGAATATTATTCCAAATACCAGGTTCTTAATTTTTCATCTGTGCAAGGAGATGGACTCTACCCATACCCAAAAAATCTGACGTTTTAACCCTGATTTACAGATCCTTAATTTAATTTTAATCAATTCATTGAAAAATTTATTGTCTGCGTCAGTTTGGAAATTCTAGCACTCATAAAACCATTTCAATAATTGCTACACTGCTGTCACTAAACAGAAAGATTATGATGTTTTATTCATACCAGTTACATTTCAGCAGATTAATTAAAGAATAAATCAAACCTGACGCAAAAACCGCAAGCTCCGATGATCTGGCGTAAGACCACCAACGTGAGTGGTAGAAAGAAAAGCATATCCTTTTGTTGGCCTAATTGGTGAGTTTCTCCTGTCAATTTTGAACGTATACTTCAAAGAGGATAGCAAACCATGCCCAAGCTGCCTCCTTATAGACCTGGATGACAATTGTGATGGATCAGTCAAGGTACGCCATCCAAGAGTGTATACTAAGTCATGGTGCTTTGTTGAGATTAAGCCAAGAGACATGCCCAACAATTGCTCTTTGTATGAAGAAAACTCTTGCCAATCTTGGGAAAGCATGGATAGTCGTGCTACAAGAGGTGTCAACAATCCTTTAAGGTGAGGGGCATACACCCCTACACTCACCTCCGTTGCTTGGTTGGCACCATAGGCCAAAGAGGCATCCCACAGATCACCATAACCTAACAAGTTTTTGTACTTAAGAGCACCTTCAGCAGTCCAAGCACTAGTCTGAAAAAACATTACAAAATTTCAAACATGGAAAAAGACATTATTAGCGGATTAAGACCAATAAAACTTCTATCAGCTCAATATACAGCTTCCAATGAAACAAGTTCTGAAACAAAAATGTTCTACTCCTTCACATTACTGAAAATTCAGAGTCATGCACATAACTACAGTGATCATTGCTCTAACTTCTAATGACTCACTCAAAGAGAAACCTTCCGTTTCCTTTAACGATTACAGCTTTTCTGTTTGCACAACAATACAAGTATCTGAAAAGAAACGCTACAACCTCGGACCTAAGAGGAAAAACAATCTCGCATAAACAATTAGAAACTACAAGTTCCAATATTTCACACGTGAATATTTCAACCTTAAAATGCCTGCAACAGTACAAATTCTTTACAATGTCCTGAATTACACTAACATCCCTCACTTTAAATAAATTCAATCTAGAGCAATCTCAACAAGAATAGATAATGAGGTTATACCGAGGGTTTCGTATAAACACTGAATTCACCGGAGATTTTTTTAGCGGTCTCAACGACGTTGACGATGACATTGGCGGTGTGCGGCAACTCCGGCGGCCCTGCCTTGAGCGTGAGCTTGCTGGAATCGAAAATCTCAAGGCTCTGAAGCCTAGCAAGGGCGATTTCGGAGGCGCTAATGAGCTCTTGCATGGTGGTGGCATTCTCGACGACCTTGAGCTCTGCTTGGATCACCCAATCCTTGGTCTTCGTGTTGCCGTGAATCAGGACGTCGTGGACTCGAATAGGAACTAGCTCCGACGACAATCGCCGGAACACGGTTTCCACCTTGGACCGCTGCTCGAGCAACCGCGACAATGGGGATTGGGGGTTTTGCTGATTCGGCTCCGGCGAAACGTCATCGTCTTCTTCTTCTTCTTCCTCTTCGTCGATGTCGTTGTCGTCTTCGGTGTCGTTTTGGCTTTGATTGGCGTTGGCATTGTTAGGGTTTGGAGAGAAGGAAAGTTGTTCGCTTCCTTCCTCTGAGTTTTCCATTGATCGGATTCGGAGGCACTTTGCTTTTGGGTTGTAGAGGCAAGAAGAGTGAGTGTGAGTAAAAGCATCCCACAAGTTTTTTTTTTTTCTTCCTATTTTTCTGAAATTAAAAATAATGATAGGAATGTGTTTTTCCCATGTTTAATCATTTAAAAAGTTTATTATTAAAAAATTTATGAAATATTTGTATTTCTTTTAGTTTAAAATGTATAATCAACAAAATATAAAAAAAATATGTATAATTGATAAATATAAATATTTAACTTTACCAAAAATATGATTATAGGCTTAAGATTGCCATAGTGTTTAAAATAATTGCACAAATTGAGCAACAAAAATTATATCAACAAAATTATGTTTAATTTTGTCGATATTTATAAAAGTTTACAGATTTCGAATAAAATATTACCAAATCTTTTTTTTACTTTATCTGTATCATTCAACTTCATGCTAAACATTACTTTAGCTAAGTTTTTACGGTTGGAGTGTAAAGAATAAAGAGACTAATTAGTTTTACATTTTTTTAATTATAAAAATTTTATATTGTTTTTATTTTTTTAAATGAAATTATGCAAAATAATAAATATATTTAAGACTCATTTGAGATGGTTATAAGTTTTAGTTTTTTAAATATTTTAAATGTAATTTTTAAAATAAAATATATTAAAGTAAAGTGAAATTAAATTAATTTTTAACTCTCAAAATACTTACATGTTTGTGTGTTACTTTCATTGCTACTTATCACTCCTGCTGACATTGATTTTTTCATTATTAATTATAATTATTATCCCATAATTATTAACCTAATTATTATTAATAATTATTATCATGTTATTATTATTATAACTAAATTTTATTTTTTGGATTATTTTAATTATTTATTATTATTATTATTATTATTTTAATGCTATTATTATTAATTTTTATGATCATTGTTATAGTTATTATTATTATGACTATTTACTTTTACTATTATTTTATTATTATTATTATTATTATTTATTTTATTATTTTTTGTCGTTATTATTATCACCATATGACCGTTATTATTATCTATCATTAATTTTCATATTATCCCTAATTACCATGATCATTTACTACAATCCAGTCACTTTAGCCTCCAAATCCATGATAAGTGATTTATGTGTTTTCATATTACTTTTTTTTCTCTTCAATATTTTCATATTACTTAGCTCTTTTAAAAAAAAGCAGTAGGTAAAAATTATGGAGAAAGGCTAATCCATTTGGTGCCGAAGCTATTGGGCCAAGCCATTTTGGAGCCAAAATTGGGCTAGCCCATCACCTACGCCCAAACAAGGATAAAATTCAATTAAATATGGAAAACGAGCGTCTCCTAGCCGCCCAGACTCAAATTCAAATAAGGTCCACCGTGTAACCACCGCTACCGCCGCCGTAGCTTCAATTCCGAAATGGCGAACGTCGATGAACTCTTATCTTCCTTAATCTCAGACATCAATTCCTACACCGGCAAAGACCCTCTTCTACCTTGGCTTCGGTACCCCTCCATTCCCTCTTTCTCTGTTCAGTTAAGGTTTCTTTATACTCACTCATTTCCAACGATGCAGAGCGATCCGAAAGATGAAGGATACTCTTCCACCCGTAACCCTAAACGAAAAATTACCCGAGTTATTGCAGAAATGCGCCCACACCTTCGAGCTCGATCGGCGTTACAGAAACGATATGCGCTATCTTCGGGTTTGGCTCCACCTGGTAACCCAAACACCTTTTCCCCCATTTTTTTAGTGATTTGAAGAAATGGGCTTGGGAAATGAAGGCTAAAGTTTTTTCTTTTGGTGTAATTATTTTTGGATTTAGGAGCTTTTTGATTAAGTTGAAACAAAGGGATGATGAAATGGTTAGTTATTTTTTCCCCTCTGATTGGTAGATGGACTTCGTGGATGATCCAGAATCTCTTTTGAAAATCATGGAGGTTAATCATATTGGGACAAAACGTTGTCAATTCTACCAAGCATATGCTCTTTACTACGAGAAGAGCAAGAAGTATGAGGAAGCAGAGAAAATGTACCATTTGGGAGTGAAAAAGTAAGTTATTGCTGTAATCACCATCTTGTTTTGAATGTTGTGTTGATTACATGAATAAGGATATAACTTAGCAATGAACTTCACGCAAACAGAAGTAAACATGGTTCTTTGAAAGTTGCAGTGTCATGACAAACAAATGAAATTGCTGTTAGATTATGCTTTGTATGCATAATTTTTAATGAATTTTTGTTTCTCATAATTTCAATTTAGCAGATTTGCAAGCAAATGACTATTGAGTACTTTAATTGATACTGGATGCCTATTTAGACCAGATTTTTCAAAAGTCTTCTTTACCTAGCCTTTTTCTGTTGAACAGCCTCGCAGAGCCTCTAGATGAATTGCAGAAATCATTTGAACAATTTCTTCAACGCAAGGAGCGAAGGAATAACAAGAAAATCCAGGTAATGACTAGCTTTTTCTTTAGGTGCTCATCTATGTTGTTTTAGACATCTCTTTGTGGGTTATTAGTGATATTCAGTAGGCTCATTTTGAAGAATATCCTACAGCATCAGGAAGCAAGAGGTGCGAGGAGGCCTCTGTCCACAAAGAGCATCCCTTCTCTTGACAAGAAGGCCGAGGGAAGCAATGGAGCATGCAGTGTTGAGGGTATGCACAAGGGACCCCAAATTGCGAGTTCTGCAGCTAAAGGCGTAGCTGATGATAAATGCATAAAAACTAAAAAGGATGAGAGCAACAGATTTCGTGGTGATGATACAGTTGTAGTCAAGTTTGTTGACACTGCCATGGTTGGAAAGTCTGAAGCAGAAGATGCATGCCATCATGGATTGGTGGACCCTACAATAAATATGAAGGAGGCCATGAATGCCATTAACAGCATGTTCCGGGAGCCATTAGAGACTGTTCCATTAGCCAGGAAATCACATAAAAACCATTCAAAAGAAGATCGTAGTACAAATAATGATTTTGAAGTTTTTGTTGATGAAAACTTGGATAGTGGAATCAAACCATCCAGTTCCTTATCACTTCAGCACAGGGCTGAAGCTAGCCAACCTCCCCAAGAACCACTCCAGATATATATTGATGATGAAGTACATTCTGAGAGCAGTGATGTGAATGTGAATTTGTCTGAAGGTTGTACTTCAGCTTCTCAACCAAATGGCTTTGTTTTTCCCCATCCCAAGGATATTCCTTCTGAAAAGTCTAGTGATATGGATGTTGAAAGCTCTCGAAATTCAAAGTTCAGAGAAGATACAATCGTTTGCAGATTTGTTGGTTCTACAATTTTGGATGAACCAGAGGTGGAAAATGTTTGCCACCATGGTTTAGTAGACCCCACTATCAACCTGAAGGAAGCTATGGATGACATAAATAACATGTTTGGAAAGCCAATAGATTTTGTTAGAAGAAGAAGAACAACCAAGCAGGAGAAAGCACCCGAAAGCAATAGTAGAAAGGACATTGGTGGGTTTTCAATATTTGCTGACGATGATGATCACATGGAACAAGAAGGTCCACCACCACCGCCACCCCAAAAATTGGCAGGAAAGTCAAAGGAATCTGATTTGTTTGAGCCAACTCTCCTCACAAAGGAAGCCATGGACGATATAAACAAGATGTTTAATATGCCCCTGAATTTTTAGGAATAAGGTGATTGCCGAGTGCTGATTCTAATTTGTAAGCAGAATTTGATTGTGTGTACTCAAATGAAAGGTTTCAGTTGTCCTTTTTATAGCAAATTTTCTGACTTATACGCTCTTTCTATGCTTAAGGAAATCTTAAAACCCGCATTGAAAAAGAGAGCGATTTAAGTGAACTGAACCACAGTAACATTTCAATTTAGTTTAATACAGAAAAATACCAAAAGGTACACCAAAAAAATATCAAAACGTAAACACTTTCAGAATGAATACTTATCATATATAGACCCAAATCATAGGCAACAACAAAATAATGATCAAGTGAATCTCAATGCGTTTGTTTGAGACATTAGTTATGAGTCTGTGAGCAATCAGAGGGACGGAAAGCCAAGGGACCAGCAGCATATACAACAGCCTCGTAGTTGCTTCCGTGCAACTTCTTGTTCTCATAACGAAGTGGAGCTCCATTCAGACCATAATTGACATTAGAGAGAAGGTTGCAACTTTCAAGAGGAGACCAAACAGGCTTCACATAGCAAGAATGGAGAGGATGATCAAGTATATTATGCTGCATCTTGAATCCTTCCAGTGGTGCATAAAGGTATCCACTTTTGTCTGTCTCAAAGACCTTATAGTAGCTAACATGACCATTGTAGCTTTTGCATGTGACACTTACTTTTGCTGAAGAAATGGGCTTGGCTCCAATCAAAGACCAGGTTCCAAAGTGCTCACAGCTCTGGCAATAAACAGTAGCTTCCACCACCACCGCTATTTTCTTCTCTGTTGTTTTTGGAACATCTACACTAGCTTCTGTATAAGGGAAAGCCACCATCAGAAGCAGGAAAGAAAGGATACTGAAGTGCCTACCAGCCATTTTCTTCAGGGGTGAAGGGACTAGGAAGAGTTCAAAGACAAGGCTTCCCAATTGAAGAGACATTTGATAGATTGATATATATATATATATATATATAGCTCATGGATCATTGGTAGTGTGTGGACTTGGATTTAATTGATCAAATGTAGATCAACGTGCCTTCCTCTATGCTGCCAATAAATTTCATAGTTTATATCCATCCGTGAAGGCCACCTTTTGCCATGTTCATATTTTCATGTTTACATGTTATATTTAGGTGCATATGAGTATAACATTGTGATAATAGAGTACTAGTTAATAGTCTACTAGTTAACTAGCACGGATTATACAAACAAAATTAACACAAGGTAAAGTACGCAGATGACTTTTGTAAATTTTAGTTTGTTATGTACATACCATCATTCTAGCAAATTGATGGAATCAGATGTATTGTTTTACTTATTAAATTATGTCTTAACAAACCAAACATAACTCTAGTTTAATAATTCCATTATTTTAACATCAAATAATTAATATGATACTATACATGTGTATTTTATTTTTCATCTTTTTTAGATAGATTTACACGTTTTAAAAATACTCTTCTAAATTAAAGAGGACAACGAAAGATGTCCGATTTTTATTATGTGAGGTCCAGCACATTTACATTTCGGTGCCGTCCTTTTTGACCCTCTCCCTAAATAAATAATATTTTATTTGTTAACAGTAAACTCATTTGGCTATAAATAGCCGTGAATGAAATTGATATGTGCAACACAAGCATCAACCGAACAAGGTTTCATCAAGCATTGAGAGTGTTTGTGAGAGAAAAAAAAAATAGAGTGTTGAGTAAATCCTAAGAGTGTGAGAAAAATACACTAGAGTGTATCATCTCTATTTCTTCTTGGTATTACAAAATTTGTAATATTTGAATAGGAAGTGGGTCTCACTGGGTACACTATATTTTACATCTCTTGTGTGATAGAGTGTTGAAAGGATATTGTAAATATCCCGAGATATAGTGGAATATTTTTCGGAGTTTGTCCCGTAGTTTTTCTTTCACATTGGAGGTTTTCCACGTTAAATATTGGTGTTCTTTATCTGCTTATTTTATTTAGTTAAAATAATTCTTAGTATGCTCTGTGGTTGCAGTTTAGTCTGATCTTCCACATCAGAAAAGAATTATTTCTGTTATCCTTCCGTGGCTGATTGTTGGATTGCTGGATAAGTGTGTTATTTGTATTAGTGTTGTAACTGGAAAGGCTCTGGCTAAGGAAAGACTTGGTATTTAAGTGATCTGTTGTGATCCACCTCTCTTTCCTGGGAAGTATTCCAGTGCACACTTTACAAGTTACACTGCTGCGCTGCTAAATCTATTTATTAGATTTGAATTATTGCTCGCCAGTTTACGTCAGAATTTTAATTTACACGTCAAAGTTATTCCGCATTTGAGCCCAACAAGTGGTATCAGAGCTTAAGTTGGGCTCTGTATCACCGAGTGTAAATTAAATGGAGGAGAACGTAGGTACCATGGTGAAGCTGACAGCAACAAACTACTCCATTTGGAAGCCAAAAATGGAGGACATACTTTTCTACAAGGACTTGTATGATCCTGTGGAAAAGGGAGATCAAAAGCCAGAAGACGTGAAGGATGAGGATTGGAAAAAGACACACCGGAAGGCCGTCAGTTTAATTAGGCAGTGAGTGGATATCAGCATATTCCACCATGTTGCCACAGAGACGAATGCCCAGACTCTGTGGAACAAAATTGAACAAATGTATCAGAGGAAGACTGCACAGAATAAAGCTTTCGTTATTCGGAAGCTGGTGAATTTAAAATATCAGGATGGAAGATCAATTGCAGAACACTTGAATGATTTCCAACACATGGTAAACCAGCTAGTTACCATGGAAATAAAACTTGATGAAGAATTGCAGGCGCTGTTACTTTTGAGTTCTTTACCAGATAGCTGGGAGACTCTAGTGGTGTCATTAAGCAACTCTGCTCCTGAAGGAAAATTGACTTTGTCTCAAGTCAAAGACAACATGTTTAATGAAGAAACAAGGAGAAAAGACTCTAGGACAAGCAGTTCCCATGCCCTTGTCACAGAGAACAGGGGGAGAAGTAAGAGCAGAGGACGAAGTAACAAATCCAGAGATAAGTCACAGTCTCAGCCCAGAAGAAAATTTAAGTGTTACCACTGCGGTGAAGAAGGGCACATCAAAAGAAACTGTAAAGCCTGGAAGAACAGAGAGAAGAAAGATCGACGAAACTCTAGATCGGATGACGATGAAAATACTGCATCCCCTGTGACAACTGGAGATGTGGTAGTACTCTCTGTTGAAGAAGAAGAAGAGTGTCAAGTTATAGACTCATGTGATGAATGGGTCATTGACTCAGCAGCATCTTATCATGCAACTTCTCACAAGGACTTCTTTACTGTGTACAAAGCAAGAGACTTTGGTAAAGTAAAGATGGGCAATAGCAGTATCGCAGATATTGTGGGAATTGGTGATGTGTGCATTCAAACCAATACAGGATGCACAATAACACTAAAAGATGTGCGTCATGTGCCAGATCTGCGTCTGAATTTGATCTCTGTGCGTGCTTTGGATCTAGCTGATTACGACAGCCATTTTGGTAACGGCAAGTGGAGGCTTACCAAAGGATCGTTGTTGGTTGCTAGAGGCACAGTAAATTCAACGTTGTATAAAACTCAAGTGAAGCTGATCAAGGGCGGATTGAATGCAGTCGAGGATGATGCTTCGCTAAATTTGTGGCACAAAAGATTGGCTCATATAAGTGAAAAAGGATTGCAGATTTTGGCAAGAAAGTCTCTTATCCCGTTTGCCAAAAATACAAAGCTAAATCCTTGTGATCACTATTTGTTTGGCAAGCATCATAGAGTGTCTTTCAGCAAAACGTCGAAGCTGAAAGAGAATATTTTGGAGATGGTTCATTCTGATGTATGTGGACCCATGGAAGTGGAGAGTCTTGGTGGTAGCAGATATTACGTGACGTTTATTGATGATGCTTCACGAAAATTGTGGGTGTACTTCTTAAGAACGAAGGACCAGGTTTTTCAATGCTTTAAAAGGTTTCATGCAATGGTGGAGAGACAGGCTGGTAAACCTTTGAAGTGTCTTCGCACGGATAATGGGGGTGAATATACTTCCCGTGAATTCAAGAATTATTGTGCTGAGCATGGCATCAGGCATGAGAAGACGATACCTGGAACCCCACAACATAATGGTGTGGCCGAACGAATCAATAGAACCATTATGGAGAAAGTAAGATGCATGTTAAGAATGGCAAAATTGCCTAAGCCATTCTAGGGAGAAGCTGTTCTAACGGCAAGCTACCTGATTAATCGATCTCCATCTATTCCTTTGGGCTTTGATATCCCTGAGAGAGTATGGTCCGGACATGATGTTAAATACTCTCATTTGAAAGTGTTTGGATGCAAAGCTTTTGCTCATGTGAGTAAGGAACAGAGACAAAAACTTGATGATAGAGCCATTCCTTGCATATTTCTGGGCTACGGAGATGAGGAATTTGGCTACAGGTTATGGGATCCAGAAAATAGGAAAGTTATTAGAAGCAGAGATGTAGTGTTCCATGAGCAAGAAACTATGTCGGATTCTGCTTCACCAAAAATCAGAGAACCAGGTGGTAAGGTTGATCTTACACCAGTTGTTCCTCCTAAAAATGTCACAGTAAAGGGAGAGTGTGATGGAGAACTTAGGGTTGATAATGAGCCAGCAATAGAAGATGGTGATGATGAAGGTATTGAGCAAGAAAACTCAGAAGCTCCACCTCAACCTCGGAAATCAAGTAGACCACAGCAGCCATCTACAAAGTACCCTAGTTCGACGTATATTACCATCACTGAAGAGGGGGAGCCAGAAAACTTTGAAGAAGTTCAGACTCACAAGGATAAATCCCAGTGGATGAAAGCCATGCAAGAAGAAATGGATTCCCTGGTGAAAAATGATACTTATGAGTTGGTCAAGCTCCCTAAAGACAGAAAAGCCTTGAAAAATAAATGGGTGTTCAAGCTTAAGAAAGATGGTGACAAGCTGTTGAAGTACAAGGCTCGCTTAGTCGTAAAAGGTTTTGGACAAAAGCGAGGAATAGATTTTGATGAAATCTTCTCTCCAGTTGTGAAGATGAGCTCTATTCGAGTTATACTCGGATTGGTGGTTAGCTTGGATCTAGAGCTTGAACAGCTAGATGTGAAGACTGCGTTTCTTCATGGAGATCTTGATGAGGAAATCTAGATGGAGCAACCAGAAGGTTTTGAGGAGACTAGAAAGGAGCACATGGTTTGCAGATTGAAGAAGAGCTTGTATGGTTTGAAACAGGCTCCAAGACAGTGGTATAAGAAATTTGACTCGTTCATGGCGAGTCATGGATATGCCAAGACTGATGCAGATCATTGTGTATTTGTCAAGACATTTCCAGGTGATAAATTCATTATTCTTCTATTGTATGTAGATGATATGTTGATAGTGGGACAGGATGCAAAGCTGATTAGTGATTTGAAGAAAGAATTGTCAAAGTTTTTTGATATGAAAGATCTGGGCCCTGCAAAACAGATTTTGGGCATGCAGATCATGCGAGACCGAAAATCCAGGAGGTTGTGGTTATCGCAGCAACGGTATGTGAATCGGATTCTGGACAGATTCAACATGAAGACGGCTAAACCAGTTAGTACACCGTTGGCCAATCACTTCAAACTCAGCAAAAGAAGTTGTCCTACAAGTCAAGAAGAAAAAGAAGCTATGGCGGGTATTCCATACTCCTCAGCAGTCGGGAGTTTGATGTATGCCATGGTTTGTACGAGGCCGGATATAGCTCATGCGGTCGGAGTTGTTAGCAGGTATCTTTCCAATCCTGGAAAAGAGCATTGGGAAGCAGTGAAGTGGATCTTGAGATATCTGAAAGGTAGTTCTAATATGTGCTTGAGCTTTGGAATACCTAACCCAGTTCTTGAAGGATACACAGATGCAGATATGGCAGGTGACCCAGATAGTAGAAAATCTACTTCAGGACTTGTGTTTACCTTTGCAGGGGGAGCTATATCTTGGCAATCCAAATTGCAGAAATGTGTGGCCTTGTCAACTACTGAAGCTGAGTATGTTGCCATGACTGAAGCAGGAAAGGAAATGCTTTGGTTGAAGAGGTTTCTTCAACAACTAGGAATTGAGCAAGAAAGGTACGTTATCCATTGCGATAGCCAAAGCGCACTGGATTTAAGTAAGAATGTGATGTATCACTCTCGCACGAAGCACATTGATGTCAGATATCATTGGCTGCGTCAGGCAGTGGAAGAACAAGAGTTCAAGCTAGATAAGATTCACACGGATAAAAATCCTGCTGATATGATGACGAAAGTTGTTGCACGAGAAAAACATAAACAGTGTGCCAAGCTGATTAGCATGGATCGCATGTGAAGATTCCAAGAGTGCACCTTTGTGCTGGAGGGGGAGAATTGTGAGGTCCAGCACATTTACATTTCGGTGCCGTCCTTTTTGACCCTCTCCCTAAACAAATAATATTTTATTTGTTAACAGTAAACTCATTTGGCTATAAATAGCCGTGAATGAAATTGATATGTGCAACACAAGCATCAACCGAACAAGGTTTCATCAAGCATTGAGAGTGTTTGTGAGAGAAAAAAAAATAGAGTGTTGAGTAAATCCTAAGAGTGTGAGAAAAATACACTAGAGTGGGTATCATCTCTATTTCTTCTTGGTATTACAAAATTTGTAATATTTGAATAGGAAGTGGGTCTCACTGGGTACACTATATTTTACATCTCTTGTGTGATAGAGTGTTGAAAGGATATTGTAAATATCCCGAGATATAGTGGAATATTTTTCAGAGTTTGTCCCGTGGTTTTTCTTCCACATTGGAGGTTTTCCACGTTAAATATTGGTGTTCTTTATCTGCTTATTTTATTCAGTTAAAATAATTCTTAGTATGCTCTGTGGTTGCAGTTTAGTCTGATCTTCCACATCAGAAAAGAATTATTTCTGTTATCCTTCCGTGGCTGATTGTTGGATTGCTGGATAAGTGTGTTATTTGTATTAGTGTTGTAACTGGAAAGGCTCTGGCTAAGGAAAGACTTGGTATTTAAGTGATCTGTTGTGATCCACCTCTCTTTCCTGAGAAGTATTCCAGTGCACACTTTACAAGTTACACCGTTGCGCTGCTAAATCTATTTATTAGATCTGAATTATTACTCACTAGTTTACGTCAGAATTTTAATTTACACGTCCAAGTTATTCCGCATTTGAGCCCAACATATTATGCAATAATCATTTTTCCTAATTTAACCACTTAACGTAAATGTTTAACAAAATGAAAACAATCAAGTCAATTTATAAGTGATTTGTAATTGAATTACTTATTTATTTTAACATATTATTACATTATTTATTCAATTTAACAATTTAATTAAAAGTAAAAAGGATATGTTATCGCTCCAAACTTTGATTCTTATACAAATTAAAATTTAAGCTCCTTCTTTTTAGTTCATAAATTACGAATATTCTATCGATTGGTCTTCTCGAAAAGTGTCATTAACTCATAACCTGGCACGATGTTAACCTTTCGCTAGTATAGTAAATGCATCGTTCGTTGAATTACTCATCAAAATCTTTATTTTATATGTATTTAAATTAAAATATTAAATAAAATCTATAAATAACTAAAACATTAAATCAATATGTTCAAGTATTTTTTATTTAACATTAACTTTAATAATAGGATTTTTTAGATATGAATATTTTTTATTTATCAATAAATGTAAGTTATATGAAAAATCAGATGTAAGAATTTTTAAATTTATATTAATTTAAGAAAGTGCTACCTCATATATATTAATATATATGTAATTAATAGTAAAATAAGATAATAACAAAAAATTAAAATAAATTTTACTGTTAAATCATCGCATTTTTTTTATCAGTACCATTATATATTTATATATGACCATTTCCAAACTTTAGTTATTTATTAAGGATAACAAACAAGTATTCTAATGAACAATTTAACAAACAGTACGAATGTCATACAAAAGTAAAATTAAAATTGTATATCGGAGGAAATTATCAATCAGTGAGATAATCGGATGACTAAATAAGATTTTAAAAGCCACGATGCCAATTTATAAAATGCCCAAAGTTTATTATATACTCTTTTCTCTTATTACCATCAAATTTTATATCGTAAAATAAAGTATATCATACTTTTTGACCAGGCCTTCTTTGGGGTCGTTGAATTTTATTTTATTTTTCTAGAATGATGGGCAGAACGCAAGAGGCTGTGTCAAGAATGTCAAACTCAATTGCCAACTGTCGTTTATCAAAAGCAATTGCCGTTTGCAACAAGTGCTTCAAGTCAAAATGCATTTGTCTTGCATGCAGAAGCAACTGCCCATAGAAATTTTCCGCCGTCCATTATTATATTTGCAATGCCACAGCCTGCCAGATTATAGATGCTATTTGATGACAAACCTTTTTCATACTTCATATTTCAAAATTAACAGGCCCCTCCATAAGACTTTGACTTATCCATTAATATTATTAAACATCAATTTTCCCACCCTTCAACATTAACCCTCTTATTTTAACTTTCTAACAAGTGAAAATTAAAGACCCTCACACTTTTGCTTAGATCAAATTATAGCATTGTGAAAAATATAGTAAATTCGGAAGTGGGAAGAGAAATGGGTAAGAAATATAATTTAAAAAAGTTTTTAATTCACCAAATAAACTGAGCAAATGAAATTAACTTGTATATGAATGAACCTTTTTTCTTGATGCAATTTAATAAACCATAATTGAACCATGCACCCAAAAAAAGAAAGAAAAAATCACATTTTTCTTTATCTCCCTTATGTACATGTGATTTGGCACTCTCCTACAATAGACACAAGATGTATCAATCTACAGGTGAATACTTTTTTATGTCATCACCGATAGAAAAAGGATGAGAATGGTAACAACTCCATACTTACAATCTGATTTACCGGTTTCAGCTTGCATCTACCGAAGAAATCTCAAGCTCTGCCCACCATAGTGGAGAAAGTTTAGGAACAGCGGCATCAGGTGTTATTGTTGTTATCTCTCTTAATCTCACACAAACTTCTTTCATTGTTGGTCTCTGGTTTTGATCATGATGGACACAAGATTTAATCAAAGCAGCAACTTGGTTTAGTTGTTCTTCTTGGAAGGATGCTAGAGTTGGATCCACCATTTGTATGAGGGGATGGTCCCCTTGTAAATAGTGTGCAGCCCAGTCATCAAGTGAACCATCATTATCCACTGAATAAGGGAGCCTGCCTGTTACCATTTCAAATAATATAACACCAAAGCTGTAAATGTTACTTGCTAATGTCATGTCAGTGTGGTTTCTAGCAGTAACTTTTTTCTCAGCTGAAGCTATATCATTTAGGAAACCCAAATCTGAGATTTTGGCGGCATAATCATCAGTGAGTTGAATTGCTGAAGAATTCAGGTTACTATGGGCCACAGGAGGGTCCAACTGGTGCATATGTTGTAGGCAATAAGCCGTGCCCATGGCAACTCTAAGTCTTGTTCCCCAATCCAAGTGCTCAGCTTCTTTTACTGAAATTCACAAGACCGAATACATCAGCAAGTTTCCAACTTAAACATCAAAATAATGCCAAAAGAATCTGTTAAAAGCAACTATTCTTGTTCCTGAAAGATAAAAGGAAACATGGGGAGTAAAGACTAGAAAGGGAGAAAGCATATAAATTCCAATATATTGTAAGCTCAATTTTTCTCACATGAATATAATACAAAACCTAATTGCAGAGTTATTAATCTAGCAAGCTATCTTTGGCTACACTACCAACAGTGTACCCCTCACTGCTGGAAAGTAGGAGGTTGAGATGCTATGTGTGTTATAAAAATGGTTAGTTGATATCTGCAATTTATTTGGGCTTCTCCTACATAGCCTTAAGTTCTAAACTATGCTGACATGCTGCAGCAAAACCTACCTAAATAAGTTGAATGGTTGATAGACAAGAGCATCTTTATTATATAATATATACAAGAAGTTAGAGAAAATGCCTTACTGGGTGGTCAAACCAATCTGTCGTTGTCTATTTATGTCTACCTCATGATATCAATCTAATGTGTTAAAATGTTTGACAATATTCAATGATCAGAAATGATGTTATAGCAAAACTCATACTGATAACAAATTAGTCCTAATCTAAATAACTACACGTTTAATTAGAATAGTAGCACAAGCTTCATTTACTGAATGTATCAACAGGTGGAAAACTTGACCAGAAACTGGAAGTAAGTAAAACTAACAAATTAGAAGTTGTTGATCATAAATAGGGATACTACTTTCTATGTAAGAATAACACCAAAATAGGTGCTGACCGTGTAAATGCTCAAAGAGTGTTCCGTTTGGCGCGTATTCAAAAACCACCATTCTGGTGAAAGGCTCATCTTCTTCACAATATCCAAGAAGATTTACGAAATTCTTGTGGTTCACTTTTGATAATGTGTCAATCTGAAACCATAATTGCTTAAAATGTCAGCCACAATGCATTGCTAAGTTGAGAATCTACAAATAATTTTGTTTATTGTTTTGGCGATGATACCTTCTTCCTAAATTGGGCTTCTGAAGTCTTTGACCAATCTCTGGATGAAGTCACTGCAACAGAGGCCACAGCTATTTCAACACCACTAGATAAAGTCCCTTTGTACACTGTTCCAATGGATGAAGTACCAATTACATTACTAAAATCTTCACATGCTGCTTCAAGCTCCGATCTCTTTAGTTTTGGCACGCCTGAAAATGTAAAACCCTGTCATGCTTGTACAAAGGCAGAAATCGTCTATGTGATACATAAATAAAATAGCTCAGTCTAGGGAGTGCAATCATTCAAGCTAGATCCATTGGATAAGCAAGGACTCAGTGAAAATAAGTTAAGTTTATCTTCTCTCTTTCTCAATTCAAGAATCCTGAAGCAGTGTTCATGTGTACGCTAACTACTGTTTTCAGCCATTGCTTCACTAATTTTAAAGAACAGAACTGCTTAGAGTTACCTGTTACGAATGCCTTCTGAAGCTGTCCACTTAATCCCGTGGCCCAAGGTTTTACGGTAGCTACCTTGTTGGTTTTACAGAGATATATGCCAATGATTGAAATGATAAGAAATGCAGAACCACCTACAACTCCACCCAAAATAACTACATGATGGTTCTTTGATGAGGTACTTTTAGATTGTGGTGCAGAGCCTGGTTCAGCCTGGGGAGAAGGAGAAGCAGAATGATTTCGATCATGGAAAGCTGGATTCTGATTCAATGGTGGTGACGCAGGTGGGGAATCTGAAGGAGATGGGGCAGGACTATCAGGAAAATCAGCCGCACGATTAAAAGGACTTTCATGATCACGAATACGAAATTGCAGTAGTCTTCGAAGACCCTTTTCATGTTGGCCAACATGCCTTCAAAAAAGAATGATAGAATAGTTAACATTAAGGAATATAACGGAATAAATGTACACAACTTACAATACATAGAACCACTGAACCAGTGAACCATAAAAATGTGAAAGACTGTCATGGCTATAACTAAACTAGACGAGACCATTTCAGATGCTTAATGACATACCGCGTGAAGGATTTTCCTGTGCAAGCTGACATTTTTTCTGCACCAGTTAGTTGGTTTTCATCTACTTGATATTCAGAAAGTATCTTCAATTCATTAATTTCATGAGAAAAACCACAAAGATTATCATTGTTGTCCAGCAAACTGCAAAAAGAAGAAAATGAGTACTCAATAGGAAAAGAGTTTTAAAAAATAAAAATTGAACTGTTCAAAGAGTATTATCATACAGGATTGTTAGCGAAATATTGTTCCCCAGATCTGCAGGTAGTGGTCCACTGAAGTTGTTGTAGCCCAAATCCAAAACCTCCAATTCATTCAACTGTGCAATTCCTTCAGGGATGATTCCATAAAAAGAATTGTTCCGCAAAATTCTGCGGCCACATATTCACCACAACATTATTAGAGTTGAAAATATTTGAAAACTGAAATTATTAAGGAAGTATCTGCAATAAACAATGCAAATTGGTAACAAGCAATTACTTACATGGACTTTATGTGAACAAGGTTCGCAAGCTCGGGTGCCAGATTTCCTCTAAGACAAAGGTCTTTCAAATCCCTGCCAAACAAAATATATTTTCATGATTAAAAACTCCACAATTTTTAATGAAACAACAAACAGAATGCTAGCTACTATTCACACTATCTAACCAACAATATGAACACTAGTTATTTGATTTAACAGGAGACTGGTCTTCAAAATCTGAAATGAAACTATAAAGCGTCTATGGATGAAATTGATGAGTTGATTCAAGACCAAGGCACATTTCAATTGAGGAGATATTATTATGATAGGTTTCTGCAGCAAAGTCTCTAAATCCCCATCGAACACTTTTGCTAATAACAGAGAGTGAGAGAGAGGAAGTACAAATTTGAAGCTTGGATCTCTCATATGATCAATACAAAATGTTGTCTCTCTGGCCATATGAGAGAACAGAAAAGTACATATATTGAGTTTCTGAAAACAGATCACAAAATCAGCACTTACAAGACCACCACTCTTCCATCTGAGCACTCAACTCCAAACCAATTACAGGGGTTAGCTGCTACTTCATCATCAACCCAATTCCACAAAGCATCAAAAGGGTCACTTTCTATTCCCTTCTTCAACTTCAGAAGAGCTTTACCTGCACATAGAACTCACTTCTCAGCTTTATTTTCCCCACAATTAACCTCATCAGAATACATGATTCCTCAAACTAAAATTCCCATACCTTCTTCATTCAAAGAGCAACACAAATGAAAGTTCTGAAACAACAAACACAAAGTCAGAAGGCACAGAATTCCCTTAAGATCCATGAAGCAGCTGAATTTCCAGTTTTTGCTCATTCTTGTTGCGTGTAAACGTCAACTGGGGCAAAAAAGCACGACCCAGATAGAGTTTTTCTTCAAAAAACCGAACTTGAACAGAGACAGAGTTGAATCCCAATGAATAACTCTTCAAAGGTATCGAAAGAGAGCAAATTGCGAAAACATTGTCAAATAGGCAAAAGGGGTGTTTTCCAAACCATGTTCTGACACCAAGCAAACGAGTTTAGACCAGCAAAATATTTGAAAACGCGTTCCCTCACTATGGTAATTTTCTTCTTCTTCTTCTTCTTATTATTATTAACAAATATTCCTATAACTAAATAATTTTTTGTTCAATAAAAAGAAAATAGGAGAAGGAAACAAATTAAATTTTAAATCAAAAAATAATTTCATACTGTTAATCAATTTAAACATAAAATAAATGTAACTTTTAAACTAATTATTATAAAAACTAATAATTCTAACATACAACAATTTATAATTAAATAATAATATATCAATATATTAAATTTTCCAAATAAGTATATTATTATTCATAATATATTTTATTTTCCTTCCTTTCGTTAAAACAAAATATTATCTTCAAACCTTTCTAATTAATATAAAGTCATTTTAGTTGCAGTGTAATAAAATTCTACCATCATATTATACCATATTATTTTAAAAATATATCTTACTTCATTCACTTGTGAAATTCGTGTAAAATATATCTAATAATAAAAATTATGAAGAAGAGTGGACGATGTGGAATGGGTCCAAGCACCGAACGGTGCTGACTAGCGACAACCAGGGTAGAACATGAGCAGTGACACCTTTGCCTCTGTTTGTACGATAATTATTAGATGCATGCCTGTAAGGAAATTTCCTTTTTTTATTTATTTTCTCATTTGTCTTTCAAAATTGTGATAAAAAATAAAATATAAGTAGTTACTTCAAAAATACATATAAATTAAACTTAACAATATTCAATCATTTGCTAGTGTTGTAAAGGGAATGATAATTATTGAAATATCAAACTTTTAAAAACTTTGAGAAATTAAAATCATGGATAATTTAAATACACTAACAAAGCTAACAGATAAACTACATTAAAAAAATTAGAACGTTATTAATCTGAGTTTTTAAAATTGAGTTTAAACATCTATAAATAAAAAAATTATACATTTATTACATTACAGTTGTAAAGTGTAATAAATATTTTTTAAAATAAATTATTATTAATTGTCTGTCTTCTGTTCTAAATTTCGAAAAACTATCATTTTTTGTGTGTGTAGAATATGATATGAGATGATAATAATATAAAAACATTGTCTCTTTCTCCCTCCTAAGACTTGGTATAAATTAAATTAGTCATAGTAGCCGATTTTGCCTAGAACTTGCACTCATAAAAATAAAATAACCATGCTGTTTGGATTTTTGTGTGGGCCATTTTCTGATTTGCCGAATACTACGTGAACAGTATTTAGTTGAATTTAAAATTTAATAAATATAGTTGTATAATATTTATAATATAATTATCTTAAATGAAATATACATGTGGTTTAAAATTAAAAAAAATAAATCATATATGATGAGATATAATTACACATTAATACTTAGCCGCAAAACGTGGATTTTACAAAAGAGAACGAGAAACATTTAAAAATTAAAATTATATTCGAATAGAAAATTAGTTTCTTATTTATCTATCAATGTCTAATAGCCTTATAAACTAAGATTAACGTACGCAACTTTACTTCTTGAAATACAAGAAATCATAAGATATTACCCAAAAACAAACTCATTAAGATGAAACTGATAGAGATTAATTGGAGCTAGGATCAGATTAGATATTAAAGAACACCAAGTTCCAACATTAATCCAATCACACAGTTTATGGATTAATCAATTATGCAGCTTACGATTACGTAAATCTGAAGATAATCGCCGACTTAATTATAATTTTCAAATTAAAGAGATGACGAACGACTTTGAAACAGCGTTATAGCACTTTAAATATATAACATTATTTATGAGTTTCGCACTCAATTCGATGAAATAGCTATAAATTTTCTGTTTTAAAAATAAACTTGCAATTTCTCATCACTTACGGCACATGCCCATCTTAAAATATTAACGGTTAAGAATTTATGAACATTGAAATTAATGTGACTTATTTGTCTTTTATTTATTTATTTGGTAGATGATGCACGTAAGTATCTATCTTTTTTATATAGATTTCTTTTGTTTAAAATGAGTTTTAAATTTAAACTTTACATTTTTTATTATTTAACTTAATTGAAAAGTTAAAAAGATTATAATCGACTACTTTTTTAATCTTATTTTATTTTTTAGAATAACCCACTAAGTTAAATCTTTAAAAAGTATTGCGAAAAAATCGAATAGAGTTTGTATTTATCTATAATGGGTATTTAACAACTTTCTGCATTCTTCTTATTAACCTCGAAATAATAATAATTAGTTTACGAATCAGGGAATGTGTGTGTGAGTATTTCATGTATTAATTGGATGGTATTTCAAATATAGATGAGATATTAAAAAAAAAAAACACTTAATTGATGAGATGTTATTGAGTTAATGTTAAAAAATCAAAATATAAAAAAGCAAGCTAAAGTTTTAAATTTAAATTTTTTTCAAAATTTCAGTTAATTGATTGGTCGATTGGTGATTTATAAATATATACGTCATTATAGCCATTGATAATGAAAAAAAAAAACACTAAATTAAAGGAAAACAAAAGATTTATTTGAATTAAAACAAATTAAAGAGTAAATAGAATTAATTTAATGAAAAAGTTCAGATAACACACGTCAATACGTGTGTGTATGAATTTGGTAATAAATTGATTGGTATTAGTTTTTGCATAAATTTTCATGAGATCGATGTACTCAAAATTTGTGCTTACGATGAACATGGAATCGATTGTAGAAAATTTGGAAGAATGATGTTTGCATAAACTTGTTAATGTCAAACGATAGAGACTTAATTTGTATATGGTTGTTGACATACCAACTACCTTAATACCTTGTACCGTAGAGGTGGGTATTTACACACTATGCCATTCATCTCTTATTCTGGAAAATATTAATTATATAATCTTTTATTTAACACATTTAATTATTAATTATAATTTATTAAAAATTTAGTTTTTTCTCGCCAAATAAAACGATTGTCAGAAAGTGAGTCATTTCACCTAGAATCAATGAAGCAGTTCAAAACAATTTCATTATAATTAATTTACTTGAAAATCATTAAAGTTTATGTAGGAAAATTAGTTCCCACCTAGATTTTATTAGGGTATAATTAATATAAATAAAAATGACTATAAGAAAGTAAACAGGTCTCAACATCTAGAAGTTAGTTACTAACTTAATTATCTGTTTTTAGTTTTTAGTTTTTTGTATTTGGATATATACGTTGAAAAAATAGTTTCTAATTTTACAATATATTCAAGGTTCGACTGATGATTATTATTTTATTGTTATAAATATTTTATTTTTTCTTTTCGTTTCTTGTCTTGCCTATGACTGTTATAAACGTGTTTAGTCTGCATTTAGATATGGTGCTTTATTAATCATAAAAAAACAAATTACGTTTTCATGAGAATTTAAAAAAGATAAGGTGTTTAAAAGATAAAAAAAGAGGAAGAAGAAAAAGTTAATACAAAATTATCTAAATTAGAGGAATTTAAAAATATATAAATATAAAACTTTTTAATATGCATATTTTCTCATGAAAACATAGTTTGTTTTTTTGTTAACTCGTATTTCTTAATTATCAGTAAATAACATAACTTCGTTTTCACAAGTAGTGAAGTCTAGAAAAACAAATGTAAGAGATGACTGGATTTTTCAAAATTGCTAATTGTAAAAGTCATAAACCTTCCTTCTATTGTCCAAAAGACTATTAATAAAATTTATATTAGGTCAAATTACTCTTTAAAAACGTTTACACCTTGAAATCTTTTATATGTTCATCTATTTGCAATTTTTTACCTACAACCAGAACATTCTGCTTGTTGTCATAACATGGCTATTAATTAACAACAAATTGCTATTAATAGAATTTTTTTTATGAATGAATGGAATTTATATAAGATTCACTAAATAGTAGGAGTTTCACTCTTTATATATTTAGTCTTATTTTTAATTTAATAAGTTCTATATATAATTTATTCAAATGATAAAAATATGTTAAAAAATTCCTATTAATTAATATTTTAAGAATGCTAGTTAATTTTTTAAATATTAAAAATCACATTAAAAATATATTAATAACATTATATAACAAATTGTTTTATTTTTTAAACATTGTCCTAATAATGATAAATTTATTTTCCATTTTTAGCACTTACCTTAAAAGATTTGTGTGCTAAGAAGTGTTGAACATTGATAATTATACATTTTATAGTTCTAAACGACTTTGTTCAGTTTCTGCCAGTACTACCAACTCTTTTTAAAGCCGATATCTGTGACCAATATCATCTTATAAATCATTCAATTGTTAAGACCAAATGCATTTTTTTCGTTAGGTGATTAGAACACCAACCACTTACAAGACTAGGCAGATTATTTATTACTTAATGATGATGCTTCAACATATTTGGTAGCATGTCCACCCCCTAAAATGACTTGAATATTTTTATTTGATGTCACCATTTTCATCTAATATGAAAATTGATGACTTGTTTTCTGCACTTGTAAATTGAAGCTGCAATTTAGCATTTAATTATTTAACATTGCCAAAATGGTATAAGACACTTAATGTGAAGTTGATATACATATATATACATATATCTAGAGTATATATTTTATGCTCTTTTGTTTCCTTTATTTTTTAAGTTAAACATTTAAGTGTGTTTGATACAGTGAAATTGGGTAAATTTATAAGCTTTCACTATTACTATTCCCTTTGAAAATACAAGGGAACTGGTTTTAAGGATTAGTACTTATGTGCTACATATATAAACAAATATAATCATTCAACAAAAAGGACAGTTATGCTATATCTTAGACTTTTGAGAAACATACAGTGACAATTTGATACCTGAATTTGCATTTTAAGACTAACACAATACAAGACGGAACTTGGCCCCCAGTTAAGTTGCAGTTCAATCTTATAAATACTATTTAATTTAATTCATTTTAGAAATCATTTTTCTAGCTATTTGACAAAAATTTAAAAATATTCATAACTGAACTAAATGCTCGACTGTCTTATATGTAGAAAAATTACGTTTTAGTGTATTTGATTTTCTTGTTCATGATTTCTAAACCATAATGTAAACAAAATTACAATAGACAAATTTTAACTTAAAATATGATTGAAACTTTCCAAACGCTAAATCCAAATTTTCTTTGCTTATTTTAAAACGAATGTTTGGGGTGTTTAAAAGAATAATTACAATGATCATACATATGATTGCATAATTTTTTTTGGGGTCAACAAATGATTGCATAATTATTATCGGTGAGATGAGAGTTTATTTATTTTTATTTTTATTTTTTGTCTTGATCGGTGACATGAGTGAATTCAAAATTTGTCTACAACTGAACTGGGCCAATGCAAACAAAACCTCGCCCCACTAGTAAGGAAATAAAGAAGTAGGCCAACACAAAAAGAAAGCCCAATTACTGCTCGGCCCACTTGTTATACAATGACAAAAGAATAAACGGTTATTTATTGGAAAAAAGAGAGAGGTATAAATAATAAGTTTTATTGATAATTATATCAGACTATTAAAAATTACAGAGTAAGTGTATTTTTATGTTTTCTAATTCAAAGATTTTATTTTTAATTCTTTAACCGGTACTCAATGGTTATTATTTTTCAAAAACAAAATTTCAATTATCTTATGGAGTTAATTGAATGGGTTTGGATTCTCTCTTTTCAATGAAACTCCTTCCATTTCAAAGTATATACACTGAATGCAACAATGAGATTCATACGTCATACTAAACGATGAAGCATGATATCATTCAATTCAATTTCCCTCAATTCCATGTGCTTCCATCTCTGCATCTACAAATAAATTTCCAATTTATATATGCATGAATATCCCTCAATTCAATATACTTTTCCTGTTTTTATTTATTTTTCCCTTTTCATTAATTACTCATGCAATTAATGATGCAGATAAATTGAATCAAACCATTTACTAAATCTCATTCTTCAAAACGAAATAAATTTAAAACACAGATTAAATTTATTAATATAATATTTTTACGAGGTTTTAATGACAAACATATAAATTACGCTTGACTCGTCAAAGTAATTGAATCTAAAATTAAGTTAATTGAAATTTGTTTGTTTATTTTTAAAAAAACTTAATCAAACGTTTAATCATCTGTATTCTATCATCATTCATCAGCAGAGAGGAGAGAGAAGAAGGATATATTACAAAACAGGGAATTATTTGGTGGGTCGCGAGTTCACGAAGAAACATGCAGGACACCTAATCAAACCGTTGATATTGCAAGAGGAACAGTTTGTGAACCCACTCTTCTCACAATACACTTTGTGGCTTCCATCGCATTCATAGCACACAGCGAATCTCAGACCTCCGCACGCTTCGCACGCTTTTCCCTGACACTTCGGTAACCGTTCGATCAACTCCTGCAACTCGCCGCTATCGTAAAGCTTCCTCACTTCGTCGGCGCCGCCGATGTAGGTGCCGCCGACGAACACACTCGGCAGCGGCACGTTGTGGCGCCCGAGGATTTCCTGAAGCTCCTGGCGAAACCGCTCGTCGACGCTGACGTCTCGCTCGTCGACGGCGACGGTGAAGCCTCGGAGAATAGAGCGGACAGCCTTGCAGTCGTCGAAGGTGCGCCGGACGATGCGGAGGCTGGTGAAGTAGAGGACGACAGAGGAGTGGTCGGAGTGCGGCGGCGAAGGAAGGGAGGAGGGAACGGCGCGTGAGCTGAACGAGCGGAGGAGAGAGTGTGAGGCGACGCGAAGGCGGCGGAAGAGTGAGGGAGATTTGGGAGATGGTGATTCGGATTCGGGTCGAAGGAGCGTTTCAATGTCTTTGAAGGAAGAACACGATGATCTGCATGAACGGGATCGTGATGGCTTTGGTGACGGTGAAGGTGACGGCGACGGTGACGGTGATGTTGATGAACGCTTGATTCTTCTGACACGCCATGATAACCATGTTGACATTGACGACAATGAGAAAGAAAAAGAGAAGAGAGGTTTTGTATGAAAGAAGGTACTGTTTTACTCTCAACTCATTGTAATATTATATAATTTCTCATATAAATTATTAATTAAACATATGTTAAAAAATATAAAAGTATAATTGATTGAAATAGAAAATAAGAAATATAAGTTTAAAATTTTAAATTTGTGAATGAAATCTTTATTATTAATTAAAAATTTAAGTAATGAAAATTGATACGTATCACTCTTTGGAATAAAATGAATCAATAAATTTCACTATTATAGTTTATTTAATATGTCTAATAATACATCGGTAAAAAATAGCATTTAACGTAGCTGTTATTTTAGTCAAAGAAAATCTTTTTCAGTGATATTACGGCAAGAGCATATTTGACAATATATCAAAATTGTCATTATCTATACTATTTATTTTGGAATCATATTTTCTTACCCTGTTAAAACCCTTTTTGGCTTTCAGAATATTTCATTTTTGGTTAAAATTTTGATTTATTAAAATTAATTTTGTGGTAAATAGATTTGATTTTGAAAGTAATGAAGATTTTTTACTTTTTTCGTGGTAAAAAGAATTTTCTTTGTTTTTGGTAATAATTAATTAATTAATCAGATTATAAAAAAAGTATGTATCATAAATTTATTTAACATTTTAAAAATATTTACGGCATTAAATTAATTACTTATATATTAAAAAATATTTATTCATACAAATAATAAGTGAATATTTCATTAATATAAATTTTATAATAGATATGAATATATTTTTTAATAATTATTGTATATAAAAAATTGTAATTAAAAAAATATTAATAGTGATTTTTATAAAAAGATAAGATAGGATGTTTTATTTGATTAATTTATGGATAAGAACTGGATTTTGTCTCAAAAAAGGAAATGGTAAAATTAATTGCGATTTCATGATATTTAAGTTTAGAGTTTAATTTGTTAGATTTTCTTAAATTTATTTTAATTAATATTAATTAATTATTTAGATTACATAATTATAAAAAGTAATGATAAAATGTTAACATAATAAATATTATTTATTATGCTTTTGACGGGAGTATAAAGAATTGAATTATTCACTTTGTACCAATAAAGACTTCATACTCTTATATAATGAAACAATATAATTATTTTTTATCAAATAATTTATTATACATATATTATGAGAAAAACATAACCATCAAATAGAGAGAAATGATTCTTCACTCTTTGGTGTGTGTATTTATGCATAATTTAAATTAAATTATTTCTAAAATTTATCTCGTTTTAAGTTATATATTGCTTTTTATTTGTTTTATACACACTTTTATTGTATAGGAAACAAATCAATTGGGACAAGCTATGTAGTTCAACCTTCATACCTCGAATGGTATCCAAATTAAAGTTTCTTTCTTAATTTTGTTGACATCACTTTTAAAAGACAGAAAAGTAAAAGGTTAAAAAAATTATTTTGACTCTTTAAACTATAAGTATGAATCGTTTTAGCTGTTGATTTTATAAAAAAATATTTATTTTATTTTATATATTTTTTAAATTATTCAGTTTAGTTTTTTTATTATTTTATACAGAAAGAGATTAAAATAAATTTTCTTTTTAAAGTTAAAGAATTAAAGTGATTGACAGATAAAATTTGAAGGACTAATTAAAATGTGTATTTATTCAGAAAATTTTCATTGAAATCATTTCTTTAAATGAGTACAATGTACTAATAAATAAATAAATAAATTTTTATTAAAAATAATCATATTTAATGTTATTAATTTATTAAATTTTATAATTTATAATAAACATTTTTATGTGTATTTTGATTGTGTACACTTAAAGGCACATTAAGAAAAATTAATATTAAAATATATAGATATTTATTGCATAAATAATTTTGTTTGTTTCATGTTATGACAAATGTGTCTACATACAGTGATAAACAGTACACTATAACTGGGTTGTTCACATAATCAAAACCCCTTATAAAATTTTTTAATATATATATATTTTAAAATATTTAGTATGTAAAAGAAGAAATTTTTTATTGAAAAAATACATTATTTCTAATATAGTAAATGTTTTTCAATAAAATACTATACTTTAAAAGTAAATCATTTTTCGTGTTAAAATGACATTAATTAAATATTTAAATCTAAAAAGTTAGTTAACAATTCATTATAAATTCGAATATTGATCACATGAGAAAATGTCATATATGTATATATGTATAATTTTAAATTATTAATTATTTTTGAAATTTATTTTTATATTTAAGTTTATTTTCCATCTCAAATTTAATTTTTATATTGTTTGAATTTATTTAAATTATAAATATTTGTATAACCCATTAATTATGATAGCTATCTGTATTTAGACATGCTTCAAGTAATGGGTAAGCCAAAAGTTACATCTTAAGATTTTTCTGACGTATCTTTCATTTTATTATAATTTGTATATAATAAAATGTTGACAATCACCACGATAATAATAATAATAATAAGCGACGTCCAAAACCAATTGGTTACTAGGTATTGATGATAGATATATGTTGAGCTTGGAATTGTTGTTTGGCTTCCATCATCCGCTAATTAAAACACATGAGTTCGAAATGAAGATTTTATTTATCAATATGTCGAACCTCGATATAAATTTTGACTATTAAAAAGAAAATATTAATAAAACTTTTTAAGATTTATTTTAAATACCTAACGTGAAAAGTTTTCATTACTTCCCCCAATCTATTATAAAACTATTATAAAATTTCTTATGGCACTTAATATAAGTTTTTTGCGAAGTTTTAAAAATATTTAATTTTTATATTTATATTTCACAAGTATTAAATCTTTTTAATTTCTCAATAATTAAAATGATAACAAAGTTCAACTTTAAATAGAAATAAACTTATAAGAATATTATAATCATTTTTTAAAATTTAGTATATTAATTAATTATACCAAATTTTATTAATCTATATATGATTTAGTTGAAATATTCTTAAAAGTAGTAATGAAAGCAGAAAAAAACATTTATTCAATGAAAACACACAAATATGATTCATGCTATTTTCATAATTACAACTTCTATATATATATATAATCAACTTTAAAAATTTTATTGTTAAAAAAATTGATAAAATAATATTTAATTTTCTATTTAGAAAGTATTCAGATTTGAGTTGAACATATACCCTGCCAAGAGGAGTATGTTTGTCAAAGTAGTACCCTCAGAGGAGTTTCCTTCTCAGATTTGTTTTCCATCAATTTTGTGTTAATAAAGGCAACTTTTTCATACAGAGCATGTTGCCAGCATCTCCAAATATTCATGGGAGAGGAATAGCTAGAACATTGATGCTTAAATCTTATTACGAATTATTAAGATTAAAATATAAAAAACAATATAAAGTTTTTAAAGAGATCATAGGAGTTTAAAAATCTTTAATCTTAACCATAAAAAAATACTAAATATTTTTTTGACTAGGTATATTTTCTATAAAGAATAATAATCTTCTCAATATTTATCTATGAGTATGTAAATAAATATTCATCTACAAAATTCTCACTCAGAGAGAGTGATTGCCTGACAAATCTACCTTCCTTAAATTTGACCTATAATTTTTTGATTTTATCTGTATTAGAATAAAATAATATGATAAGCAACCCATTCATCATTCAGTTTCTATGGCCTTGGACGCCAGAAACTCTTCCTACCAACAAGAAACTGATGTTGATACAATGTTACAGACCAATGAAGTGAACTCAAGATTGGACCAAGCTTGTTAATTATTTCCATAGAATCCTGAACCACGAGATACCCATCTGGTCTCAATATGCGATCTATCTCCACAACCACATCTACAACGTCACATCTGACAAAGATTATACCAAAACGTGAGAATCATAACTTGACACTTTTTGTTCTAAATATGGTAGAGCAAAACTAATGTTGTTCTAAAAGATAAATAAGAGAAAGGACAGGACTCATAATATCAGTTATAGGCTATAATTTCCTCTATAAGCATACCTTTGATCTAGATTTTTGAAGAGGAAGCTAGAATGAACAAGATCATAAGTGCGAGGATAGGTATTCAAGGACTCACACCAATCATGATACATTCCTATTAACCCTCTGTCAAATATAGTAGTAAGAGTATCTGGCATATCAATTGGTACCACATTCATCACCCAGACAGGGAGCTCAATGAGGGCTGCAGCAAATCTGAAATAAAAAAAGTGCTTAGTATCAGTTAAAAACAAGTAATCAGCAAATTTGAGTTGACGTAATGACAAGTAATGTCAAGAAGAGTGGCATAATAAGGCTATAAATATAAAAGAAACGCTATGAACTCACTCTTCAAAACATTAATCAGTTTTCTTAAAACTCAAAGCATTTGACACATAAATTAATATTTTTTAAAATTACTTTGAATTTTTAAATAGATAAAACAAATTGACTTCGATTCTTAAATAATCGATATCAATTGTAACAAAAGATTCCCACTGACCAACGAAAAGTGTATTGAAGAATGTGTTGCTAGGTATAATGGGTATGCAAGAGAGCACAAGCATATGGATTTTCAAGAATTTCAAAATGAGAACCATATTCTACTAGGAATTCAAATGGAAGAACAATAAAAAGGCTAAATTCTAATTAATTATACTTTACCCTGCATAACCGGCATTCATGTCCATTACATTTCGAACACTTGACCAGTTTATATAAAGACCATCTCTATAAATGTCTGAAACTAAATTGGACCAGTGTTTGCTGTCCTCGAGGAACATGTCTCTGGCATGTGATTCCATGGATAAGCTTGGAGGTATACTGGTGAGCCTCTGGGGCCAAGGCATGGGCCAGTTCTGCAGGTTACCCTCACCATCAACTGGAAGAGGAGTTAGGCAACCACTGAGTTTGGCATACCTAACCATCATTATGCAAAGAAAATTAAGCAAAGGTTGAAATTAAACTAACGCAAACGGTAATAATATGTTTAGTATTGCTAGTAATGGTTCATGACCATTTTCTATGATCTCCTTTTGAACAATATATGTTAAAAATTGATGTATAAATGTTCAGTCCATCACATATTGTATATACACGTCAAAAAGCTAAAACATCAACACAAACAGTAGCAAAAATTTTACTAAATTACTTTCTTTTTATGTTGGCATTGCAGAGGAATAAAATTTGGTGCAAATATAAATGTCAAAAGAAATATATTACATGTACCATGAGATATTTTTCCTATGGTTATTTTCACACAAAGGAGGAGTATTCTCTTTGCGTTCCAGATAACAGGAAGATGAGGTAGGCTTCTGGTATATAACAAGCCCAATTCCAGATGAATCAAGAGTCTTGGCCACAACAGTCCAGCACATTGCTTTTGTTACAGTCACCATTGCTGCAGAAAACAAGGACCAGAACATACATCATTAGAAGAATTTGCATGCCTTCTAACATTCTTCAAGGAATCATAATCCCCCATGTTAGATAAAAATAATTTTATTTTTTTTCTTAGACATAAGTGCTGATAGGACCCTAGCTAGAATCAATAGGGTGTATATACACTTCAAAGGGTGTCAGACAATCTTTTCAAAATGACAAACAGAGGCATATGCATGGGGAGTGAGGAACAAACCATTCCATACTTTCCGATCTCTATCATCATCACGATAAACTGGTGTTGCAGACCATGCAAAGAAACCACCAGGTCTAAGAATCCTATTGAGCTCAAATAACGGTTTCCCACCTAAAGTCACGATCATAGTTGTGAACAAACACTTTAGTTAAAGAAAACACAAAAAGAACTTGTAAGTGAAAACTCAGAGGACAACAAGTACCATCTGCATCCCAATGCACTCTGCATCTTGCGCAATGGATCAAATCAAACCCATTGTCAGGAAATGTCAACTTCTGGGTTCCAATGACAGAAAGAGTAGCAGGAATTCCACGTTCCAAAGCAAACTGTATCTGAGCTTCATGCTCATCCTTTGGTGCAAATGACATGGTAATGACATTATTGTCCAGAAGATAGCCACCAAAGCTAGCGACTCCACAACCAACATCAAGAACAACCCTGATATTCTTTCCCCATTGGATTGCTGGTAGTGTCTAGCATAAATTAAAAAACATTCATAAAACTACAGAACGTAGTAATCATTCAAGAACATCATCAAAATCATGGTTATTGGTTAAGTCCTTCGAAGCCACATGACACAATATACCTTCTGTATGAACTCAATGTAATGGTTAACTCCTTCTTTGAATTGAGTACCACCTCCTGGAAAGACAAGATATTCTCCCGACTTCACAACCCAGTGTTGCTCCTTCTTGTATTCAACAAGCTTTGGATGAGGAACATTATCATACCAAATCTGAAAGCCACAACCAGAAACACATTACTAAAAGGGCAAAGTGGAGCCACAAAGCATATCCAATTAAGGCTACTATATTATCTTTGGCTAATATCAATAGATTGAATTTTGAAACAGCCTTTCCTTACATACCGCCACATATAATCAAAGGCATCATGCATTTTCACCACACCACCAAAAAAATCACATGCAATCAACCAAGCAAACATTAAAAACCAGAAATTTTCTTACCAAAGTTAAGTATCAATCTCACCATGTCCCTGCTCTTAGGCCACGGAACGGGGACTTTATACCCTTTGGGAAGGGGCACCAAACAGCGGGGAGTAGGATCAGGACAATGCCTTTCCCTATGCTCCATGTGCCTCCTTGTTCTCAGTGCCTTAATGACCTTAAGATTATCCAAACATGGTATATTATCTACCGCCACAGCACCCCTACAAAGCCTCCAATCCATATTCATAGAAACATTAACAAAAGGCATTATTCCTTGATCCTTGGAAACTGTGATCTTGGTCAGGTTTCGGGGCAGTGAAGGGGCAGGGTTGTGGGGTGGTTGTTGCTTGACTTTGACATCATCAGGGTAGAAGGAAATTGGATCGAAGGTGGTGGTGGCGTTGTTGGTGAGGAGGAGGATGGTGACAAAAATGAGCAAGACCAAGAAGGTAAAAATGAAAGGGTATTTTTTCTCTTTGAAGAGGCTTTCAACTGAAATTGCCATTCTTGATATAGCAGATACTGCCAAATTTAAATTGTGTAATAAAAAGGAGAGAGTGAAAGAAAGAGACACACGTGTGGATCAAAGGTTGTCTTTCAATTGATGGGTTTGTCTTGTCATGAAGGAACTGAAATGGTGTGATCTAAATCTTGAACAGAACTGATATGTTGTGTCAATCTCAGTTGGCAGAGGCAGAAGACTCAAGACTCCAAGATCCTGACCTATGGCAATTCCCCGCTTAACACATCACATTTGACAACTTCCACTTAGCTATTCTGTCATTTTGTCGGCATTTACTTTATATATAATAATAATGCTTCACACAAACTTTTGATTCACCGTCATGAAAATTTTCATTATCATTACGGGTTGGCATATCCCCATTTATTTTTTCAAATCGTTTTATCCTAATTAAATTTAACTCATTATATAGCTTGTGTAAATATACAAATATATAACTTCGATAAAGCAAAGAAAACACATGATTAACAAACACCTGTTATCCAAGTGACAAAATACTTAACAATCCTTTAATAAAGTTTTAATCCTAACTTGAATCAAATGACTTTGGAGAAAGACCAACAAATTAACATATCTTATTTAGCAAACGCAAATGCATGAAAAATGTTGATCCTAAACCTACACATGCATAATACATATATACGTTTGTATATACGTTTGTATGTGTGAGTGTATTTGTACATGTGCATATAAATCAGACATCAAATGAGAATTTATGGAAAATTGAAAAAATATAATATTAATAATTCAATTTTATTATAAAAGATTAAAATATAAAAGATGTGACTTTAAAAAAAAAACTATTAATTCACTAGAACCTTGCCATAATGAGAAAGAACCATGAAGACAGACTGAAATTTGTCCCGCACGAACACTTGAGGGTTGCACCGAGCTAGATAATGTTCCCGAATCCAATATCTCTCACTACTTCGCACATTAAAGAAATAGTCTGGTTTTATACAAGTGAGCCATTATCAAGGTTTTAGAGGTCTGATCAAGGGTTCCATAAAAAAGCCCAGCACAGTTCAATTCCATTGATTCCTTAGTACTTGCATCTAATCTCATTTAGTATTTTCCAAGTTTATTCGCTACCTCCACAGAAAAATATAGCTTCGATATAATTGCGTACATCCACGATGAGGGGATCAAAGCTAGCTAACGCAGTTGTAATGTAACACAGGAAGGACAAAAGGATTGAGGATAGTTCAAGCCCCTATTCACAAACAAATGCAACTTTCTTTGATATTATGATTAAGAATGGATAATTGCGTGTTAGTATAAGAGAATTTACGTTCAACTAATATCTAGTAATCAATAGCCAACCACGTAAATAACATTGGAAGAGAGAGCGATGGTAGCGTTTTTAAATTAATTGTAAACTCCTTAGTTTGGGTAGAACACGCTCTTCAAGAAACTCCAAAATCGCTTCGCAAGTTACAGGACATCTCAACATACAGTAATTTAAGTTTTGTATTATACAACTGCATTTAAAAACAGTTTGAAAAGAATAAAACAAAGACAAAATTAGTAAAGCCGTTTTCTGCTATCTATGCGTTGCTATACCCACAAGTTTTTTGTCACTCCGTTATCCCAGAACCATTGTTCTCCACATCAACCTCGCCCATTCCAGTATCTTCTTCCTCCTCACTGTCTTCATCTCCACTAACCTCCTCATTATCTTGGCGTAGCTTAGCCATGTGCTCAGCCAGCAGTTTATCATCACGTTCACTCACCTGAATCACAATGCAGTGTTAAACCTCTCAAAAGAGAAAGTACTAGTATTCTACAAGTTTGTAAAAGGACAGACAAATATAGAGGATCAAGGAAACAAATATGGAGGAAGTTGACACTCACGGCTCTAGGTGCCTCCTTTACTACAAGTTTGCCCTTGTGTTGTTCTATTGCTTCATTGCAGCAAGTAATGGCATTGTTGAGAACCAATATTCCTTGCTCCTGTCATACCGTTGAAAAATACACAAATTACTTTCATTAGCAAGGTTATCAACTGGACCCTTTAATTCAAATCTATAACTGCCAACTGTAGAGATACTGGACACCATATATGTAATGGCGTCCAACAGTTGTACTATTCACATGCTCAGGTTTTGTTTTTACTAATCCATGGGTTTTTTTTACTATCTCAAAGTTAAGTATCAATAAAGTTCCCCACACAAAAGATATAACTATGAATTGATTATAACAGAAAAAGTAACATTTTCACAATAAATCACAACATTTTCAACACACACTTCTAAAAATTTTTTTGAAACAGATAATCCCTTGAGTTTTATTTTATTATTTACTTATATTTCACCACCTTTAAAAGCAAATCCACAACAGAGCAATATAATTTTACAGCAGCAAATTGTAGGCAAATACTTCTTAGGTTGTCACCAGATGAATAGATTATACGGCAATCATAATTAGAAAAAAAAACCGCTAACCTAGCTAAACAATCAAACACAACCTAAAATATCGACAATTCATGTCCAAAAATTATAAAAATTGAAACAAAATCTTCAAAGCAGAAACTCAATTCAGGTCAAAGCCAATCACCATATCAAAATTTATGTGAAGAATGCACTAACCTTATCAAGAGTCTGAGTAGTAAGAACATAAAGTGGTGGAGCAACAAGTTTAATTTTGACGGGGCAATCATCATTCCCAGCAGCTTCAGCTTTACGCATAGCCTCCTGCATAATCAAGTGATTGTAAAACCTGAGAACACTATGGAATATAAGCTGTAGGCAGTTAATAACTAACACATCGGTGTAACAAAGTAAATGCTTAGAAGAAAAGAGGGCATTTTTATCCAAAATAAAAATGGGGAGGAACAAAAACAATTAAGACCTTAATGTGAAGAACTCCATCAAATTGAAAACATTTCATTTCAATATCTGCCCTAATTTTCAAGGGTTGGGGTGTCATTCGTCTTCTAATATTCTTTACAAGAGAATCTTTCACTTCTTCTGAAACAGCTGGTACCACCTTAGTTACCTATGGGGACAATAACAAATATGTTAAGTCATCAAAAAGATTTATGAGATGTTATAAATATTTCTCCGATTACAATGTTTACCTCTTGCCCATCAGGGCCTACTTCCTTGACTTCACGGGTGAGAGTATTCAAAACAGAATCAGGATCATTAACAATAATTTTGAAAGCCTGCATGAAACAAATTTTATTCAGTAAATAAATACAAGTCAGAGAACCATCAAAGAATAAAAAGGATGCTTACCTCAAAAGCATGACCATACTTGCGGTATAAAGGCCATCCAATGTGAATATAGAGGTCCTGCACAGAGCCAATTGAATTTAGTTCAATATATAAAACTGAAATAGTGGCACCAGGAAAAGGAAAATATTTAATAATACAAATGATATGATACAGAAAACGAGTAATTGACTACGTGCTGAAAGATACAATGAAAAAACTTGTTTAGATATTAGTTACTATAATTAATGTTCTGTAAACATATAGGCATCAATTGTATTGCACACTCATTTATACTATTCGTCCCTATTATAAAGAAGACTTCTCTACAGAAATAAGGATTTCTCTCTGGAACCCTTTTCTCTTAACATAACTAATGGGAAAACATGTTTAGAAGATAAAACATCATAAAGGAGATGATAAAGAAATATAATAGTAAAATAAAAAAATAGCAATAAAGGCAAGAAAGTAAAACAGTGGTCAGTTATAATTTTAAAGTAGCTCAACCCAATTCCCTTTCCTCTAAGCCCTCAACAATTATGAGTATGAAACATCTTCAGCTGAGATAATTAAGATATTCTTCATGATCTAAACGGGGGGAGGGGGGAGATGGAAAGTTTTTGAAAAAGCTTCTTGTTGATTCTAAACCCCATCACCCACACACACACATATAGGTGCTCCTTGTCCACCATAGGCTATAGCAAAAACTCTTAAAAGCATAATAATTACAAAATTATCATTCACAATTGAATCCATTTAGCAAGCATTAGAAACAATCACTTTAAAACAAATGCCTGGTAGGTGATCTTAGAGGTTTTACAACCAAACTCCACAGTCTGTCAACAGTATCAACGAAACCCAGAAAAAGACTACATGCTTCAATTGATTCTTATCTAACTAAGGCACGCATTCTATTTCATCTAAGAAACATTCAAACACCTCCAATCAATCTCTCTTCCTAGAAAAATCCACTTTCAGTGGAAACACGAATCAACACTCGAAACATTGGGGGTTTAGTACAATCGGTACCTCTAAATCGATACTCAAGGTCTCGGCGACGTGGCGCATGATAGAGTGAACGAGTTTACTCTTGTTGTACCTTTCCTCACAGGCCTGAATGTCCTCTTCGGAGACCCTGCGCTTGCTCAGATCGATGTAACCCTTTTCCTTGTCAACACGAAGCACCATAACAGGTTCGATTCGACCAACCTTGATGAGACTGCTCACGCTCCGAATCCGGCGACGTGACAGCTCGGAGAACAAGATCATGCCCTCGATGTTGTTGTACTCAAGCAACGACACGTACGCTCCCATGTCGGCTATGTTCTTCACCTGTATCATCACCGCCATGTCCACCTCCGGGTACTTCGCTTCATACATCCTGCATTCCAGGTTCGGAGCCATCGTTACGAGCTTTGTGCGTCTCTCTCCCTCTTTCTCACTCACGCTAACGCACGCACCCCTTTCTTCTCTGAAAGCGGTGAGTGAGGGTTTTGTTCTGTGAGAGTGGCGATTAGCGGAAAAGAAAGATTCGCCGAGAGAGAAGAAGAGATAAATACATTCTACGTTATTGGGCTTTTAATTAGTTTGTCAGAATCTAAGCCTAAAAGCGAATCCAAGTAGCCCAATTAATTTCAGCCCGATTGTTTGTAGACCAAATGAGGAAAAAATGGTTCAAACGTCATCGTTTCTGTAGTCCACGTAAAGTCGTAAATGCTGAGAAGTTTAAGAGCATTCCAATAACTTTAGGTGATTGGTATAGTATTTTGTAAATATTTTGAATTATACTGTCTTTAAATTAATAATAATTTCTTTAATATTTTAAAAATTAAAAGACATGTCTTTTCTAAGTATATAATTAACCTCTATTATTATACATATTTAATACAAAATTAAAAGTAATAATTATTTCACATATCTCTTAATTTATAAGGTACCATAAAAATCATCAAAATTTTATTATGTCATAAAAATTAAGAGAATATTCTATTTTTTTTTTCATACGTAAAATAATTATCATCGTTAATATTATATTAAACATTTATAATAGATAATTAAAGTTAATAGTTCATTATAAAAATTTATAAATATTTTTTAAATTTTAAAATATTAGAGTATCACAATTGTCAATTTAAAAAAGATATAGAATGTCCTTGCAAGTTTTTTGTTTTATGGCTCTTCAATAAAAGCTTTATTTTGTTATTGAGAAAATCATGTTAAAGTTTTTTTTTTTAGAATTATAATATTTTTAGTTGACTTGTTTAGAGGAGACTTATGCTGTTCTTCAATTTACTGTTCACACTAGATATGTCGTATGGAATGATGTCAGGAATTGGATAAAATGAGGTGCCTTAGGATGGCACATTATGATCATGGCCTAATAACTCAGACTTCCTACAATTCTTGCTCGGACATTGATAAATGATTGAAGGTTCTTGCTAAGAATAACTACAAATAATCAGCCACTTTTAACGGTTGCTGGAAGATTATTTCTCCACCTCATTCCTTGAATTATTTTTAGTGTTTTCGACAGAGATTCTAATACATTCTTAATTATTAATTAAAACTTATTAAAGACTATAAAATGAATAAAAAAACATTAAATCAAGAATAAATTCTACATTCATTTTATAATTTTTAATAAATTTAACCAATGATTAAAAATTTATTAGTGTATCACTAATAGTAAAATTTCTCTTATTTTTATTCTCTACCTAAACAAATCATTCGCGGGCGAATAGGCCAAAAGTGTAAGTATGGATGAGACGCGGGCCAGTGCTACAATCGAGAGGAGAAAGTGGATTTCTGAAGCTAGAGGGCTCTACCCAACTGTCGCACATTGAAATAATACACGCATGTAATTAGTGTCTCTCGAAGTAGAGATCAATTGCTTGTCGAACAACTTTGCTTGTGTCCATACAGATTAATTCAGTTTCTTGAACGACGACGGATCAATTTGTTATAAAATTTGATAAAATTAATTTTAAACTGTTGAATATAATTATAATATGTAATTTGAACAAAACTAAAATATGTGACCAAATCAACCAACCATAAAATTCATAAAATTCACATTAAAATGTGTTAGGATAAGAGATTGATTCTTCTAAAATGCCAAAAAGGCACGAAGCCTAGCACCGGAGCGTGTGTTATTCTAATGAAGTTGTCAGCTACAGAAATGTATTGGTAAATGTTACTCCTGGCGACGACATTGTTGCAAGCGAGTCATGCATCACACTATGATTATTTGTCTCGTAAAATCATATCATTTATCCACAGCAGCTCATACAAGAAGCACACACAAAAGCACAATCATTACTGGTCAGAGAAGCTCGCTGGTCCAGTATCTACTAATCAAAAAGAACAAAACTGGAGTTCAAGAGAGTGGTGCTAAGGAAACCATGTGTGCACGAAATATGACACATCAAGATAAACCATCTTTGGAATCAGTCCAGTACTGAGAGTCACGCTATCATAGGAAAAAGAAAAATGACATTTAGAACTCAGCTTTCCACCTCAAAATTCTCTGGTGTTAGATGCTACAGAAGAGGAGGGCTCAAGCACCAAGCTTTAAGATAACAAAGGCATTCCTGTACAGGCAGCACAGTAAGTAAAATTGATTCTCTCCTATGAGGAATAGGTGCTCATGTCTGGAAATTTGTTAAGAGGCATCACCAAGGAAACAAAAAACTTAAGAATTGAGACTCCTTTCCTAGGAAACAAACTAAAGTTCATCTTTAGGGTACTTATCACCTTTCCCAAGTGAGGAAAGCCACTGAAATATTTGAAAAGCCTTGCCGCCAGAGGGCTTCTGCTCTAGGTCTGCATTACAGACTGTATGGTAGTCATGTTTCCGATGAGGTGCAACTATTTTTTCCTGTGGAGAAAACTCACAGAAATAAGAATATTGAATTTAAAAGATTCCATAGTTAACATTACACATTGATCATGGTGTATTGGAGTGGGATTATACAAATACCTTGAATACTTCAAATGGACAGAAATCAGAGCCATCGCAACCCTGTATATGATGACAAAAACTGTTATTGATGAACAGAAGCATAATGATGTTAAACAACAAGCAGTGGAATCCTACAACATCCAGACTATAACCAGCTATTTGCAAATAAACCATTGGTAAAATTAAGACAACAAAAGCTTACTGGCATTGGTACAGGGTGTTCGTTGTGTAACACTTGCACAAAGTACTTGCTTGTAGATTTGTCTGGAGCAGGACAACTATACAAAACCAGCATATTGTTACCAGCAAAAGGAGCCACAGTGTTACCCCGCCATTTTCTTTTCAGTGGAGGCTTTGGAGGGAGCTCCAAAGGTTGCTCCTCCTGAATTTTTTTGAACTCTGTACATCATCAAAAGAGAAGACCTATAAGCAACACTCTCACTACTTCTTAGTAGTAAAAACTCAAAAAAAAAATTTGTAATTCTGTGTACATTTATTCAAGCAAAGATTATAAAACCTCACCAGATCCTTCAAGAAATAACCCAAGTAGACATGAGAATGGAACTACAGTTTCAGCATGTGCAAACCGAAGTCTTGCCTTTTCAAAGCTGCCAGGAGCATGTCTTTCTACAGATGATATCAAGAGTGTAAATGAGTCAAAGGTTCACATATTCAAGAGACAACTTCAAAAGGAGAAACAGTCATCTTAAAGTAAAAAAGAAACCTCTTTGCTAATTTTGCATTTGCTATATAATTTCAAACAACAAACATTAAGCAAGTGGGGCGGACACAAATGTATATATAATCAGCATCGGGATGAGAGTTTGACCCAGTTTTATTAATACACAAGCCATACAAAAAAATTGAAACAATGAGAAGCAAATTACATACAATTTAAATATCATAAACCAGTGCAAAATTACATTCTATTTGTTAATGCAAATTACATGGTGAATGTGCATACAAAGACAACCGTAAAATTAACATGGTACATTTTCTTATAAACCAGGAAACAATTTAAAGTTGTACTAGAACGAGATGCATCTTTTCACTGTACTTACAACTACCAAGAAATGACTTCCTTAGTTAAATATATTGCAATAAATTTCTTGGCTGAGAAGATACTTGTCAATGGTTGTCAAATGACTGTGTGTGTGTGCATGCACAAGTGTGTGTGCATGCTAGATAGAGCTTGCCATACGCATGCCATGCCTAAGGTATTTTTGGACAAGACAACTTTAATATATGATTTACCTGAAAAGGCTAATCCATGCATGAATATTTCATGTTTCATTAACAGGATATGGCATGTTAGACAACAATATACAAGTACATGCTTAAAATTACAGAACTAAACTACCTTCTTTAGCCTTAATAGCCTGTTCCATGGATTGAACAACATCTTCAAGTAACGGCATTCCCATTCTATAGTTTAGTGATTTACCATAACCCTTGAGAATAAACACCTCTAGATCATCTGTCCACTCCAGCAATTCAATCTATGTACACAGAAATTAACATTTTAATAAACATGCAGCATATATTAGCATAATAAAATGTTGCCATGAGCTAACATGGACCTTGATCGTAAGGGGGAAAAGCTAAACTATTTTTTTCTGTCCACTCAACAGTAGTTACTTTATTTGGCATAGCATTTTAAATGGAAATTTCAGTTTTATTACAAGATCAATAACATATTGCTTAAAACATCACATCAAAGACTCAAAACTTGGCTTTCATATTTGATATGGCCAAATTAAATAATTTACTGACATCTTTATTATTTTTTTATTCTATATTTATATAATTACAGAAAAGTAAAGTGGAAAATTTTGAGTATTAGATCACAGTTGCATCACTTCAAGTCATGAGTCATGACTACAAAATTACCTCAGAAGGGCTGAAAAGACTACATGCTTGATTCGTTATATCCAACAAGGATGCTTCCTGTCAAAATAACCATATATTGGGAAATTGAAAAGTAAGAAAAGAAAATAATAAATTTCCATAACATCAGTTAAACTATTATTTATGAACTCTAAAAAGAAGATGGTGAAACTGTGAAAACCAAAAGGATCTGGAATAAAGAATTGTAATCACCTGTTTGCACAAAAACCAGAGAGAAGATGTATCTTGTCTTGTAAAGTTCAACCCATAGCGCCCAACTAATGCAGATGTAATCTCATCCAAGATAGGTTCCTTAAGTTTATCAACTGCAGGTTCCTGCCTTTGCCTAAAATCCTGCTCCCATAACTCAAGAAATTATATAACTAGACCCAAAAACAGGAAAGGTCGGGAGAGCAATGCTCAAATACTACCTTTAAGAACACTGAAGATCAAAAGATGTCCAATTAACCAATCTTTCACGCTCAAATATTTACCAATTAGTAATTATGTATGCTGCCTATCATTTAACTTCATATAGACTCTTGAAAACACATAACTTTCACATTCAAACAATGATGGCTTTACGAGACAAATATGGAAATTTCAATTTGTTTAAAATAAATGAATGGTGCTGCAGGATAAGACTATAAACAAAAAGTACCTTCCAGCAACAGGGAAACAAATTTATCACTAAAGGAGCAGACACAAAAGCATGGTTATCAAGAATTATATGGCAAACGGGTGATATTCAAATAGACATTAAAATGTATGAAATTGGCTAACTATGATTACATGAAATTGTGTCAGATACACATGCAAGTGTTGCATTAAAAGTTCTCCTTAGAAATCAAGGATGGCTACACAACATACCTTGTAGTTATGACAGCAGTCATAAAATCTCAGCAGGATGTCACTAGCACGGCTTTCACTTATAACAGCAAAAGCTCGATGATTCCCAGGTCCAAGACTTCCATTGCCACTGAAAAGTCCCATTCCAAATGCCACAGCACTAGCTGATGCTCGGGGAACCTATTTTCCACATAAGATAAATGTTCAAGTTAAACATATTTGTAGCTTCTAAATGTACACAATCAAATCCGTTTCTTATATTGCAGTTAATAATACAGTGGCACTGCAACTAATCAACATCATCTCTTAGCATTCACTCATCAACTCAAAACAACGCACTTTTTTTCCTTTGGGTCAGCTCATCCAAAATCATTAGTCGTGCAAATTGAGGTAGCAAGATAATTTAAAACATCAAAATTTACCCAAACAGCCAAAAAAAAAGAAGAAGATAAACTCACCTGAGTTGCCTTAATAGGATATATGTCTGGATGGTATTCCTCATCAAACAAATTTTGAAACTCTTTTGCAATTCTGATTCCGAGATCATATAATTCTTCCTCTCCTTTGCTAATTAACTCACCACCCTTAAGCCTTCCCTGCCAAGGAGATTTCCATCCATTTAGCCAGGAAGGAACTCTCTCCAAAGGCAATTTTCGCTCTTTTGCATCTTTTACTAGAACTTCCAGATGAGCTGACAAATTATCCAACTCCCTTATCCTTTTCTTTGTAGGAGAACGAGTTCCATGTCTTGCCTATGTACATAAAGTAGCATCATCATCCGCTTTCATTAGGTCGAGAAGCAATTCCAAACAGTTCCAAAACCATGAAATGTCAATAATAACAAGCTGTACTTTATAGAAACGACTAACATTTCATACAGCACCATTCTACAGTTCTCATGCAAATAACATAGACAAGAAAATCACAAAATAAGAATCGTTGTAAAATGTACAAGAACTGAAGTGTATTGTAAAACATCCTTCATAATAAATGAAAACCATTATCCTCAAATTGTGAAGAAAATTACCACAAGATTCAAATGGATCGGAATACATCCCTCGGGAATCTTAGAAGGTACGAAGTTATTGTCAGCCACGTCTTTCACAACACCATATCTGCGGAGAAAATACGTGCAATTTAATCAATCTAAGCCCGTTACAAACTTCGATAAGGTCCATAATCAAGCGACAAAAGAGAATTTATTTTCTTAAAAAAGAAGAAGAAGCATCCAGAAAGTTCCACAACATGTTAGTTGAAAGATCAAACAAAAATGTTTGACAATGCGTTGTGGAAATGGTGAGCGTAAACAGAAGGAAAAAGAGCGATTTAATTAGTGATGGGGAAGTGAAATACAGACCTAGAGACAGTGGAGAGATGTTTGCGAACATCGAAAGCTTCTTCAGCGCTTGAATAGCGTAACACCCAAAGGAATATTAGCAGAACATAAGGCATACGTTTCTTCATTCTCTCTTTGCTTCTTCAACCTTCCAATTGGAACCGCTTAAAGCATTTATAATGTTTGTGCCCCGTTTTCCTACTCACCCCCAAACCAACAAAGAAAAGTTAATGATACTTCGTTACGTCACTTCGCCAATGGCAAGTTATTGCTTCTACAATTTCTCTTCCAACAATTTTTTTTATTTCTTTTTTCAAATTAAAAGGACATAAAAAAATAACTAGATGAATGATGTAATAAATAAATATTATTATAAAAATGATTTTTTTTTTATCTTTTATCTAAGTTTAATTATACAAAAATTATAAATTTATCATTACTCTTATTAGTACTAAGATTGGTACAGCGCTCAAACTACTACAAACATAAAATCAGTTTTTAGCGAGCCAAGTTAATTCATGAACTCTTAATTTGTAATATAAAAATATCTACCCTCTTTTAGCTTATGTCCCTTGTTACCCATTTTGATACTTACTCTCGAAATAGTGAAAATTCCCATTCGAGTTAGGTAAAACCTTTAATATCTTCTTAGCTGTGGTGTATTTTTGTCAGTGTGAATTAATGCCTCTTCATGCAGCAAGCATTATGTGATGCGGAGCGTGAATTTGATAAAATGCCTCACAAAGAAAAATTGCAAAAATAATTGTGGTTATTGAATTCTGATTATTATACTTAAGTACACAACATATAAAACCATTAATCTATAATTACAACAAATAATTGTACACATAATTAGTTTCAATATGTCAAATAATAGCATTGACTTGCCGTCAATTCAGTTTTAAAGTTTGACTTAGAAGATTTACAAATAATAGCATTGATCAGCCAGTAAATATTGATGACAAATGTTACTCCACATATGAAGTTCAATTACATCTCTAGCAAACAAAACCTGAAAATAATAATCCTAAGAACTAGATGCACTAACAAGAGAAGATAAGAACAAAAAATGTAATCAAGCACCAACTCCCTCCTCATGGAGCAGCATCTGATCGAAGTGCCACACACCTGAAATTCGATGCCATCAAATAAAACAGAACATTAGTTTCCATTTTTTTGCTAATATGATTTCTTTCTTTGAAACAACATAGGAAAGATAAATTCTAGAACAAAGTTGTAGGTAGCTATTTTAGAATTTCTTACCATGTCCTTTGCCAACTCTTCTGAGCTGAGCAACATACTCGGAAATTCTTTTAATGGCTTCCACCTAAGCAAATAAAAGGGAGTGCAGAGTTTAGATTAACAAAATTTATATGCGGTGTTTTGCGAATTACTTGTAATTATTTCTTCGTGTGAAAATACAGAAAATGTTTCCTCAATTACAATACCAAATTACCTGTTCACCCAAAAACTCGCTTTCAATAAAATCTGCCAACTGCACATCATCATTCTTTGAGGCAACCTGAAAAATAACATGATCAAAGAAATGAATTTCCTTTCTAATTTGACAGATGCAGTGAATCCAAAACTAAGAACAAACAAATTTATCTTACACTGTGCAAGTTAAGCAGTTTTTCATTTGTTAGCTTCTCCAATGAAAGGGCAAGTTCCATTGCTGCAACAACAAACAAACAAAAATGAGTTTGGTTTCGAATATACAAAATTCATAGGGGAAGTTCATCAGGCCAAGCAAAATCTTTGAACAAGTTAGCTTTCACATTATGCATTACACAATTCTGTATCTGTATGCAACATTATGGTAAGTAATAATGTGCTTCCAAACTGAATCAATTAAAGATGCGCAAATAAACAAGTATCAATCAGAATTGATAATTCATTTAATTTTATATAATATTTCATGCGGGTGATTGTGCTCAAGATAAGGGAGCATAGCATCCAAAGGAGCATGATACTAAAAGACATGAAATTGGAAATCGAGGATTTTAATGAATCTTACTCACTTTGGCTTTTCTTATTTATTTGTTATCCGTGATCTTAAAATGTTTTGAAGGCTTGATCTATATCTTCCAAATCATTAAATGCTTGTATGTGGATAAATGAATTGCGCCAAGAAACCAAAACACGAATATCAAACAAAAATGAATGCTCAATGATTTTCAAAAGAAACGAGTTTTATTATCATATATCAATTATAAAACACAAGGAAAAAGGGGAAAGCGAGACACACTAACCATATAGTGCATCGCCCTTTTCCACATGATCAAACTCAGAGACTGGCATCACTATAGCTTGCAACTTCACTTTTCCACCCCGTATGTTCTGGAAGTTAAATTAACAGTTAACACATAGAAAAATAATTTAGTATCATTTTTTCAAAAACAGGATTAAAAGCTAACATCTTTAATATTCTAGGAGATCAGAAACTGCGTAATTTATACCTGATATTCCATCAATTTCTCAGCATGCTCCCTTTCCTCCTCGCTTGACTCCTTGAAAAACCTGTTAATCATCACCATCATTAATTCCTCCTCACAAGGTAAATAAAAACAAACGACAGAACCCAAAGAGAACCAAATCATTACTTAGCAAGACCCTTCAGCGCAACATTGTCCCTATCAAAGTAGGCAAACATCGCATGATAAACGTACGAAACATTGTACTCCACACTGCAAAATTACAAACACAAATATTAGAACAACTAAACTAAAGTAAAGCCAATCAAACATCTTAGACCCCAAAACAAATAAATAAACAAATTTATTCAACCTCCTACCCATTCAAATTCACGCTAATCAAAAACAGTTAACGGGTTATAAATTTCCAGTAAAGCTAAAAAAATAAATAAAAAGACTAGAACTTTCTTTTTTTTTAATTAAGAAAAGAAAAAGGAGAAAACTTTGAAGCAGGGAAAGAAAGGAACCAACTTGATCTGTTCGTTAATAGCAGCTTCACACTCATCAGTGTACTTCTGGCGAGCAATGGAAGCTTGTGGGATGGTGGGAACAAGGTCGAGCTCCTTCTTCACTTCTTCAAAGGGTTCAAAAACGACGCCGGTTAAGGGACGGTTATTGGAGTCCTTGGTGGCACAGGTAACCAAGCTGTTCCCACTTTTTCCGTGAGAGTAGCCAACAACAGAGGGCAACGAAGAAGAGTTGAACAGCGGGAGCAAGTGATCGCCATTGACGTTGAGGAGAGAGAAAGAGGAAGCAGCTCTGAGAAACATGGTTCTAGGTTTCGGAAACAGGACGAGGATGTTACAGAGGAAACAGGGAATGAATGAATGAATGAATGAGTGAGTGAGTGAGTGAGTGAGTGAGGGAAGGGTCTCAAGTTTCAGGTTAAGGGCGTGCGTGGAGTTATGGAAGTTCGTTAATGTGTGGTGAAGATGTGAAGATAGCAACGTGTGGGCGCGTGGCATGCTCGTGGCGTACCTCAGGATTCGTTGAAATATCTAGACTCTTCTTCTCTCCAACTATATTAGTCGTTATTTTTTCTTGGTCTATATATTTTCATGATTAATCTTATATTTCTTAGATTTAAACATACCACTTTCAGAAGGTGGGATTTTGTTTTTCGTATTTAACACAGCATTATGTGACAGTTTCTTCGTGGTGACGTTATCATAGTATTGCTCACTGTGAGGTTCGTCTTTTTTACTGATCAACAAGAGGAAGGGGTATTTAAAAATAGCACTTTTCTGCTGGATATATCTAGAATATAAATTATTAAAACAATTATAAGAAAATTTTAATAGCAAAAATAGGTGGTATCAAGGTCGTAGGTTTTTGTTTTACACAAAGTAAGTAAAACTAAAAACATGTTCTACTTCTGGTTTTTTTTGGGTCTCCAATCATGTCTGTAGGAGAATCTGGGCCAGTGAGCCCAATATTTTGATTGGGTTAGCATGAAGAATGATACCCAGTAGGTTTTGCTTCTATATCAATTGCAAAACTCTATTGATCATTGAAGCCTGTTGCTCAAAACACTACAACAACAATAATAATATATCCTAAAACAAAAAAACATTAAAAGTTTAGTATGTAGTAACTCAGGGATTAAACAGTCATTTTCTTTAAAATATACTTATCTAAACATGATAGAAATCAAAGATTACGAGTATTTTTTATATGATAATGCTTTTATTTATTTTTATTGTAATTTTATATAATTAATGAATATTTATTTTCTATATATTTATTTGTTAGAAAATAATAAATAAGGAACATACTAGTCAATATAAAAGACAAAGAGTATGGTAGAAAGTTAAGTATTATTTTTTTACTAAAATAAATATTAAATTTTTTAATTTATATGAAATATTTTAAAATTAAAAATTTCATTTTTTAACAGTGTATAATATCACATGTTAAGAAATTATATTTTACAACATTTAATGTTATAAATATATTATATCTTGTAATATCTTATGATTTTTAATGAAAAAAATGTTGTATATGGATTTTTATTATTTACTACTGAGCACGAGTACAACAAATTTAAAAAAGTAGTTTTAAATTTTTTTTAATAATATATAGTGAGTGTTGTTTATCTTATATTAATTTTTTAACGATTTTAACTTTGAGAATTCAAGTCCTTAGATCTGTAAATTTTTATTAAAAAATATAATATTTATAACTCTTTCAAATTTTCAACATATTAAATAATTTACTTTTCAGAAGTCTCATCAATTTGAATTATTTATTATCAGTTTTAAGATTAAAATTAAATATATATTTTTAATAAGCATTCTTAAAACATTCAGCATATCATTGGAAGAAAACAATATGCATCTCGAAAATGAATCTTCATAACCACGATGATGCTCATTTAATGTCTGCGTTGGAGGTCTCATGTTTTTCCTTCTAACGTGGTGAGATGTCTGTTTCTTCGATCATATTTTATTGTCTTCAAATTTTGTAATTTCAATTCACACGACAACTTTCTCAGTCTCAGCTTCCAGATATGTTCTCACCTTCCGAGGGGTTGAAGTTCTAAATATAGTTCAATTTGATTTAAATTCATTTCGTTTTAAAATAAAGTCTTGTTAACCAGAACCTTTACATAATAAGGTAAACAATATATGAAAACTCATACTGAAAATGCATTAGAAATTATAGAGAGTGTATATTTAATATCTTTTTCACAGTGACTCAAGAACACATGCTAATTTTTTTAAAATATTTTTTTAAATGTTTTATTTATTTTGCATTATTTTCCATTTTAAGAATTTTTTTTATTTGATTGTTATAATTTGATATTTTTATGTAGTAAAATGGTAGAAAACCCTAATCGAATGAAACAGCAACTCTTTTTTGGAAGGGAATGGAGTAGTAACTAAACGAATTATAAATTATAATAATATATATTTATTAATTGTTGACGACATTTATTTAATGATTTTACAAAATCTTCAAGCCTTTTATTTTGAAAAGGAAATTATATATGCAGCCATCATCATCTCCAGAACAAAATGGCGAATCTGGGTTATAGACTATGCTTAAAAGTTTTGTTGTAGTTAACTCATCTTCTGATCTTATTTTGTTGTCTTTGCATAAATTTGAATATGTTTGTGTTGATTGAGTTTATTAGCAATGAATTTTTCTTTTAAATATATAACATTATTATATTTACTAAAATTTGAACTTCAAATTACATGTTAAGATAAATTGATCAAAATATTAAAATTATAAAATAAATAAATAAATACATCTTATAAATTAATCAGTGGTACCTAGAAACAATGAAGATCTTATATTTTAAAATGCATGAAAAAAGAAACTTAGAATCATGTGAAGCAATTAATGCAAAGAGAAGGCTTATGTTTTCTATATCAGAGAAGCTACAAGTCTTACAAGTTTCAATAGTAGTAATCTCCATCGAAATAAGCTTCATTTATAATAATCCCTACAACTTAATGGCAGTGTCAGGAATCTCATTAATGTGGTGAGGGTACCTATGTTTTCTTTGTTTTTCCGGCAACAATTGCTACTGTATCATCACTCTGTTTTTTTTTTTGTGGCATAATAACACCTATTATTCAGTCTTTTTAAAATTGTTTAAAGTTATACCAGAAGAATTAAAAAATATATTCCATTATTTTATTTTAATCAAGAATATTATGAATTTTTTTTGTTATGCTTATTTTAAAATTCGTTTATGTAAGTAATAAGTAAAGAAAATAGAAAAATTAGTTTTGAGATAATAATTATCTTAAGAGCAAGATTAAAATATTATTTGTGCTTTAAAATTATAAAATGACTTATTTTAAAAATAAACTAAAAAATATTTTTTAAAAACATAAAGAAAAATAAACAAGTTAATATTAAACACTATATAAAAGAAATAAATAAATAAATTCGAAGAAATTATTCGTGTTAATATACTACTCAAAATATCGTTGTTGTTATTGACCTCTCTCGATTATTACTGTCTAAATAAGTTGAAAAATAATTAAATGTTTCATTAATTATTTTTTAAAGAGATTAAAATAAAATACAAAATAATATTTTTAGGAGATTAATGAAAAAAATAAAAAAGAATTCGTATAAAATTTGTTAAAAAAAGTATTAAGAAGATATTTTTTAACACTTTTTTAATATATTTTTAATTATTAACTAAAATTTATAAAAAAATATAAGATAAAGTTATTAAGGTACAAGTAAGAGTTAAGTAATTTTTATAAATATTAATAAATTTTAATTAATAATTAAGAATATGGTAATAACATTTTTTTCGTTAAAAGTACTCTTTAGAAATTACATAGTAGCTAGTTGAGAAATTAAAAATATTAATTATTAAAATAAAATATTTAATATTTTCAAACAGAAGTATGTCCTTAGTATTATTTCTAAAAATAATTAAAATAAAAACATTGAATACTTTTAACTATTTTTATTACGATATTCGCTATCAAGACCAAGTTAAGGGCTATAAGTATGCATGAAATCATGAAATACATATCATTTTCCTATTGTGAATTCTAACAGGAAAAATTATAAATCTTACCAACTGGTTCTCCGACTAAATTAAAAAATAATTATTTGATTTTAATATCAATAAGATATTAAAATAATTTTATGAAGTGTTAGTATACGATAAGTTTAAGATAATATAATATACTATTTACTTTTCCTTTCTTTAAATTAACATATTTATTACCTAACTATTAATATCTTATTTATTTATTCATCAGCAACATGACATATTATTATTTATTATTGATTCATTGTATAATAAGTCGACATTTAATTATATTTAAACTAATATAATGTTACTCTTTTTACAAATAAAACCTCGCTAATGGAACATAACGGACTCACTGTAAGCACTGAATGGGGTGAGGAATCTACATGGTCGTAATTACATAATGATTCATAACCTTAACTCTATCTTAGAGTAAACTTTATCTCAAATCCGTTGCTTAATTATAGAAAAAAATTGACATCTTCGATCAAGTGGTTGAATTTCTTTCGAAAAGCAATTTAAGAACCTGTAATTATCCATATTTATGGTAAACTGTTAAACATTTAAAAAGAAATTAGTAGCTAATTAATAAACTTTAATTAATTTGACATACAGTTTCCATAAAAATACGCTGCTAAAACCCTAGCTTAACTACAAGTTGATTAATGAACAACTTAAAAAGAGTTACGCTGCGATATATTGATTAATGAAGATTGGAATTAAGGTCAAAATTGAGAAATGAAAACCATCGTATGGTTGCTTAGAAGAGAATAAAAAAATGGAATGGAGTGGTTATGATTTGTTCCATCATTTGCAAGAAACTATTACATGTCTATTTGGGATGCCTTATAAAAGAAGTGAGAATATAATACACATCAAGAGTCTAAATAAGACAGATTAGATAGGGTGTGAATTTACCATGATAATACATAGAGGCTGCCTATGCTAGCTAATCCTAGTTAATACAAATGCATGCAATTAACTAATTATATTCAATGCATCAATGAAATCCGAATCCAAGTTCATGATTGAAAATGTATCAGTTGATAATAGTTAAAGATATTTAATAAGAACGATGGGTGATTTTTATTTTTTTATTATAAAAATCTTGAGAGAATTACATCATAAAAACTAATTGCTATACTTAAAGATCCTATATCCTATAATTAGACCATAACTTCTTCTTTAGTGACTACCAAACCTTATCATAAGCCCAAGCCTACCAGGCAAGTCTTAGTTTACTAAAAAAAATGTTTTCTTGAAACCTTAAAAATGTTTATTTGGTACTATTTTTTAAAACTCTTTTATACGCTAATTTTTTCTAACTTTCTGATCGATAAAATTATTGAGATTACTTTTTATGAGCACCTTTATATTGTAATATGATTTCATTATTATAAAGTATTTGATTATATCAATTATTTGTTATTTTTGAAAAAATTACAAAACAAACGGGCCTAATTTGATAATGGTAAAATTAGAGATCACGAGATTAGTCTTCGCTACATTTCAACTTGTGAGGAAAAAAACAATTAATTATAAGATGAGTGGCTGATATATCTGTTTCTTGGGTGGAATTTTCTTGATATGAAAGATCTAAAATCAGCTTATTCAACTTTGTCCATGACCAAAGAAGATGAACAAAACCAAAACCGTTCACTAATCACGTTAAACCACGGGCGAAGACTAGCCTACATGCCTGAGCTCCAGTTTCTGGGGTTAGAAGCAAACTTTGTCGACAAAATACTTCAATTTAAAACAATCATTGAATGCTAAGAGTTATATACATTAATTATTAATTTTTCATACTTTTACTTATAGTAAGATTTATATTAATGAAGCATTCTTTGGGTATGCATATAAACGAATATAGTAAGAGTAATTTTGGTGTGCACAAGGACATTAATTTGGCTTTGACTACTGAGCTAATAAAATTAATGAATTGAGTCAAACGATGCACAACTAGGAAGAGGAAGCAATGTATGTTAACGTGTGTATTCACGTGAATGTTTGTATGTCTGTCTAAAAAACATCCACGTTGAGTTTCATTTGTTCATAATCATCTTCTTCTTTTCTTATATATCTCCTATTCACATACTCTTATCTTAACTAATTAAACATCCCATTAACACACTTTTATGTTAAGAGTCAAACAACGTGGAAGCCACACTAGCCACTCCCATCTATTTCAATTTACAACCTTTGGCGGCGCCGACGATAACAGTTGATTTTATTCCCCCATTGGACCCAAATCACCTTAAGATAATTTTGTTAATTTTCTCTTCTAATCCTCTGAGTTCCAACTTTGATTTGCACCTTCTGCAAGGAACTGATAGAGAGAAATGTTATTGTTGAGTTTTCATGATTAATTATTGAACTAGTTCAACGTTGGATAAATATGATTAATTGGTAAAACCTGGTTAAACCCGTAATCCAACACCTAATTTGATACGCCTTTTAGTTTCAAATAGAAAACCTATGTTATTAATGGGATCAAATTGGTTCAGTTTTAAAATTTTTAATTCAAATATCACCATGCCCAATTGATACTCACCCCTATTCAAATCACACATTTTTATAAATTACTTAAGCTTTAATACTTTATTTGATGAATAAAAAGCTTATTTATTACACATAAATTTGTGAATACCCATTAAATATAAGTTCAATCATGCATACATTAGACGGTAGGACACTACAATAAATTTTGCATTTTTCAATTTTACTTATTAATGATTAAAATTCTATAAATAAAAAAACTCATTATCGACAACGTAACTTCAATTGTTAAATTTATCATTAGTAGCTTACTTTATTTTTGTTTGGTTAGAATTTGGCAGATTAATTTTAACAGAATCATTAAATTGTGTGCTAGTTAAATCATTTAAAATGTAAACTAAATCATTGATTAATCTGATTAAATCTTCGTTTGAGAATTAACTTTAATATCATTGAACATGTGCAAATAAGATCACTATTATTTACTCTCTTAACTTCACTTTATAAAATCAATTTTCTAACATATATTCAAGGCTATACAATTTTTATATAATAAATACTTTTTAAAAAGAATAAGATGTCACATAATTTAATATATTCATAACATTAAATACTATAATTTTTAATAAGTCTAATGTGTGATTAAGGGAACATGTTAAAAAGATTAAATATATTATATTAAATGCTTTAAGTTATCATATATATTCCAAATTTATTTTATGATTTTAAGATAATAAATATTTTCATTTTTAATAATTTTTTTATTTTTAACCTCTTAACAGGTGCCATTGGCTAGACATATGCTAAAAAAATCTTTTCTCAATTCTTTGACATGTGTTCTTAGCACAATTAAAAACAAATACTTATAAAAAAAAGTCTTTCAACTTAATCATACATGTTTAAAAAATTATTAAAAAATTAATTAATGTATTACTTTTTTAAAAAGTAATTACATCATTTAAAGTTTAATCTTGTTAAAATTAATTTTTGTTATTATAATTGTTAATAAGTTTAAAAATATAATAATAAAGAGTAATTATGTAAAAAATAATAAATATTCTTAAAACTGTGTAATATCATAACAACAAACAAGTTGACCGTGTAAGATATATGACGCCATATATGTGGCAAACATTAGCTATACATAATAATTCAAAAAAGATTAAAAGTATGTGTATAGAGCCAAGCCAATATACTCTAAAACGGGTTGCACCTTGTAATTTCACTTAGAAGGAAAAGAAAAATTGTATAACATATGCTAGAGACAACAATATTTAAATCAAGAAAAGGACAGGGAATAAAAAAATAAGAAAATTTCTTCTCATACTAATTTCTTTTTGCCGTCTTTCTTACTCTAGAATCACCATATATATATATATATATATATATATGACAATTTAAACCAATGTCATCATCAGCATATGCCTAAGAACGATCGATCTGGACACTGAAGGCCTTTTGGACTCTCTTTGAAATTCCATAATAACCAGCTTGCCAATAGAATCATACAAATTCCTCTTAAGAAAACTAATGACCAATCATCATTCATAACTTGCCCACTCGTACCACTTGCCCCTCACATTTTTTCAACTGCATAAATGTATCAAACAGGAGATTGATTTGCTGTAGATAATAATTCTACCCAATTCGAATAGATTTGTTTAGCAGAAGATACATGTAGTTTACACTGAAAAAATATTGCATATACAAAAGATTTAGAATGATTAATATAATTTTTTAGTATATGAGAAATGATGATTAAAAAGTGAGGGGATTTATTAATTTAATAAGAAATGAATAAAAAATCTTTAGAAGTAGAGTGTGGTTGACACTTGATAGTGATAGTGGATAGTATTTCACAACAAGGTAGCGGCTAGCCTCACACGTTGTTGGCCATTATAAATACACAAACTCCCTCTCTCTCATTTTGTCAAGTTGAGTAGTTGCCTTGTGTTTCTCTCTTTTTCCACTTTTAAGCTTTAACCTTAACAACATATTTCCTATCTAATGGCTGGGAATTCCCCATGTGCTTCATGCAAGCTTCTGAGACGCCGCTGTGCTAAAGATTGCATCTTTGCTCCTTATTTCCCTTCTGATGATCCTCAGAAGTTCGCCTTAGTTCACAAGGTTTTTGGTGCAAGCAACGTTAGTAAAATGTTACAGGTATCTATCTATCTATCTTATACACTTTCCCTCTTCCCTTTGCTTTATTTATATAACGCAAATTGTTAAAAAACAAGGTTATGTGTGCATATGAAAACACGTTAAAAGGTTCTAAATGTAGAAGTTATAACTTGTAGAGTCAAAATAAGTGTAAACTTATATACATAATTGTGCATATTTTTCAAGTTTTAGGAACTTCTAAAAGTAAGTTATTATTTCTATTAAAACAAAAGTCTTTTGGGTGTTTGTTTTTAGTTTTTTGGGTTTGATTCTATTGGGTCAAAATGGTTTCTTTTTTGTTTCTTTACTTCTTGTACAATGTTTCAGGAACTTGCGGTTCATCAAAGAGCAGATGCAGTTAGCAGTTTAGTGTATGAAGCACATGCAAGAGTTCGAGATCCAGTGTATGGTTGTGTTGGAGCCATATCTTATTTGCAAAACCAAGTCTCTGAGCTTCAAATGCAGCTTGCAGTGGCACAAGCAGAGATACTCTGCATCCAGATGCAACATGAACCAATGATGCCTAATCCAGAAATTGAAGAAGACCCAAATCACAAATCTTACCTTCTCCAAAATGACATCCCTCAATACCTCAACCATGCCTCATCTAACAATGTAATTTATGATTCTCTCTCAAGAGAGACCATATTTGGACATGACATAGTTTCTTGAATGAAAATTGCTCACATCATTTTGGGTTAGTAGCCACTTTTGTTTTTTTAAATCATTTTTGACAAACTCTTTTCCATTCATCTTTGAAGCATTACAATTTCTCTGAAATTTCTTTACTAATTTTGAAGTTAAAGACAGGAATGCAGTTGTAGGGTCAACTCTAGCATGTGATTAAGTACCGGTGAAGTCATTCAGAGTATTCTGAATTAGTAATTAATCCATTAAACTAATGATTAAGGTGCTTTAACATTAATGCATTCAGACGAGGGTCGGTGCTCTTTTTTAAAATGGCAAACATTCTGATGATTAATTATAAATTTACCATCTCATAATATTGAAAGACAACTCGCCTAGCAAACATCAATTATAAATTTATCATTTTTCATATTCACACTGTAATTTATTTTTGTTGTTTGTTAGTAACAGTAAATGTTGAGACTCTTTGCGGACCTCTACTAAGAGTTCCCCCAAGACCCTAAAAAGTAGTGCCATTTTCCTATTCATAACATTTTATTTTGTTTCAAGATTAAATTAATGTTAAAAAACTTTACTATAATACAGTGGTGATGTTTTTAATTATTTAACAATTAATTTTATAACAAAAATATTTTATTACCAAATTAATAACGTTTAATTAAAGGGTGAAAATTAGACAAGAAGTTTAGTTATGCATAAAAAAAACGACGAAGTAGGATTTAAGGTAGGAAATGGTCGATGTCATGATCATTGACCCTTTTATTTTCACAATATCATAAGCCATAACCATCCATCGTTTTCTTCTATGTCTTTAGAGGTAATTTAAAAAAGACAAAGACGAAACAATTGATACATGCATTTCTTTTCATTTCATAGCCTTTTTTTGGTTAAGGATAAACTAGCTAATTGATATATTTTAATTTAAAGTATAAACCAGTTTCAGCATCGTCCCAAGGTCACGTTAATGATACAACTGTCAGCAAAGACTAGTGTTGTGTTTGGTATGCAAAATATGGAGAATCATTATTTCATATCGGGCTTTATTGATTTATAGAATAAAATTTCCTTTGTTTGTTTGAAAAATAAAATAAAAGCCATGGAATGGTGATTCTATTAATCATCACATATAAGTGGAATTAACATATTACATGAATCGTTTTATTTCGTATAAAATTTACTTACTACATAACAATCCTCTTCATTATATTATTATACATATTCTAACTGCATTCCCAAAAAAAAAAAACCCATTAATTCCACGTATCAAATGTGACATTATAATTAATGATAGTTATTTCATATATGTTTGGGCGTAATCACTTTGTAGAATTTTTTTCAGATCTCTTTTGGAGCTTTTGTTTATAAATTGTTCTGAATACAAAATAAGTTAATTTATACACATTTATATACTACCAAAACCCCATTAATAAAATTTGAAAGCAATTTTTAAATTAAATAAATAATTTAATCGGACACTTATTTGATAAGTTATTAAATGCGATCTCATTATTGAATTTGATTATAACATTTACACAAATAAATTAAAAGCTTTTTAGGAAAATTATTAAAAAACTAAAATAAAGTTAAAAAAAAAGAAAGTTATATTCATAAGTATTAATAATATCTTATGATCACCCTCCCTAATCTTATTTGTTAAGGCAATTATCATTAATTAGATATTCCTGAGGTATATGCTTCCGTCCCAATGTAGCCTTGTCGAGATCAAGTTTAGATCGACTTCTAGTTGTTTCCATAATACGTATCTGTTTTAGCTTATTTCTTGAAAAATAATCATTTCAAAAAAGTAGCTTATGATTAAGAGTTTGACTGTGCATTACATAATATAATATAACTATTAATAAGGATTTTGAGTCCAACGAAAGGAATAAATTCCTCACAAGATGATAAATTATGATTTGAATTAGTGTTGGAAAAGACTATTAAGTAAGATCACTTTTTATGAATATACATACTAAAAATTAGTTCAGGTGTGTATAATTTTTTCTTTCCTAATTAACAAGAATAAATATGAATTGTATATATTTTTCTACACATCTGAAATTCTTATGATTAAGATGGAAAACGATTCCCATTTGTTTATTTAATTATGTTTTTGTACGTATTATTCACAAAGTTTCTTATGAGTCTCGTGTTATATGCATGTTACTTTCAGTCATGTGTCTATCCTTTTACCAAAAGTTAATATCACATATTCCATATTGCTTTTGCTTTCACTTCAATATCTTAACTGTCCATTTCCTCACAGACTACAATCTTCTAATCATAATAGAAAAATTAACGTTAGAAGTATACTAATTAATTAGGATAAGCTTCTTCTAGCTGGTTCACGTGGGGGGGCTGTGCAAGAAAGTGCTGGGTTTATGGGATGTGGACAACATATATTATATGAACTATAATATATAATTTATATGTAAATTTTCTAAATCCATCTCTCCAAAACAACTTTATGTCGAAATCAAAGCATTATCTTAAATGCTAAAGATAAAACTAGAAAAGCCTAATGGGCGACAAAGCGACCGTTCTTTAATTAATAAATACAGAGAAAAAAAAATTGGGTTAACTACTGACTTAAAGATTCCTCATCAGCTTTGTTTAATGTGAAACATTTCCTAGTCAAACATGATTTTTCATTAATCTCTACAGAACCTAATTAACCTTGTTTTTGCACGGTTTTTGTCTTTATCTAGCTGTGTACTAGTGATCCTGTCCTACCATTTTAAACTAATCACTGGCGAAGCTTCTTTTAGGATTGGTCCCTCCAAACTTTCGTCTGATTCTTGTTGAATTTTTTTCTTTTTCTTATTCAAAGTTAATTTGAAGAGTGTATAACCACAACCTGCAGGATGCAAGTATTTTAGGGAAAAAAATGAAATTAACTTATTTTGAGGTCTTCTTTATTAATTAAAAACTTGTGAGATAATTTTTTTTCTAAGAATGTTGTTTAATTAGAATAATTTATTTTTAAGCAAGTGCGTAATGATAAATAGATTATCAATTATATTATTTAAACCACTAAAAATTAACATTGTATGTGACATTATATATAAATCTTTTTTTCTCTTTTTACTTTTTATCTTTTTTTATATACAAGTATTTAAAATACACTCCTAAAACAAAAAAAAAAAAAACACTTATACAAATGTTTTCCATGAATTATAGTTAACACTTCAACCCCGTTTCCCTCCACTGAAACTAATGTTATTCAAATCATGTTAATATGTGATAATATAACAAATATATAGAATTTACATCAAAATATTTAAATATTAAAATTCAAATTTGGAGATCTAAATTAACAAAATTATATACTCGGCGGGTCCCTTGTTATTTAAAGCAATTGCAAATTTGCAATATGCAATTTCTGTCAATAAAATTCAGTATTTGTCTCTATAATTTTCTTGGTGCAAGAAATGGATAAGCTCCTTATACATGTGTAGCTACATGCATTACATAGATTGCTTAGAATCTCCATAAAGGAGAGATCAAGTGATCCAACACAATTTTATCGTAATTTTTTTTCCAATTATTGGTTCCTCATCCTCTCCAAACTTTTTTACCTTGAATGAATTAGATGTTACTGTTGAAACTATCAAGAGTCAAGATTAAGGATAGAAATAAATTGGGTTAGATTAGATGGGCTTATGAGAGAGAATACAAAGCTTATATGTGGCTCTTCGACATTAATCACTATTTGAAATCCCAAGTGGTCCACATTACCCACTCAATAAGAGTGTGATATACCATTTACCTTGCTTAAATACAAGAGTAATCACTTATGTTTTCCTTTTATATATTTTTCTACTTAAAAATATAACACACACCATATTAATATTATGATTGATATTCTTGTTTGTATCATTTTAATTCTCTTAATATGATCTTCATTATTATTAATTTTTTATTTGTAATAAGCATGTTAAGAATTATGTAGTGATAAGGATATAATTGAAAAGTTAGTAATCAATATTATTTTAAATCTCTTATGCAAACAAATAAATAATGATATTTTTTATGGTAAATAGAAAAAAAAAAGTAGAAGTATAATTATTTGTAAAAGAAGCTGGTTCAAATAAGAAAGATTGAAGTAATTCGTTTGAAAATTTATGTTATCCTCTTGAATTAATGCACACGAATCAACCTAGTGTTCCTGAACTTCTCAATAATTTTTATATATAGAGAGATGATGAATAGTGATCATCAAGTGTGTTTGCATTTTGCTAACACACAAATGCCAGTATGTTACAAAAGAGACAGAAGAAAATTGCATATCTACTCTTTCTCCTTTCATTCTTGAAACTTCAGTGGGGTATAGAAAGTTGTAGTGAGTCAAAAAGATGCTGACTTATATAATGGCAATTTAACATAGCATTAATAATAAGTTAAAATACATAACAAGACAAAGGCATGTCCCTGTCGATGTTATCTATCAATATGAAATTCTGTATCTTTGGGTAGATAGAGAAAGTGATTGTGGGAACCCGGTTTTCCTTTTGAGGGCTCGAGGATATATAATACTTCCAAACAAAGGATTGTTTTGGAATTAAGATGTATCCCTCTTTAGTTCTTTTCCTTTTTCTTGTTTCTTTTATTTTAAGTCAAAGATATGTTTCAATACCAAACAAACTCACTCTGGAGAAAATGAAGTCTGCACCATGTTGAAATTGAAGCAATGCAAATATCGATACTAATTTTTCCCTATCACAATGTGAACACCAACGCAAAGTTGTTTTGTCAAAACATTTTAACATTACAAAGTTAATGTTGTGCTGTGCTCAGTTGTAGGCTAGCTATATGCAATGTCACTTCATATATTAACTGCTGTTTTCATCGGTAAACAATCCTCACACATTTGGTGATTAATTGAGTGGCTACAAACATGTTGATCTAAGATTAAAACTACTTCAATGTTTGTTATGCCTCTGAACTAAAAATCTCTTATTATTTATTAGCTAGGAAATAGCTTTGGTGTTGGTGCACAACGAAAATACATTAGGCATGTTGGGTAGAGCTTTTATTTAAACTTTTTAAAAATGTATCTTTTCTTATGAAACAACACTAATATATTATAATTAAAGAAAACTATCTAATTATTATAAATTTTTGTAAACACATTTTCTAACTAAAAAAAATACTTATTTCTTTAAAGAAAAATCCGCAAACAATCAAACCTTATATCAGAATAAGTTTTAGAGAAGCAGGCTTGAAATAATAATAATCAAACCTTATTAGGTATAAATCTAAAGAGAAGTTTTATTGCTTACTTCAGCATAACATGATATGTAGCTGCCACAACATAACCTTCCTTTATTGGAGAAATGAAGTTACATTCTAATAACAATTTAGGGAGCTTCAACCTCCAATTCATAAGATGGAGACTCATCCAGCTCCTGAAGTGTCCCATCAACACCGCAGACTTGTATTATAAATTTGAGACTTGAAGTTCCTGAAGGAACTTTGAGATCAGAAACATAAAAACAGTTTACTTGTGCTACTCCAAGGTACTCTTTCACATGATCTAATGTTGTACCTGGTTTACCAGACTCTTGCTTTGATAATTTCACCAAATACACATTGTACTTTGGAAACAGATAGTTCTCTACGTCTTTTAGATTCCAAGAAATTTTAACGCTAAGGGTCTTTGAACCTAGAGAACCTGATATCCATTTTATGTAGCTGCCATCAACTATCCAGGAAGAAGACACAGGAAAATCTGACTTGTAGTCAGAAGTCTTGATTGTGATATGACCAAGAAGTGCAAAATACTCTGATGAAGAAGCCACCGTTCCATCACTGTCATTGAATGGAGAATCTGATCTGTAGCACACTGCATGGATTTCTGTTAAGGTGTATGATTCATTCATTGCAATTACGCCTTCATTTATAACCCATCCAGGGGAAAATTCCTTGTGTTCACGAGTCATGATTACTTTGCTGAATTTGCTTGAGAAATGATTCGCCACCCAGGATGTGAGAAGTATAGATGTTCTTTGGTGGTTGGTGGAAGTGAACTCAAGCTTAAGTCCCAATGAGGAATTGCCATCAGATTTGACCTGCATTAGTCATTGACTTCACGTGTGAGAAAGAGGGTTCAGATAGAGATACCACGAAAACATTTCAGGGAACTTGACTAAATGTGCATTATACCATTGATTTGTTGGGGGGCATATGAGGTGCTAAAATACTAGGGACTTCTTCACTCATCCAAAATTAGTCTGTTCCAAATTCCCAACCCAAAACCTTATAGCTTACAGATTGATAATGTTCTTTTTTCAGCAATTATGATAAAGAAAGTTATAGCTTACAGAATAAATAAAGTGGATGGGCAACTTGCTCAAAAGAAGCTGTCCTTGAAAGATTTTCTTCTCAATGTAATTTTGCTCTCCAAGAGACCCTTTGAATGTAACGTTCCCCCCTCCACTATATGATGTTTCCTTCAAGCTGCAATTTGCAAGCAAGACAACAAATACTTTAGATCCAAGTCATTAAATATTTCATGTTAAAATGGAACAATAGAAAAGAAAAGAGACATTCAATAGAGTTAAGGTTTTAGTCTTGTAGAAAACTAAATATACATAAGAAATCTTATTAATTCAATAGAAAAATTATGATGAATTTTCTGCAAACATACATACACATGATTTGTTCAATTTAGTCAAATGCTATTGTAGAGAATATTACTTTGAATGCAGGCAAATATGTGACACGCACATTCTGTTTGCACTTCCCAGTTGCAGAAACATTTTAAATATTAAATGTATGGCATCACTTACTCTACAAGAACTTGAATAGAATTTGTAGGATCAGCAAACTCAAGGAGTGGCTGCACACAAATATTTTAGTCAGACTATAATAGAACTCTTAAACCAGTATAAAAAATTCATAGTATTAAACTGAACTTGGTTTTCCAGTTACTATAATGATGTTACTTAAAAATTAGCCCATAATCTTACCAGTGACAAACTAAGAATTCAGAAGAAGGGGGCATATAATATTCTCCAGGTCATCTATCGAAGTCCATCTATATGGTAAATAGTTGAGCCAACAATAAGAAAGAATGATTATTGGGTGCTTACCTGAAAGCCTTGGCAAGAAATATTGTTCCAAGTGGCCTCTGATACATTGTCACCATGAACTGAAATATGATAACCACGTCCCTGAAAGAAACAAAAAGAAGATATATTTTGAAAGAATGTCAATATTTCAAAGATAGAATACATAAGTATTTAAATTTAAGTGAGAATGCTCAAAAGGGAAATTGCTTAGGTTATTTACTGTGGGTAGTAGAATATAGCTGCCAAAGTCTTTGTTAGGCTTTTGAGCAAACATGCCACAAATTATTTCTTTAATGGAAGTTCAGTGCTATATTTTGTATTGTTCATTTCCTTGCCAGTTTGATGAGCACTGAACTAAAATTTGATAAAGGAAGTTCCATCTTTTAGGACATAAAATTTTTCAGCCCACCCACTGTTTGCCCCTTGGCACTCAAATAATTCTTTATAGGTTAGAACCACTTTCACTGCAATTAAATTAAGAATAACTCCTGTTGAATTAAATGTGGAAAAAGTATCTTCAAAGTTGTACTCAGACCAGAAGTTGCCAAATGCACAATGAAAAAAAAATCATTAAGGTTAAAAAAAAAGGGATGAAAAACTATAAAAGGGGAGATTACCTGATCAAAATTTGTGTAGAATGGTAGTACTCCAGGACTTTTTTGCAGCACTCCCCATGAATTTTCCACAAGACCCCACCAACTGCAATATTGAGTGCATGGCAATGATGCTGGTATGCATAAGTAAGAAATTTAAGGTTTGATCTCATCATTAGCATAAAAAGAAACCTTGAACACGCATGAAAGATTCTTAGAATTTATGTGGCAATAAGATTAGTAGGACTAAAAATAATTAAATTTGGGGCAATTATAATTTATATTCATCCTCTTTTCTTTAAAAAGATTCCTGCTAATAGATATTTTAAATTGTAGAGATGGATTGTGTTCATCATTTCTATCTTTCACCCCCAGCTTCTGTGCCATCTCCAAGTTTATTTTACAATGTTGGTCACTTCCAGCATTATAATTTTGTTTTTCAATATATTGCTATGCATTAACTTAGCTAACCATATGATAGCAAAATTTCAATTTTTGGTGTTTCAAAAGAGATAGCTAAATTACCTATTTTGAGCAGTCTCAAAATCAGGGGCTTGTTTTGTCTCATAGACCCATCCAGGAGCAAATATTGCAGCAGAGATGTCATTCTTTCTCAGTAAATCAAGAGCAACATTTGCCTGAGACATGCATAACAGAATAAATAAAGCAGTAGGACCAACACTGAGATAATTACCAAACAAAAGGAAATAACATTCAGAAATGTTAGTCACTTTACCAGTCATATACTACACTACTCTGAAACTATTAGGCATCCTAAATTTCATAAAGAAACTACAACAGGCAATTGTTTTCATAAATAGATTTTAAATACAACGCACAATGAAACAAAAGTAAGTGACTATTATCTTTTTGGTAACACTGATATTTAGTTTCAGGCAAATTGGCAGCTTCACTGTGGGAATGGATGCTACATACATGTAATAACAAACTTCTCTGAAGGCAGTTATAACTTATAACGTTAAAAAACATTCACAATCAATTCTGAAATATACAAAATGAAACCAATGTATAGAATGCTATAAAAACCATATTTAAGTACAACTATTAACCCTCTTAATGAACTTGAACGCAAATAATACAGGATGTATTTTGTAGCCAAGCAGCCAAAATGAAAAACAATTTAGTTCCTGTTATATTTTTGGGCCTTAAAGTGAAATAAAACATGCAGTTCATACATGATGTCCATTAAATGATTACATAAGCATGTTCACTAAGAAATATAGAGGTCCAATAGGCCAAAATCAGTTTCTGATTTATGTTCAACTCAAGAAAAAAAATTCAAACATTTTTCAAGTTGGGATAGCAGACATCTAATAAATTGCTATACAAAAAAAGTGTGTATCTATCACAAAGCACATACATTCCATTGCCCACCACCATATGTGTTCCTCCCAAATACATCAATTCCCATGTATACATCATACTTCCGATCACTGGCAACAGCAGCAGAGAGCCTTGGATAGTCTTCCTACACTAACATAATAAAATTAAGGGAAATGGAAATTGGTGAAACATCAGTGTGGCTGGCAGAACCATACCAGGGGAAGATAAGCAATACCTTCCATGTATAGTTTACAAATATTCCATCACATATATCAAAGAATGGCTTATTATGCTTGTTTAGTTGATCTTGCCACTTCAGTTTACCATCGACTGTAACACTGTCATACCTACATGACCAAGAAACATCATATTCAACTTTTGGCATCAACCACTGCAATAAAAAAGTTGTTGGCTAATCTTCTAATACTCACCATATCACTAATGATCCAGACAGAGAAGAATGCATTGTTAATGATAAATGGTATACAAACTCTTTCAAATTAGAAATTTGCCCTGGATTCAAATTTACCTCCATATTTATCTGCAATCAAATATGACTAGTTTCAAAAAAATGACAAGAATATGATACATGCAATGTTGTAGAGTACAAGAAAAATAGTTAATGATTGGTTTAGCATAATTATTCATAATGCACCTAATATGATTTGGTTTTGAAAATGTTTAAATGTTGCATGGTTGTGAAGCCATTCATAATATTCCCAATGATTTCTCTTATAAAAACTGTAGATTTTGCAAACTTGTATATGTGGACGTGGAGCACCTGATGCACTGTTTGGGAAGGTGACTTATTGCTCATAAAAAGATGTGAATGGAAATAATGTTTCAACTTATTTAGATAATATAAAATTTAATTACATGAATATAAATCTAATCAGCACACAGAGATAACGAATTATTTACTAGCCACCCATCAAAGCCTAAATCAACAGCGAGCTCTGCCAGATGTTCTGCGTACATTTGTGCAGATTCCTTTGTTGAAAGCAGTGTATCACAGGCAGCCCTTCCCTCATCCCATTCGGTGATGAAAGTCCCCAACACCTGATATATTAAAGGATCAAGTACAACCAAAGAAGAATATATTTGTTCTGGGTAAAGCATGAACAATAAATAATGTCAGAAACATCTCCAAGTGAGAAACAAACTAAAATGAACCGAGCTCCTATAAAAGATTCAGTTACAAAGCCAACAGTTTTTAAGCATACCAATGACCTTAGAAACTGATTGTTAGTAAAGCAAAGAAGAGATAGTTTGTCAAAATTTAAAATTTAAAGCCGTGGTTATATTATCAACCAAACTTTCATATGGCCACAAAATTAAAACATTAATATTTATGTCAAACTATTTAGTTTGCCTGACCTCATTCACTGAAAATCCATGCAAAACATAAAGAAAACCATTCAGATTGAAAACGTACATAAGCAGCCTAAAGCAGGAAATTCCAACCCTCCCCACAAAACAAAATTACCTCTTTAAAGAAAATTCTGACTATAAAATAACTAGCAAAATAAAGGCCAGTGAAGCAACTCAGCCACGATAACAATCATCTAAAAACTCACCTTGAATAAAAATAACCATTCCAAGAAAATTCAACAATAACGGTCATGCAAAATCATCTCAACCTTAGCAAACTCAAAAGGAGTGATATCACCATAGACTCGACTTCACTATCAAAACAAAAAGCCAACTTAAAACTAGAAACATTTACGTATCATAAAATTTAACGTAGAAACACTGTCACCACGAACCCGAGTCTACAACAACACCACTCATTCAAAAATGATCATGAAAACTAAGTTAAAAGCGAAAAAATAAAAATAAAAAAATTGTTGAATCAATCAAGTACCTTAACACCATGGCGATGAGCAGTGTTAATCCAGCAAGGAGGAGGAAGAGTAACAAGGGTGTGGGAAAAGTAGACAAAAACATCGATCAAATGCCAATGCCAAATTGCATAAGCATGAGGGTTTGTGCCACCTTGAATCCACTTATCATCCAAGTAACCCCCAGCCATATCATGACACACTAGCAATCTTCGCCTATTGGGTAACGAAGAAGCATTGGGAACAATGGGAACCGAAGCTTTGTTGAAAGGGTAGTGAAAGGACTCGAAGTAGGAGCGAGACTCGAGTTCCTCAAGGGTTTTCATTGGATAAGAAATGGGTATCGAGGGTTGTGTGGGATCGAAGGGTGCAGCTTCTGAAGCAGAGGGTTGAGACTCTGACTCTGATTTGGGGTTGGACATGGTGACAAAAAGGTAGAAACTTTCAATTGCTACGATGAAAAAACGTAGAATGTTACGGATATTGATTAAGAATAGGCGATTTATATAGGCTCGAAGAAGCTGAGGAATCATCCCATACCAACTCTTCTTGACCATTCACTACACATGAGAACGTTGGTGATGCTGCTTTTGCAAAGTACGACGTAAATCCCGTTCTACACGACAGGAAAATGTTCCATTTTTTTTACACAGCTTAACTGGTGAAAGAAAAATATTATTGTACCCTTACTAATTATTTCAAAATATTTCAAGAAATAATAATGAAGTTGGCAATTGTAATGTTTGGGTTTGAGTTATAAACTTCCAACGAATAACAATGCAGGAATTGTCCATTGAAGTTTACAACTTATTAAGGTTCAAGTTATTGTGGCTTAAAAATTAGCTTATTTGGTTAAAATGTTTTACAATTTTTAAAAATATTTCCTTAAAATGTTTTATTCTCAAATATAATGTTTTTGATTAATTTATGTTAAAATAATTTTTAAAAAAAATTGATATAGTGAAAAGAAAGTCTTCATAAATAAGTTGATAATAAGCATTCTATTAATTAATCAAACAAACGTTTTGCACATAATAATTCGAAACTCCAGTTTGGCAGTATTTCGACCAATCACTATTATTTTATTGATTGGTATCGTAATTCAAAGATTTCAATTATTTATATTTATGAATCCAAAATATATAAATTTACAGATATTAAAAGTATTTTATATATATACTCTCTCTATTCTCTGTGTCATTTAAAGTTTTTTCACATAAATTAAGAAATATAATTAATTTTCTTATTTTCATTTCTAACATCCTATTATACCCATATTACTATATATTGAAAACTTTTACTTACTATTATTAAGAGTTATTACTGTACAACAATTAATAAAATCTAAAAAATTATTTAAAGAATATTTTAGGTAAAAAAAATTTAATACATCACTAAAAAGTTAAATATTGTAGAATATTTCTTTTTCTTCTAAAACGTCCCATCTTATAAAGAAAAATATCGTTCTCATGAAACTTTGTTTTTTTTTTTAATGCCCAGTTCACATGAGTAAAATATATAACCAAAAAACTATTTATTTTCATGATAGGTGGCAAGTTGCCGTGCAGTGCCCAGTACATACTCTGCTATGCCCCCACCAAACGTGAGATAATGCATATAACTCTCTCGAGTACGACAAGCTTAAGAGAGTTTCTTTTGAGTTCCGATATCTGATATCAAATGTTGGAGTAGAAGTGAAAATCAAACTTAAAGATTGTTGTTATTCACTTAAAGCACGTCACTTGGAGAGAAGATTTAATTTATTAAGGATCTTCAAATGATAATGCTGGATAGTATTTACCTATTCCCACCTTCCAAGTAATCTCATGCTACTGAATACGATGGTGCTATCTTAGTGGGGCCACGGCCGTGGTACTTTACTTTGATTCCCATCCAAGTGATTTAGGCAGTGCAGATTTACCCGCCTACTGGGGGAGAAGCTCCATAGGAAATAGTATGGCGTTCTATTTTTAATTAGTGGAGAGATACTTATGGTGTTACTTTGAAGTTTGAATGAATCTTTAAGTGGTTGGTCACTTTGTCACTCAATTGTTTTGAACCTTGCAGTTAAAATTTGCCTCTCAGCTTTGCTGGCTTAGCCTCCTTAATGACTTGTAATCTTGCTTCAAAGGTAGAAAAAGTTCTTTCCATTGAAGAAAACATCCAATCAAAAGTTAATTCATTCATCGCTTTAAAGGACAGAACTTCAAGGGTGCGAAAAAAAATGGCTTTCCCCTCTTAATATATTAACATTATGTGATGAGTATACTGCAAAATTCTTTGATATATGACTTTATTGATGTTACAAACAACTAAACAAGATCACATGATCAATGTATCTTTAAACAAAGAATAATGGGGCAAAAACTTGATTCAGATAAAAGGCTCTTTTTCTTTCATCTAACAAATTGTACCTTTCCACAAATCTCTGCGCCGTCTTCACTTTCCATGCATAGCAATCTCTAAATGTCATTCAGTTCATTGTCGAAGTCCTATAAGGTCTTTAGCACCAACCAAATGGAAATCGAACCGCAGGACTCTTCAAACTCCATTACTAGTGAGAGATGCATTTATCTTTGATCTTTCAAATAATTTCAATTGAACCATGTCACAAGGATGCCATAATTTACTGGCCAAATTTGTGGTTTTTGGAATTGTCATTCATTACTGAACCCTTTTACAACACCAACCATGATATCCAGAACAGCATAATCAGGCATGAAAACTTTATTTTCAAAGTAATTCCTCAGTGCCCGTCAACTTGGCATATTCATTCTCATCTATGGTTCCTTTTTTCAATTTCTTCAACAGGCGGTATTCTTGCATCAACTCTTCCTCATCTTCAATTGTCTGCTGAGCACGTCTCTGTCGAGCTGTTTTCTTCCGCATGACAGTAGGTGCATTTTGGGTTTTGCTTAGTTTTTGAGGTTTCGGCTCTTTCTCTTTGGCTTCTTTCTTTGCTTGCAGGTTCTTCTTCCTTTGTTTCTCTCGTGATTTATCCCTATATAATGAAGTTGTAAGCCATCAGCATGGGTTTCTAAGAGCAAAAGGAGAAGAAAATTTAGGACCATAGAAAAACACTGGATATGAATCCAGGACATTCATATTAAACTCAATTGTCTTAGGTGGCAAGAGCTTTATTTCCTTCATTCTAATATCATGAAAAGGGGCATCAAATAATCCCTTAATCAAGATCAACATAGAATTAATAAAACAAAATATCGGTTTCCAAATACCTCCCCTCTTCAAGAGTCGCTTAAAATGACTTTCCACCTATAATTCAATTAAAAATTAGAGATAAACTTGAAAAAACAAACTCAAGCTCCAACTCTATTTTAAATTTCAAACTCAAGCTCAGGCTCAATTTGAATTATAATTGAAAATATTAAACTAAATTATACAATTAAATTTATATTACATTATGATTTTATAAAATAAAATAAGTGTCATACATTATTATATCTAGCTCACGCCAAAACTATTGAGCTTTTATATTGTTCCAACTAGAGTCCTCAACATTAGTGAGCTTCAAATCAAACAAACCATGTTAAGGTACTTGTTAACTTATTTGATTGCTGCCCCTTAAAAGTACGACCATAAAAAAAAAATAACACAGATGTAAGCTATATTAGCTTTTCCTTCAATAACATTGGTACAATTGATGCATATTAGAAGTAAACCATTCATAAGTTTTAAGTAACCAAACAGCTTGACTTTTGGGGAAATAAGGTTCTTGACATGATATCAGAGTTTACTGACCAAGTGGCCAGGAGTTTGATCCATGCCACCTTCATTGTTCAGAAAAAAGATAAATTTCAGCACAAGGTTAAACCCAAAGGGCTCCCATGATGTTAAACATAAAACCATTCATAAACTCATCTAACTGTTTGAGCTTTTGGGAGAAATGTTATCCTATGAAAATAGTTTTACCTGTACTTAATGTCCCCCAGATTGATATCTTCAACTGGTTCAAATCCATCAGTGGAAAGTGAGTGATGTTTTACCTCTGGCATTGAAGGAAGTTGCAATAAGCCATATCCCGTGGCCAATTTGCCAATTTCAAGTTCTTTCCACCTGTATGTTAGGGTGGGAACAAGAACGATTAGTTTGATAATGTTGATATTTCATTATAGAGTGCATGCAACATTATATGTAAAAATTATTTACCTAAAAATATAAGAGCAGTGATGCTCTTTATAAGCACGGATGTAAGAAACAAAAGCCTTGACTCCCTTCTCCATGACATCACGATCTTTTTTTGCAGCAGAGCGAATCTGAAGCAAGTTTGATTAATAGTATTGTTATCAGAAGACTGGAAAAAAAAAAATATTTTGATAAACAATTTGCAGTGATAAGATCGGACTGCATAAGCATGTTTACAAAAACAATCAATCAAAAACAAATTTCAAGAGTGAATGAGCAGTATCAGCATCATCCTAAGTAGCAATCAGGGCTTTGGTATATTGTATCAGGAATTTATTTCCACTAATCATTCTGTTCACTCTATTAGAACAAATGATTAATTAGCTCACAGAGATCTAATGACTATTACTAACCCCATTAAAAATCATAACAAAGGGGTCTTCCTGTTGTGTTTATACAAATAACAAGAATAGTAAAGGCTGGAGCAAACCTGAGGAACAACATCAGATGAATCATCAGAGCATCTTCTCTCTTGAAGAGGAACTCTTCTTATGTGCAGGAATTCTACATAAGCCTCCTCCTACACATTTATATACATTACATTGCCAGAAAATGAACAAACTTAAAGAATCCTATGTAGATTATCAAAAGCATTACAGCATAAATATACTTGTGACCAAACCTTTGGTAATAAGAAGACAACAGCATGTCCTTGTTTACCCAGCCGAGCAGTTCGACCTACTCTATGTATGAAAACATTTGGATCTTGAGGAGGATCATACTGCACAAGAAAACATTTGAGCCACAACGTATAGAACTTACTTGAACCAGGAGAGAGAGAGAGAATATGAAACACAATAAACAATGGACAGTAGCATCTAAAAGGTCAGAGAACTACCTGCACTATACAATCTACACCCGGTATGTCGAGTCCACGTGCTGCAACATCCGTACATAGAAGAATGCCACTTGAAAGGGATGTAAATGAAGCTAGTGCTTTCTCCCTGGCAGACTGTATGTTAAAATAAACAAATGAATAATCAACCAAGTATAGCAATAATAAGAAATTGACAGTAATAACAGGAAATAAGAAAAAACAATCCTGATGTACAGAATATATGCTTCATTATTGAAAAGATATACCTGCTTCATCTTTCCATGTAGGGGGATCAAGGAGAAACCTTTCAAAACAGGAAGGCAAGGAAGGACAACTCCCCAATAATCAACGCAAGCACAAGTCATGAAATATCTGCATTTGAGTAGAAATGATGTTTTGAGTATGATAAACTATTAATCTACTGCACAAATCACATATTTGATTATCAATGTGTATCTCACATTATAATTTTTCTTGAGCGGTTCTTAATAAGGATATCTACCAGCTGTGATGGCTTCTTATCTGCGTCGCATTCCAAGTACTGCAAACTCAAAAGGAAAAGAACAGGATGAAGATAAGCAAAGGGTAAACATAAACTGTATTATGCATCTATTAGCAGTATATGAAACATATTGTATGGATTCTAGTAAGAATGCCAGCCAGAGAACACTGCTAAATTACCAAAAAAAATTATTGAAATGATTCCAGTTCCACTACTCAGATGACAAAATGAAATCATTGGATAGCAAAGTTACATCTAATCTGCAGCATGCTAGAATGCCTCATAAGTTTTACCTCAATGTGAAGTCCTGAAGGTGTCTTAGAAGATTCTAGTTGTTTTGATGCCGCAGGACCATTCTCTGATTTTGTTTCTGCTCGAACCTCAACCCTTACAGGGTTCCTCAATCCTGCCTTAGAAAGCTCTTCAACAGCCTCAGTTTGAGTAGCAGAAAATAGACCAGTTCTACGAAGCTTAGGCAAGTGGGATATAATAGCAGTTATTTGCTTCTGGAATCCCATATCTAAGAGTCTATCAGCCTCATCAAGAATCAAAATCTGCATGCGTAATCACAAAAATGTCAACTGACTACAGTGATGAAAAAATACATCAAATCATTTTATTTGGCAAAATTTTCAAACTGCACTTAGATCAACATTGCAGCGTGAGGTAATGAACCTGTGGTCTCTGCTAATGCATACATAACATAGAGGATCAAGGATCCTATAGCAGGATGCAGCAGCATCGATTAAAAATTTTGTTAACAGAACCAAACTAGTCTCAAACGTTCTTCCTATAGTAAATCTTCGCATCCTATGTATATAAACAACATCAAATCATCCATGAAAGTTAAGAGTGAAACACATACCTCAAGGCTTTTAAATTCCAAGACATCCATCCGATTCATTATGTCATATAGCCGACCAGGCGTGCCAATCAATATGTTTGCTCCTTCCTCCTCTATTTTCTTCATGTCTGCTTTTACTTCTACTCCACCAACAAGGAGCATGGACTTAATATTCACTAACGTCGAGATGAAAGGTTGTGCAACATGATATATTTGGGATGATAACTCCCTTGTAGGTGATATAATTATTCCTAGTACCTTAAAAAAATGATACATACAATTTTAGCCCAATAATTTTTCCTTTTATACATTGTGATTAACACATCAACAAATTGGAATTAACACATCAATAACTACAATCCAGTAATCCATTCCAAATTTTCCATAATTTTTTCTCTCAGAATCAACAACAACTGAAAAAAGGATTATTTTATTATAATACATTTTTTAGTACTAAAAAAAATACGATAAAGTAATTTTAATATTTTAAAAGGTGAAATCATTAAGCCTTGAATCAACCTTGTTCGAATTTAAGGGATGCGCATAATTTAAAATTCGAATAGCAAACTACATTCACTGCTCAACAAAAGAGAACATGAAGGAACCTGATGAGGCTTGGGACGAGAAGAGGAGCGTCGAAGAATCTCAACAAGTGGAACAACAAACGCTAGGGTTTTTCCAGAACCGGTGGCGGCGTCGACGGCGACGTCCTTGAAGCTGCAAAGTAAAGGGATTGTGGCGGCTTGAACCGGTGTGCAGAAGTCGAAACCGGAGTTTGATAGGGCCTGGAGAACCCCGTCGGAGAGTGGCGGGTTCAGCTCGGAAAAGCGCGTGTTCGTCAACGCTCTGTTGGGGAAATCGGAATCCATTGCTTCTGGCTGCGCGGCACTTCACCGTTTAGTGTGTGTGTGTGTTGCTTTTGCGCAATTTCCTTCTTTTCTCGTTCTTTGTATAAGGTAATTCTCGCGAGTTATTGAAATTACGCGGAATACCCTTCCTCGCTCTTTAATTGCCAAATATTATTATTTAAAAGTTAAAATATGTGAGGAAAAAAAAAGTTATCTCTTTTAACCAAGATAACATTGAATTATAATTATAAATGAAAATAAAATAGAAAAATATATAGTTATGACATAATACACTAAAATGTTATGTTATAGTTTTTAACGTCCGAACTTATTATTATTTTTATCATCTTTACATAATTAATGTATTAAATTTAACACTTGTAAAATAAATGATATAATAAAAAACCAATCATGATAGGTTTTAATTTAACTACTTTAACTAACACTAACAGAAAAGTCACTTAAAATATAGCAACGTTTTAAAGACAAAAATGCATCACACTTCTCGCTCTAATAGAAGAACCTAGGAGATAATAAAAACAATAATAAATTAAATTAAATTAAATTAAATCTAAAAAATAATTTTTTAATATTACTTTTTATTAACATAAGATTATTTTTTAACATATTTAACTAAACAAAAATTCGTGCTTTTTTGTTTTATTTTCAAAAACAATTAAAAAAATAATTTAAATGATTAATTTCCCCCAAATAAAATAATTAAACTTCATGAGGACATGGTTGTGAGGCAAAACGGAGGTGGATTAAGGAAATTAAATAAAATTAGGAAGAAGAGAGTTAAATAAACCGTACACGTGGTCCCCACGAAGATGTTTCCCCCATTTGTTGCTGCTGCTTCCACATCTCATCTCAGTAGAGGAAGAAACAATGAAATGAAAGAGTAATTAAGTAATTCAATTGGGGTTTTGTGTTCGCTCTGCAACATTCACAATGCTCACTCTCATCACGCTCTTTCACCTACTCGTCTCTCTCACCTCCGCCACGGCCACCGCCACTTCCACTTGCCGATTCTCTTTTCTCGACTCAAACAAGCTTTACAATTACACTCTCTCTTCTCCCATTCCCAACTTCCCTCATGGCATCCTCAGCGAAGACGGGTGCACCCTCTTTCTCTACTTCTGTCCCTTGATTCGACGTCGTTTCCCTTTTTCATTAACTTTTCTCTATTAGCATATTTTTATTTTGGTCAATTTGATTATCTTTTTTTATTCGAGTTTCCTGATTTAGTTATAACTGCAACGTGCTCAGTGTTTCGAAGGTTCTAGAATTTTGTTGTTTAGGGAATGGAATTTTACGGTCAGTGTTTGGACTCTGGTGTTGTTGGTCCTTATGTCACTATTTTGAAAAAGGATTTCACTGTCTTTATATATCTCTGAAATTTTGGTTTTAGAATGACTCTATTGGCATTATATGATCTATACTTAGGTTGAGTTTGAAAGAGATTATAAAAAGCTTTTGGAAATACTCCTATAGGCTATTTTCACCTTATTTCAGGAAGGTTTTTTTCTTTTATATAGATTTGGTTTGAGTAAGTTTTCTCTTTAGTAATAGAAGAAAACAAGGAGATAAAATAAATACAATATTTTTCGTAAGTTAAAATTAACTTATGCATCTCATGTTTTGGAGAAGTTAATTGAGAAAGTTTCTGAAAAACAAAAGAGCATAAGATTATTTTAATTTGTTTTATTTGCTTATTTTCTTTTTCTATACGTACTTTTGTATAAGTTTATTCAAATTGAGCTATATAAGCTCTTTTCAGCATAAACTAAGAAGTAAGAGAAGCGTTATGGTCAAATTTATTGGATAAGTCATCATATAGAAAGAGCTTATTGAATAAGTAGTTAATTAAACAGTGGTTCCAGACGCATCCTTAGTGGGATAAGACTTTGTTGTTGTAAATATAATTAGTTTGTGGCAATTCTATGGTTTTGACTGAAGATTTCATTTTTGTATTTATTTCTGTGCTTGTAGATTTTACAAAGTGGCAGTAAACGGCACTACCCTTTGGTTTCAGGTTGGCCCCATCAGGTCTCACTTATTTCGTTGGTTTCTTGCTAGTACTGTTTCCATTAATTAGTAATATTTTTAGCTGTCTGTTGTCATTGTCATCAATTTTAGACATTTGTTTGGCACTTTGGCACACTAACTCTGTATTCTGTAAAGAACCTTGCTTCATTTTGGTCCTTCAATGACTGAATATGTGTTTGTTATAAATCTAACTATGCAAGGTAAAGGTTGCACTTTAGTTTGTCTGGCTACAAATAGATGGACTTGCAAAACGCAGCATATATTTTTATAAGCAATGATAGTCCTAATGTAGTTTAAAGTTTGTGCCAAGTCAATCTATAAATGAATTTTGTGCATTGGTTGTTTGAGCAGCTATGCGATGGAATGCTTTTCAATCATGACCCTCCAACATGTGCTGACTGCTGGGTAAATGCGTATATTTTTCTGTAAAGCTTTTTCTCTATGTTGATTGAGTGACATTAATAATCATAATTAATGTGATTTATGGTCATGCCTTGTTAAAAAATCATTTCAGAGATCTGATCTCATAGGAAATAAACCCAATGTATATATGAAGCTCTAATGCTTTCGTACTTCCTCTCACATTCTTAGACCAAGAAGCCAAACAACAAATAACAGAAAACTTGTACAGTTTTATGAATATGGAAGAATAAATTATAAGATTAGTTACCTTATACTCAAGCATGGGTTGGCATCACAATGTAAAATGTATTATAAATGTTCCAAAAGATGAAGCTGATTGGAAACTATATATAGTTTAATTTACTAACAAGTTAGCAATCAGTTGGTCTAGGCTAGTACCTAATGGTCACTGTTCACATAAAAGTGATGCTATGTCAAAATGTTGAGAGGAAAGGTTAGCACATATCAGTGCTAGATAGCAGCAGGGACAGGCGTTGCCACTTTGGGTAGGATTTTAAGGCTGTTCAAAGGTTATTTCATGTAAGATCTGAAAATAATGGAATGTATTTAATAATTTATTATTTCTTATCTCAAAAACAAATTTATTTTTCCATAATTGTATCAAATTTTGTGCTTATTTGATTCTCTTATTGTATTCAAGGATTGTGGAGGACCCAACCGTTGTGGGATGGAATGCAATGCACTTGTGGCAAACAACATTGGAGGTAGAATTCCTCACGCCTCTGTTTTCTCCCATTTACTTGCTTCTGTATGTAAATTATGTCTAGTTCTATTCTACTGCTTTATGCCCACGGTAGCAGTGATAGAACTGATTCAACTGAATACTTTACTTTGTTCAGTTGTTGTGTTGTACATTGTATATAACATAGACAGTTACTCAATCATATAATTAGTGCCTGTTTGACTTTTAGTATTAATTTCATTGTTTAGAAGCATTTTTTGAAGATCTTCATTAAGTAAAAACATGTTTCAGATTATTTTTTGCTTCTAGTCTCTGTTGCTGGCAGAACCTGCTCCAAGTATCTCTACTTCTCTTTTACTGTAAAATACAGATTCTACTTTCACATCACCCAATTTAGGTTGTCTGAAAATGCTTTAATTTTCTTTAAAAGCAGTTTATATTACTCGATGGCATGACTGAGCTGGTTCTGAGTAGCTAATTAAATTTACTGAAAAAGAAAAGACTTAATAGACCTTTCCATTTCTGCAAGTTTTGTTGCTAATAATATTTTTGCATATTGTCTTCTTGTTTCATTTGTTTATCATTTTTTGTTTGTTGCTTTTGGCATATGAAGAACCTATATTCTCTCATGTTGGTGCTTTTTATTATTAGTTCATTTTCTTGTACACAGACACATATGTCCCTTCTTGCACTTTCTCGTTGAATGATTGAAACATCTGAAAAAAAATGTGTTTATACATGAACTACAAAAGATCTTTTCATTATTAACTTTGGTTCAGCTTGTAATTAGTGAAATTATTAGTACAGCAGCTTTACATTGTACAAACTATGTTCTCTATTAGAGTTAATTTTAGGTTCTAAATAATACGACCCCTTCCTCATCTATTGGGCAAGGTTGTAGGTCAAGATAATCGATCTTGGAGTTATATCTCTGCTTTGTCCAACCATTTGAAACTTTTGATAAATAAACTATATCCAATTGAAGTCAATTATTGTGTATTTCTCCACGAAATTTTAAGCAGCAGGGAATCCACATCTTCTAACAAAATGATAAATGCAGGTTATCATGTGTGCACAGCCATTGGACATGGCCCCAAAATAGATATTGATGTCATTGGTAAGCTCAATTTTCCTATCTGTTTTCGTATTTTCAAACCGTGGTTTTCTCTTGTTAAGTTTTGGTGCTTCATTTATGCTCTTGTTTTGTGTTTAATATGTTGTTATGCACTATTTGGTTCAAGTGATTTTGAATGATGCTTCTAATTATGAACTTAACTAGAATAAATATGTGACTGTAATTCTATTCCAATGGCAGATAAGAAAAATCCCCACACTGGTGTCATTATTAAAATGTCTAGCAGTGGCCTCAAGTACAACTGTTCACTGGCTGTGTCTGTGCTTTGCAATTTAAATGGAGTACAAGTAGGTTTCTTGCTGCTTCTTTTCTTTTTTTTGAAGTTTTTTAATTGATTAAAACATAAATTATGGACCTAATACTGATTAGAAAGTTTTGTTATCAATCTTTTCTGCTCACAGGGACCGCACACTCTGGAGAGATCAGGGGCCTGTGATTATGTGAGTGTTTTATGTTGGGACGTATTTTATTGCTTCCTTGCATATTATTTGCTTTTGTTTGATGTAGGTTTCTGACATCCTATCATAGTTCTTTTGTGTCCTTATGCTGTACATATTATTTAAGTTGTTAACTTAGAATTGAAATCCATTGACAATTGCTGAAAATCTAGGAAATGCAGAATGGGGACCCTTGAATCAGCGAGGAACATGATTGAATTTTTTGGATTTTCCTATTAGTCTTGCTTACTTGTAGATGCTTCATGATAATATCAAATGATATTATTGTAATATTATTGTCCACATTCTTAGTTAATGTGATATATTTGATCTTGGCTTTCTTTTATTTACTATTATCATATTAGTTTATCTTGCCAGCATCCTCCTAGTCTCTCTCTCTCTCTCTCTCTCTCTTCTGTGAATTAATTTACCATTTGAAAGAGTAATAAAGAATGTTTTTCTTGCATTTTTCTTTTTACTGCTATTTTCCTCACCAACTGCCATGTCTGATGTCTCTCAACTATGTGAAGGCATTTATTGTTCTGTACTCATGTTGATCTCTGTATTCATGTTGATTGGAATTTTGATTGTGAAATTAAAAGATTAAAGTCCTTACCAGTCCAAAGTGCATTTTCTTAATCTTTAGATGTTGCATATAGATGGCAGGAAGATTTATGGCTTTGACAAAATTGCAGCACTAAGCTAAACTAACCAGCTCTTAGATCTAATTAAGATAACGAGTCTTTTTCTTAGGTGTTCAATCTCTTAATCCCCTACACTTATTTACATCTAATGAAACTTGAGAATAAGAATGATGGCTGGGTGAAAGTTGAAAACAAAGGGGCAATATGAAGGTGATATGAATTTAAAACCAAAGACAATAATTATTTACTGTTTGTTGTAATCTTGTTTTGCAAGCAGGTAACAGAGCTAAAGCATCCATCTGGTTGTGCCATGATCGTAAATGTTCATGGGGGAGGGTGGGGGTGGTTTGTCACCTTACTAATCATGTAAGGAATTTACTATCTTGTCTGGGACTTTTTAATTATTACAAGGCGCTGTCATTTGGCTAAATTACTAATAGTTGTTTCATCTTATCTCATTTCAGTGTTTTATGCCTTTTTGCTGCATATCTGCTGGCTGGTATAGTTTATCGATTTTTCTTCCTTGGGATTCGTGGTATAGATGTATGTTCTCACCTGTCCTCCTCCTTGTTTACTTTTCTTTTATTCTTGTTTCCTGGTAGGTGTATTTTTATTTAGGCTTAGATATGTTTTTAACCTAAAAAAATATGATTTGTTTTTGTTCCTATTTAAATTTTATTTGATTTTACTCTCTACATTAAACTATAACAGCGCGTGCTTTTCAGGGACCAAAATATATTTAAAGTTTAAACCTTTTTTATGTGTTTCATGTAGGTCGTGTGAGTTGGCTATTCCATGATTGTTTCCTTATTCTTGCTCTGATTAGAAAGTGAAAAGATAAATCAAAAACCTTTTTCAGTTATTCCTGGTCTTTTTCTATTGGGTTGGTCGTTATCTTTGAGGCCATTTGAATAACATTGCAATGTAAACCTTCTGTCTGCAGTTCATTGTGGATTTCAATTGTTGCCATTTATGTATGGGTAACTTAACTGTCATTGGTAAAATTTGCGGCTTCTCATGCGGAAACCCGAATTATGGTGTCCCTTCTTTTCTTATGGCGGAAGTTGCTTATTAATTGTATTCCACCCACTCATACTGTTCCAAAAATGGTGTATGATGTTTTAAAATGTTATACCATGTCAATCCTTCACAGCCACTTTTTGAGATCTCTAAAGCCACCTTCTGTGGAACTTCACTGCATTTGGGATTGAAATCTTCTTTCATTGACCCTGTTTTCAGGTTATCCCTAACTTGGACTTCTGGGTCAGCTTGCCTAGGAGAACACAGGTATTCTACATTAATGGTTCAATTTTAGTTTTTCCAATCTGGCTGTGGAGAAAGATAAAATGAATTTTAAAACTTTAGCTCAATTGTATGTACAGTGAGGTTGGGACTTGCATTCATTATATGAACATTGCTGTTCACTTTGTCTTTGCAGAGTGTGTGTGCATCTTTGGTGAGAAAGTTTAAGGGACCATCCCAAGGTTACCGGAGCTCCTATTCCCCTGTGAACTTCTGAGATTATATTTTTGATTTTTGATTTATCTGGTAAATTCATTACGGATAATCTCAGATATGAGGTAAACATGCTGCAGACAAATGCAGAAAAGCCATTTTTCAGGTGCTCTCTGATCAGCCCTGAGCTTCCTTGATATGGAACATTCCGCAGAAACCTGTGATTCTTGTTCTTACAGTCCCTCCACGAATTTAATATTTCACATTCTTTTTTCGGTCTCTGAAAGAAAAGGGGGAAGAGGAGGAGGAAGGAGAAAAAAAAATATCATAAAACCAAAAAAAGAAAAAGGCTTGCGTGATTCTTAAGTTAAAAAAGGGATTATAACGAAGCTAATCCAACAATTTTTGTTGACATTCTTTAGTTGATAATCAGATGATTGAATGAAATTGTAACTTGACCTTGTTCCTTTGACAATTAATTCATTCTCGTTTTTTTTTTCTGTTCCCATCTTTTTCCCTGCTTTATCATTCTTGCGGTTCTACTTAATTTAATATGGTTTGAGTGTGTTTTTATGCCCTTAGTTTTTTGCCAACGAAAGCCGAGAATATATCTACAGTAGTCATTAGTAAATATCAACTTAAATGGCAAGCTGAATTCTTTTGTCTTGAGCCAAATCCCATCCTATTTATCCCTTGCAGATTTATGTAATTCTGAGTTTTGCAGCACTGCTTTATGTTTGTCTTCAGCACCTATTGTAAAAAATGGAAAAATTTCGTCTTATTTTCATCATAAGTGATCATAACTTTTCTTTAAAAGAATTCCCCATTTTCACCATATTTCATCTTTAATATCAACATCTTTATAAATGTAAAAATATGTTTTATTATCATTTTATCTCACTTTCTAAAAAATATTAAATATTAAGTTAATAAAAGTATTCAAAGAAAAATTTGATAAAAAAAAATTAACTTCTATAAAGGAATTAAGTTAACTTTAAAATTTAATTCACTTAAATAAATAAATGAAATTCACACACACACACCCACAGCACTTAAAATTTAGGATTGATTTTCAATTAAAAGTGCTGTGGCCACCAAAAGGCTGCGAAGTACAAACCATTGCGTTTAAAAGAAAAGGAGTAATGTGGCGAAAAGGTGATGAACCTTTGCCATCAGAAAAACAGGATAACATGTGTCAACCCAGTAATTTGTCGTTTTCAATTAAAAGGTCCACTAAGAGATGGGCCTAACTCAAATCTGCTAAGACAATTTCATGCTCCCTAATTTTGTGGACCAAGACACTTAGCATGATTGGTTGAGCATTGAGCCTGCTAGTTTCAATAGCCACATGAAGCCATTATTATAACCCCATGACATTGATTTCTCACTTGTCTACTAAGTTATATTTGGATTCATCACTTAGTACTTTATTTTAATTGTTAAAAGACTAATTTGGTAACATTAAATTTTCAAAAGGTTATTATAGCGACAAAATATTTAAATTACTAAAGATTCTAAATTTTAATATTTCAGCTTGAATATTATAGCTTCTCTGTCTGTTATAAAAGGAAAAGAAGTACATTTATAGACGACTTTTGATAATATTAACATCAATCTTAGACGCTTTGATAACATCGTTCATCTGCCATTTGATACAAAAACTATAGCAAAGGGTCCTTATTTAAAACCACATGAAACACTCTGTGAATGCAAAATTATTGAAGTTAGCTCGACCAAAAAGGTCAATGCATTATAGCTACTAATATATATTTTACAAAATCCAACTACCATGGACTACTTCCCAACCAAATTCGTTTGTAGTATTGTAAATATAGTAAAATAAAATAATGTATGCAACCTGGAATCATTCATCAAATGCGTACAACTTGCATCATAATAAGGAGCTTCGATTCTCTAGTCGAAGATACTATCGTTAATTTACTTGTTTTTATCAGCCCATGATTTGAACATTATCTGAATGTCCAGCTAGCGTAGCACTGCTACAGCTTCATAATAGTAATACGATAAGGTTGTGTTTTTGTGAGAATTAAGAGCAACAAAGCATGTAAATTCCAAATGCAACGTTACCTAACACCTAATCACCATCCACCTAAAGTCCAAAACCTTATTTATTACTCAAAAGGAAAAAGAAAATGGCCATATATACTTGTTGATACCTTTTCGTTTATTCGATGTAACGTTTATCCTATTTGAACAGGGAAAGATTATTATTTGTAATTTCTCTTTTACCCTTAGCTGTGAAGCCAAGCAACATTTCAACTCCCCACAACATTAATTTAACCTTGAAAATATATTTAATAATAATAAAATAACATATAAATGAAGTAATAAAACGTTATTTTCATTTTTGTTTCTTTTCTTTTATACGCATGTATACATAATTTATATGTGGAATGTTAATTACTAATTGGACACGTGAATGCTTGGCTTTGACAAAAAAGCTTCACATTGATAGCTTCAACTCACCTTAGCTTCTACTTTTGATTTTAAAAATCAGAATTATATGTTAGGTTGCAAAATGAGTGAAATACTTGAAACATAAAAGAAAGCAAGAACACGCCACAACTAAGGTTGGGTCCATGCATGCAAATGATGAAACCATCTTCTTCTTCTCCTTCTCTTCTCAGAGCCAAACCTCGCTTTTCTCCTTACCTCTTCACCCTCTTAGCTTTCATTCTCTTTGTTGCCATCCTCTACGGCCATGACTTTCTCTTCATATTCCGCTCACACCTTCAACTCCACTCCAACGATGACACACCCGGTGAGTTGACTCACCCCATTGAATCAAGTTTCTTTCTTTGTTCAATTCTGTTTTTGGGTTCTCAATTGAACTCTTTGTTATTAAAGGGGTGGTCTCATCGGAGAAAAGCAACACGGTGATGAAAAAACCGGAGGAAGAAAAAGGGTGTGACGTGTTCAACGGAAGGTGGGTACGCGACGGGTTGACTTGGCCACTGTACGAGGAATCGGAGTGTCCGTACATACAGCCACAGTTGACTTGTCAAGAACACGGGCGACCCGATAAGGATTATCAACGGTGGCGGTGGCAGCCTCACGGTTGCGATCTTCCCACGTAAGCGCTTCAGTTTTTCCTTTTTCTTTTAGAAAATAACTTAAGCAACCATAGCTGCTTTACTTCGGTGTTTTCTTTAATTTAGATTGGAGTTATATTTCAATAATTTAAAGTTTCGTCTTAATTTTTAATGTTGATTTCGTCTTAATTAGCGAGTTAAAACTTAACGGGCACTTAGATTAAGTTTTATTCCGAAAAATAATACCAAAAATATTTATGACATTGGAGTTTAAGTTTTGGCTATTTATTTTTATTTGGATTTACGTGATTTGTGGGTAAGGATTTTTGCTTTTTTTACGGGTCCAAGTTGTCGGTGGGTCGTAGTGGAGTTATTGGTCTGGTTTCCGACATATGGCAGCCACGTGTGACATGGAGGTGGTTGGACACTATGAATGTTGTAGTCAAGTAAATTATATGTCAAAACTCACCATGGATTGAATCACAATTGAATGGTTGTCCCCAACAATTTTGTATCAAGCCATGCATGATGGTGGAATCCAACACTATGTGGATTTTGTTTGGTAGAACATTATGTGATTGTTTTCCCTTGGTGGGACCTATATACATATTTGTAATTGAGTATGCCCAGGTGAGAAACGTTGAGTTTGTACTAATTTGATTTTTGTGATTATTTTTAGTTTAATTTATGTCAAATTTGAGTTTTTGAGCTCATATATTGGACTTGGTTTCGGGTTTATTATTATTGCAATTTTGAAACAGATGATTAATACTCTCTATCCTTGGTTATGGCTAGGTTACCTTCTTAATGGACTGAATCAATGAGTATTTACTTGAGCTTGAAACTCCTGGTGTTTCTAGGGGTTGGTTAGATTGATTTAATTGGTAGGGTCTTCGAATTTAAAAGTATGTTTAAGAATCTAATCCATAAGTACTGTCATTACCACAAACGAGTGGATGCCAGATGAGAGAGAGGATCAAATAGCTATTTAGTCCTAATGATAATAATGGATCTTCTCTATTTATGGCCCTTCAAATTGGACAATAAAGTCGAAGTGTAATCAGACATACCTACTTTCCTGTTAAAGTGAGAAAGAAAAGGAGAGACAAGAAGAAAATTAATTGCTTTATGTGCTCGTTAATTGGAAAGACTAAGAGTTTCCAATGAGAAATTTTAAAGATTAAAATTTACTGTATTAATTTTCTTTACAAATACAGGTCCTTGATGCAAGAAATGAATCAATTCTCTTAGATTAAAATTCAATATGATAATAGCATTTTAGAGTGCCAGATTTCTTCTAGAAGCAATGCTGTTAGTTTGATCATACCTTAGCTTTGTCAAATAAACGTGGCCAAATTAGGATGTGAATTTCTTATTACATGCCTGATGAGAAAATTAAATAAATTATTTGTCACAAATTTATGATTTACACTTTACAGCTTAACTCAATCTACTAAACAAAGCTCAAAGTGGTTACAGATTCATTAATTTAAGCCAAATGTAACACACTCCTTTACCAATGCACAGATTCAATGCCAGTTTGATGTTGGAAATGCTCCGAGGGAAGAGGATGATGTTTATTGGAGACTCCCTCAACCGTGGTCAATATGTCTCTTTGATATGTCTTCTCCATGGACTTATTCCTGAACATGCCAAATCAATGGAAACCTTTGATTCACTCACTGTCTTCACTGCCAAGGTAGGTGTACTCTTACTATTAGCTTATGCATAATTCACAACTTATAGTTTTAGCTACATTATCATGTCCATCTTTTTTTTTCTCGTTGTTTATTTTTCTGTATTTAATTAGGAATACAATGCTACAATTGAGTTCTATTGGGCACCTTTTCTTCTCGAATCAAACTCCGATAATGCTGTCATCCATAGGGTATCTGATAGAATTGTGAGAAAGGGTTCAATCAATAAGCATGGTCGTTATTGGAAAGGTGCAGACATTGTGGTATTCAACACCTATCTTTGGTGGATAACTGGCTCCAAGATGAAGATCTTGTATGTTCTTCAAAAAGTTACTTACTTCCCTTCCTCTCATTTTGCCTCTGTCATTGCAAAGTAATTCCTAATGTCTCCTCAAATTTTCAGGCTAGGATCTTTTAATGATGAAGTGAAAGAGATTGTTGAGCTATCAACAGAAGAGGCCTATCGAATGGCCATGAAAAGTATGGTTAGATGGGTGCAGCAGAACATGGACCCCAACAAGACAAGAGTCTTCTTTACTAGCATGTCACCTTCTCATGCAAAGTGAGTATAACTCACACACATATATATAATAGTGTGTGACAGGTTGATGGTTATATTCTAAAGTTCCTAATGTTTAGAGTGAGATATGTACCTTAGCTTCAATTATTTTATTCCAAAAAGAGTATAATTTCTTTAACAAGTTTGGTATATGGAATTGTAAAAATGTTATGGCTCATACAGTTCAAGTATATATATGGCAGGAGCATAGAATGGGGAGGTGAATCAGAAGGAAATTGCTACAATGAAACAACTCCAATTGATGATCCCACATACTGGGGCTCTGACTCTCTGAAAAGCATAATGCAAGTAATTGAAGAAGTGTTTAATAAATCCAAAGTGCCCATAACATTTCTCAACATTACCCAACTTTCTAGCTACCGCAAAGATGCACACACTTCAATCTACAAGAAGCAATGGAGTCCATTGACTCCAGAGCAAATAGCTAATCCTGCTAGCTATGCTGATTGTGTGCATTGGTGTTTACCTGGACTTCAGGATACTTGGAATGAGCTTCTATTTGCAAAATTATTTTATCCATGAAAGTGCATCTAAATTGATGAGATCCTCCTCCTCTTGGGTCAATGGCATGAAAAATTGTAAATGGGGGGATATAATATTTGGGTTTGTTAGAAAGCAATATATGAAATGGTAAAAAGGGAAGAATGAAGGAAAGGAAAGAGCATTTGTGTACAATGGTAGTTAACATCAAAGAAGGAAGAGAATGTATATGAGAAAATTGAATTGATTATTTTTACCCTGTAATTGGAATGCTAACTTCCAAATTTTGCTACTTGTGTACACTAGCATGGTGATGACACATGTATTGAATTGAACTGGTATCTTACTTTCTGTTTTAGCTTTTGTAATTGCGAAATCAAATAGAACAGAGAAAAGTTTGATAAAACATTATATATATATATATTATGTGAAGTAAGAACAAAGTTACTGCAACAAAAAACACACCCTCAAAAGAATTCAATTAAGAAATTTACTGCAAATCAGGTACAAATGTTTTTTAATACGCCAAGAAAATGAAGACTATTTCGGAATTTCATTTTTAAGTGCATAACTTTATACAACTCCTGAGAAATTAGTAATTACATTGGAGTTCTCTATAGGAGTTTCTTTCTAACGTCTAATTCAGAATGTACTCACGAACCTTTCTATCATTTTTTTGGGGTATTGCTCAACCAAGTTCATTTCAATAAAAAGAACACAAGGCCCAGTCCAATTAAATATGTCCGCATGAAAATTGTCACGGATGTCTTTTAGGCCCAATATCTTCTATTAGAATAATCCAAGATATGGCACCCATATATATCATTTCAAAATATTGACCATCTATTTATGCATATGCGTTCTATTAACTACCTTTACCTTTTATTATAGATATGTCATTAAAAGAAGCTCAAGTTATATTAGCCTCTCTTTCAATATTAAAAATTACACTTTATGTACTTAATCCATTTCTTACAAAACGAAGTGTGCGTGCGTGTAAATTATTTATTTATTTTATAGGTAAAGTGAAAGGTGTATGTGTATATATTTAGGTGTACAAATAATATTATTAATCTATTAATTTCTAGATATATAACTAGAAAGCTAACGTAGGGTGTAAGATAGAGTCAAGTCAAATAATTTAAATTTAAAATATCTAAATTTAAAAAGGTGTCCTAAATTCAAAACTTTAATTTTAATTATTTATTTTATTTAAAAACATAAAATTTAATTTATTTAAATTCTTTATATTTTCATTACTTTCTTTAGTTTATTAAGTATTTTCATAAATTATTTTAAATTTTATTTATACATTAATATTTAATTAGTAGACATTTAATACTTTAAGATGAAGTAAAAATAATAAGAAAAAGACGAAGAAGAAGGAAGATAATAGAAATTGAAACCCATGTAAATATCGTTTTTTGTAGATCAAACATACACATTCAAACTTATCATACTTAATTGTATTTTGTTAGTTAAAAAAAAATTAACTCACTAACAAATTGAATTTGAATAGTTTGACCGTAAGATATTGAAGATAAAGATGGTCTACTATGTATTGACTTGCACATTAACGACTAGTAGGTAGTGGGTTGGGATCATATATATTACAGGAATTAAGCATACGAAGTTAGATTTTTTTTTAGTCAAATATTCATAATTAAGACAGTTTAATGATTACAATCAAAGAGAACAATGCACAATGAATACATAATAAAAGATCAAGCATGCATGTTAAATAATAAACATAATTTAGCAATCTTTCAATCACAAAATACAATAACATTAACAATTAATCTCCCACTTTCCAACATAATAAACCTAACCACAAGAAGTAATTAAGTTTCTCTCTTCTTTTTTTTCTTCCTTCCAGATTAGCCTTGCTTGAAGGTAGCTTTTTTTTTTTTTTCCCTTATAGATTTGCACAAATCTGAAGATAATTCTAATAATTTGAATGCAAAAAAGAGAAGAGCTAAATGTAGTTAAAGAAAGATGAATATAAGATAAATGGTAAAAGAAGAGATAAAAAAAATAGGAAAAAAAAGATTGAGAAGAAAAACTCTCAACAAAAAGAGACAAAAACTCACCATATATAAGTAAAAATCTCACAAACAAAAAGAGAAAAAGAAATCATTATATAAAAGACAAAGAAAAAATCCCACGTGACTGAGAACTCCCACAAAGGGAAGCTCTATATATGCTTGTAGAGATACAATGTCGCTCTTATCTAAGTTGAGAGAAAATGTTTAGGGTTTGAGTATTTGAAGTTAATCAAATTGTGAAATCAACTTATTGATTGAAGTAGAAAGAGTTGTGCCCTAATTAAAACTTATGGATACCGGCTTTGGGCTAGTAGTATTATATATTAAGATGACATATTTGATTGTGATAAAGATACAGATTATTTTTTAAGTGCTGAAAAGGGGTCCAAAGATTTCACATGATTAGGTCACATATACGTTTTATGTTTATTTTTAGGTCAAATAAAAAAATTAACCTAAAACTTACGCATGTACTTACAATATCATATGAAGGATTCTCCTCTGATCATGATTTTATAGTAGGCCGACAATTTATACCTTGGCAAAGTTAGGTGGCTCGAAGTCAAATTGCACTAAGGTTTAGTTTTTGAAAAGACATGAACAATAAGTGGAACATGTTAGTTGTGAGTAATGTAGTTGAAGTGAAATCAATAATTTTATATAAAAAAAAAAACTACAACTTTTGACCCTAGAAAAATAAGCATTTAATCTGACCCTCTTACCAATTCTCTCAAATCGAATATCACAGTAAAAAAGGTAGACAAGGAAGGGTGAAAACCAAAAGGGGAATCTTTTGATGAGTAAATGGAATAGAGCATACTCGATTTACAAAGAGAGGAAATTATTGGTATTTTAAAGAGTCTTGTGTTAGTAAAATAAGTAAATGACTGATGGGACACAGTTCTTCCAACTAACATTACTGTATGAGCAAAAAAGGTAATTAAAATGAGTAAATGTCACCCACTTGCATGCCAACTTGCAATCTCTTCCAACCCACACAACTCACATTTGTGTATATATATATATATATATCAAATGAAAGCATAAAGAGAGAGAATATTAGCCATGGCAAAGAATCACAACTTGGCATATTGTTTGGCCAACAAGTTGAGTTCCTCCTTGCCAAGTTGCAGTTTTCATATGTTGATTATTCTACAAAAATAATTTTAAAATGACGTCCTAATCCATAAATATAAATTAAATATGATATATCTGTTGTTAATGTAATACGGTGGTCCATACATAGAATACGTGCATGTCTCTATGAGAAAGCTCTTTTTTTTTTTTTAATATTCTTTTCCATTATTAGGTTTCTGTGTTATCCTTTCTTAACCAATACGTACATAAGTACTGTTTAGGGCCCACAAAATTAATAGAAGCTTCAGGCAACTTGTAAATTTCAATACGAAAAGGGGAAAAAAAAGAGCAACTTGTAAAAACCGGTGGCCACTGTTGCACATTGATTTCCACCCTCTGAAAAGATAAAACCATAATTAAAGTTGATCATTCTTTGGCTAATTGCTAATTTAGTTTTGAAGGAAGACAAACACAATGTAACTCGATCTTTTTTCGTTTTAACTTTGGGGTAATTAAATTACTGAATATATAACATTGCTAGCTAGTTGCGTGTGGCTTGCATTTTGTGTTAACTATGACGCAAATATATGTTAATATGCATATATTTAGGAAGAAAAATACATCTTTAAATTTAAAAATTTATCAAATAAACAAGTAAAGATTGGTTTAATTTCTTTAAAGTGATGAGCATATTTTAGATTATATATAAAGTGCAGTTAAATCGTTGATTTTTAATTAATAATTATAAGTATATTTTATTCTTTAAACCATAGTCCAATACTTTAGAGGAATTAAATATTATAAAAGATATTTATTTTTTATTGGCCAAAATTATAACACTCTTTAACTTAAATAAAAAGTACTAAAGAAACATTACTTTTTGATTATTGTAAGATATGTGAACAATATATTTTTTTTTATAAGAAGAGATGTAAATAATGAATATAGATCAATAGGTCTTATTTGAATAACAACGAATAAAAAAATAGATGCTATATAATTGCTTGTTATTTTTTAATCTTGTACAATTTATATTTATAATTTTTATATTTTTAAAATGAGAAATATTCTTATCGTGTGTGTCCTTTTATTTATTTATTTACCTTTAAAGTATATTTATTTTACATGAGTTTTTTATTGGCAAAATGATTAAATTTAATTAGCTAAATTCAAGTAATTTACATGGTTGTCCTCCCCTTTCCCATTTCCGAATAGTGAAATTCAAACTTTGAGGCACACAGTCTCCGTAAAACTTTGACTGCTTTAGACCACAAACATTGAAGCACATATCAGGCAGCTTTTCAAAACACGTGAAGTAGCAACTTAACAAATTGTGATAAACATTGATCTCTAATTGAAAATTAAAAAGATTTCATAGATTAAAAAAAACACATGAGTTTTCTTTCAACATGCTCAATCATATTGGAAAATAATTAATAATTATTCAAACTTTAAAGCGATTTATCCGGCGGGTATATATGCAGATTTTGACGATGGATTTGGTTTGGAACTATAGTAAAAAAAAAATGATCTAGAAGATGATGATGAACAATCACGCCAAATGGAGAATAATAAAAGTATCAAATTGCTAATATAATTATGTGTGTGTGATCAAATATTGCTTCCTAATTGGACTTCTTGTCTTGGTTATAATAATAATATAAACTAATAATCATCCCTCAAATTAATTAAATTGTGCAATTAAAATGTATGGATGTTCTTTTAAGTCCCTCTTGAATAAATGAAATAGCTAAACATCACAATATTCATTTTAAACCAAAATGCATACGACATCAATGTTATATATAGCATTTACATTCATTGAAGTATTTTTCCTTTTAATGTATATATTCTTACTGTGGTTGGCTAATTGACCTGTCATAAATCAAAACACATTCTTTGGGTAGGAATGCTCAAATTCCTCAGCCATTGATGGAATGACATGAGGAGGTAAGTAGTAGTATTTTACAAACTTTATCTTTTATTTTTATCAATTTTAAAGGTTGGTAGACCGATCTATAGTCGTTCAAGTGCCCATACATAGTACTTCCCTTTAAAAAATATTTTCTTTTAGATGTTTTATTTTATGATAATTTTTCTATAATATACTCTTTTCAATATGCTAATTTATTATTATTATTATCATTAGATGAGAATGTGTGTACCCATGTTATTAATTTAAAGAAAATACTTAAACTACTGGTTAAATTTATTAATCATTGTAAAAAACATATACATTTTAACTTAAATTTTAATAAGAATTTATTATTTATTAATCAACATCTTAACTGGTTAGCAACCATTAGTTTACTTAGTAAAATTTACATAAATTTACACAATAATAAACAGTATATTAAAAATATTATATTACCAATATTCTTCATATTGTATATTGTTAGTAGAAGTTTGAATACTCTCATTAAATTTTTATACTATGGGGGTATGATTATAAGACAACATTTACATTAGAGGCAGTTATTATATCCTTACTCTCTTTTATTTCTACCAAGACAAGCTCGTTTGTCTACAGTACTTCCTATAGATTTTTTTTCCCCATATATTGTTCATACAACTTTATCTTTTATTGATTAATTTGCATGGGAACATTAACATTAAAGAGAAAGATAAAACGTTTTTTTTATTTACACGAGATAATAGATAGGTTAGCCAATCCTTCGCAAACACCTTTCTGGAACATGATTTATATGATAAACAATGTTTAATGTATACCTAAGGAGAGACAATAATAAACTAACTTTTACTATATTTCCCTGAATGCATATTATACCTAATTAGTAGGATCTAGTTTAAGATAAGCTCAAAGGTTTTCCCTTGTGATCATCAAAAGATAATTCATGAGAGTGTAAACACTCAGATTCTCTTCTGTGAATTGATCACGAGATACTAGCACAAGCATTAAAATATCAATTTATTTTACTAAAAAAGTAAAAAATATAACATCAATTGAAGAGACAACTAGACTTTTTGCATCACTCGATGAAGTAAAAATTTTCATTGCAAGGATCCATGCTCCATCGTATATGAACACATCAATAACACAAAAACAAAACTAAAAGAAATCAATCTATGAAATGCTGGTAGTCAAGTGTTTAGCTCTCGTCCCCATTTTTCAAATAAAATTTAAAAAAAAATATAAAATAAAATATGACCTTATCGGCTTATTAATTATCTAACATTAAACATTTCTTTCTTTTGTCCCAAAAAATAAAGAGATCTAAAAACATAATCACAATTATCAACATGAATCCAAGTCGCAAATTCATAGAGCGTCGGCAATCCACGATCAGAAAGCTCGGTAGAATCAATGAGGAAAAAAGAGAGAGAGTAGATGAACAACATCTTTTGATCATATATATGCATATACATATCATAATAATAATATTCAACCATTGCCATCCGAAAAACTCTACAGAGCTACCCATTCCCAATATGGGCTTGCATATCTAAGTCCATGCCGCAACATGATCCATGATCCAAGATCCAAGATCCAAGATCCAAACCCATATTCGAAACAAAAATCCGGAAGACACAACCATTTTAATTTTATAAAAAAAAGAAAAGAGTTGAGAGAGAAATTATGGTTAAAAGTGTTGTGCAGAATTTTCACAATTTCAAGTCCTATTCTCAGCGATCTGAGCCAAAGACTGCAAATTACAGCGTACGATTGTGTCGACGAACACGCAAGTTTCCTCCTTTGTGTTACCTTGCGGCACGTCAACGACGTATGACTCGATGACAAGTGTTCCGTTTCCGTTACCGTTAGCGTGAAGGGTCGTCACCGACCGGTAATTGTTCAGCCGGTGGTCACCGCCGACGACGCTAAAGCTGATGACGTGGCGCTCGTCGTCGAGAATCTCCAATCGCTCCGTGCTCGACTCGGCGGGGAGACCGGACACAACTCGGACCTCGCGGACGGCACCGACATGAATGCCGTCGCCAGTGATGACGTGACAGCTCTTCACGAAGTTCTTATAGCCCTGCGGGTAGTCGAAGCGCCTTACAAACGGCCACACAGCGGAAACGGGGGCGTTAATGGGTTGCGTCACGACGGAGCAGCACTGGTTTGGCCCCGCCACGTGCGCGTGGTGGCGTGCCACTGTGTCCGGCACTGCGATTCCTCTGCCGGAAGAGAGAGATACCACTAGACGACGCGCCGCAGTGGGAGGCGGCGTTTGAGGCTGCTTTGGGCAGTTAAAGATGGCGGTGGTGGCGGCATCGGTTGTAGGATTGAACCTCTCAAGCTGAAGAGAAGAAGGCATTATTTTTATATATATAAAAATAAAACCCCGAAAAAATGTCTCTTTGCTTCTCTCTAGCAATCTCTCTCTCTATATATGTGATATGAGTGTGTGTGTGAATTGTTGATGCTGAATATGCAAAAGCATATATATTAATATGAAGTTGAGGAAGGTGTGTGAGACGGCAAGGCATAATAATAAGTTGAAGGGTTAGTTAGTAGAGAGGGTTGTGTAAATATTTTTGTAGTACAAGTTGCATTAGTTTTGTTGTTGTTGAAGGGGTATTCTATTTTCTTGCTCTCTCTCTTTTCTTGTTCTTTTCTTGCTTTTGGAGATGAGACTGATTTGAATGAGTAGACAGAGAAATGGGGTTGTGGGGTGAAGAGATTGTTGTTATTGATCTCTTGCAATGGAGCTTACGCAGGCAGGGTTTGCAAGTGGATCATCAACTTGCATTTCTATTGTGTTTGGACTTGGCTTTATCAATTTTACCTTTTCTTTATTCCTATTATTTTATTTGCCAACTTCCTTCCCTTTTAATTCAATCTCACCGCACTCTTTAAACTAACAATATCTTAATATAAATATACGCTTTTTCTGACATCAATTTTTATTAAATTTTTCACAATCAATAAAATCATTTTGCAGGAGTCAAACTCATCACAATCTGTATTCTGATACAATAATTCTAACCATTGGTTTTTCCTCATATATTTTTCTTTCAACTTCTTATGTCAGTCTTCCATGTTTTTTATTTTTCAAATTTGTATTTATACATTAACCAAAAAAATTATCCAAAATATACTTTTAATTAATAAATTTTAAAAAATATTCAATTATTTTACATAACCTGACATTTTATATTCCCCTGTATAATGCATTAGATAGAAAGAAAGGAATGTACGTTACCATTGTTCTTTTTTGGAATTTGGATAGTCTTTTGCTTTATTTTAATAGTAAGAATTTATTTAAAAAAGTAGTTATTATATTGTATGAGTTTAATGTAAAAAATGTGAATTTTTTAATAAAATGTTATTACTTTTAATTGCTCAATTATAAACTAAACTCTAAAATTTAAAGTTAATAAAATTATTATTTTCTAGGATTTTAATAGTGCTTTACTTTCCTTAATATATTTATGCAAAACAGAATTTTAAAAGAATGGGTGGTGTTATCTTCTTCCTCGCTCTCCCATGTCTTTGTCTGTTTTTAATAAATTCATCTGCATTTTCTTAATATTCTTAAACCGAAAGGCATGCAGATGCTTGCCTCTGAATTAACGTAAATTCCATTGATTATACATAATAATAATAATAATAATAATAATAATATAGATAGAATAACATATTGAATAAAATCGATATACATGCTACGTAATGGCATTATCAAATATGTTTGTCTAATGTAACCCAAAAAATAAATAAATTCTGTCTGTCTCAATCAAAAAAGACAATCTAAAGTCCTAATTAGAAATCCCCCCCCAATAAAAAAATGAATAAATTATGAAGCTTTGGAAAGACAAAAGCAATTTTTAAATTTTCTAATTAAATATATTTTTATCTCTTAAAATACGAAAGGGAATTTTGATTTATACAATATCATTATTATTTGTTTAAATCCTTATATTTTAAAAAATTGTTAATTTTGATCACTAATCACTTCTAAATAGTATTATTATTAACTCAAATGTTATTATATATCATTACGTATCTTTTTATTTGTAAAGTCACGTTAGTTAAAAAAAATCAAAATCATAATGTTAAAAAGTTTAAGATAAAAAATATTTCAACAAAAATTAAAATGTAATATATTTGAAAGTGAAAAGCATATTTAACCATTTTTTTTACGCTTCTCTCTGGTCAATACCGCCAAAACATAAAAATACAACGGTGCGTGAGTCACTGATAACCACCGTGCGTTTCATCTTACTGTCCTGTTTAGGAACAAACACAGCGCTTTATTTAATGATTTGAATAATTATAATATTTAATTATGAAAATACAATGGTTTAGTAAAACATAATATAATTATAAGGTTACCATATATAAATACTTATTTAATGATTTAAAATCTTTATTTCAGTTAATTAACAGGCCTTTAAAAATTTTGAGCTAATTCGTTTAATAAATAAATTTAGATAATGTTAAATATAATACTAGTCAAATAAATTTAACCTACATTTTTCTTTCATTTATCAAAAGTTAAAATTTTTTGGTTAGCAATAATTTTAGGTGTTTAACTCATTAGCCGTTGGTTTGGTTTTAACTATTACAGCTTTTCAATGATTCCTTCTCATGAACTTTGATTTTTTCGTCCTTTCGTAACTTTTCCACCCTCACCAACTTTATTTTCTTTTTCTTTTTCTTTTTCTTTTTCCTTTATTACGTAATAATTAATCTCTCACATTTTCCTCATACCCTATAAAAATTAAAATAAAGCATAATAGAAAGCAAATAAAACAACCTGTGATGATTAAGAACTACACTTCCGATAATGCCTAAATTAGTACCTCATTTATTCCATTCTAGAAATAAATATTTTTGTCTCTATAAATATAATTAAACTTAAATTTAATTCTCATAAATTTTAAAATTTTCAAAATAATAATAATTTTATAATAATGTGAATCGCATCACGATAGTTATCATTTAATGAGACATTTAAATTTATATTATAATTAATAAATAGTAATAAAGACTTTTTTTTAAAAATTATGAAAATTAAAACTAATGCAAATTGAACATGAGGGATAATGTTATTATTTTGAAAGGAATTAAACGTTTTACTTTGGATTTTTTCGTTGAATTGTTCAAAAGATAATTTTTTTATTTTACGATATCGTCTTGTCTTGATATTTGATGTTGAATTATTTATACTGGCATTTTAAGACTAATCAAGCTATGATCAATTCGAGGAATCTCATTTATAAATATATTCTCTTGGCTTGGTTAAGTAATTACCCAGCACAATATATAATAATGGAATATAACGATAGAAGCATGCAGCAACACCAGATACATGGTATATATACATGGTATAGTACTGTATAGAAAAAAAAAAAAAACTATTGTAATGTTAACAATCACTTATTATATATCATATAATTATATAGTAGCCAAGATGACACACATGACACAAACATAATTGTTTATGCATGTTTATTATATATATATATATATATATATATATATATTATTATATTATATGCCATCTGATCACCGGCAGTTGGAGCCTGTATCAAGTTGGATATGTCTAATTCAATTTGCCAACTTGCAATGGCGTTTGGTTTGTAGAAGCTTCTACCTCATATGGTAATATATAGAAATTATCAAAGACTATAAGAGATTTTTATTTAAATAAAAATATATAAAAATAAAAAATCATAAGGAAAAATATACATAGTTAATTACAATAAATTTTAAAAATAAAATTGAGAGTATATATAGTTGTTATTTGAGATGAGAACCAAAAGTTTAATGCAAGAAAATTATAAAAGTACTAAAATTTTAAAAAAAAGTAATGAATATTTGAAAATATAAAAAATGCTAAGTATGTAACAAAGACAATAATAGATGTCCTCCGTATATACAAGTTTTCAAAATGGAAATACATTATTCAATTTTCAGATGAGTCGCCGCCGATCAATATTACTCATAATGAATCAGAATCCCCAAAACTTTGAAAACAGTTTCTTATTTGTAGATTAACAAGTCAATCATTAGATGATAATGTAATTTACACTGTAAGTACATTCTAATTGAATTCAAATAAACTTACACAACTTATTAAATATTACAATAAATTTAAAATTAGGAAATAGAATTAAATTAAAATTCTCTGGTAATGCAAACAACTTGAACGAAATTTTTATATCAGCGCGATTTATTAATTTTTATTATAATTTAAAAATTATAGCTACTTATATTTACATTGCATTAAAATTCAATTTATATCTTCATTTAAAAAATTGTGTTGTGTAAATATTTATCCTTATCAGTAAAATAAAACCACATCATTTTAAAGTTTTTCATGCCTACGTATGACATCAATATTTAGCCATTTGATTTAGATAATTAATATAATTTCATATAAAATATATATTTGTTTACGAAATGTTTATATTTGCTTTTGTAATTTAAATATTAATATGTTTGCCTACAAAATACCCAACCAATCATATTTTAATTAAATTATATTCATGTAAAAAATTTCAAGGTTCATATAAGCAAAAATCGTTACCATGATTATTTCGTGAAAATGGTTTTCTTTTTATCGATACATTTATTAATAATTAACACCATAACCCATTTAAAGAAAAATTTATACCTATAACAAATATAATTAGTATTTTTTTTTTATCATGTTTGACCATTTATTATTTTTTAAAAGCTACAAAGGATATTTAGAGTGTATTTAGATTGGTATTATATTATCTTAAACGTGTGTTTTACTTATCAGAAGCACTGAATAACTTATAAAGTACTCATAATATGAAAATATGAAACCAAATACATAGTTGTCATATCAGATCGATAATTTAGAGTTCTAGATCAGTCTCTCTCTTCTTCTTCTTTTCAAAATTTTTAAAAATATTTAGAAACAAATGAATGTTTTCAAATTCTAAGTAAAGAGATAATTCTTATAAAAAATAAGTTTTACATTAAAATATTTTGCATTACATGTCTATATTAAGAGACACCACGGGAGCACTTGTTAACAAATGGAAAAAAATATAAAAATACACCTTTTACTTGCTAAAATTTTTACAGATTCTCCAACAAATATTGGTTATTAAGATGTAGTAAAATAAAACAATTTGTATAAGAAAATACAAAATGAGCTCACATTTAAAATTTTAAAAAAGAGTGCTAAAAATGTACTATCTAACATACTTTTTTAACACATTCTCTTTTATTTGTTAAAAGTTATTGAATTTGTTAATTAATGTATTAGAGAATATGTTATTAACATTTTTTATTTATTTTTAAATTAATATATTTTAAAAATATTATAAAAATGTTTTTAAATTTTAAATACAAGAACCTTACATATATAAGATTATAACATTGATAACTTTTTATATATATAAATATGAAGTCTACTATAAAATATAGTTAAACGTATAAATATATTTAACCCCCAAAAAAACTCTTACCACAAAAATGTAATTAAATTGAAAGTTAAACATTAGTGCACGATACACCTTCTTGAACATTAATTTTGACATTTTGTTGATTGAAGAAAGCATCGGGCCATTGATGTACAGTAAGGAGTTGCTAATGACTGTTATATCTGAAAATATGTTCTATTAAGGTAGAAATACCTTTTTTTTAGGTGATGGACAATATATAACTTGTCAAATTTTGTACAATTTCATGTTGATGGGAACCGCACATTAATTTCTCAGACAAAAAGAAAAAGTTTAGTACTCAATTTGGAATTGCCTCAGAGGAATTATTGCTTATAGACAATTATAATTTAAAATAATTAAATTAGCTAGGTCAAATTTGACATTGTTTGACTGTTGATTGTCAGCACATCTTTAATTTAGTTACTTTCAACTGTTGACTTCGTATGAGAATAATTTTAGTGTTATTCTACTTTTACCCATATTTTCTCAATCCATATTTAGGCATTATATTCTGCCAAAATAGCACCCTTTAAATTTAGATTTATTCAATAATAGAAGATAAAGAAAGAAACCCTATTAATAATTTTTTTTTTTCAAAAATAATTTGGACAAGTATAGCTTATTCTGCTTGCTACAGGTCTGTAGTTGGAATATTGACCACCATCTCTTCTTTGTTCCTTTGATATAATTGTTTCTATTTGGTAGGATGAGTGGCTATATTAGTTTAGTGTCCCCGTTGCCATGATATTATACGTACCAACAACTCATGCATTGACAAAAATATCAAGCATGGCTATTATAGCTAATTACTAGGGTTCACGGATGTATTGATTCGAAATCTCAAGATTTTAAGAGCCCCTCCTCCCCCTCCAATCTCTCCATTTCTTTGCTTTTGACATGTTCTTGAAATCACTGCCTGCTATAGTTGATTAGGCTTTTCTTTCTCCATGGGTTTGTGTTTGTGTTGCCGTATGCAAATATGACACAAACACGGGGTGAAATATCAATCAAGGGCCAAAAAATTAGTTGCATATAGAGATAGATAATGGAGAGTATACGAGGCAATGGAACCGTCTCAATTTCTTATAATTCCCTTGGGCAGGTGAACGTTTGTGTTCAAGAAGAGAGAAGAGTGGGCTCTTTTGGCGTTTTCTATGGCGAACGTCCATTCAATTTTGTGCTTCCTGTAACGTTGTGCCAACTTTTCATCTTCATCGTAGTCTCTCGAGCGTTTTACTATCTCCTCAGGCCCCTAAGAACACCCAAATTCATCTCCAACGTTCTGGTAAATTTCAAGTTTCAATAAATTCCCTTGAATTGCATGAATGGGGTACAATCTTGTTCATGACTCATGAGTCCTTAATTAAGTTTTAACACGTTTTTTTTATCCTATTTTCTTCTTTGGTTAATAAAAAATAAATATTTTTATACAAATATATAAAAGTAAATCTTTCTCTCTCTTCACACCCCTTAATTAATACATGTTTGTTCACGATTAAATTTATATGAATGATACCTCATCTTTTAAATTTCTCACTTGAGTAAAATAAGTAGTTGTGTATTTAAACTTGTTAATATTAATTTTTAGGATTAAATTTAAAATCCTAATAATAAATACTTTTAATAAATTTTTATTATCTTTAATTTATTAAATTCAATCTTAATAATCAAATATTAACGTTTTTTTAGAATTTTATTAATTTAAACTTTTAATACCGAGTTTAAGTATTTTAAAGAATAAATTTTCATTAAAAATTGCATTCATTGTGTTAACGTTGAAAGTATAATAAATATATTTTTAATAAATTAGTAATATTATTTCTTTAATATTTCTATACATGCATTAACTTCATGTTTGGTGAAAATGTGCAGAGTGGGATCGTTTTGGGCCCATCATTTTTGGGGCACAACAAAACCTATTGGGAGACACTATTTCCAGCAAAACAGGGGCAGTTTTTAATCTTGGGGGCCTTAGTGGGGTGTGTATATTTTCTGTTCTTCATTGCATTAAAAATGGACGTAATGTTGACCATGAAAGCAGCGAGAAGAACTTGGCGACTTGGAGTATTCCCCCTCCTCATTTCAGTTGCGGTGATATCAACACTCGTAAACCACTATTACAATCCCGCAAACTTCTCTCCTTACAAAGTAAAAGTTGCTCGCTCCTCATTGAGTCTCACTATGTCATTGAGCAATTACCCTGTTGTCTCTGACGCATTGATTGAACTCAACCTTATAGCCACAGATCTTGGCCAGATCGCTCTCTCTTCCTCCATGATCAACGACAGCATACTATGGTGTTTAGTAGTGGTCAATGGTGCCCTAGTGGAAAAAAATCTTGATGGTTCAATATTATATTTCTGCTTCCTCGGGTTGTTCATACTTTTCAGCTTTTTCATTTTGCGACCAACGATGACTTTCATTGCTAAGAAAACCCCAGTTGGGCAACCAGTGAAAGAAGTTTACCTTGTGTTCATACTTCTGGGGGTTCTATTTATGGCTGGTTTGGGTGACGTGATTGGCATAACATTTCTTTTGGGACCCTTGATTTTTGGTTTGGTTATACCTAGTGGACCCCCTCTGGGCACAACAATAATGGAGAAGAGTGAAATTATTGTGAACGAGTTTTTGCTACCTTTCTTCTTCATATACGTAGGCATGAACACAAATTTGGCCATAGTGATCCGGGATTGGCGAGTGTTTCTTACTTTGCAGGGTATCTTTCTTGCAGGAAACATAGTCAAGATGATTGCGTGTGCGCTGGTTTGTCTAACATACAACATTAGGCCCAAAAAAGGCATGGTGCTTGGCGTCATTATGAATGCCAAGGGTATAACTGAGCTTATATGTTTCTGTAGACTAAGGAAACTCCAGGTTAGTTTCTCTTATCTTATTATTAACTCCATTTTATTGAGATGCACAAATTAACGTTTGGTCTCACTTATTATTTTATAGTTGTTATTAGAAATTGAGTGTGAATTCCATTCAAAATAAGTTGAGAGAATGAGCATGTTTCAATAATTTCTTTGTCTAAAAAATCTTAATCACTCTTTCTCTTAATTTTTGATAGAGGTCGCACTCTAATTTTAATATAATAATAAAATTTGATAAAAAAATTAATAATATTATTATTTGAATCATTGAAATTTAGGACAGTATGTGATACTATATTATTATTATTATTATTATTATTATTATCACTTTTTTTTTTATTATAAATGCATGTAAAAAATACACTCAGATATCGAAAAGATATTTTTAGGTGTCCATTACTAATAATACAAGCAACATTTTCATAATATATATATTAGAGAATGAATTATTATTAACCCTTTTTCATTGATGACAATAAGTGAAATAAAATTTATGTTATACCTTCTGCAGTTGTTGGACGATGAAATGTTCAGTCACTTGGTGTTCTGTGTTGTGGTTACAGCTGCTATTGTCTCACCCTCAGCTAAATTGTTGTATAAGAATTGCCCGCGATTACTACATTCAGAAATTTTATATGGAGGGCAGCTAACGATCCAAAGCACTTCTAGAATCAGAGAGTTTCGCATTGTTTGTTGTGTACACAACGAAGGAAACGTTCGGGGCATCACATCCTTGTTAGAAGTTTGCAATCCAGTGCCAGAGAGCCCCGTATGTGCCTACGTGGTACACCTAATCGAACTCTTTGGGAAAAGTTCATCTATTCTTCTTCCCATAAATTACAAAGAAAACAAAAGATTCTTATCAGTTAATTATCCCAACACCAATCACATCATGCGTGCCTTTGAAAACTACTCCAGCAATTCAACTGGGCCAGTCACTGTTCTTCCCTACATCAACGTGGCACCTTACAAGAGCATGCATGATGCAGTATGCAGCCTCGCTCAAGACAAGATGGTACCATTCATTGTCATCCCCTTTCATGAAAACGACAACGTTGACCTCGATGGGCACGTGTCATCCTCCGTCCACAAAATGAATGCTAGGTTTCAAGCACATGCGCCGTGCACGTTGGGAATACTCGTGGACAGGTACTCGCGGTTTGGCGCGAGCAACGAGCCCAGCATGTTTTTCCACGTGGGCATTTTTTTCATAGGTGGAGCAGATGACAGAGAAGCACTTGCGTTGGGTATTCGAATGTCGGAGAGACACAATACGAGGGTGACATTGTTCAGGTTTATAGTGATGAACAAGAGACAATTGGGTAGTACGGAATTAGTTACAAGAGAAGAACAAGAAGCGGAAGAAACAGATATCATGTTGGACGAGGGGTTAGTTGATGAGTTCAAGAGCATGAATTATAGACATTGTAACCTTACATGGTACGAGATTACGGTTGAGGATGGAGTAGAGGTGTTGGATGCAATCCATCGTTTAGAAGGAAACTACGACCTCGTCACGGTGGGTAGGCGCCATAGTATTGAATCTTTGAAGGACGAGGAAATGGCAAATTTCATAGAGAATGCTGAGTCATTGGGAATAGTTGGGGATATGTTGTCTTCAACGGAGTTTTGTATTGGGGTGATTCCGGTTTTAGTTATACAATGTGGAGGGGAGAGGGTAAGTAGTAGTAAGCTTGATAGTTTAGGTTCGATTAATGCCTCTCAAAAAAGTTCATTGGTTGATAAATAAATGTTTGTACATTTGTGGATTTGTTCATAATAATCTTAGGTAATAGAACGGGCAAGAGTTTTGATTGGCATTGCCAAGTTGCCTCTTTAGTGAGATGTTATTAAGAAATTATTTTATGAACAATTATGGGAACTATTCAAGTTGCCATTTTTTTAAGTATATTTTGCAAATGTATAAATAGAGAAAATTAAAATAATTATACATAACATAATGATATTAATATTTAATCATTTAAATAACAGAACAAATAACATAACGCATAAGAAAGAGAAAACTACCGTTGGCAAAGCTATATATCCATTGTATTGAAGTAAATAATTTTTTATATTTAGGATGTATTTTTAAAATATCTGTATCCAAAAAATAAATATAAATAATATATAACAACGAGACTAATATTAATCAATGGGAAGCAAATGAACAATAATTTAGAATGAAATACAACTTTATCTATTATCCCATGCTCCTTTTTTCCTTCTTATGTTTCTGGCAACCGGAGAAAATAATTTTACAAGCAAAATTCCTCTTATAATTTGATTAATAATTTTAAGTAATATATATATATATATATATATATCGTACTTAAATTATAATCACTTATTAATTGATTGTCAAAATTAATAAAGTAATTGACTGATGCCAATAAACTAACAAGGCTCGTAATATTTATGTGAGTATATATCCTTAAATTAAACTATATCAAGATTTAAACCTTTAAAATATACCTTTAATTTGATATAATGTGTCAAAATTTAACATTTAGACTTTAAACTAGACCAACCATTAATTTATTTATACTTTAAAATATAATTATATATTACTTATATATCAAAATCTATAAAAAAAATAATAAAAAGTACAAGATAATTCATTAATTTGTTTATATACTATATATTTTAAAAATAAAAACATATTAAATTATATTAATGTAAGTCATACTAATTTTTATACTTTAATAACTTTATATTAAAAAAAATATTTTTTCTCAACGGTTTAATTAATTATATATTATTTCGATTGTATATATTGAATTTTGTTAAAATTGAATAATTTTAGGAATATAGTTAATAATTTTTATTTTTATATATTTTAAAAATAAATATTGTGTTAATTTTAATATATAAAAATAAAGTATTTAATAATTTTATATTAATCTAAAATTTTGTAGACACCATTTATATGATAAGAATTTTTAATTTAACGATTAATATTGAAATAAAATGTCTAACAAATTTATTAAATAGTAAAAAAGTTATGATAATTGATATCAATGTAGTTTGATCTTTTTCATTTAAAAAATATATATTATATTAATTTTAATAGGCATAGCAAGTTTTAAAATAATTTTAAATTAATCTAAAATGTCATAAATATAATGTATACATTAAAAATCCTCTAATTCAATTGTTAATTTTATTTAAACTATTCAATAAAAATTATAACTAGTGAGTAAAGATGGAAATAGGTTAGATTAGACTTTAAATAAATAGGTCTAACTTGTTTAATAATTTTTAAGCTTAAATATAACTTATTACTTGTTATAGGTAAGCTTAACATGACTTTTTTAAAATTTTAATTTGGCCTGTTAACTTTTTAATAGCTTACTTTATATTGAGACATTTAATATATTATCAAAGTTCTTTATAAATAGACTATTAAATCAATTAAATAGATATGTCCTTTTAGAAGTCATAAGATTTATACTAATTAAACTATTAAAAATAATGATTCAACACCTTAAATATGGATACTAAAATTATATATTCTTATTTATCACTTTCAAATCACATATTTAATTTAAATAAGTAAATCACTACACATAAAAAAAATACAATAAAATAAACTTCAATTTATATATTATTAAACAAATTTAATAGTATAAAGTCCTACACATTAAATCAACAAATATAATATAACTATTTAGACCTAAAATTAGCAAATACAGTAAACAAAATCTAAAATGTAAAAATAACAATGTTTTTTTCATAGTAAATGAGAAACAACAAATATGTCATCAGATTTTTAAGAAAATCTCTTCATGTTATTCATTAACCTTCAAAATAAAGAAAAATATTATTAGAATAAAAATACTTTAAAAATAGTGATTACAAATATTTTTTAAAAATACTTTCAGAAGTTACTAATAGGCCTAATGATCTTTTTCTTAAGATTAATCCTGTCCTATTTAATTAATTAAATTTTTTAAAAAGTTTAAATTAAGCTTATTAATTAAATAGGTTAAGTCGAGTTAGGCTTTAAAAAGATTAGACTATAAGCTCTTGTTAAACGGTCCTGACCTATTTCTATCTCTACTAGTGAGTACTTTCTCCTATTGTATACAAACAACTCGGTTAATTTTTTTATTTAAAAATTTTTACCTTTGTTTTTCTTTAACTTTTAAATTGATGAATAAAATAAAATAATTTTTTTCATTATAAATACGTTTATATTATAAATTTAAAATCTATTTATTGAAGTGTAAAATAATTTCTGCACATAATTTTCTTCTTATATAAACATGCTCTTATATTTTGTTGTAGTATTTAATTACATAGATTAATAGTAATTTTTTATATTATCATTTAATTTTTATTTAACATATTAATAAAAATTATTAAAATATTATAATAATTAATTGTAAAATTCTATTAAGTATATATTTTAGTTAGTCAATAGTCTAAAATTATTTATATCGATAATGTATTAAAATTAAATACATTATCATGCCTCAAGTTAGTATTTTTTTCTTCGTAATTAATGAATCAAAATTATTTTTAATTTTTTGTTAAATTTTAAAATCAATTCTTAATTTTTTGCATCGATAATAAATATTTATAAACTATGGCATCAAAATATTTATAGATAACTAATGTAGAAAACTTACAACAATTAAGTTTATTAAATAAGTAAATTTGGTACATTATAATTTTTTGTCGTTATTTAAATTATAGGACAACGTTTGTTGCATATCTGAGGACAAGTTTTACTCATTTATATTTCTGTAGAAATTAAATATAATTTAATTCCTATAAAAATAATTTATCGATTCAAACATTAAATTAGAATTATATATTATTTATGACAATGCTTACAAAATGTTAAAGATAATTAAATAGTTTTTATTTTTATATACTTGTATATTATATTAATGAAATTTGTACACATAAAATGATGTATCAAATTACTTACCCCTATACTGTAAATTTGAGTCTTCATTCATAAATAAAAACATTTGTAATTTTTTTTAATTCTTAAAAGTTACATTGCTTCTTTTGTACCTAAACATATATTATAAAAATTAATTTAAATACACTGACTATGTACAAGTTTTACATTATCTTTCAATTATAAACTTTTATATCAACAAAAATTTAGTTAATTTTTACAATAACTAATATTAAAATTATGTTACAATGCATTAAAATTGAACTTACAATTTAACAAATGAACATGATGTCAGTGAAATAGTTTCCTAATTTTAAATTTACTATTTAATAATGAAATAAATCACATTTTATACAAAAAAAATATAATCATATTTTCCAATTATAAGTTTATTCTTATTTTGCAATTATAAATTCTATTTATTAAAAGTATGATAATTTTTGTAAGAAATTTCTTTTGCACGTAATTATGACTCATCTTCATTTTGTTTCATGCAATAAATCAATATTTTTTTCTTAATTAATGAATCAAAGAGATTTTTAATTTCTTAAAATTTTAAAATAATCATTATATTTTCTGATAGATATTAAACTCAATTAGATATTTCTAATAAACACTCTTATATCAATTAAATTAATTTTTTAGATTTTTCAACACAAAATTTTAAATGCATGTATTTGCATATTTTGATTTATATTTTTTAATAAAAAAATCTTATTAATTCACTAAATCTTCAATTCTTTTGTATTTATTGTTCAAAGAATCAATAAATATTTTTTAATAAAAATTATAATAAGTTATATTAAAAATTACAGTAAAAATTTATTGATAACACTTTTAATAAAAAATCAAAAATATTTAAATTTCAAACCAATTTTCACAACGTACTAATTAGCACTTACCTATTGTTGTTCAAATGCTACTTAGTTTGTGAAAAATTTTCCGAATTGTATGCGATTCTGATTGTGCATGAAATCCTTTCTCATACAAAAAAGAGATTCTTGCAGCTCCGCTTTGTCATGTGGTTCATTAATATAGATGGAAGATCATGAGTTTATATATGTATAACTCTTTTTTTTTTAGGTATAGGAAGTAATAAATAAATAAATAAGTAACGTGATAAAAAAAAAAGTTTATAAAAGGAAAAAAAATAAACTAAAAAAAGATGTAAGAGAAAGGTGTATGATATTCGTCATCCTGCATCAATCGATCATCTCCGTATGTGGTGGTTAGCTATACCTATTTTTTCTCGTTAATTACACCTGTCATCGAACAATTTGTACAAACCCTATAGTTGTGTGATATATATGGCTTTGTTGTTTAAAATTATACCTTTTGACACTTTTAATTGAGATTCATTATCTTTGGTTTTGCAGTTACACACTGGCCTTAGTTCAGTAATAGCATCAACTATGTATCGTACATGTCTTCTCTGTCGCCAAATATAGAAACTCCAACTCATTACCATCTTTGATTTTTGACCCTGTTGTAATAACTACCATCCCATTCACACAGCTCATATATGGCTAAAACTTTCATGCCAGAATGTAAATATAACTATTTTATGTGCCAATTTAATTGAAGCATAATGCATATGTTTGATTTTGTTCCGTCTACTCAACCTGTTCTCTCTCTTATTGGTTGGGTACTTGCTTATTCATGCAATATAATGAGCGAAGAAGTACCCCTCTCTGTCGTCACTGTCTTTAATGACTCTAGCGATGGATTCCAAGTTTGTATCAAGAACGATAGAACTGTAGGATCTTTAGGCATTTGGGTTGGGGATAATCCATTCGATTTTGTGATTCCTGTCACATTGTTCCAACTCATTATGGTCGGTGTAATCACTCGAACACTTCAATACATCCTCAGGCCTATAAAAACACCCAAATTCCTCTGCTCCGTCATGGTACGCTTCTTTTTCTATCTCAACCTAATTTTAATTTAATTACTATTGTTCAATGTTTGATATTAATTGCAGCCATCATTTTACATCCGATGTTGTTTGATATACATAAGTTTTTCTAAATCATACATGTAACATTTCACGCATGTATGATTTAGAAAACATGTACAATGTAACGAGTTTTTATTAATAATTACAGATATTAATGTTATTAAATAATTTTCTATCATGTGCAAGCAGATTAAAAACATCCATTTATAAATGCATGTACAGATGGTTATGTTGATAGAGAATTTGATTAGCACTGAAAATTTTCAGGCCGGCATTCTGTTGGGACCAACATGTTTTGGACGGTATGAAGCCGTAATGGGGACTCTATTTCCGCTAAAACAAGCTGCGGTTTTAATGGCGTTGTCGAAAATAGGCATTACATATTCTATATTCATGATTACTCTTAAGATGGATGTGGCGACGACATTAAGAGCAGCAAAACGTTGTTGGAGATTTGGGGTATTTCCTTTCTTGGCTTCATTTTTCGTTACAGTGATTCTATTTTCTTTGTATACACCCTATGACAGAGTAAACACGACAATGATTGACTTCCCAAACATCTTCACCGTAAGCAGTTTCGCTGCTGTATCTGAAGCGTTGGTAGAACTGAACCTTATAGCTACGGAAATAGGGCAAATTGCTTTGTCTTCAGCGTTGGTTAGTGAAATGTTGCAATGGGTTACGATGGGATTTCAGTTCAACTCAGGCGGGGACCTGCACTTTACGGTTATAATTTTGGTTGCTGTCTTGGGATACGCTTTCTTGTGTATTTTTGTTATAAGACCGGTGGTGAAGATTATTATTCAGAGAACACCACCAGGGAAACCAATGAAAGAAGCATACGTTGTTTTGGTTCTTCTGGGAGCCCTAGCTATGGCAGCTATTAGTGACATTTTTGGGATATATTTCATCGTAGGACCTACCATTTATGGTTTGGTTTTGCCCAATGGGCCCCCCTTGGCGACCACAGTTATAGAGAGAAGCGAAATAATCATCTCGGAACTTCTCATGCCTTTCTTCGTCTTGTATTTAGGCTTGAAGACAGATTTGAATGGAATTCAAAACAATTGGAAGGTGGTTGGAGTATTTCAAGCTATCCTATTTGTGGGATTCATGGTAAAGGTGTTTGCATGTGTGCTTATTTCTCCCACGTATAAAATTAAGCCCAAACATGGCTTGGTGCTTGGTCTCCTATTGAGCATCAAGGGCGTAATCGAATTGATATTTTTCAACAGAATGAGCAAACTCGGGGTAATATATGATCTCTTTATGTTTTCCTATCTTTTGTTTAAAGTAGGAAGAAAAGAATAATAAAAAAGAAAGATTTTATTATTTAATATATAATATATGAATAAGTTTATATATTATTTAATAATATTTTAATTTATATCAAATAATTATCTCATTATATGATTAATTAATGTTAAGTGATTATAAATAAAAAATTATATCTGTTAATTACAAAATTATGATTCTAAACTTACATCGATATTTTTTATTTTTGTAACATATGTGATATTTTATTTTATTATTTCTAATTTTATGAGAGATTGAGGCCAATTAGTTACCTACTAATTTCCTTTTGTAGGTCATTCATGCAGAAATATTCAGTCAAATGGTGTTGTATGTGGTGATGACGACAGCAATTTGCATACCTATGATCAAATCATTGTACAAGCATCGTCCGCGAGTGTTGAAAACGGCAACCATAAATGAAGGGCGCGTGAGAACAATCCAAAACATTCCTGAAACATCGGAGTTTAACATTGTTTCTTGTTTACACAACGATGGAAATGTTCATAGCATGATTGCGTTGATAGAGGCATGCAACCCAACAACACGAAGCCCTATAAGTGTCTACGTGATCCATCTCATTGAGCTCTTGGGGAAAAGCACACCCATTCTCCTTCCCATGAACAAGCACAACAGAAAAGCCCTCTCTACCAATTACCCTAACACCAACCACATTCTACGTGCCTTTGAGAACTACTCCCACAACTCAAGTGGACCCGTAACCATTCTTTCATACGTAAATGTGGCCCCCCTCAATAGCATGCACGAGGCTGTTTGTAACCTCGCCGAGGATAGCTCAGTGCATTTCCTTATTATCCCATTTCACCAAAATGATCAAAGTATTGGTAGCCACACTGCCACGGTCATTCGGGAACTCAACACTAGCTTTCTAGCTAGTGCAAAGTGTACAGTCGGGATATTGGTAGATAGATCCTCGATGCTTGGTATGATTAGCTCCAAGCTATGTTTTCATGTGGGTATCTTCTTCATTGGTGGAACGGATGACAGAGAAGCATTGGCATTGGGAATTCGAATGTTAGAGCGCCCCAACACGCGTGTATCGTTATTTCGGTTTGTGCCTAGCAACAATTCAGGGTCTTTTATAGATAGGTTTGCGGATAATGAAGAGGAAAGGGTAGAGATCGTGTGTGATGAAAGTTTAATAGATGAATTCAAGGCCAAGAACATTACTAATAGTGATAGTGTGTCTTGTCATGAGATTGTGGTGGAGGATAGCATACGGGTGTTGGAAGCGATTCGTCGCTTGGAAAATGACTATGACCTTGTGATGGTGGGAAAGAGACATTGCATTGGGGATTTGACGGATGAAGAGATGACGAATTTCATGGACAATGCGGATCAGTTAGGAATTTTTGGAGATCTGTTGGTGTCCAATGAGTTTTGTAATGGGAAGGTTCCAGTTTTGGTGATGCAATGTTGTGAAAAGAGGGTAAAACTTTTAGACAAGGAAGCTGGCTCTGGCCCTTTCTACCATTAATCTTCTAGGAGAGTTTTTGGTTTTGTTATGTAACCCATTAATTGATGTATTATTGAATTGTTAATGCATATTTCCCCTCTTAGTTGAGAGAATTCCATCGATTGGATGCTTTTGTATCCCTATTAGGCAATAGGAACACAAATCACCCGTGCCTATTTTATATCCTTGAATTTCTCCAATTTAAAAATATCATCCCATAATTAAAAAATTAACAATAAACTTGAATGAGACGGCATATATATGTTCAAAACTTGCAATCCGTTAATTTCTAACATGAACCTTGGGAAACGAGTAACATCAATTTGAAGTCGGGCGTATGAACACTATTGAGATGGTATGTGTGTTGAAACCATGTCACCATCTCTCCTAAATTGTAAACCCGATTTATCTCTATATAAAAAACAATGAAACAGAGCGAAAAAACCAAACTAAGAAAGGAAAAAAAAGACCCCAAATGCAGGGAAACATCAATCAATTAACTTCCAAAATCCAAACTAAGAAAAATTTAAGATCCTGATTCTTGGTCGGATGCTTATTTTGAAATGATCCTAACAAAGAGGCAGATCCAATGGAGGGGACTCTATGGATTGCAATTTCCCAACTCCGTTCTCTACCAATAACACCGTGGCCAAACCCCACGTGATGTGAACATCCAAGTGACAATGCATAAGCCACGCACCTACAATAATGTCACCAAACATCAAATCATTCCCTGTTTCTCTTTTCAAAAATGAGATATATAATACAAATCAAAATTAAAAATATACAATCGATTAATTTTTTTTACGTATGTCTAAAAGCATATAATGGATAAACTTTTATTAAAAATAATAAGCTGTTACAAAATTTTATATACAAACAATATTAAATATTACAATTTTTAATTAGAATTTATTATTTTTTATTTTCTTAACATATGTTCTTAGAAAACAATCGATAATTAATTAATTAGTTAGTTACCTGGGTTATCAGCAACAAATCGAATAACAGCCCATCCATTAACAGGCACTGCCACAGTGTTCCTGAGAGGTGGATCAACAAGGTTAAACTTGGATTTATCCTTCTTAGGGTCGAAATTTCCAAACCCTTCTGCAACAATGTAGAAATCATAGCCATGAAGGTGAATAGGGTGGTTCTCAGGAGTGACAATGCTCGTGTCCTGCAAAACGATCTGCACCCTCGACCCGAACTTCAACTTGTGCGCTTTAGTCCCGGGAGCAGGTTGCCACAGAGAACGGCTCACGTTGCCGGTGAAATTGAACTTCACTGGCGGCTTCGCCGGAAAATCAGTGGTGAACACTCCGGGAATTCCCTGATAATGAGCCTGCAAGATGGAAACTTTGTTGGGAAGAACAAATGACACGTTGTTCATGCTCGCAGTGAACCTCGTTCCATTGGGTCCTTGGCATCTCCTTGCACTGAAGTTCGGTGGACACTTGTTGAGTCCTAAGCCAACGGTGAAGAAGAAGCTCTCATCAATTTCAGTGGGAACTTCAACTTTTCTTGGGCTTCGGAAGCTTCTACTGAAAGCAGTGACGATGTTAGTGTCATTGTAAGCAGGGAGAGAGGGCATGAATGCTTTAGAACGGTTCGCTTTGGAATGGTGCGATTTGTATTGAAGAATGGCGGTGGTGGTGGTGTTGTCAAACGGTGCATTTTGAGCTGATTGGTATGCACGCGCCGCCATGTAGTAACGGGAAGGTGTTTGGTCGGCGGTGACTAAGACGTCGGTGGTTTGGCCGGGACCCAGCATGAGGACTTTGGTGGTAAAGGGTTTAACGTAGGAAGCATCGGCACCGACCACTGTGAGTTTGTGTTTTGCGATTGTGAAGAAGAGAGGTTGGTTGAGTGCGGAGTTGATGACTCTTAAGAGGTTGGTCTCGCCGGAATGTGTTGGAACAACGGTGGTGCCTGCATTGCCAAGTTTGATTTCAGACAAAAAAACAAAGTCATGTTCACGAAGATATCATAGTACGGTAGAGTCAAAGAGTCATGTTGACTATTTGTCGTATTTGAAATTTGATTAGCTTGTAATGTATGTTAAGTATGTTGAAAAATATATATTAATAACATGTTTTAATAAAAAAAATTGTAAATTTTTAACCAATGTTTTGAGATATTAGTTAGTATTTTTTTAATATTCAGGATAAATATTTGATTTTTTGACTTATAAAAAGTCATTATAAATTTATAATTGTTAATAAAAAAATTGAATGAGAGAATTTAATGAAATAAAAGAAAACTTTTTAACTTTTTAAAACTCCTTTTTTTACTCCTCTTGCTTAGTGCTACATTATCATTGACTTGCGGGCAAACTTGTCGGTTGCATAAAATCATCAGAAACGGTTCAAAAGTATAAATAGAAAAGCTCTTAATTCCTTTTCAGACGTTTTAATCAGATGAGTTTTCTTTTTAAGTTGTTAGAAAATGATTATTTTTTAAAAATATGGAAGGCTATTTTCTAATTTATGCCAAAAAAAAAAGTGTCAAATTATTTAAAACAATTAATGTGTAACGTTACAATTTTTAAACGGTAAATTTTATTTTAAAAATACTTTTGTCTTTGAAAAGAAGAAAACCAGGCCCATCTATAATCATATAGAGGCTGTACCAAAGAACCAACCCTGTTGTTTACTTGTTTCATAAATAATTGACATCTTTAATAATTTGGTACTGTGTGTCATTTCCTAAAACTGATAGATTAAACAAGACATGTGACATGTTGAATTAATGTAATGATCAAAACTAAGAAGGAATCAAACCTTTGGTAGAGCACTTGTAAAGGTCACCAGGTTGACCATTGATAGTGTATGCATCAGACACGTTTGGAGCTGCTCCAGATCGTGTGGCTTGCCTCACAACATCGATGGGGTTTGCGTCCCACCATTCTCCTGAATCATCGTAACAACTTTCACCGTTTATTAATTCGTCGTCATCATAAATATACATAATCTTTGTCTTAAAAAAGAATTAGTATTATTCCATGGATCACAATCACATGGTTTAATCAATGGTACTGTTACAAATTATGCACAGGTAAACATGGATGATTACCAAGAAGAATGGGTGTCTCGCGCTTTGGCTTGGGAAAAGGATAGGTTTCTCCTTCTCTGGGACGAATGATTAAAGCACCGTAAACTGTGGCTCTTAACCATGAACTATGAGCGTGCCACCAAAGTGTGCCTTCTTGTCCTTGAACTGTGAATCGGTAGGTGTAACTTTTTCCAGGACGAATAGGGCATTGTGTCACAAATTCTGGACCATCTGCCCATCCTGTTCTCATTTGTCGAATGCCATGCCTAAAGACATAGTATAAGAAACTTTAGATAATGCAAAATATAATAAGAGGAAAAATTTAGATACATAATTCAGTTGTTCAAATTTATTCTATATCTAATATTCAACTAAAGTAAAAGATATATTTGTAGCTAAAATTGAGAAAAAAAATATTTGTCTTATCTCTAGTTCCGTCTGTAGTTAAAATAAATAATTCTAGAAGATCGAAATAAAAGTCATGTGATAAAGATTTGAATGATATAATAGTCTTATTCCTTAAATTGTAACTACTGATAACTTTTATATTTGTAAATGTATTTTGAATTTTATAATGTATGTGATACACTTGAAATGTTACATTTTATGTTATAATAATGACTTGAATACTTTTATTTTAATATTTTTATGATTATAAATTATGATAATTTTGCGTGATATAAAATGATTTATATGAAAAAGTACATAAAATAGTTATAATTTTCTTTTAAAAAATTATTAACTATAGACATGTTTGAAAAGAAAAACTGAGGCAGAAAATTCATTCAACTTTAGAACAAAATTGTTATTAAATTTAAAGATAAATTTGTCATTAAATTTATAAATCGAATTGCAAATCTATCTCTATTTAGAGAAAAAAATTTACATGGAGTAGAGAAATAAGTTTTGGTTTCTGATACTGGAATTAACCTCCCTTACTTTGAAGATAAAAACTAATAATTAGAAATAAAATTAAAATAGATTGTACCATAATTTTTTTTTATAAATATCGTATCCAAAAAAATTTATACTAAAAAAATAGAAATATATAACAAATTAAAAAAATATTATTATATATAATTTATTTAAAATTATATATATTATTTATATTATTTGTTATGTAGTCTTTTATATATATATATATATATATATATTGTATATTAAATTTTTTATTTTACTTTTTTATTATTTTTTATAAAGTTTTAGTTTTGAATAAAATATAATTCATATTTAACTAATTTTTATTTATTATAAATAAAAAATTATAATATAATATTTAATATAATAATATAATAATTAAATATTAATAATAATAGAATTAAAAATATAAAAAATATATTAATATAATATTATTATTTTATTTTAAAATTTTAATTACATCTTATTTTTATTCAAAAATTTAACTTCTTTTTAGCTTGTTTAAATATAATAAATATATGAAAAAGTAAAGTGAGAAAAGTAAAGATTAAAATATTAAAAAAAATCCAGGTCATCTGGTTCTTTACACTATTCTTTATGTGGTCCTTTTATGATAAAGGGAGAAAATTTTTCTCCATTTTAATATAAAACGGTGTGTAGGGAATAATAGAAGAATATACTATGAGAAAAATATTTTTGACTAGGGAATAGGGTGTCTTCTATAACTCGTGGTAATTAAGTTGAATGTGTTATTTTCTATAATGAAATTAAAATGTAGCTTGATTTTATACCAATGAATGGTCACGTTGTAACGAGCTTTGTTAGTGACTTTGACGACCAAAGTGTCTCCATTGCTGATTTCCAACGTTGGGCCCGGGTATTGTCCATTCACCGTGATTGTATTGTGGGTTTTGCACAGCCTCTTCACTGGAGTTGCTTGAATCTATTCCATTACAACCAGTTAGGTAATTATTATCTAACGAAAGAGAATAAAAATCAAGAAATTAGGCCCCAAAATAGAAAAGGAAAGAGAAAGAGGGTGAGAGAACGTACAACAAACTCATGCTTATGAATATTGGCATTTGCTGAAGACAATGCTGAAGCTAAGAGAAGAAAGATGGCTAGGAAGATGGAGGAGTACTTAGCATTGTTGAGAATGGTCTTTGTAGGCTCCATCTTTTAGTGAGTATGAAACACTTAGTGTGAATGCTGTAGGTTGAGGTTGCAATGCAAGTAAGAGGAGGAGAGAGTGCTTTTATAGGGGAGAGAGAAAGAGATAAAGTCGTTTGTGGTTGGCACATATTAGGTTAATTTCGTTGAGGTCATACTCTATGGGAAACTTGGTTCAAACCCCATAATAGTTGTTGCACCCGCTAGTTAATTAAGTTCATGAATGCTTACTTAAGAAGTCATCAGTTAGAGGTTGAATTTTAACTAATTAAGCATTATTATATGTTGAGACTTTGTTCAGCTAATAAGACGGGTTTTAATTAATCTTCTGATCCTATTTGTTCTAACTCGCATTCACGAGGCATCTAACAAGATTAATTAATTTATCTCTACCTTTTTTTCACCCACTTTCTTATACTCCATTCCATTTCTAGCAAATGTTATACCTTTTTAGCAAAAGTATAAAATTCCAAAAGGACCAAGACAACATGCAAGGGACAAAGATGTTAACTTTATTAACTCTTCACTTTGCAAGTCAAGCTCTCCAATAAGAAATACCATCAGCCTTAAATGCTTGAAAATTACCAGCATAAAACTACATATAAATTAGTGCAAGCCGTCAAACAAACGCACTTTCTTTTCATCTAAGAAATTTTGATTTTTGGAAAAGAGGGTCATATTTTAATTAAGAAAATAGGGTAGCTTTTGCCTTAGTCCAATTTGACTTTTTCCTTACTTTGGCGATTCTGGTAATTAAAGTGCTTAATAGTATTTATTCTCTTTGCTGATTAAAAAGAAAAGCACTTTTTTCTTTTAGTCCTCTAATGATCGTTTTTTATGAAAAAGTAATCCGCGTTAGAAATATATGAAACTCTGTACACAGCACCTTTAATTTTGTTCAATATATATATATATACACACAACTTGCCTTACAAATTTATTTATTTCTTTAATATTAGCATTAACCTATTTTAAGGTTAAATGCTGCTTGTTGTCAAGCTCTAGCTCTCATGATAAGTTGGGTGTTCCTCACCAGTCTTCTCTTTCCAACTGGTAAAACAAACTAGTTATTGAATGATGCGTAAACCAGGATATTTAGGCTAATAATTTTGGTTGATTTAAGAAGTGTAGACTCTCATAAGGTGTGCAGCAAATATAATAACTAAATTGATTTGATTGCATCCAACAAGAATTTAGTTAGAGATACTTATGAAAAATAATATAGCTAGGTAACGTATTAAATTAGGTGACCTGTCACCCAACATATATATATATACTTTAATTTTGCTAATGAATGAGATCAGCATATAATTACACGCATAAGAATGTCATGCTCAAAGATACGTACTTGGCTGTACAAGTGACACTTCATTTTGACGAACATTTAGGTCACCACACTGCCACATGTGCCCCTATAATGTCACAACTTCCTGTGTTTTTCTAATGTTTGACATTTGTGTATGAGGATTTGGTTTCCTAATGATCTGTTATTGGTCTATTGATTCCCTTCAATTGTTGTTTTTTTCGAATGCTAAGCAATTCACTTACTCAAATGAAAAGTAGATTAATACTAGCGATGATGATTATCTTTTTCCGACATTCGATCACTCAAATGCAAAAATAAAATAAAATAAAAAGTGTATCAATTCAAAAGAATAGGATTGTCACAAACAAGTTATTAAACGCTTGCTATTCACAGGTTGTATTTTGTTACTTTTTATTTGGTTTTTGACGAAAATTGTTTTTCTATGAAAATTCTATTGCCTTGTTAATTAATGTTTCAACTAAAGGAGGAAAGGCCAAAAAAATGCCAGGAAAAAGAGACCAGTGTTATGGTGTAAGATCAAATAGTCAAAAACAAAAAAAGATTGATGATATCCAATTGTTTATAATAATTTTTTTTCCAAATTTTAAAAGGAACAATATTAAATACAAAAATTTTAAAAATATATATATTAGAGAGGACAAGGATGGACTCGAGCTCCCCTCCTAAAAACTCTTTGAAAGTTTATTTATATACACACATGATTTTTATATAAAATATATAATTTGATTATTAATTTATTAATTTAATTATGTGGTTGAAGTATTTATTTTTAACCCTTTCCTTATATATTTCTAAATTTCTCTCTACTTTCATTTGAAATAATATTTTCTCTTTCATAAAACCCCTTTTCCCCCCTCTTTTTCTACTTATATATATATACCTATACTTCTCTTTCAATTTGTTGAAAAGTCATTCGAATGACTTTATCGTTGTTATAATTATATATTTATTTCTTATAATTTAAAATCTTGCATTTGAATTATATTTAATTGGTTAAATTTTTTTAAATATTTATATTTCTACTTACTAAAATTTATTTCTTAATACATAATACATATCTAGCACTTCAAATCAGTATATTTTTAGTTTTATTTATATAAAAATAATTATTAATTTTATTTAAATTATAGTATATATTGATTATTAATTTTGTCATTACATATTATTTATAAATTTATTTATTAGTTTAATATACATATATATCATCAATTTAATTATTTAATCGTGTCAATATTTTTAAAATATAATATAAATTTAAAATATATAATTGTTTTTATTAATTTTGATAAATGAATCCTTATGAATAAGGATGAAATATAAGTACTCATCCTTTTTAATGGTGATGGACCCTCGAGAGTGCGCGGATCTTCTACCGATCACTCCTTTGACATCGGAAATCTCCTTTTCAATTAAAGTGGGAAAACACGGAAAAGCGTGGACTAGTCTACAATTTAGGGTCCAAGTACTACTATGAATTCACAGAGTATATAAATTAAAATGTATTTTTATATTTGAATAATAAAAATTTATTATATATATATATAGGTATTATTAATTACTTATTTATTAACTTTAGTTATTAAATTTAATTTAAATATTTAAATAATAAATTTTATTTTAAAATAAAATATTATATATATTCAATATGATAAATATTTTTAATAGAAAATATTACTTTTAGATTCTTAAGAATTAAAGTTAATCAAATTATAATTTTAATAATTTTTCATTTAACTCTTAGATTATTATTATGGAGATAGAAAGAAATTAAAAAAATAATTTTTATAAAAATAAAGCTATTAAATTCATAACCTTAAACAATTATAATTTTGAATTGAAAGAAAAAATTGTATAAGAGACAAAGTGATTTAAATAAATTTTTAAACTTTAAACAGTTTGATTATTTAAATTACTAAAATTTAACATAATATATAATATTAGATATAATTTTTTTCTATGTCTAACTTATTTTTTATACATACAAACTTCAAATATATATAAAAAAACACTTTTAGGTCTCTAATTTTACATGTATACAAAGATTTTATGAATCTTAAATCCCAAGGAATGAGGTAATGCTTCCTCTAATGGTTAGTTATCTCGCCCCTACCTATGTAAGGTCTTGCCCGAATCTTTCGTGTAAAATTGGAATAAAGGATTGATTGATCGCTACAACTGAGTTGATAACAACATCAAGCCAAGACACTGTTTGGTTGTCCGAAAACCGTTAAGACAGTGAGAACGAAAGCATGTCAAACATAGGATTAGTGTGTCAGAGATTAATATAAAAATACATTCAGAAACCAAATTGAGATTTGATAGGTGAACAACAAATTATGACACTACATTAGACAAAGTTGGTAGAGTTTGTTACTGACTTTCTCATATCTTAAGAAAGGCAAAAAGATGAACTACATCATAAGTCGCTAGCAATGATGTGGAAATTATATAAAAGGGTGACACAAAATTGACAAAACAGCATAAACCAATCTTTTTTCATAAAATTTAACTGTTTTTCAAGATAAAGAGATAGAGAACTACGTCAATTGGTCCTTGAACTTACGTGTTAAAATGAAACAATTTTTGTAAGTTAATTCCCATGCTCAATTATATCATTTTTTTTATCTATATAACATTACATAATAAAAATTCAATGAATAATAAATATAAATTGAAAATTTATTATGTATTAATGTGTTAAATTATGTAATTTTTAACAAAAAATTTTATTATGTTGCAAATGTTCTAAAAATTGTTTATTATTGTATTTCGTCTTCTTTGAGAATGTTATTCACAGGATTTCATTTTCAAGGTTAGTTATAAGTGGGTAGAAACTTCTTATATGTGTTTAGCAAAAGAAATTGAAGACAAATGGATCATGTTCTTGTGTTTCTAAAATGGGGCCTTCTTAAAGATCACGCTCAATGATATGCTTCATTTCTTTTTGTAAAAAGCATGTTACCCTTATGAAACCATAATGGGTTTCATTAAGCATGTGAGTCCAGGAGTGAGTGAGAGAGGTCGAAAGTCGCTATAATGCTGTATTTTTATGTTTTTTCTTCAATGCTATTATGCTGTATTACTTTTGATGTGCATGCACCATTTTATGGGCTTCCATAGTGAGTTTTGTAGATAGTCTTCACATGTTCTTTAGTCTTTACAAGTTCAATAGAGTTTGTGGACCAGTGAGTATGACTGTATGAGGTCGAAAGTCACTATAATGCTGTATAAACTTTTGTTATGCATATTTTATGAGCAACAATGCATATTCATACCTATATGTTTAGTACTTTTATCTCTTGTCATGTTATTACATATTACACCTTGTGCTGCTTCTCTTTTTATTTGTTTTCTTTTCCGTATATACACCTAATAATTAAACTAAACAGCAATTTTCCTAATAAAAATTAAATTGAAATTTGGTTACTTGGGACCATCTATTATAATTTGAATGCGTTTATGCAACTTTTGATGCCTAAGGTGTGGTAAGAAATTAAACTAAGGTGAACAGATATTATAAGTCAATTAATGTTATGAAACATTGAAGGCATCTATAGCAACGTGCACCATTGTTAAAGAAGAGAAGATATAGCTCGAGAAGTTGCATAATTTTATTATTATTGTTAAACAACACAACATTAATTCAGTAGAATGATAGTCTCCCAGCAATGCAAAATTAAGCAATCATGTTAGATTCAAGTCTCTGTCTTATTTGCAACAGCATAGCAGAGGATGTACTTTAGGACTTGGGAGTGAACACAGATCACACAGCTTCCTTAAACTATGGTTCTGCTTTAAGGCTTTAAGCCGTTATAATCAACATTATCTACAACTAATGACAACATTAGTTAGAAATTATGCAAGTAATGCTGTTTGTTTCAACTGTGAATCACAATATCTTTTAATAGAGACGGATAATGCCCTTGCCTTCTAGCTGAGTCGTACATAAAATATTGAACAGAAAAAAATATAATTGAAACCAGTACCTAAAACAATAAAGTGAAAAATCAGGCCTATTAACTGTTAAGATGTCTCATGTCGGTTAGGAATGAGTAGAATACTTATTTTATGACTTAGGCAATATTCCTCCACTAAGTTAACTTTTGAAAGTGAATTAAGCCCAAATTTTTTATGTACTATTAGAGTCTATTTGATTTAAATGTTGAATGCAGATGTCTAGTTTGGCAAACTTCACTCATCAAATGTTTATTGACATGACATGAGTGGGTGTAAACATGTTTTATATCGGCTAAGAATATCATTAGAATACTCCTTATAAATTTGGACAATCATTTCTAAGCTAGCTATTAGAAGTTTGATCAATTGCATGACAAATAAAACTCCACCTGTTAAGTTTTTTTTTTTTTTTTCCTTTTTCTATGGAATATGCTAATTTTTTAGAATTGAGAGCAACAAAAATGTTCGGGGTCCATCATGCTAATTAGTTGCCAGCATATTGATTACCTTAAGACACTCATTGATAATAAGAATAAATACCAGCATTATATTCTTTTATGCATAATGCCAAGCCAAAAATCAAACTTGAACTAGTCAAGTGCAGTGCAGAGTTGACATGTACCTGCTTGCAATTGTCATGTTAGAAATGATTTGATCTCAAATATTCCTTTACAACACACCAAAGATTAATTATACGGAACGCAGTGCGCACCTAGGATTCTCTACCATTTTATATTGAACTAGACAGCTTGTGTGAAAGCCAATGTAGTCATAGAACTGTTTGATGATTTGATGCCTTATCTATGTATTCCTATACGGTATACAGAAAGTATGAGTATCTCAGAGAGAAAAGATGAATTGCGCTAAACTTTAACGCAAAAGAATTTAAAAACAATGATAATAAATTATCAGGAAATTACATTATTATAAAATATTTAATATTACATATATGCAAGTCATCGTATCAAGCATTCAGATTCATACGCTTGCAACGTAGGATTTTGTTCTTCTTTATCTTAATGCGTTCTTTATGTGGTTTTCGTTGATACTAGGTTGTTCATAATGTAGGCAGTGGATGAAAAATTGCATTCCTCTTCAAGTATCGCTCTCATTTGTGGGATTTTTTTCTTTTCATTGGATAAAGCTTAAAAATTCTCCTTTTTGAAGTCTCATAACATTTTTGTTCTCGAGCAAGATTTATGAAATAAAAAATTAATATCATAATATTTTACTCAAATACCAACCTTCTACTCCCAGCAGTATCCGAAAGATTATTGTCTCATGGGATGATCAAAGACCATTAAACTTTATTGTGTCTATTCATATTTACTTGTTTGACTGTTATGCTTGATTTCATGGTAGATTTCTTTTCACCATCTTCAGTTTGCAGAATAATCCTTAACTTGATTAAATGTGGCATAGCTGACATGAGAAATGTGGCAAACTGCAACTAATTAATCAAAACAGATAATAGAGTTAAATACCAAAACAATCAAGCATATGCATAGCATTTTTTAGACTTGTTTATTAATCTACAAAGGAAACTTTAATAATGACAGATTTTCTTATGTATATCTGTACCTGTCATTAATCTGTGATTTTGAACAGAACCATTTTCTGTTGTTGATAAGTTTAATATTTTCTCTATGTTGCAGGATGAACAACTATACGAATACCTTGCAACAAATACCAATTTCTATTGTTGATGAGTATAAGGTCTAGTGTATGCTTGCTCAGTTTTGTAGTTTATTTCCAAGTATTTTACATAGTAGCTTTTTATTGAGTGAATTTTGAAGTTGGAGCTATTTTTGAAGCAAGTTCCAACTTTATGGCTCCTTAATCAGTCGTTCATTTATCAAAGATGTGATTGGTATTGTTCACATCAGTTCAATTTTATACTTCTATCCAATAAAAATTATGTAAAATTTGTTGAAATGTACAGAGCCATTGTTGTAGAGAATATCATATGTGAAAGTTTTGTAGAAAAATAATAGGAGACCCTGCTTCACAAATGCATTATGCAGAATTATAACTGTTCTGAACCATAAATAGACGCACTTTTGGGGAGAGGGAAGCCACCTTATTGCAGTATACTACTATTCAGTATGTACAAACTCAAGCATTCACACGGGCAAAATCAATTTAAGAATGAAAGAATAATAGAATATAGACCTACCACGTTTGGCACCAAAAACAAATGAAAAATGATAAAAAAATTGTCCTATATGGCGTTAGAATCATCGCCAGAACTGGCTGTGACTGATCTCTCTGGTCTAATCTCTTCTAGCTGCTGAAGCACTTGTTGAATATCTGGCCGTGCTGATGGAGAAGGATCAACACAGTGCAAAGCCAACTTCAATGTGTTCAGCAACTCATCACCAACTGTTGATGCATCTCTCATCAAATCAGCATCAAAAACCTCATTTGTCCACTCCTCTTTGACAATAGAAGCAACCCACTGAGGTAAATCTACTCCATTCATAGACACCCCAGGTGATTTCCTCGTTAGGAGTTCTAACAAGATAACTCCAAAACTGTAGATATCAGTTTTTGTGTTGGCTTTCTTAAGCTTTGAGAGCTCAGGTGCACGGTATCCCAATGCACCAGCAGTAGCTATCACGTTAGAGTTAACAGCAGGTGTCATCAACCTAGAAAGACCAAAATCTCCAATTTTAGCATTTGTGTTCTCATCAAGCAACACATTGCTTGATGTAAGGTTCCCATGTATAATGTTCTCTTGGGAATGAAGGTAAAACAACCCACGAGCCATGTCCTGTGCTATTTTCATCCTTGTTGTCCAATCTATGGTTGTTTCAGTTCCACGAGCTGCATCAAAATGGAAATAATTACTTCAACTTATAGATAAGCTCTATCAATAAAGCAAAGGACATAACTTATATGTTGTTCTTCAAGTGCTGTTAGTGTTGTTTACCAATTAAAATTAGAGATTTACCTTAATAAAAAGTTTGCTTTTAATGTTATTGCACTTACCATGTAGGAAAGAAGCAAGACTTCCTTTAGGCATGTAATCGAAAACAAGAAGCTTTTCTCCTTTGGGTCCCAAGTAATAAGTCCTTAGAGCCAAAAGATTTGGGTGTCTAATTTTCCCTAGAACACTAACTTCTGATTCAAATTCTCTCTGACTTTTAGTGATCTTTTCCCTCAATCTCTTGACAGCAACTTGACTTCCATCCTCCAATGTAGCCTTATACACAGTTCCATAGGTGCTTTTTCCCATTATCTCAGCTGTTGCACACAAGAGATCATCAGCTGTAAAAGCCATTGATCCATCAAAATGTACCAGTTTCCCTCCAGCTTCCCCACCTGCTTCAACCTCACCCTCAGCAACAGGAGGGACTCCTTTTTCCCTCCTCATTGTGGCACCTCTCCCTGTGGCCCGGCCATTCTCCTCCTTTGATCTTGCTCTTTTTTTCATCAGGCAGAAGAGCAGAATGCAACATAGTGCAATCAGGACTATGAGAAGAGCTCCTGCTAATATGAGAATTATGTCTTTGGTACTTAGCTTCTTATGATGGTGGTGTTTTGACACTTCAGGAGGTGGAGCAAGGACTCCTTCTGATGGAGCTGGAGAATGGCATGGGATTGAAGGGCTATATCCACATAGTTGAATATTTCCCACAAATGAGCTTGAGTTGAACTTCTTGGCAAGTAGAGTGGGAACAGCACCTGAGAGGTTATTATAAGAAACATTGAAGAAATTAAGACTACTTACATTTTCAAAGGAGACAGGAATTTCTCCGCTGAGGTTATTCAGTGACAAATCAAGCTGCCTGAGCGTGGAAATATGTGCAATACTTGAAGGAATGTGACCAGTAAATTGGTTTCTGCTCAAAATCAGAACAGAAAGATTACTTAATCTACCTAAAGTTTCTGGGATTTGATTGTCAAGGAGGTTGTTCACTGCATTCAGCAGTGTAAGTGAGGACAAATTAGAGAGTGTAGCAGGCAAGCTCCCATTCAAGGCATTATTAGAAATGTCTAGTGACCTAAGCCTTGAAAGGGTTCCTATTTCATTTGGTATAGCTCCACTAAACTGGTTATGACCAAGGGAAATCTCACTAAGTTCCCTTAAGCTGCCCAAAGAAGCAGGAATATTTCCAGTGAAAAAGTTGTGATCAAGGATCAAACTTTGAAGCCGAGAGAAGCCATTTTTTAGGCTACCACCCCATGAGTTAGGAATGGAGCCAGTGAGATTATTGTGTTGAAGAGAAAGGAATGTGAGAGAAACTGAGTGAGTTAGGCTAGCTGGTATAGGACCAGAGAAGGAATTAAAACTCAAGTTAAGCCAAAAAAGCTTAGAGGAATTGGCAAGGCTATAAGGGATTGTTCCAGTGAGCAAATTGTTACTGAGATCAAGAGACTGAAGCAAAGGGCAGTAACCTAAGGAAGGAGGGATGGAACCTGTTAACCTATTGTTGAATAACTGAACCCCTCTAAGATTGGGAAGAAGTCCCAAAGATGAAGGGATTGAACCACCAATTTGGTTATCATGAAGACTAAGCTTTCTAAGACCTTGAAGTTGACCAATCCTATCTGTGATATGCCCACTCAACCCCTTCCATGGAAGCTGAATCACAATAACTTGTCCCTGAGCACACTTGATACCAACCCAACCTCCTGAACAAGCTGCATAGCCAGAGTCATTCCAGCTCCGCAAGAAGCCTTTGGGATCGACCAACTCTTGCTTAAATGCTTGAAGTGCTAAGAAATTTGATTCTGTCACAACCACTCCATCCCAACGCTCATCATCACCCAAAACTGGCTTCACACTGTTGGAAAGCAGAAGAATCCACAGACAGTGGAGACAGAAGAGAAACAACCTGGAAAAACAACATGGGCTGTCTGTCTTGGGTGGAATTTTCCATCTTTCTTTCTTCTTATCAGAAATATGGGGGCAATGTGATTGCAAAATGTGACAAGGGTCGTGGTGGAAGCATTTTGAAGTGAGATTGTTTTTCTTCAATACCATAGTGAATATAATTGCAATAAGAATATTTGGTTCTCTCTTTGTATATGATGAGAGGAACAGTTGAAGGATGGTTTTTGTAGTAAGGAGAGAGAGGGAAACTGAGAAGAAGCACGTGAAGTTGTGTAAGTGCGCGCGGGGTTTGAGACTTGTAAGAGCGTGAGAGAGAGAATAGACTCTTACAATAACGGCTAGTTTTCCTTGTAAATACCACATTACTTCATTTTTTATCAACAAAACTGAAGTTAGCAACATAATTAATGCTTGCATGGTTGTTGAATTTAAATTAGAATTTTATTTTGATACAACTACAATTACATAAATCGCACAATATCATTAATATTAATTAAATTTTTAAAAATCAAAATTAAATTACAATACAATAACAACAACAAAAAATGAATTTTTAAAAATTATCAAAAGTAACTTTTAAAAAAATTATAAAAAATCAAAATTTATCAATAATAATTTTAAAAAAATTAAAAAAATTACTGGTTAATGTAAATTTAAAAAGACATTGTATATTATCTTTAAATTGATAATTATAATTCTTTTATATTTTGTATATTAAAAAGTATTTACATCTTTTTTAATCAAACTACTAAATTTACTATATATTAATACAAAATTAATAATTATTATTATTTTTCATTTAAAAAACATAAAATATTAATTTATAAAATGTCATAAAAATTACTTAAGAAAACATCACTGACAAATTTTGAAAAATTCTCATACTTTTATAAATTTTTTGAAGTATTATTTTTTCATATAAAAAAAGTGCCTAATAATTTTGTTGTTTGTTTATTTAGTTGGCAGGGCAGGGCAGGGTTAAGATGATGGCGCGTTCCACCCATCTTCTTTAATTGCCGACCCGCGCCCCTCCACACTCCAACGGCTATTTCTTCTTCATTACATTTTGTAGGTCCATTCCCTTCCACACAAGCTAAAATTACTTCTCAAGTTTATTATAAAAATAATATATTAATTATTTTTTATAATTTTAAGATGATAAATAAATTTATTTTTAATAAAATTATTATTAACTTTTTAATATATGTTTTCAAATATACATTAAAAAACTATGTATTATTTCTATTTTTTTATTACTGAATTGCCCCGAGATGGTGACTGTCATGAACCTACCTGCACTTTCCATGCTACGACTAAAGTGTCACGTGGTGAGAATGGAGCTAACTTGGTTCAGAGCCACTTGAAAGACAAATTATGGGGAAAATTTTTAATAAAAAAGGAAATTTAAATGGAGCCGTTTTTTATATAAGAAAATAATTTAAAAATATTTTTAAAATGTTAATATTCATTCATTTTTTCTATTTTCTATCGTACTATATCATTTATTGATTTTATGATCTCTTAGAAAATATATACCCTCACATGAGTGTGTAATTTTATGGGTGTGCACGAATAAAAATGATATATATGAAAAGTGAAATATAAAAAAGAAAATAGTTGGTACACTAAGAGTTGGTAGTGTAGTCGCAATTGATATCATAGCGGTCCCAAAATGTGAGAAGAATAGTGATAATCCTGTTACATGGTACTCAGCTATTGGTCCACAACATGTTTGCATGGTCTCATAAGCATCCATGTCTTTTGTTTGCGTCTTTTTCCATAAAAAGAACAATGCTAATTATCTTATATTCTCAGATGTGACACTCAATGCTGTGGGGTTAAGTTTCATGTCTACCAGAAAACTTAATTCACAGGTAATGCGTGCAATACAAAAATTAGTGGTCATTTTACATATATAAGTAAAATTGATAGATTTTCAGTATACAATTTTACATTTTATCTAATAACATGTTAATACAATTGTATTAGATAAAGTCTTATTTGGTAACTTCAAAAACTAAAAAAAATTAAGTACTCATTCGATTTTATTCTAGAATGAAGGGTACCAACAACTTATTCGACTCTGTACTAGAATGATGAGTATCAATCATTCCTTTAGTTTCACTCTTAGATGAGAAGTGTTAACAACTTCTTTGGTCTTGTTTTAGAATGAAGGGTATCAATAAATCCTTTAGTCACCTTAAAATAAATTAACATTATGATTAGATTAAGTAACCATAAAAAAAAGATTAATTATCTAAATTATTAGATAGTTAATTTAAGATTGACTTGTCAAGCCCATCAACACAATATGATGTTTATAAAAGAAAAATAAGAGAGATAAATAAGAGAGTTTAGTATAAAATATTAAATAACATTTATTGTTTTATACTGAATACTTATTTAATTGTTAGAATGCCATTGCAGATACCTGCTCACATCCCAGATAAAAGAAAGTTTGAAATTTTATCAGGAATATCTAGCAGAACATAAATACAAGAAAAGATAGAGACAGAGACCTTAATAACAAGAAAGTGAATGAGTATATCCTTAATAAGAACAACAATAATTAAAATAGAATTTTTATGACCATAATAATTAAAATTGTTTAATAATTTAAAATTTTATTATTAAATAAATAAATGGTATTAATGGTATATAAAATTAGATTAGTTTTTCTAAAGGATGTTATAATATAGTTTATACATAGGTAATTCCTTCCAAGATATTTTTCAACAAATAATTATTATTTAAAATGTGTGCCATCCATTTTGGAGAATGTAAATCTTTCTAAAGTCATCTTTTTAAATTTTTAATATTTTCTTGTGCAAGGGCATAGGCCAATATAAATTGCTATATGTATATATTTATGCATGATTGGGAAACCTTGCACGTAACCCGAACTTGCTTAGTTTATCTTAAATAAACTTATTCACCTTATTTTGTTCTTATCAAAAACTCAACTTCCTCTTAAAAATAAAATTTGAAACCTATATTGACAAAAATTTCTTTGAAAAAGATTATCAAATATTTTTAAACACGTTATTAACTACAAATTTAGTAAGGTAATCGTAAAAGTAAAGACGTGTGACAAAGAAGAGTTTAAACTCCCAACTTCTAGGAAAAAACAAAAGAGAGATATATTTTAGTTTTTCTTTTAATTATTTAATCAAAAGATGAAAGATTAACTAAAATTTCTCGCCTTCTCTTCTTTTCATTATTTTTAAACTAAATAAAAGAATTTAATTAATTTTTTCTTCTTTATTTTTTTCCAATCAAACATAAAAGAACTTTTTATGTATACAAATTTATTCTCATGCTTTTTAACAATGTTAAAATAAACATTTCAAATAAATTTTTCTAAAACAAAAATATCCATTTACATAATTCTGTTTATCAAGTAAACTAACGGATTCTAAATATTGTTTTTTTTTTTTAATTGTTATAATCCATGGTTGAATACATCTCACTATTGGAAGAAATACACAGATTTGTTTGGACAGTCAACTATATTTAATTAGCCAGTTGTTATTATTATTATTAATATTTGTCGTTTATTAATGTAGTACTTCTATTCTCAATAGTAGAAGGATTTATGCAAAGAAATAAAGGTGCGATATGAATTGAACGATGGATATTACTAGTACTTAAAAAGAGTAAACAAAGTACAAATTTTTCTCTTTTTCTTTTCTTGTTCTATACATATTACTCAAATTCATCACAAATCCAATCTTAATAGCTTTACAATTATGTCCATGTACAGTTGATTATCTTTATCTAATGGTCTACTGTCTATCGGTATAAATTGTTATTTTTCTAAATCAATTGGTTATGTAAAGTGTTTTTCTCAATTGGTCATCGCTATCCTGATCTATCTTTCAATTCTCGGTATGGTCGTCACTCTCAGTGCCAATAAACATGCGAACAAAAGGTAATGCAGACACAATGAGCAACTTACCAGCTATCGCTAATAATAACAAACATTTGATCGCACACGAATCTCCATCTGCAACAAACTATCTTATTTGTCACTACCTTAACTACAATTTTCATATACATATTGCATGTATAAAAACGAATCTAAGGTCCTTTTACTGACAAAAATATGCCTGTGACAAATTATACACACAGATACAAATTATACGTATAATTTAATTACTATGGAATCATACATATTTACTAAGATAACTAATGAACTGTCCTGTGGATTAATCGAGCCTATTTTGCTAAATAATTCATTTGCATTCACTATAATTAATTAAAAAGCACTATAAATTCATATTTTGATGTGTGAGTAAAATTTCTTAATTAAAAAGTATATGATAATAATAGTATTTTTTTTAAATTACATTATAATTTTTTAATAAAAAAACAGTATATAATATATATATATATATATATATATATATATATATATATTATTATCATATGCAATATTACGTACATATATACTACTAATACTACCAATATTTCTCGAGTGTTTAACAAAAACGTTTTAGTAATAATCATTTGCATTCTTTTTAACTTTTCTTCCCCCACTAGCTAGAGTATTAGCTTTGCATAACTATTATGGAAGAGCCTACAAATATGTGAAGCCCCACCTGACTTCACCAGAAATAGAGAGAGAGAGAGAGAGAGAGAGAGAGAGAGAGAGAGCGAGATAGAGAGAGAGTTAAATTGGTACGATCCATGGCTTGCAACTTTCCAGATGTGTTTTACTGGATTCAGAACCTACCACCAATCTCAGAATGGGAAACAAGTTCCATGTCCTTAAACGTATGTTCTTCAACCCCATCCCAACCATGTCTTGATATTACCCTATCCAAAAGCCATCATTCCACAAAACTCTCTTTTGTCATTATTTCTGACTTCAATACTCCTATCCATCTTTGGACCTCAAAACCATTCAAGCCTAGATCTAAAACCATCAAGTTAATAGATGAAGAAACCCTTTTCAATCTCTTGGTTAATTTCATTCAAGCCATCCTTCATTATGGCTCCATCAAGATTAACCCCTTCATCAGATGTCCAAAACTTGATTCAATTTCTAATCTTACAGACCTTTTCAACCTTTCTTTTTTCACCCTTTTATTCCTAGTTTGCATATATGAAGTTCCTTCAGATCTTCGTTCAGGATATGTTGTTAATTTAAAAGACCACTTGACAAGTTTTCAATCAAGACAAGCATCAACTTCGCTTATGAAACTCTTGGGTTCCAACTTGGAAGAGCAGTGGATGCGTTCTGTGAACCTTGCAATTACTAATTGGATTGGGGAACTTGAATCACATAGCCACACATTCAGAACACCTTGTCCTCTATTTTCTTATGCATTCTCAACTTTTGGGTTATGGAAAGTGCAGTCTTATTGTCCTGTCATAGCCATGGATGTGGAGAATTCCAAACCCCATTCAGCTAGTGAGAGACTTCAATTCTCTCTCAAATATCACCAACTTGAAAGTGTCCTTCAATTCAATTACAAAGTCTTAATAAAAGAAAAGTGGGTTGAAATCATGGTCAACATTGACAACATAAGGTAATCACAAATAGTAATACCCAATTAAGAGATACGTATGGCCCATAATTAAATAAGCATCTTAACAAAGCTAATAAATTAGTTGTTCATTAGCTTTTGCCCATGTTGTTATTATAAGTTTAGGGGGAAAGAAAGTACTATCATTTGTATAATCTTTGGTACATCGCCTTGAATTATTTATAAGGTGGTGATTTTTTTTTTCTCTAAACTGTTCTTTCTTTGATAGATCTATTAAATTTAAACTCAAATTCAAATGGTTTCAATATCGTTTATTCATATTTGAAACATGTGGAATTAGTTAAATTTTATATTACAAAAGAAAAATAATATCATTCCTTTTACTTTTGCGATCTAATTAAAAACAAGATTTTATTAAGAATCACGTTCATCTTTATATATTCTAGCAATAAATTTCATTATATATGTTGAATTGATTTACTTCTTTTTTCTCTTCGTCATTATGTCTACTTTAATTCAATGTTTAATTTAATTACATTCTTTGTGGACAGGTGTGATGTTATCAAATTGGTGAATGACTCCCTCCTGAGAGAACGTGGGGCTGGTGCAACTGAAAAACATTTTCCATCTAGAATATCTTTACAACTTACACCCACTATCCAAAACCAAGTGTTGAGTCTATCAGTTGGCAAATCCTCAGAGAACCCGAGAAAAGAAATTGGTGTTGACAAGAGCATAGAAGCTTCACTTGAGCCATCCAATCCCATAGGACTTAAGGTAACAGCTGGAGAATCCACAACCGTGAGTTTGAAGCCATGGAAATTCGAGGAATCCGTTTATGGTTATAGTGCAAATTTGAATTGGTTTCTTCATGATAGCATGGATGGCAAAGAAGTTTTCTCATCAAAGCCTTCAAAGTTTGCACTGCTTAACCCAAAGTCATGGTTCAAAAACCGATATTCTAGTGCTTATCGACCTTTCACTAGACAAGGAGGGGTTATTTTTGCAGGTGATGAATATGGAGAGAGTGTGTGGTGGAAAGTGGACAAAGGAGCAATTGGGAAAACAATGGAATGGGAGATTAGAGGTTGGATATGGTTAACATATTGGCCTAACAAACACATAACGTTCTACAATGAAACTAGGAGGTTGGAGTTTCGAGAAATAGTTCATCTCAATGTTGCTTAGCCTTAGCATAAGAGTGATGTGCAAATTAATATTTAAGCCAGGTAATTAATTTCTTAATTATAATTTAGGATGTCTAGATTTTATTTCCACATATATTATTTCAGTGATTACTTAGAAAATGGGATTATTATTGTCATCATACTATTCTTAACAATACTTTTCGCGTATACATATGTTTTATTGTAGAATAGACTGCACGTGGATCTTATTAAATAAAGTATAGACCTTGAATTATTATGTATTACTTGCATGAATTTCACCTACTAATATAAAATGTATTAGAAATATATTTGAAAAAGTGCTGTTAAATTTTCGTGTGGATTAGGAATGTTTTTAACTAAAACTCTGATGCTAATTTTTTGAAGATGTAAAAATCACGAAATGGATTTTTATTTTTTATTTTAAATATTTTTGGTATACTATCAGGAATATAACGTGCTTTATCCTATTATTATAGCATCCTTGTGAACATAATATTTAGGATAAGCTGTCGCGAACATATATAATTAATTGTTAATTTCAAAATAAAAATTTCAGTGTTTATTAAATATATCATAATAGTCAATAAAATACTTTTTTATGAATTAATAAATAAAATATTTTTTAGTTTTTTAAAATATCTTCTCACTCGTAAGGTGGGAGGCTAATCTCTTGGCACCAAAGTAAAAATTTCTCTCGAAGTTATTTTTGAATTATCCCTTAAAATTCGTAGGGAAACAAAGTTAGAAATCTTCTTAATTATATGATATTATAGATAAATTTTAGGATATAAAACCTAAAATCACTTGCTTAAAGGGATTCAATCACTTCAGTAGAACAACCTACACTTGATATAAAATAAAAAATATATGCAATTTGGTTGTAATAGTTAGTTTTTAATAATGTAATAATACATTATTAAAAAATATTTTAAATAAAGTCCGGCATGAATCCTAGGTAAATCAAAATTAAATTTCCCAGTAAATGTATTTAGACGTTCTCAAGAGAATAGCCCAATAATTAAAGTTGCATTTTAATCTGAATCTTTAAGACTTCAGAGATGTATAAGGGAACTTTGATTGAGATTGTTATTGCCACACATATAACCTGGTGACATTTACGTAACAGATCGAGATGAATCACCCCTTATAATCTAATGCCATCTTCGGTGGACTGTATACGATATGGTATGACCAAAAACTAGTAAATTATTATATTTTTATTTTATTTGAAATTTATTTACGTTACAAATAAACATTTACATAGACAAATTTACAATGTTCTTATGATTAAAACTAATATATGGTAGTGATGAAATCAATGTAATAAACAATCATTTTATTTTATAATAAACATTTTATAAAAAAAATCAAAAAGTACATTAAAATAAGTTAATTAACTAAAACGTGTATATATATATACTTCAATACAAACATATTAGGAGCGTTTATGATTTGTTGTTTAAAACTATACTTATTTTGAGGATGAATTGGAATTCTATTTTTTGTTTTCTAGATCTAACTTACTATTTTATATTCTTTTATATTTTATACACAAATATTATACACTTCTTAATTTAATGAATAATATTTTATATAATATAATATTTTATTTATATTAATTACTTTGAAATATATACACAAAATATATCTTAATTTTAGTTTAATTTTTTAATAGTTTTATAATTTAACTAAATATAATGTTAAAATTAATATCGTTAAATTAACTTAGTACTGTTTGATACATGATCAATTTTTAATAGAATTAAGTTTGGATTCAAATAATGAATCTTATTAAAATTTCAGACAATATAAAAATAAAGATATACTTATTACATGAACACCCTTAACATCTATCTCATATCATGTTATCTATTATTATGGCGATTTTAATTTGTCTCAGAATTTTTAAAAAAATTAAAATGCATTAATATTCTTTTAGTTATGTCCTTATTTATCAATATATTATATAAATATTTAATTAATTTATAATTATGTTTAAACTCTTTTGAGATAGCGAGACCAAAAATATCTTATTATTATAGGTTCATAGTATATTATTTATATATTTTTTTAAAAATTAATGTTATATTTTTTAAAATATGGTAAGAATAAAATTTAAGATATTTTTTTTATAAACTTAAATTTTTTTGTTTATTTAAACTATCTGATGAATAAATTTCATTTAAGAAATATTAAAAAGAATTTATCAAATATTTAAGAATAAACTTATAATAATAATTTTTTTAATAAATATTTAAGAACACATGATAAAAACTTATACATAATAATGTTTTATTAAAAATATATTTATTAAATATTATAATTTTAATAAAAAATTAATTATTAATTTTCTCTTACATACAAATAAAAAAACCTTTTATTTAAATTGACTGTACCTACCTTCAGCGAGAGGAGGGTCCACGTAAGACGAGAAAGACAGATGTAGTTACAACCCGGCGCATGTTAGCGGGAATAAACTCATAGATTGGAACGAAGAGAGGGGCGGAAATCTCAAAGAGACACTGCAACTCTTCTCGGTTTTCTCTTTTGCTTATATCTCTGATAACAAACATCTCTTCTCTATCTATTAGTTCCTCTTCTCCGTTGTTTTTCTCTCTCATTCCATTTCCATTCTCTCACTCTCTCCCATGGACTCCTCCGCTGCCATTCGATCCTTTCACTGTATCTCTCTCTCTCTCTCTCTCTTTCTCTCTCTGCATTTTTGTTATGAATGCATTTCGCCGATTGCGATCTCTGCTTCTTCGTGTGTTCGCGATTTTTGATCTCGCTGTGTTGCATTTCTGTTTTGTTTGATTTAATTTATGCGATATGTGAGGGAGAGAATGAAAATGATTGAGACTTGAGAACATATTTATTTATTTTTGCGAACTTGTTCTATGGAATCAAGATGTAACGGCTGGGATAAGTTGTGATTTTCGAGCTAGAAAGAGAATTAACTGAAGAAGCTCGCTATGTTAGATTTGTGACAGTGTTTGAAACATTTCGTGGTTGTGCGTTCTATGCTTTTTTTTTTTTTCTCGAAATGTCATTAGTTATATGAAACTTCGTGTTCGTTTTGAATTAAATGCTTATGATGGAGTTTCTGGTTTTGCTATTTTAAGATTTGCGTAAACCTTTGTAAGATTCGAAGCTTAATTACTCTACTCTGTTTGAAAAAAAGACTAAAGCGTTGAGGAACAACTCCAAATTCAACATAAAACTGGTGTAACAGTGGGAAAGTTATTTTATGGTAATGCTTAGTGTCAGTTATTTACCAGAATTACAAGCATAACATTTTCCATGAAGTCAATTGAACGTATTCCTTGATGTTTTAACAAATAACCAAAGGATTCTCTTTTTCCCTGGCTTATTGAAATAGGTTTAAGTCTTTAGGTAACGATTCTTAATGTTTTTCAGGTTGACTTAAAGGGTCAAGCTTCATAATAAATTATTCTGTAATATTTGTTAAAGATTCTTAATACTATACAGGTTAACGGTCAATAGTCATAATACATTATTTTTTAATACTTCAATGTTAATATTTTTAAAGAGTCAATTTTACCATTGCAACCAGTTGCTTAATCATGACTCTTGGCTTCCAGATCCCGTAGGAACTATGTCCCATATGCGACCCTCCCTTGAGAAGCTTGCTGTAGTTCCCATCCATAATGTCAGATGGAACTCTAAAAGTAGACTTTTCATTCAGCATTTGGCAAATGGCGAGAAGCACATTAATTCTCACATGAAGGGGAAGAACACAATAGTGTCATGTGCTAAAACAGCTGAAGCTATCAACACAACCAAGTCTGATGGTCGGTAATTTTGATTGTGAAATGAATTATTTAGTTATGCCTTTGTTTTTTATGGCAATTGTTTTATTGAGATAAGTCTTACACTCATATTTATTCTCTTTCGTTTGAGATACATTAATCAGTTGCAAGTATTATGTTTTTTACTTATATATGTAATACTGGAAAGTATTCTACCTCTGTTGCTAAATATTATTATCCCAATTGAGAGTGTCTCTTTGAAGGTTATATGCTATAATTTTGTTACAGTTATGAGAAAAGCTTCCTTTTAATAATTTATCCTTAGCATTCTTATTCCTTGACCTGAGAGTTATTTATGATGTTGCAGCTTCTTCAGATAGTGCTATAAAAGGGTCATTGGAGAAAAAGCCTTTGCAGAGTGCTACTTTTCCTAATGGATTTGAGGTCTATAACTATCCTTTCCTTTTATTTACCTGCAATATCATATTTCTTATAACTGACAACTGGTATTTTAGTGGAATTATTAATAGTATGCTCATGAATTAAAATGCTTTATACTAGCTATTAGAAGAAGCAAATACACAGTATTTTTTACTTATGATTGCTGGCTTTTGTCCCAGACTGCATAACTGCATTCCTTAACAGCCATGTTTAAATGTGAAACTGATAAAGCGCTATTTATGTCTGGATTGCATATGATCAGGCTTTGGTATTAGAGGTCTGTGATGAGACTGAAATTGCTGAACTGAAAGTAAAGGTGATCTTCTTGTCTATTGTTTACTGCTTTTGTAAAATTTGAAGTGCAGTACTTTAAATATAATAACAAGGACGAAAGAAACTTGAGTGTGTTTTGAAAATTATGAGGTTATATGGTTTGTTGTTCTGCAATTCACACACATATTAGTGGCTGGATATCTCTTTAGCGCTGTAATATACTGTGTTGAAACTTAATCAAAGCAATAAACTTAATTTATGTAACATGTCATAGACTTATAGAAAATGATGTTACAGTAATATTGCCTTTATCAGAATGTAGCACTAACACATTGTATTTCAAGCTTGAGAATGTGGTGCTTTTGTGCCTATTGTCCTATCCCTTAATATATCATTTTTTTTTTCTTGTTCTTAAAATTCAATCATAAAAAAATTGTATCAGCTTTGTTTTTTATACAACACTGTACCTACTAACTTTGATTTAACTTCAAACCTGTAATTTCTGTATGCTTCATCAGAAGAAATGTTCTTTAAGCAGGATGACCTTGTTCATGACCTTATTTGACTTATATTGTGATAGGTTGGAGACTTTGAAATGCATATTAAGCGAAACATTGGAGCAACAAATGCTCCTTTGTCCAACATTTCACCAACTACACCACCACCTATTCCAAGTAAACCTATGGATGAATCAGCATCTGGTAGCCTACAACCATCGCCACCAAAATCATCACCAGAAAAGACCAACCCATTTGCAAATCTTCCAAAAGAGAGGTCATCAAAATTGGCAGCATTGGAGGCTTCCGGTACCAATAACTATGTCTTAGTATCATCTCCCACAGTATGTCTTCCATCAAAATTGTTTTAAGTTCTGCTTTCACTAATTATCTGTAATTTGAGCTATGTAGAGTTTGCAATCACCTGTCGTTTGTTTCTCCCTCATTAGGTTGGCTTATTCCGAAGAGGTAGAACAGTGAAAGGGAAGAAGCAACCTCCTATCTGTAAAGAGGTATGTGTGATATAGTTGTCAATATCCATCCTCTTCCATGGTGTTTTTAAGTTATCATCCTTTTGTGACCTAGATAGACATAATTTACTCGATACTTCCTCCATGTGGCTTCTCATTGTGGACTCCACCATTGGATTTTGGTATGTATGTGCTTGTTGTTCACTAAGATTCTGCAGTGCCCAAACTAAATATTTATGGTTTAGGGATCAACTGCTAGCATTGCAAGCTGCCCCATGTAATACTGCAGATATGATAGTTGTAGTCTGTCAACCTGCTAGCTTGTCAGCCTAGTGTCCTGAGCTGACCTTGTTAACTTGCATGTGTTGGCTTTTGAAATAAATTTAAATATTTAATGAACAACCCTGGATTCTGATACAAAAATAAAAAAGTGATAATAACTAAGAATGATAGTTTCAGCTTATATGATATAGATGAATATTTTTCTATTATTCTGCAGCTTATATGATAGTTTCAGCCTAGTTTAGATGTGCAATTGATAACAAATCCAAAGTGACCTAGGTTATGACCACAAAAAGGATGGTCCGTTTTCTTTTAAATTGAACTTTACATATAAATTTTCAGTTTTGCTGATTTCCATTTCTTTTTTTATATTTGGTTTTGCTACATCAACAAAAGCTGCTAATTGTAATATTAGTTTCTCTGTGTTTGCTGGTAATTGGGACATAATATCAATACATTCTACCAAATAGAAATATGTTATATACTCATCTGCGAATATACTGTTAGACCAAGCCAGCAGATAGAAATTGGGTTAGTCAGAACAAAGGCTTGTCTTGGAAAGAGAAGAGAATTGTCCATTCTGTTAATTAGCTTTTGGGTGAGAAATTAGGCTCCTAATGAGGAACTTGGTCCTGTGTAATAGTATGACTGTCATCAGTTTTTTAAACTGATTACAATCCCGGGGTCACGAAGGGACAGTGAACATGACTAGTGGTCTTCTTTTAGCTGCTGTAATCTGCTCTGTATTTTCTGTGTTTTTAGTAACACACAATAGCTATTTCTTCCAAATCGATGGATCATTTCTCTTGAGTCTATAAATACAAATTAAATACTCTTTGGTACTCAAATATTGGTTGACCTATATTTTTGTACCAGTGTAGTTATTAATTTATTTATTTTCGTACATTTGCTGCATCAAGTTGTTTGCGGACCTCACTTTCACTGAACTGACTACAAATGTTTTTCAATATCTTCATTTCTTGATTGAATTCTAGCATTACTACATACCCCTCAACTATTTTTGTTAACATTCATAGGGTGATGTTATCAAAGAAAGCCAAGTCATAGGGTATTTGGATCAGTTTGGCACTGGACTTCCTGTTAAGGTGATCTGGCTGTTTCTGTAATTGCGGGCGGTACCTTCCTAAATTTCTACTTCTGACTGGTTTAATTTTTTTTAAATCTTGCAGGCTGATGTGGCTGGAGAAGTGTTGAAGCTACTTGTTGACGATGGAGGTAATAATGTCTATGACCTTTCTATTATACAAAATCCTGGATTTGTTGATACGAGGGGGGGGGGGGGGGGGAGGGGTGTTGTGCGTGCAGTCTTCATTCAAATTTGAAGCCAGCAATAATAAAATATGTCTAAAATGATATGACATCTAGATTCTAGTACTCTTTATTTTAAGTGTTCTGAAGCTTAATTCCAAGGAAGAAGCAAATTACTAGCAAGTGGTAACCATTAACATCTCTGTACACTTGCTACTCCTCGTTACACCAATAAAATGTTAGTATACAAATATTTTAAAGGTTTTGTTAATCTCAAACCTTAGGATTAAGTTTAAGCATCTACAAATAGAAAATTTTTATGAAAATAATATACAATTATTGTATTAAAGTTATAAAAATATAATAAATATTTTTTTTTTCTGATAAAATTTTACTATTATTAGCTACTTATTATTATCCCTAAGATTTGAGTTTAACAAAATCCATATTTTAAAATAGGAAACAAAGTGAAAAACAATTTGACATTTTGTAATGAGTGAAAATAACAAATAAAAATAGAAAATGTTTCAAAAGCTCTAAGAATCTAGGATCCATACATATGTTGCACTCACTACATAAACTTTTTATTTATTACATTGAACAATTGGGATGTTGAATTTTATATACATTTTGATCTGCTTTCGCGGAACTTGGCGACATTTATTTGTTTATTTTGGTTCTGCTATCATGAGTTTGGGGAGGACTGTGATGAATTTCTTACCATATTTTATTTGTGATTTACAGAGCCTGTTGGTTATGGAGACCCTCTTATTGCCGTCTTGCCGTCATTTCATGACGTCAAGTGAGCTAGCCTTTTCCTGTTGATTAATCACGCGGCATTTATTTATTGGGGAGCTGTAGGCATATTGGCAAAAGTTTTTAATAGGTTTCAAATAATTATTTGTGACTACATATTGGGTAAAGGGATTACGTGATGAAAATCATACTTTGTACACCAATTGCTTATATTGTATTGGATAAGCTATTCTAAGACTACCTTATTAGTAATTATGTATCGTAGTAAATGTACGCAAACCAAAGGCTTTACGTACACTGAACCTACTGATCTCAGTTGCTGGAGTTTGATTGCTTGCTTTTTTTATTTTTTCCCCCAAAAAATAAGTATAAAACTTGTTTTCAAGATTTGGGACCAGAAATAGAGGCACTGCGGTGGTAGAATATATGGAAATGTTGTATTCCCAACAAATTTCTTATCTAATCACTACTTGTCAACGGATTTATAGCACTGCCAGTTTCCAATCATTGCTTATTAATGGTAAGGGCAGATTGTGATGGATTTTGTTTTACGCAAACCATGAGAAAGTAAGGAACAATTCTCGTATAGAACAAGAGGGCTTTTGGAAATCCGTCTGTCCTGCCTTTGGAGAATTAGAGGAGAAATAAAATTTACGTGTAGAACATTATTAATGATGCATTTGTAAATGGGATGCTTTTCGATTTCAATTTTGATATTCTTATTCGGTACACTTTTTTCGTGTACATTTCTTTTTCACACACATTCTTTTTCATGTATATCGTCCCGTCTAAAGGGGGCAAAACTAAGCATCTCTGCCTGCATTTTATCATTGTATAAACAATGCACATCATCAGTAATAATTATGGCAAGAAAGAAATCCAGACTATTTCATACAAAAGTCGAAGCCTGTTTTCAACATGGTGGTTGACTAGGGTAGTTGAGATGGTTGTTGATGGAAGACACGCAGTATCCAAGGCGAAACAATAACTTCGCGACATACCAATTGAAATAGCCCAACAATAAAATTATATATTACAGAAATCCTATGTGCCAACTAGCCATCGTGTGAAATCATCGGGATGTAGAGAGTCTATATGTTAAATTTCTGTTTTTATTTTATTCGATTTGATTTTAAGAAAAAATATTATTCAATTTAATTTTATCAGCTTTGGTTTTTTACCGCCTCGTCTATTCTATTTTTATACAAAAGTAATAATTATAATCAATCTCTCAATTTTGCAGTCATTTTCCAATTAAAATTAAAATCAATTTAGTAATTTAGCCTCTTCCAGTCTTATATTAATATAAAAAATGTTTATTCTAATTATTCAAGTATTGTTGCGCGACCAAAATACATAAAACGATATTAAAGAATAGAGTTGTTTTATCGTTTGTTGTTGTAAAATTTTATATGTTGAACAATCATTACTTTAAATATTCAGAACTTTAATTATCATTTTATATGTAAGACAACATATAGGGTAATTTTATATATAAGGTGTTAATTGAGAAAAAATAAATCAAACTTTGAAATTTTATAAATGCTAGTAAGTAAAAAACAGAAAATATTTATAAGTCAATAAATAAGCATGTAAGAAAAATAGCTCACAAGAGATTTAACCATATTTTGAAGTATAAAAACTGTGCGCTACGACGCTCGGTTAAATTTTATCATTGACATAAAGTTCTTTAAGTTATTAGTTTATCGTAAACTTTTACTCATAAAAAACGAGACCTATATAAAATGGGAGATAATTAGATTATAAAATTAAGTAGATTTTAAGAAGACTTTCATTTGATAAAGCTTTTTGTTCTAGACAGCAAGTCGTGTATATTTCAGACCTGACTCACATCTGACTCAGATAAATTTTATCTTAAGAAAATTCCAAAACAAGTGGAGGGTATGTGACACACGTATCCTTATGGACATGGATGGTTCACGTCGACGTCCAAATTTGAGGCTTTCTCTCTAAAACACGAATTTAATGTGACCACGAAAAAAACGAAATTTTTGTAAATTTGGATTTTATGGTATGAAAAAGGAAAAATAATCATCATGCATTGTTGTAATCTTGTAAATAAGGCTGAAAATAATCGAATCCATGTTAGTGTCGCGGAATGAAAAGTGAAGTGAGAAAGTTTAGCTGACACTGCGTTCATGACTTGAAGTGAAATGAAGCCACACACTCGGGCTTCTTTCAACACTTACCCTCCGCACGTGCCTTTCCTTCGCCCCGCCACTGCCACACGTGTTGCGACATTCGAGACACGTCATGACGCCGCCGGCAACCAATTCCGGCGCGTCTGGACTACTAAACGCCGCCGCCTCGACCTGTCCGTCCGTCACTCGAATCGCGTTGTGGCGGCTTCGAAACCTGAAGCTCCCGACGGCGAACGCGTCGAGACTCGAGTTCGAAGCAACCGGCGAGGCGTGTTGATGGCGCCATTTCTGGCCGCGGGCGCGTCGATTCTGCTCTCGGCGGCGGCGACGGCGAGGGCGGAGGAGAAGGTGGTGGAATCGACGGCGCCGAAAGTGGAGGAGCAGAAGAAGATAGAGGAGGCGGAGGGAGAAGTGATAACGTCGAGGATTTACGACGCGACGGTGATAGGGGAACCGTTGGCCATAGGGAAAGAGAAAGGGAAAGTCTGGGAGAAGTTGATGAATTCGCGAGTGGTTTATTTGGGAGAAGCAGAACAAGTTCCGGTTCGAGATGATAAGGAATTGGAGCTTGAGATTGTGAAGAATTTGCATAGACGCTGTTTGGAGAAGGAGAAGCGATTGTCTTTGGCTCTTGAAGCATTTCCCACTAATCTTCAGGAACCGCTCAATCAGTATATGGATAAGAAGTAACGCTTCTGAATTTGCCAAACTTTGATTAATGCTTGCATCTTAGAATTCGTTTTCAACGGAAAATTGTTGAACGACATCATCAACAATATAAATGAAGTCGGCATACATGGACTTGATTGTGAACTTGTAAATTGAAAGTGATTTGCTGTTGGTATTGGATTATAGCAATTGCGGGCTGAAAGCTATGTGATTCTTAATGTGTTTCCATGTAAAATGAATAGCAAGTCTTAGAGTTAGACCTGTGCTTCATAGGCCTTCAAAATGGCCTAATTACTGGTGTTTGCTATGCCCGTTTTTGTTATGCAGAAAATTCGTGTTACCTAAATTAAGAACTAGAAATTCAATTGTCAATTATAAAACAGAACATTTTGTTCGCAACAAATTTCTGTCGCTCTTGTTTTTTCCTGGCTTACTGCTTTTCTGTTAATCTCTGTCTTTTTTGTGTGGTCAGATTGCTTCCCATGATTCTGCATTACTTGTACTAAAACTTGACCTTGATTGCAGGATAGATGGAGACACCTTGAAGTCTTATACATTACACTGGCCGCCTGAAAGATGGCAGGAGTATGAACCTATTCTGAGCTACTGTCGTGAAAATGGAATTCGTCTTGTTGCTTGTGGTACTCCACTGAAGGTATGCTTAAATTTTCAGCCAAACCCATTTCCGTTTTGCCTCTGATGCCTCTTGTTGTGCTAGTTAGGAGCAAGGGAAAAATGTACTGTAGTAGATACTTAATGTTACATGCCAAATTGACTTAAAACGGGTACAAAAGGTAGGTGCAGTAAAAAGTGCCCTTTAGGATTTTAACTACATCATGACTAGAAACCTAATTTAGAAAAGACATGCCCTGAATTAGAAATGATCTCATAATCCTCAAGGTTTCCAAATTAAACAAAAGTTAAAAAAAACTGAGGATAAAGTTATGGAAACTTGCCTCAGGTTGTTTGGTCATATCATGAAGTGAGAAGGGGAGGAGATAACCTGTTGAAAGGGTAGATGACAACCTGAGAAGACTTTGGGAGCATTTAATAGAGCTTGCATTAGATGTTTAATTGAAATTTTGATTTTTAATGTAGCCGAATGGTTTCAATTGATCCATGTAGAACTCAACTTAGTAGGATTAGGCTCAGTTCTGGTATCACTAGCTCAGAGACTCAACACACATATAAATGATAATCAAGAATTGAACATTTTTTCATCAACAGATCTTAAGAACTGTCCAAGCAGAAGGAATTCGTGGGCTTACAAAGGCTGAACGTAAACTATATGCACCTCCAGCTGGCTCAGGCTTCATATCAGGCTTTACTTCTATGTCACGTAGACCTTCAGTTGATAGTACTCAAAATCTGTCCATTCCTTTTGGTCCAAGCTCATATCTTTCTGCACAAGCTAAAGTAGTTGATGAGTATTCAATGTCCCAGATCATCTTACAGAATGTACTGGATGGAGGGGCCTCTGATATGTTAATAGTTGTGACTGGAGCAAGCCATGTTACATATGGATCTAGAGGAACTGGACTGGTGGCAAGAGTTTCACAAAAAATACAAAAGAGAAACCAAGCAGTTGTATTACTTGACCCTGAAAGACAATTCATTCGCAGAGAGGGAGAAGTTCCTGTCGCTGATTTTTTGTGGTATTCTGCTGCCAGACCCTGTAGTAGAAATTGCTTTGACCGTGCTGAGATTGCTCGTGTTATGAATGCTGCTGGACGGAGGCGAGATGCCCTCCCACAGGTCAGCAGACCATTACATTCAATAATTTGGTTGACCATTTTGATGATACAAACTTGAGAGATTTTGCACGTTACCTGATGTCACATATACCTTTTGAATTATTTTCTTTGTATCCAATATGACTGGTATTCTATAAGCATTCAGAGTCCATTTGTTTCAACTTTTTTTGGTGAAAAGAATCAATAAATTTTTTATGTATTTAGTTTTGCTTTTGGAAAAAATCAAAATCTACAAAAAAAATAAAATAATCTGATTTCTGATTATTTTAAGTATCTTTGAAACAAAGTTCTTTAAATCATTATTTTGTTTTGTAAGATTATTCAAGTAGGTCCTATCCCTTTAATTGATATCTCTGTTTGGTATTTATTTATTGAGACGAATTATGCAGCTAAACCTACTGTTATGGGGGATTTAAATAGAATATTTACAATTTCACAATGCTTTCTTGATATCGTTCTTTCCCTTTAGATGCATATTCCTTTTGAGGTCAAATTTATTGCAACAATATATTATTTAAGGACTTCAAAACTTTCAGACTGAATTATGATAATGAAGTTTTTATTTCTGTTTTTTTTTTTTCTCATTAAAACCAAATACCTCTATTCTATAATTTGGCATACATAGGCCCCGATATTTTAGGAAGTATAAATAAGCAATCAGTAATGATACCAAGTTTACATTAGTTGCGCACTTGCATTTGATGAGTAGGTAGTCGGTGTGTTTCTAGTTCTTTTTTCTATGCATCTGTTGACTCTTTTTAAGTGATCATACTTTGAACAGGATAGTGTATGCCGGTATTGGATGTGGACATGGATAATATTTTCCTTTTGATTTCAGGATCTTCAAAAAGGAATTGATCTTGGTTTAGTATCACCAGAGGTATTGCAAAACTTCTTTGATCTGGAGCAGTATCCTCTGATTTCAGAACTCACACACCGTTTCCAGGTAAAATTTTTGTTTTAAAATGAAACCCTTTTACTCTGATTTTAATCATGAGATAATTTCATTACTTTCTTCCTCTCATTTTCCTACATCTCCATCTGGTTCTTTTTGATACAGGGATTCAGGGAAAGATTGTTGGCTGATCCCAAATTCTTGCATAGATTAGCCATAGAAGAAGCTATATCAATTACGACTACACTATTGGCACAGTATGAAAAGAGGAAAGAAAATTTTTTTCAAGAGCTCGACTATGTTATTACAGACACTGTCAGAGGATCAGTTGTTGATTTCTTTACAGTGTGGCTTCCTGCACCAACTTTGTCATTTCTTTCATATGCCGATGAGATGAATGCACCTGACAACCTTGGTTCTCTGATGGGTCTTCTTGGCTCCATTCCAGATAATGCATTTCAAAAGAATCCAGCAGGGACAAACTGGAATCTCAATCATAGAATTGCATCAGTTGTATTCGGTGGGCTAAAACTTGCTAGTGTTGGATTTATTTCAAGCATAGGAGCTGTGGCTTCATCAAATTCTCTGTATGCAATTCGTAAATTCCTTAATCCAGCAGTTGCCACTGAACAACGGATTATAAGGTCCCCAATAATCAAAACAGCAGTTATATATGCATCCTTTCTTGGAATATCTGCAAATCTCCGTTATCAGGTATATAGAGAAATGCAACATGTTTCAAATTTCAATAGTTCGTCACTTTGATGGGTTATGTTTCAAATTTCAATTGTTGATGTGATTTCTAGAATTTTTTCCGATATATGATTATTGAAGCAGGACAGAAAAATGCAATTTAGAAATTTGAGTATGCTGACTTTCTGAAAGTAGGACTTGACCACCTGTCTTAATAATGGGAAAATGGGAAATATTGTATTGTAATGTCATGTTTTATTATCTCCTTGCAACATAAAATCCTTTACGGCTTAGTTCAAGAAAGGGTGGAAAGGGACACCTTATTTGATTCATAGAAGATAAGAGGAAAAATAAAATAATTTATTATTACATTCTCATAATAGACAAATAAAATCATTAAATTAAGGATAATTAAGCTCAACTAGTGCAAACTTTTGTTCCCTCCAAATCTCCCCAATTGTGGAGGGAATCCTAAATTGATAGAGGAGGAATCTTGCTCTGCTCTTCCATTCCCTTTCCTCCCCCCCAAACTCTTGAACCAAAAAAACGTATTATAAAAATCTCTTTTCTCCATTCTCATCGAACCAAATACTATGTTAGTAAACACTTGATAGCACTAAAAATTGTAAAAAAAAATTGTGAAAAAAAAAAAGCTCTGTTCAACAATACCTATTTTGTCTGATTTTGTAATTTTCTCCTTTCTACTACTTCATCTGCACTCTCTGAATAATTATGAGAATTATTCTTTTTGAAAATTGAATTTGCTTGTTCCGTGTCCATATCTTTCATTATACCAAATTGTAGTACCATAAATTTGCATCCATTTAAAGTCTGCAACTGTCCTTATGTATTACAGAAATTACAAAATATTTTTGTTCATCAGATAATTGCTGGGATAGTGGAGCATCGGATTTCTGAACAGTTTTCTTCCCAAACATTTCTTGTAAATATGCTATCTTTTGTAGCACGGACAATCAATTCCTATTGGGGAACCCAGGTCAGAATTTTTTTTTTTAAATCTTCTTTCTGCTTTTGTTCATTTTCACAGTGCTCAATGTTCACAATCTCATCAGTAAGCCGATTACATTTATTTATGATTGGAAACCGTAATTCTTCTCAAAATCCAAGTGACTTTTCCTGTATCTTTCTTGAAGTGGCTAATTTCACATTCTAGTGTTCACATGGAAATGTGTTTTAGGGAGTTACAACTGTTTCAGCACTTGCTTTAGTGCATAAACAGTAAATCATGACTGAAGTTTCGTGACGGATTTGTAATATGTGTCTTATTGTTACAAGGATCCTGGTAACGAGTACTCTAATGTGCTTGTTGAGGAATAAATAAAGTTTTTAATGAAGAGTACAACATGTACTGCATTACTTCTCGTTTAATACCTACTATTCTTGAATCCTTTAACAAGTGTCTTAGGGAAACTAGTTGGCATTTGAACATATCACAATATACTGCTTCAGTTCAAAATAGTTGTTTAATGTTTTGTAGTGATATTGATAAAGTCATTAAATGTTCTCAATTTCAAGGAAATATAAGCTCATCTGACTATATCATCCTCTCAAACCATTTATGCTATTTTACTTAGTGTAACACCAAAAGACTAGGATAAACGTAATGTCTTGGTTTTTCAAAAGTGACATTATTTGTAACAATTTAGAAGCTGGTGTGGCAATTATTTTGAAACCAATGGAGTATAATTTAATTTGATGTGTATTTTTCTTCTGTACGTAAATTTCTAAATTTGAGTTGGATTTTTTAATTTTGGTTTTTTTTGTGAATTGCTGCAGCAATGGATTGACCTAGCACGCTTTACTGGCCTACAAGTTAGAAAGACAGAGTCACCAACATCAGATTCCCCAAATCACACTGCTATTTTATGCAACGAAACAGAAGAAGCCAACGTTGATGACGTACAAAATAAATGAGGAAAAAATACCGTGCAAGATTTTTTTGTAATTTGTATTATTCTTGAAAAGCTGGTAAAATAGGCACAAAGGAATAGGTTTACAACTCCTTCCACTGTTCAATTGTATACTTTTTGATATTTTCCCACTTCCCAGAGTGGTGAATGCAATATTTTTTTATATAAATTGGAATAAATATGGGGTGTCTCAAACCGAACCTAATGATATTAGTTATTTACTACTATTGGCTAAAGGGATACATCTCTTGGTAAGTGTGTGTTTGGTTTTGTGTTAAAAATGAACAAACGGGGATCCAATTTCTTGAAGCTACTCTGGGTAGCATTGTCGTACGCTTACGGAGCTGAAACGAAGAACTAAAAATGCTTCTTTTTAAAGTGGTACGTACAAAAAAGCTTTGTAGAAACCTTTGGTTAGTGATTATTTCCCTATAATCACAGGGGAATACATGCCCTGTAGATACCATTGATTGGCGAAAGGCTCATGTCATGATCCCAGAGGATAACAGCTCAGGGTTCTGATTTATTTATTCGGAATGGTGGGGATTAAGATTTTGGTTAAAAATTAAGGGAATATTTACGTGAAACCAACTGGAGTTAAATGGCGAGTAAATATCTGTTTTAACTTATAAAATTACCGAGTATATGCTGTGAACTCGGAACATTTTTATTGCAAGTAATTGAACGTATACCAGTCTTTTCGGTTTGGGGGCTCAATTTCATTTGGGTAACTAACAAGAAAACAGGGATGAGATTGAATTATATGGCAGGGACTACAAGAGGATATATGATAGTTGTGAATACATCTTCATCATAAAATTTATGCATCAACTTTCAGTTCTGTTTTCTTGACCCTGCTCTTCATTCATCCTTTGAATCAGCATTTTTTTCACTTTGGACAAGGCATGTTCGAGGTTTTCCAGCTGCATATTTTTCATAATTCACGAGTTACTTGGTTTAATGTTTCAACAAGGGGCATAAATAAATCCTGTTACATCTTTTTGGAAATCAGAATTTTTCTGGCAGTTCATACCTCTTGTCTGGCGAATCTGTTATGCACGAATAATCCAATATACAGATCAAAACTATTTCCCACCATGGTTTCCTTCTGCGAGTAATTTTTGATATGTTACATGAAAGCACATCAATTATATTATGACTAAGGATGGATAAAATGAAGAAAGGAAAGGTTTTGGAAGAAGCAGGGGAAATATTTATAACTTTTACCACTTGAACAAGTGCCTGAAAGCCCTTGGTGTCAATAGGTGTAGATTTAATGTCCATTTCTGCCAATGTCCTGATAAGGAAACAACCGAAAGTTGCATCAAGTGAGTATTTATATTAGTTTTTTCCTATGGTCGATTAGATATGTCGAAAGTTGCATACCTTCCTACTGTGTGTGTGATAAATTGGCTCTTTGCAGCTGCTTTGTCATGCTCCTCACAGGACATTTGTACCATCTTGCAACCCTGCGTAATACAGAACATTGCAAAATAGATATCTACATTGGATAAATCATAGATGTAGAACATTCACTTTAAAATTGATTTTCGTCCTTTCTTTGTAAACCAAGAAATAATGGTCCAAACTTATGAAGAACCTGTTTAAACTATGATTTTTAGAACATAACTCATTAAAGGGTGATTGGTCTAAGTTATCACCTCATGAGATAAATAACCTCGAACTAATGAGATTTTGTCTATAAAAACTAATACAATATCCAATATTTCTTAACTTCATTAGTCCCCCTAGAATGAATTATTAACTCGAGTTACTTAAAAAAAACCGTTGAAGTGATAGTCTTATGCAAACTCAACGCCTAAAGTTAAGCCCTTGGCTTCCACCCTTTGTTTCTTTCTTCATGATTGGCACAACTATCTGGAACAATGCAAAAGAAAAGCTTTTCATCGTTGATGGGTATTTAGCAACGCTATTAACTTACCTCACTAGAAAAAATATGGAGGAAATTAGTGCAAGTAGCTTCATCTCGAATTCGAACTTTGTCATACATGAAAGTCAGATCTCTCCATCCATTCTTGCCACTCACTGGTCCAAACATTGGGTGCGTGCAGAGTATATCTGCCTCCTCTGGCAACATCTTAGCAATACACGAAACATGGCAAAACGTATCTAGATTAAGGCCTTATTTAAGGACTTACAAAAAATTTGTAAAAATAACTTATTTCTTTTCAGCTTATTTCAATAAGCTCTTTAGTATAACTTATCATAATTATAAGCTCTTCTTTACTTTTTCCAAGAACTTTTATAATCAAATATATGGTATAAACTCGTGTAATAAAAATTTAATAAGCAGTTAACTAGCTATGTTTCTAAACACACCCTAATTATCCGAATGAAAGTGTAAACAAAAGAATTGTAGTGGATGTAAAGCGCACTAGTAGTAGAAGATTTCTTGGGTGCTCTTTGACTGAAAGAACATCAACAAAGAGTGTTGGCTGCTTCAGGCAAGTGAGTGGCATTGACCTGACAACCTCGGACAGTGACATGATGGATGTGCATAAAAGTATGACATCCATGTCTGAGGCTAGGAATGTGCTGACATCCCTGCAACATGAAATTGTTGTATATTTGTGAAAAGTGAGGTAAATCATAAATGGGTACATCTGCATATATAAGCATGCATGCAAGTTTTACCTGAAAAAATGTATACCCATTTGGAGACAAAGATCAGAGTAATCTGTTCGAGAAGTTGCTGTTAGAGTGTGGCCTTGTTTTATCATTGTCTTTGCCAGAAATTGGCCAAAAGTGCCAAACCCAACTATGCCAATTTTGAGGCTTTGGGAAGATGAAGATGAAGACGAAATTCTCATAATCCAATATGATAGACTCAGGAAAACACATGTACGAGAGGATCACTACCACTAATTTAAGGCGGAGGCAACGAGGCCTGTTTATCTAACGTGTACTCCAAAACACGTTGAAAAATTTATAAACGTAAATTCAAACTATACATTATAATTAATAGTGTTAAGTCAAACACAAAGTTGTATTAATTTAAATACAAATTCGAACACCCACTTAAAAAAACTGTTATCAACTGCAGAGAACTGGATTAATTCATTGGTATTATTACAGTTTAATATATGATTTTAAGTTTCAGTCACAAAAAATATAATTAGATTAAATATTTAGAGGAAGAATTTTATTTTATTTTAATTAATTTAAACAGAATTGTGTTTAAAGAAAAGAAAGTACCTGTGATTAAATTTTACTATTTTTATTGGTCAATATGACTAATGTTGTGGCTTTAAGAGACTAATTTTACCATATTTCTTCATTTTGTTTATTTCAATTCTGTCCTTTGTGTTAGATAAATGTTACGATATTTTCTTGATCTTAACTTCTTCTGGAAGCTGAATCAAAAGTGATGCGCATCTCAAACTTTTTTTAAAAGCCAAATGCATGAAAGTGACGAGGGTAAACAGAATAAGTGCGTTATTTTAAAAAGTTTATTTAACTTTATAAAGATCGAAACACGTGTGTTATAGAGCTTATTCGATTTTTTACGGTCACGTGTAAGCAAGTTTCCTAACTAAGTTGATTGCTTTGCCCTTAAATCTAACTTTCTCTTAAAACTTGTTGTAGTTTCAGTATAATAAATATATTTTTTAATTAAAATTTACTGCTTTTAAATATTTAAACTTAACTCTTAATCAATTCTATGCGTTAAAGTTAGAAAAAAACAGCGTGTTGCTTCATAGAGCCAATGATTTTGTTACTTTATAAGATATGATTGCTTGCTTTACCAGAAGTTCTAGTACTTGCCGTCCAAGTATGGCCTTGCATGATCCTTGCTTAATCCAAAATTTGGCTTGTTGAACCAATTCTACAGTTGATTTTATCTTTATTTTCTTCTTTTTTTTTCAATTTATTTTGCGGGCATTGAGGGAGTTATGTCTAACTTATTTCAAGAATTAACTAAAAAAAATAGATCATATTTTTAGCCCACTTATGACACAGTGATATTATGCAAAAAGGTAAGTAGGAGAGATAATGAAAGTGCATAATTAGCATGCATAACCAAATATGGTTTATTCACGTATGAGTAAAATCTACATTTTTGCACCCTCATTTAGGGTAGTTTGCACCGTCCATTGAGTGGTTTATTCTCTGATTCAAAACTAAATGTTTTAACCATGTCGTCATTTTTCCTTTCCATTGATTTTAATGCTTTGTAGAAAGTCACTTTCTACTTTTAAATGAAAAACCGTGATGTGTATAAATTACGTATTAATAAAAAAAAATTGGGTAGACGGAAATTAAAGAATGATCATAATAAAAAAATTTGCACTAACATAAGGATCTACATTTTCTCACATCTGTCCACTGAAATAGTACACGAGGGTCTTGATGTTTCATCAATTGGAAAATCATGTACCAATTGATCTCTTTGATTTGGCATTGCATTCAGTGATTGTTTCACAAATCTCCCTCTTATTCTCTGTTGTTGCACCACCAACACTGATGCCTTAGTCACAAAATCTTGTGAAGCTAGCATGTCCCCAATGACCCCTAACTCTGGACACTCACTCCATTGGTCATGTCCTTGAAGCATAGCACAATCTTGATGCTCCCTACCCACCATCACGAGATCAAAATAATCTATAAATCTTCTTATACATGTTGACATCTCTATACCATCTTTCACCACTTCATCAATGACTTCAAACCTACGATTTCCAGCATTATAGTATCTATATTCATCAATAAGATCACTATCACGTTTTCTGTCTTTAGAGTTCTCCTCACCAAATAGAAGGAACCTAACCACTGTTACACTCACACATTCATGCCTAGCCATCCTAGTACCATATGCTAGTGCCTCAGCATCATCAGCACCCCCGATGAACAACACAGCAACATAGAATGTTGCTTTAGCCATTAAGAGTGATGGAGAACCACTCAATATACCCCTATCAACTAGAATTCCCACTGAACATGGTGCCCTTTCAAGGACTTTAACATTCATGATTTGGATAGACCTTTGTGTTACCTCAACACTTCCATCAATTTCCCACCTCTTGTGGAAAGGCAAGATCAAAATGTTGGCTCTTCTATCAAGTGATATTCGGCAAATGTCATCATATTTTGTGTCAAAGTTGGAGATTGAAGTGAAAGACTGAACTGATACAAGGCCTTCATTTTGCTGTGCATATTGCCTCAAAGCATTGTCAATGTGATTTGAATTGCATGACATTGAGCGAAGTGTATCATGGGGTTGGTGAGCAACAAGAATAGGCCTAGCTCTTCCAAGAAGCTCTACTAGGACTAGTGCTATAACTGCAACCGTGCTCTCTCTACTTGCATAGGATGCTTCCAAGAGGTTGAGGATTGTGGGTATGTTTTCATTGTTGTAAATGCAAACCATGATTCTAAGCTCAGAATCTCTCCTAGTGTGTTGAATTGAACATCTTCTTCCAGTATGATACTGTTCTGAAGGATCATATAACAATTTTATGAGTGGTGTTATGATAACATTTATTACTAAAATTTGGACCACCATCAAAGAGAACTCTTGATCGGATAGTAGCTGCCATAGAGAATAGAAGAGATTTTATATTATTAGTTAATCAATGAACATGCACTTGCATATGATGCTTTGAAATTGAATTCACTAGTCTTGGTCTCACATTCATACCTTGCTTCCCTTCCACATATTGTACATAGTAAGCTCAGCTATACCTCTTCCATTTAGAAGAAGTCCAATCACACAAGATTCTTTCAAGGATACATTGGAATAATATCCTGGCAACATCACAGCACCAATCTTCACAATGAAAGCCAACATCACTACGACACTCACAATCCACGCAGATCTTGCATCAATTCTGAAGATATCTGTTTGCAATCCATTAACAGCAAGGTATATTGGATAAAGAAATGCTAAACAGATTGTCTCCATTTTCCTAACCAAAGTTGTGCCTAAAGGTGGCCCTTCTGGAACAGCCAGGCCTAAAATTATAGGTCCCATAGCAAAATGTTGCCCAATTAATTCACTGAGAAGTCCAGCTATCATAACAAAGACAAAGATGCAAACAACACAAAATTCATTAACAGAATCACCACCTGAGCGCTTTACGATCCAAAGTATTAGCGGCCTCATGACAAATAAAATAACAAGTAAGAGTGCAACTATAGATAGAATGATCCATGTTAGTGTCAGCATGCTACCACTCTTATTCTGCAATATGGAAAACATGATCACTGTCGAAATAAAGCCAATAATATCAGCAAACATTGCTGCTGACATTGTTAAACGTCCTATGTCAGTGTTGAGGATTTTGAGATCTGTCAAGAGGACTGCAATGCTGATAAACACAGTTAAGGTTTGTGAGAAAGCTACAAAGGGTAGTGCATGTGAGAGGGTCTTGTTCATCGCAACATATTTCCTCATCAAAAAGGACACCCCAGTAGGTATTACCAATGTAAATGAGAATACAGAAAAACCAATAACGATAGCATGCTTTTCTGTCCTCAACAGTGTGGCAAGATCCATTTTAACACACCATATGAAGAAGAAGAACATGAGGCCAAACGATGCAACTGTATCAAGCACTACAACACCCCTTGCAGGGAATAAGATGTTCGCCAGCATCTTTTGCTTCCCAATAACTGATGGCCCAAATACCACTCCACCCTGTTACCATCCATCATTTGTTAATACTAATTGCTGTAGCAAGCATATAAATGTAATAAAGCAATCAGCTTTCTATTCTACTTATTAGCATGAAACACAAAACCATGCCTTATATTTAACATTAGTTTTAATTTAGACCCTCAAATATGTTTCAATTTTTTTTGTAATTTTTTGTTACATGTTAAGTGTTTCGGTTAAAATGCATGCATGATGATCATGGAAAATATATCACTTTTAAGAGAAAGCTTACAAGAATCTGAGAAACAAGGGAAGATTGTCCGAGTGGCTTTAAACAAATGTCTATGAACTGTGTGACTACGGTAATCAAAGCCACCTGCACAAGGAGAAGACAAGTGGGGGAATCGAGTGGGTTGCCAAGGTGCCATATATCATTGTGACCATAACCATGGGGATCTTGGCATACCAATGTCAGGTTTCCATTTCCTGGCTCCATATGCATGCAAGGGGAAAATAAAACTTGGTTTATTAATGTTGATATTAATTTTTTCTTGAAGAAAAGAAGATGAAAAGGGTAACATAACAGTGCTCGAAAGCCTTCAAGTCTAGACAATAAAATAAGAGGTTGGGCTTGTATTTTGGTTTTAACATATTTAACGGTTAGCCTTCAAGTAAGGTGGTTATAGTAACCATTCACTCTTTTTGTGATATAGGGGAATCCATATTTGTACAACTTTGGTTTGGATGATACAAAATGATATTAAGTAGAGACCTTTTAGCAAATCCACAAAACTATGTAAATTGAAATGCCATTGCCATGGAAATGCATTGGATTGTGGTTAATATTGTCAATGTCTGTCTCTTATTTGCTTACTTTAGCTACATTATCTGAGTCGGGGATCGATGAGGATGAGATTGAGACATAAATGACGTGTAAACAATGTAACATTTGTTTGCAGCATATATAGCATGGTCATGGATCATGATTCACTGTCTCAAGTCCATTGTTCAAAGTTCGAACCAAATTCTAGATAAGTGTCAAAGATTGACTCTAGTCTAGGGCAGTCTAACTTATATCTATGTTTAAAATAAAATTCTTTAAAAATTTAATTAAAACTATTATTAGTTTATTTGAAGTTTATTTTTGAGGTTTTTTTAAGATGTAAAATCAATAACTAAATTATTATAATTACTTTTATTTAATATTTCTATTTTAATTGATATAAAGTCAATTTATTTAATTTTTATTCAAATATTATTGATCATAAACACTATTTTATTTATTTTATTTTATTTTTTAAAATATTCATGCCACAAAACAACATGGATTGTTATCGAGTCAATTAATAACATTTTTATTTTTAAGCAAAAAATATTAATAATTAACATTATTTTGGAGAGGTCTTTTAAAATATCGAAAACAAAAAAAAAAGTTTTTGCTATTAAATCGACCCTTTCTAACCTTCTTTTAACACCCATTTTCATTTTTGTGGTGCCGATGGTGTTTAACTTGTTGCTTCTTTCATTTTTACACCAATAAGCTGAATTTTGCATTAAATGAAATGAAATCTTCATCAGGGCTAATCTCATCCAGATCCAAAGGTTCCCCTAACCCAGAATTTTTTAAGTTAAATAAAGAAAAAAACTTACAAAACTGAGGTAGATATAATTAAACTATTAATGATTATCAAATATTAGGGTACAAATATAAATGTTTTAGTGAAAATGTAAACTATTATGCTACCCTAAACTAAACTTCACTTATTGTTTTAAGCATCTTCCCAAGCAGTTGCATTCTTTCCAATCTTTTGAAGAACTCTTATCACTTCTTCTTTCGTGACTTTGCCCGTAACGATCACCTTGTTCAACTCTGTATCCACGTTATACGTTTCAATATCTGCAACCAATCCAAAGAAATTGTGATTGTAAAGTGTTGCACAAAGAATAGATACATAATTTAATTAAACACTTATTCGATAAATTATTTTCTGCTAAAATTTATGACAAAATTTAACCGTAAAAGTTATTAAAATAAACCAAAAATAACATAAATTTATTGAAATATCATAAACTCTTTTTGTAAACAACCTTTAAATTCTTCTAAATGCCCTTTTATATAAACATAAAAAGCAATGATTTTGTTGGTGTTGGGAAAATTAACAACCTTCAATTTTCTTGATGGCTTTAAGGATTTTCTTGATACAATCATCACAGTGCAAACCGACTTTAACTTCCACAACCTGATGACATGCAACAAGAAACTTCTGAGTCGAATAGCTGAAAACAAAAAGATGAAATTAGTATCGGCTAAGTGGGTTTGTGGTTGGCTCTTACATTTGCCATTCTGATTGATGGTATGATCTATGTGTGTGTGTGTGTGTGAGAGAGAGAGAGAGAGGAAAAAGGAAGAGAAGGGTGGTTCTAATGATTTTTAGAACCGCGTGAAACAAATGGAGCAAATATTTATGATTTTATAATTATAAATAAAATAAAGTGAAGAAGACGGAATTGGATTCTTGACGTGAATTATGGAAGAAAGAAAAGTTGAAACTTTGTCCCCAATTTAAGGTTTGGGAGTGTCTGGATTCCACTTATTCGAAAGTGAGGTCGGCAATCATGATGGTTTGCCTCAAAACTAGTGAACAGAACTTATGGAGATGTAAAAGAAAATTTAGGCAAATGTTAATTAATACGCAGAGAATATTGGTTAAGTAATTAATGATTGTTAAAATTATATACTGTCACATTTTCTAATAAATAGGTACTAGTTAATACAAACGGAAAATTAGTGAAGAAATGTTTATCTAAAACCATCACATTCATGCGTGATTACAAGAATAATGTATTTTTCAGTGGCTAAAGCGCATGGTGCCATATTCATCACTTTCCTTGCAAAAATTGTATCATGAATTTTCTTTTATTCAAATTAGCTTGTCTTATCGGTTTCCCTTTTTATATATTTACTTTGAAGGATAATGCACATATAGAGGAATGCAACCAATATATATATTACTTAATATAACTTCCACAATTATTTCTTTTTCATAAACTTCTAAGAAGACATGTAAATAAATAAATAAAAATAGAAGAAGTAATTTAATGATTAATATGAATTCTTCTCCGGTATCATGTTCATATCCATTCTCTATTCAAATGTTGTAGAACATGTTAGGGTACATAACTAAATGTTACATAGGTAATTCTCCAAATTTTCAACATAAAACCCGCTCTTCCTTGCCCAAAGGAAAAAAAATTTGAAATGCACGCCTTACAAATAAGAATGACATTTCTATTAGATATTGAATTTTTCATTTTGGTAACATAATCTATCCTATGTTACCCGTATCAAGGTAACATAGGGTCAATGTATGTGCGCCAGAAATATAAAATCAGCCTGTATATCATAAAATCGGAAGGAGTACCAAGTCGTTGAGCCAAACAGGTCACTACAAAGATGAAGAATCTTATGTTAGGAGAAAAATCTTCTTCCAAAGTGCTCCTTGCTTCACAAGAGATATAGGCAAATTAGGAGAATGCTGCCCAAAGGCAATACCACAACTAGAGTTCCCATTAGTAGGTCCTGATGGTAAACAATCATGATGAATTGGCATGTACGATTTCTATTTTTCCAACCTAACCCAAAAAGTGATTATGCATTTGTTATCACAAGCAATTATATGTCATGAGGTAAATTCCTCAATCAACATCTTTCATATTCTATGCGGCTAATAAACATTTCAGGGAGTGTCTATATTTAAGTGATTTTTGTCTAACCCATACTATTAACATAGTTATAAGTGAACAAAAAGAGTGTTTTAGACAAAATTCTTAAATAAAAATGGCAATAGACACACTTTAGATTTCAATATCATTTCAATTTGTGCTTGCAATGCTGCAATCATTTTTGCAAGTCTTACTTATCAGGGCATTTTATACACTACAGCCATCCTTCCTAACCACAAACCCAGTTTGTGCTCTCTTAGGAAGTTGATAAAGAAACAGATATCTCTTCAAAATGAGCTGAACTAAACACACATTTAGTTTCAGGCAGCTTATCATACAAATTGCCACAATTGGATAGCAAACTAGATGCTAGTTAGTATCAAAATCAGGAAATAACATTTGTAGTTGTAGCTATCATCACCTAGAGAATTGAGGCGAGTAGATGAGAGTCTTAGTATTAGAGTTACTCTCATAAGCCTAAATGCAGGGTGGTCAACAATTGGAGCATTGTAAATTAGACATCAACTTGCAGGTTTATGAGGAAAGAAAACAATACTCATCTAGGCAAAATAAATAAGCAATACAAAAAGGCATGCTCTTGAAGTTTTATGTTATTATATTATGACACCTTCATGAAAATGAACAACACAACTACTACATTTAAAATAAGTGACACTCCTGTAGAATAATTGTCAGCTACATGGTTTGACTTATGTTTTGGATGTTATAATAAATAAAAACTAATAAGTTAACATACACTACATTATAGAATTGAAATTCAATCTCTTAGAAAAGGGAGAAAAATAAAACGAGCTATACTTGCAAATTAAGGGAAAAATCTATCTTCGTTGTTTGTTCTCCTGGTCACATGAATCTGAATCACTTGCATTGTAACCTGCATGTCAACAAAATAGAGATAAATCATTACATATAAAACCACAATTTACTAAATCAACAAAATATAGAGCTTACCTGGATGTTTACCGCATACTCTCCAAACTGAATTTCGACTTCTTGAAGCTTTACTAATCCAAGCATGTCCCTATAAACAAAGTTGGTAGCAGTATAATCAGTAACCACAAGTTCACCAGCAGGCAACAGCATACCAATTATACAGATTCAAATTAGCAAGGTTCAGAAGCATTAACTGCCCTATCAACCAATGCAAATAACGAAAAATAAGAAAAAAGACAGGAAACTAGGACTATAACTAAAAATTCAAAACAGCCAATTGAATTCATGCATATTTTTATTTTAACAAACAACATAAGAAAAGTGATTTCAAATTACAAAAAAAAAAAAAAAAAAAAAACCTGTACAAAATTCCCCAACTTCCCTGCACTCAATGTTTCAATCTAAGTTTCATTCCCAACAAGGAGTGAACAAAATCACATAATTTTATCACCAAATGTTGACAACTCAACAGAAATATATGCAAACATATATGACTAATTGACTATACCCTTTACAAAAGCGAGTCCAATTATGCAACTAATTATTCAAATAAATAAAAAAATTAAATAAACAAGAAGGAAAAAAAAAGACCTTTTGAGGATCCTTTGGAACACCATAGCCAGAGCAATACATTTGAGCAACCAAAACCTGCATGGAACTATCACCAGCCTTAGCCTCCTTAAGCGTGTCCTGAAACCACCGTTTGGCGCAATCGGCGACAACCTTGGACAAGGGTGTGCGACATTGCTCCACTTCCAAAGCTTCCATTTTTTTCAGAGATTCAACCTTAACACTATCCGGGTTCACGGTTCGAGGGGTGGCAACCCGGTTCGGAATTCTGGATTGTGTTCCTTTCGGCTTATGGGGTTTCGTAGATGAAACGATCCGCGAGAGATGGTGCAATCTCGCCGCAGATTCAAGAGATTTTCCCATCAAATCCTTATCCCACGCAGAGAGAAAATGATGCTGCTTTTGAAAGTTGAGATTTTTTGTGGTTTTTTCTTCTTATTCTTCTTTTTTCTTTTTTCTTTTTTTTGTTATTAGTGGATGCTGTACCGAAGACAAAGATCACATGTCTATTATCAGTTATGCAACTTGAAGAACTTAGAACTAAGTGTATGTATGTATGTATAATGTAGGATTTGGATCCACTGCAAGAATTTCAATGCCTCAATTTGGACGAAAATTTTAATCATTAATGTTGAATTTATTATTTTTAAATAAAAAAATAATTATTTCAAGAGTCAGATCTTTTCCAATTAGTTTTTAACGGAATTTGAATCTCTAGTTACTTGCCCACAAACTTAAGGAAGATTTTTGCTTTCATTTTTTGAAAAATTAATAAATTTCTACACCTCTAAATTGCATGCATCACTGAATATAAGAATGAGGCATGCGGAAGAAAAATATCTCTATTTTTCTCCTTTGCTAAGGGGAAGCAATGTTTTCAATCAGCTAATCTTGAAGGGAGCAAATCAAAGTAACCCAAGTCAATACATAATAATGCAATAAATTTTGAGTAAAAACACATTCAAAAATAGGATCTATGGTTTCCTATAGAGTATGACAGAATCAAAATTCTTAGATGATGACGCTATTACAAGCCCATTTCATAGAAAAAGGACCATCTTTTTCTCATTATATGGATCATGAAAAGCCCATTTTGGAACTTCTGTAGCATCCACTCCTTGAATCCTTGCTCGGGTAAGGCCCAAATGGTGACTTGGCCTCCCTACTAAAACTGCACAAATTTAAATGCAGCAAGCTAAAAGAATAATTACCTTTGTTTTTTTCCTGCCGTAGCACCACACCTTAGACTTGTTTGGGAGGAGGGAATTTAAAGGTGTAAGAAATTACTAATATATTATCATATCAATGATAGTTCATCATTTTATATTTTTAATCTTCAAAATTTATAAAATTTAAATATATTTGTTTAAAATAGAATGCATTAGAATTTTATAAAATATTACCTTAGAATGCATTAAAAATTATAAAATGAGTACATTTTTATATTGTTTAATAAAAAATAAAACAATTTTACTCTTTAAGCAGACACTTTTTAACAATTTCTTTTCTTTGTAAGTGTAAATCATCCTTAAAAAACAAGTATCGAGATTTTAACTAAAAATCTGGATACGGTCGCTTCAAAATTGACAGCAGATAGTGGTGACAGTGATACCAAACCCCTTATAGCTTGCAAGCTATGCACCGACATGTTATGTTGATGCTGCAGAGTAGATAGAACAGTCTCTGGCTTTTGAGAGATGAGAAAGCCAATTATTGACCAAACATTATGCATAACATATGCTTTTTAACAACTTCAAGTTAGGGCTATCAATTCAATGTTAATTTTATATCTTTACAGACTTAAAAGAAGTGTATTTAATGTACCAAATGTTCATGTTTAAGGACTTTATCTCCATTTTTTTTTATCTATTTTCAAATTTTGATAAAATCAATTTAAAATTATCTTAAATATATTAAATGAATTCCTGTTTTTCGTTTTGCCCAGTAAATAAGCTCAAGTAAAATAAATTATAAATATAGGTTTCACAATAAATCTTGTAAGGATTCCATAAAGTACTTATTACAAACATTTCTATGATAAAAAAGAAAAAGAAAAACCCATTTTAGGCCATTGCCATTGCTTTGAGCACCCACTGACTAATTTAAAGAATATTCTCACATTCCAACTGATCTACGAATGTTCTGAAAAAAAAGAGCACGTTGATGGATTCTTTTCTCACATTCTAATTGATTCCACCTCGTGCCATTATTTTTTTTCCTTTTAAAAAAAGAGCTAACTAAGAATTTGTTGATTTCCCACTATCATACACCTGCTCCTTGTCATCATGTCTAACAAGGAATAAGATTCCGATATGATGCCATTTCAGAATCTTATCTGTTCTTAGCTATTGACGAGTTAGATAGAAACTATAATTTATAACCCACTAGGATTATGTTTATGACATATATAATAGTACTGCCATTTTATGTCATTAGGAGTAATAATTCACATTTTTTTGTTAAAAAAAAATTGAAGTTTACTTCCACGATTCAAAATTGAAATTGAAAGACCCATTTAAATTCATTTTGAATTTGTCTTTCTTTTTCCATACAGTTTTCATACGGAAACATCAACTTCCTTTTTTGTTGTTGGGGTTTAGAAAATGGTATTAATCCTATGAAATAATAAAATGTATTACTTGTAAATACAAAATTTCTGTTCTAATATAAACAACAAACGTTGGACTCGTATATGAATTTCCGATAAGTACGCAAAAAAGGCTTAAAAATTTATATGAGTCAAGTGGGGTTTATGGATTATGATATGAATAGACTTTTCTCACTTATCCCATAATTAAGCTTGAGAAAAGTAAAGGTTGTGGAAAAATCTCGACAATGACATGGGAAAAAAATAAAAGGAAATGACTTGTCGCAAGAATAGAATTGATCAAGACGTGAAATAGCAAAACTTCCCTCAATTATGTAAAATAAACATTTGGCAACTGGGTTACGTTTAGTGTTCTTAAGCGTAGATATCAATTAACTTAAAATTGAGTCGTGGTTGCACAATGGTGTCATCAGCATGGTTGAAGCTGGTTCTATTAAACCATTCTCTCAAGTTAACTTACATGGTTAAGTTATAATTTAATATGATTTCTCGCATAGCTGACATATCATATTAATATATGGCATAATAAATAATTAATATTGATAAGACCCTTCAGGTTTGTAAGTGGAATCCATTGATGAAATATTCCTTAAACTGTGTAATTGATCAGACCTGGGCAAAAGCACCACCACCTTCTTGCGAAAAGGGGGAACATATTAAAAAGGAAATCAAATTTGGATCCAATTATGCGATAATCATAATAATCCAAGTTAAGGGGAACTCCTGTAAAGAGAATAATAAAATTATTTTTATGCGATATTCTCCAAGATGCCAATGTTATCATCATCAAAAGATAACTACTTCGACATAATGTCCTTTCTATTCTATTAATATATTGGATTTATTCTATTCTGTAGCTGAAAACGATATTAAAAATTTCAGTCAGACTTGAAAAAGGAGGAAGGAAAAGGCGAATCACATATCGAAAACTAAGAAGACATTTTTGTGATATTTAAGGTCTTATCCCCACTAAACGTGATAACATCTCTCTCCTATATATCAATACACTTTAATTAGATAGTTTAATAATTCTTTAGAATTATCAAATGGATAAAGATTGGTTTATCTACCATGAAAACCATGGTAATTAGGTCATCTTATGATTTTGGGTGCGTACTTTAGCCCTATAGCTATGATTTAACAACTAGATATTATTTTATCGGAGATCCCAAAAGGGCAATAACATAACATTATTAATTTTTATTTGTTAAGGTTTGGATCGTCTATTGTTTTTAGTTGGAATAACCAGGATGAACTGTTTATCTTCTTATCTCCTTGTATTGGTCGGTGTCTGGTGTGGACTCCACTGGATATTGTGAAGAGAGAAAAATAAAAACACCCATGTCTGGTGTGATCGTCTATTGTTTGTGTCGTTCTATCTGTCTGAACCCAATTCCATTGAATAACTCGTGTCTTGGATCTGTGAACTAATCCATCAGAGATGGTGAATTGTTTTTGTCTCCCTGTTTTAGTTCAAATTCAATGAATAACTATTGTTGGATTTGTGGACACATGCAAAAAGATGGTGTAAGAACACAGTTCTGTTATTTATTTTGGCCAGAGATGTTAAAAGAAAGCATTTTTGTTATATATTTTTACAAAATTTTATTACAGTGATATCTACTTGAATCTAAGAAGAATGGATTTTTTTACACTAAAATTATTATAAAAAAAAATTAACCTTAAATTCTCTTCGACAAACAAACACTGCTGCATTAAATATGTGAGAGAAAATTTTGTGGCTTATAATAATTTGATCTTGACAAATTTGGAAGAGAAAATAATAAAAATGATGGGATGCCCTTATCAATTATCTGGCCGGAAGTGTTGGGACTTGACATGGAGATCCTCTTTTGCTCGAAACATGTTTGTAAAACATAAAACAAATGAATGAACATTAAACAGTTGTTTACAACTCCTGACCTGGCAAATGGGTGGGAGAAGAAAAAGAAATGGCAGAGGCTGATTCTGACGTGGCAAAAGGAAAATGAGTAAATGGCGAATCATCTTACTATTGAATGAGACATTATTAAAGTTTAGTTGTATTCGCCTATGACACAGTGGCCAGTAGTTGGTGGACCTTCCTTCAGGTTCCAGCTTTTCATGAGCTGTGCCTCCTAATTCCACGCGTCCTCCTTTTTTTTTTTTTAAGTATTTTGTTAATCTCTGACCATGTTGAGAATAAATAATTAATAATAATAAAAATTTATTTTAAAAAATATTTATTATATTTTTATAATTTTAATATAATAATTATATTTTTTTATAAAAAAATTTATTTATAAATACTTAAATTTAATCATATAAGCTGAAGTTAATAAAATTCTTTTTTAAAATCTATTCGTAACACTCAATATTTTTCATCAAAACTAACTCAACTCTATTATTATATATCTTACATCTTTATTGTCCCATCACTCTAAAATAATTGTTACATTTTTATTCCATTTGCCCAAATAAGTTATTTAATCCTTTAAATTGATTAAATCATAATTTAAGATTGTTAGCGAGTTGATGCTTAGATATTCTATAATAAATCAATAACGTTTTAGCTTAAATTATACTCACATGTAAAGATCTTTGCTGTTAAATCTAGTTTTAATCTTTGTTTAAAAATAAAAATAAAAATAAATTTAAATTATAAAAATAATTTGAAGTCGTAAAGTTATTTAATAAATATAAAATGAATGAAATTTATAAATTTTAAAAATTTATTTATTTAAATTTATCTAAAGTAGTTTTAATTTTCAAAAATTAGTTATTAATATTTTTTATTTTATATTTAAAAAATAATTTATTTATTACACAGTTAAAATTTCATTGTTATAACTACAAGCTTTTAAATTTTTACTCATTTTATCAAATATAATTATAATAGTATAATTTTTTATTAATTTAATTAATTAATTAATTAATTTAATAGTTTAAAAATAGTTTGGTTTGATATTAAATAGTTTTAATCACATTTTTTTATATTTAATAAATTTTTACTTGATATTTTATATAGTTTTTAATTTATGTAATAATATAATATTGTATAAAATATGAAAGGGAAACTTTATGAAAGTTGATTAAATATAAATGCAACTTGCTGAAAAGTTAATGCGAAAGGTATCGTTTATGAAGCATGCCCCGAAAGGCCAAAACTGAGGCTTATCAATGAAGTGAGCGACGCGCATATGTAAAGTGCTACGTCACATCAAAATAGTAGCAACTAGCCAACTATTTCATCTTTCCCTTTCTTAATTCTTCTTTCAATCGCAACTCCTTTGGAATTTTCCCGAAGGATCTTAGCCCTACCACTCCCAAAAAGTTTAAAGACGCCACTGACCTTTTCTGTTAATTGATTTTAATTTTTTTAAATCAATAAGCAAAGCATTATTCTCATTATTTCATCATAATTGCTTTTGTTTATCATTTAACCTTTCAATAACTCCACTGTGTATTATAATCATGAATTAAAATATTTTAATTATATTATTAGATTGCATATAAAAAGATTATCAGTGAAGTGAACCTGTCACTTCAACAAAATCTCCATTCTTCCACTTCAATTTTGTCATCTCAAACAGAAAGAAACACAGAAAAAGACATGAGTATGTAACGGTCCCTCACAAACATTGTTTTATGTATTCAATTAATAATCTTTACAAAACAATATAAACTTTTGACATTTTGACTTAAATTCTTCAATTCTGAAAAAATCAGTAAAAAGATGAAATTCTAATGTTTGCAAACCTCACTTATACTAAATAAAAGGCCAAAAATACTCATCAGATCATTTCACATACTTCTCTAACATCATTTTTTAAAAGTTAATCAGAACAGAGATAATTTCAAATACAGAAACCCAGATAAATAATCGGTTTCACAATTAGCATAATGAAACGAGAAATCAAATTACTTAATAGAGTAATAGAATTTAGCATAACAACACAGCTCTTAAAACAAAGATTCATAGATACTCTTATTGCATCATCAAAATACCAAATTACAAACCCACAAGAAGGATTCAACCACCTGGATACACCCATAATGGTTCCCACAACACTCCAAACAAACGAAATCAAACCAAACAAACCAGCGAAATGAAAAACAAATCACAAAATCAAACACCAAACCAATAACAAAAGGGTCTCACATCTCTCCGACCTCGCGGGAACACCAATATCAATTAATGCCCCTTGAAGCTGAACGACCCAGCGACCGCCACGTGTCCAAACCCTTATTTATTATTCTAGTAACGGGAACACGTGACCGCGTCCTAATTTTTTATTTAATTTTAATTTTTATATTGCTAAGACCAAACCGGGCACGGATTTCCCGACCCGACCGGAGACGCTGCTCTCCCAAACGCAGGGCAAACGGCCGGTGCCGGAACTGACCGGAACGATCTCGTCGGTGCCGGCGATGCGTGTGACAGTGAGGGATGTGTTGAAGTACTCCCTGATTTGAGTAATTATCCCATCCGTGACGGTCCAAGCGTGAACCCAGGAAATGGCGCGTGCAGTGTCGCAGCCTTCGACGATGACGATGGAGCCGAAGGAGGCAATTGATTGCGGAACGAATCGGAAATTGTCGTCGGCGACGGTGGAATCGCCGGTGAGCATGCGCATCAAAAATTGGTGAGAAGGTGGACCGTGGAACCACCACTCGAGGTCGGCGGCGACGATTTTGACGACGGCGTCGGAGTCTCGAGAGTTTAAGGCGTCATACAGTGCTAGCACCAGCTTCCGATTGCTGGAATCAGCGTCCTCAACACTTCCCTGAGAGTTAGCCAGTTCGAGAAGGAGTTTTCCGTAGAGCTAAGCGATTCGAGATTCGAATTTGCGATTAACCAAACAATGCCTTCTATTGAGGTATGAGTCTTTGAAGGCAACCGAAGGGGGTTTTATAGGAAGTTCACACCGCAATGTGCTGATTTGGTGAGGCCGGTTCTATTTGGATCCTTTTTTGTTGATGACGTGGTGATTATTGATTGGTGGTGTTGAAAGAAATGGATGAAGTTGGGAACAGGATATCATCCGTGTCCAGAAGAAAATGACAGGGAGAACGAAACGACGGTCAGGCCTACTTTTTTGACTTCGCACTGAGCTGTGGTTTTTGGTGATACTGATGCGTGTGAGAAGTTTAAAAAAATAAAAGTTAAAAGTTCAATATTGTAAATATTTTTTAATGTTGTTATTTAATAGTGTATATTAACTTTTAACAATAAATTTTAATTACAGTATGTATTTAAAATTATTTTAAAAGTTATAAATATCAATTTAATATAAAAACTATAACCAATTACCTTAAAATAACAATAAATTTATATAATCCAATTGAACTAAGTAATAATTGAATAATGAAAATTATAAGTGATAAGTGGTGGTGGGTATAAATGTGATAAAGGGTGTATCTTGTTTTTGGATTACTTTCTTACGCTAACTCGTTTAGCTTAATTTGCTTGGTTGGTGCAAAATACCAATATGAAAACGAGGTTTGGGTTTGCCTTAACCTCAAGGTAAGGTTCATGTGTTACTTTGTTTGAAATTCAGAAATTTAGACTTGTCAAGAGTATATATATATTATTTTTTTTACTAATATTCTTAGTTGGTATGTTCTAACATATTAATTAACTGTATTTTTTAATTATTATACTCAATTTAAGTGAATTTATTAAATTATGTAAGTTCCATATGTTTCTTTTTTCAAGTATAAATCCTTCTAAAAACTAAATTTAACAGAGCTTTTAAATTAAGGATAGATGAATCAAGAACTTTAGTTAACATTTTAACTTTTAACTTGCCGTTTCTAAATATCAATTATAATTCTAAAATATACGAAATTGTAAGTGTTCTAAGACAGATAAGAGATTAATTCATTTGGTCTTTTTGAATTTTAAATATTTTATTATCTGCTTTTATGACAAGTGTATATATACATTATCTATTTTTAATATGACATTTAAATAAAAAAATTCACAGATAGAATTTTATAAATGAAAAAGAAAATCTTAAAAAAACCTTAAAATACATATTTTAATATTTGATTTCATGTTTAATTTTATTTAAAATAAAGTTTTAAGTTCATAGCAAATATGAATGGTGTGTTAGGGTACTTTACTTTGGTTAAAAACAGAGAGTTGAAGAAACAGAGCAAACGAGAGGTGCAAAACAATTAGTCGGTAAGCACTTCCGTGTATTATTTCTTGGATTCAACGGACGGCACCGACTACGATTCGAAGCTTAACTAAGGTTTTTATCTTTCAAACAAATTATGATATTTACAAAAATTAAATAAAAATTACGATGTTTAAAATGGCTGCATGAAAATGAAATTACAAGATGAACACTTGGTTTTTTTTAATTATTAAATTATGATTTATGTAAGATGCAAATGTAAATGAACAAATGTGTTAACTTTATACTAAAATAAAGACAAAGATAAACTCTTCCTACCCATCCTACGAACACGTTACGGAATAAACAACTCTACAGATTAATATTAGTTTAACAGTAATACCTTGAAAACTCAGGTTTCAGACACATTAAGGGCAAAACAGAGGAATCATAGTATAATTTTGTATTACTCGGTAGTCAACATATAACGTAAGCAATTAGAGGTAAAACACAGTGACATTCATACAAGAACAGACTAAATTGACAGATATTTCGTTCACTTTTGAATACATAAACTAAAAAAGTGTATCATTTGGTTTTATATGTAGTAAATAGTTAAACTTTTTATGGCATGGCTTATTATCTAGTTTTACAGTATCATCTAACATTTATCTTCGTATTTTAACAAATTGACGATACAGTGTGTGATGATGACGATGATGGTGGTGTGGACTGTACAATTTTATCAGTATGTGTATGATGTCGGGTTGCGATGGATGTGAATGCACCAAATAAGAACTTCCCCAGAAGGAAACTCTCAACTCTCGCATACCCAAAAACATGCTCTTCACTCATGGAAGTGCTTCTTATGCTTTTCAAGCATATATTTATTGCGATATTTTTTAAAATATATTTTTTATTATTTGTTAAAATTTTAAAAATATTAACTTAAAAATAAAAAAGAGTATATATTACGTCATATTTATAATCTTTAATAAATTTTAAATTTTTTTAAGCATAACATTTTATTAAAAACAAGTTTAGAGCATAAAAAATATTTTAATTCATTACAATTTTAATTTAATAAATTTTAAGTAATAGTGATAAGTATGATAGAGAGTGTATTATTAATATTATTTATATTTATTTTTTTTTTTAACAAAATTATAAATATTGTAAAATTTTTATTTTTATTTTGTATACTGATGAAATTACGTAAGTATATTATGTTTAATATTTTTTTATTAATCTCAATACTTAATTTAAAAGTCTAAAAATGTTAATTTTATTTTTAAAAATATTTATGATATTAAAATTATAACAATATAATAAATATTTTTTAATAAAAATAATCATTATTAGTTGTTTATATTCAAGGTTAATATTTTTATATTGTCTTATAATATTTTAGAAGGTTTTCAATGAATTAAAAGTTTTATAAAATTAATTACTACCATGGATATAAGCACTTAGTATCAATGAATTAAAAAATAACAAAATATAATATGTTTTTTTGCTTGAATTTGTTTGGTTCAACAATAAATATCTGAAGAAGCTTTTGTAAGTGTTGAAAAAGGTGGAGCTCATAGCACTTAGTATCACTGGGAAGAAATAGAGTGGTGCTGATATAAGCACACAGACATTAATATGCATAAAAAATGATAATAAAAACAATGTTAATGGCTATGGTTTAGCTGTTTTTTCTCCCACTTCATCCAACGTTGCTATCTCTCGTGATTGGTTTGAAGAGACCCGCGAAGACCATTGCAAATACATGTGAAGACAACATAGCCACCCTCTTTTTTGTGTGCCTATGTTTTGATTTCATTTTTTTAATGTTGTTTAGAGATATGTAATAATAATTTTTCATTAAAAAAACTCATTTGATCTCTTTGCATTCCACTTACGTTGGTAAAAGAGAACTTGGAATTGTGTCATTTGGTGGTAGTGGAATGGCATTGACTCGAGACCACAAAGATACAAAAGTTTTATCTTTTTCGCGTCAATCCAACATATTAATCTTAATGCAGAAAACAGCTCTGTTAACTATTGTGATAAAAACTAATAAATGATTGATATTTTTTTAAAATTAAAAATTATAAGATTAAGACTGGAAGATAAAATTTTAAGATTTTTTAATTTAAGTAAGATTAGATATTTTGGTCGGTCAACTTTATGATATATAATTTAATTAATACAATTTATAAAAATTGTGTAAACAATTAGAATTTAAAGAGGTGTATTAGATTAATATTTTAAATAATTTTTTCGGTTGAAAAAAGTTATGTGAATTTTAGAAGACTTTGTAAAATTTTTATGATTTTTAAGATTTTGTAAAATTTTACAAGGCTTTAAAATTAAGATTTTAATGGATTCTGCAATATTTTTAAGTCAGGAATTTAATAGATTTTGTAGGACTTTGTAAACTTTGCAGAATTTCGTTGATTTTTGACATAAAGAATTCAAAAAAAAATTTATACATTTAAATTTAAAAAAGTTAAAGACAAAAATAATAAAAAATAATAATGTCTGAATAAATAATAATAATAATAATAATTCTCCGTAATATAACCCACATATCTATAATTATACTAGTTCTCTAAGTATTAGCGTCTTTTAACTTTTATTTCTGGATTTGAATAATAAGCTCAAAATTTTAATTTTTATTAATCGGTAATGATACTGTCATTTACATTTTCACAAAATAGGATAATAGAATAGGAACAGTAGTACAATATTATAAATGAGTAGTAATGCAGTATTATTAGCAGAGAAAAAAAAATAGAAGAGACGGGATCATAGAAAAAAAAGATGAAAAACTCACCTAAAATTTTTGTAAGCACTTGAAAAGTCACTTCAAATAATTCTCTAAAATATAATAAGTTAAGATGATATTATTTTATGAATTTAGTATTTATAAATATTATTAAAAAGTCTTTCAAAATCTCTTTAATACAACAATCTTTTGAAAGCTTTATATTTTTTAATATTAATTGATTGTTTTTAACTTGTAAAAAGTCTCAAATGAATATCAATGATCTTTTTAAAAAATCTTAAAAATTCAGATTAAATACTACTAAATTATTTTTAAGTGACATAAAAAATCTTGATAAATACCAACAGACTTTCTTATTTAAATTTTTTTTTTAAAATTCTATGAAATCCTAAACCAATACATCTTCCTTGATTACATAATATATTAAATATTTAAAAAAATTAATTTTGAAATAAAGTTAATTTTTTCTCTGAAATTTAATTTATAAATGATTTATAATTACTTGTAAAATTTATTTTTTTAAAATTATGTAAAAGAAGAGAGCAAGTAAAAAAATTTACAAAAAGTGATAACCTTTATATCATAAGAAAATGATAAAGGACTTATTTGTTTCGGTTTTTATTTTAAATTTTTTAAAATTATATTTTAAACTAATTTTATTTTTAAAAAAATAAAATAAACGAGCTCTGGATCTTGGGCTATTGTTGCGTTACGCGACCCTGCATAGAGAAGGACTTGGGTTGCTTGGTGCAGAACTACCAATTTTCATGTTAGAACAATTATTGGGCCTTATTCTAACATTTCCAACCTTTCTTAAATTCGGAATAAAAAAGGCCTGAGAACGAAGCTTGAGTTCGCTGAAAATTAACTTGTTTTTCCCTCATACCTTTGGCTGTATTAACATAGACAGATTAAGTAGAGTATTATAGGTACTGTTATTACTGGTGTCGTTTTTTAATTAGAATAAGAGTTTTACCTCAACAATATGTGTCAATTTTTAATAACGATGTGCTGATATTTAATGTTAATTTTTATTATAAAAAGTAAAATTCTAATTTCAATTGAAGAATAACAGTACCTATATTACTTTACCTAAGTTCTGTCCTATTAATACTCTAAATTTCCTTAATTTTTTAGTGAGTCTCAAAACCAAACTTCACTGAAAGTGGAGAGCGTTGTATCTTTGGATTGAACTAGCCGTTGCATATTCACAACCATTAATATTTTAAACTGCCACATTCATAAGATTAGCAGCGGAATTAAATCAAATCTCAATCAATAAGTTACTCGCTAAAGGCAAGTTGGAACACAGGTTAGAATTGTAAAACTCTACAATCATTTCATATATGTTGAATTACGTGTATTTCATGATTTTCAACAAAGGAATTTGAGTTAGAAGCAGTTACTCAACAGAAAATATGACTTGAGAGACTTGAGAGCAAAACCATGACTTGGGATGTTCTGAATGCACTAAAAATGAAATGGATCATCTCAAATAATGTGTAAGATAGAACCTTTTCCTCCTTTTCCTTCAAGGGACTAAGGAGCTTCTCTTTGTATTAGTGACAGAGTTGGTGGGTTCATTATTCCATCTTTACCGATTTCACAATTCTCTTCTTTTACACTGCAACATCCCTTCAAGACATTGGTTGAATTTGGAGGACTAGATGTTTTCATCATACAAGGGAAAGCATTGCTACCCAGAGGAGAACCTGTGCCAGATTTGGTTGATACAACATTTTCTCTAGCCAAAGGTGAAATTGATAGTTGGTCACTAGTATCAATTTCTTCCCTAGAGAATTTATCTTCTACAAGATCATAGTTATTCACGGTTCGTGCTTCTTGAGCAAGTGAGCACCAGCAACAGCATAGCCAAAGTGTGCAATCAGAAACTGAAGGTTTGCCAAAACAGAAGTCATAGGAAGGTAAATTGAACCTCTTTCTCATTTGGATCCTCCAAAAGCCACCATATAGTAAACCAAGAAAACAAAGAATGATTCCAACAGCTACTAGAGCCTGCCTTACATTGTCATCATCAATATTAACTGAAGCCAATATGAAAATCCAGAAAGGCGCCATACAAAAGAGCATAAAAGTGGCAATGTGAACATACATGTTTCCAAAGCCAAGTCTATCCATGTTCCACCCAAATACACAAAAAGTGCAGAAAAGTGAGAGATATGCCAAAGAAATATCTTTCCAAATGTCAAGTATTCCTCCACTCCACTTTGGTTTATTTTCCACAATCCTTTGTTGATCCTTGGATGCAAATAAATATTTCTTCTCAAATGGTTGCTCTCTCAGCTGCTCTTGTTTTTGAGAAGCAGTGATTTGAACCTGTGCTTCTTCATCTATCTTACAATCATAGTCCCTCCCAAGTGGGCTAAGAACGGTGTACAAGCCAGCAATTGCAGGAGCAGAAATTGCAAAAGATATACATATTCCAACTCCAATGGCAGGCCTCTCAGACCTTGTATACCCCAAGTTTAGACCACAGAGGGCATATTGAGCAAAACAGTTAAGATGAAGAAGAATGATCACTACTATCATATGAGCCCACTCATGGGGCTTGTAAGTTCCATTCTTGCAGTATGCCTTTCTAAGTCTAGAGATGTCATTTGGTCTCCATCTGCACAGAAGAACAAGGTGGTAGCACCTTTTTGGGTGTTGGTACAAGCACATTAGTGTAAATAGTGCATTGAGTATTTGGTTGTTTACTTCAAACCATGCATTTCTCTGAGACTTTCTTGGTAGAACATTGTTTAACATGCCTGTCATGACAAAGAACAGAATTGCACCCGAAATAGCAACACACGTGATCCACACAAAAAGGGCCATGTTCATTGGGTTTCTAATCCATTCAATGCACATCTTCTTGACAGAATCCAATTCAAGTTTCTGAGTAAATATGCTACTAAAACGTGCTCTTAGGCTTTTTGAACGAGGAGGAGGCACAGATTGTGAAACCTGGTCTCTCTCAGTAGCAAGCCACTTGAATTTGGGAGATGCAGAACCAAATTTATAAGGAAAAGAACTCGAGGTGCCTTCAAGCTTTCTTTGAGGATCTTCACTGCTCAGAAATGTTCTTTGAGTAGTTGATACGTCTATAGAAGCAAACTCCTTCACTTTACTCCCATTAGATTCCTCAATTTCATCTTTGGGATTCCCAATTCCATTCTCAACTGAAACCATTCTGATATAAAACTCTGAGCTTTCTCAATCAAATCAGAAAGGAATCATCCATGGTATAGGTATACAACACTCACTGCGAAGACATAACAGGGAAAACTATGCTAAGATTTCAAATCCATGAGCTCTGAGGAAGGTATCCAAGCAAAAACAAAATCACGACAAAGATATTTTTACTTGAGATATGTGATGGAGACCCAGTAAATTGAGTAAACACATTCTTATACACTTAACATTGATAAAAAAAAAAAAAACAAATTTAAAGCTAACTGAAAAATGAAAACCAAAATTATAATTCTAATAATACAACAAATGCATGACGAACAACCAAATAAAGTCGCGGAAAACCCAGAAATAACATCAAATTTTCATGGCATAAGATGAAAAAAAAGAGCTAAAGGTGCACGCAAGAGTTCATGTAAGTAGAGTAAGACATACCATCAGCTGATTCATCACGAGGAAGGCATCTGAATGCAAATGATTTCCTTAAAGGTAATTTATTTAAATTTGATAAAATTCACAAACAAGAAATCAAATCTAAATTCTAAAGTTGAAGTAAAACGAAAAAACGAGAATGGCTCCTAGAATGGTTGGCGCACCAGATAAGAACACAGTCAAACATGAACGTTGGACTAACATTGTCTTTTCAACGTCCAAATATGACTGCTGCTTACCTGTTGCCACCTGCCAGCAAAAAGAAAAAGTGAAGGAAGCATTGAAAATATTGCAAATTCATTTTGTGGGTTCGAAAAGAATGAAGAAACCACTAAGAAAGAAGAAGAAAAGTAAAAACAACAAATATAATTTGTCAAAGCCCATCTCTTTTATTTCCTTGTTTGAGTCTCGTGTCACGCTTTTCTTCGCGTAGTTAGTTTATTATGATTCACAAAATCATACTTTTATTAAGTGAATCATTATACAAGAGAAAATAATAAAAAGCATATTAATTAAATTAATAATATTTTATTAAAAATAGTATTTTTGTTGAAAAAAGCCCATGATTTGTTGTATTGAGGTTGAAGAAAGAATACGATGATTAGATAATCGAGCGGAAAAGTAAAAAAATGCTGCACGGTATTATGCATTTTGTGTTTGAATCTTTCCCTTACAAAAAGTAGTCGGAAAGAAAGTAGAACACTCACGATGCATTGTCGGGTACTGGTAAAAAGAAGAGAAGGGAAATTAGAAAGCGATTGACTTTACTGATAGAGTTGGGCTCTTTCTAACGTTCAATTGTGTTTTCATTTCTTGCCCTCACTAACGAGTATTATAGGTATAGTGTGTGTCTGATATGCCTTAAGAAAAGATCATTTGGGCTTTCAAAACTTATTGGTAGAGTTTGAACAAATGTGGATTTTAAAAAAATGTTTTTTTCTCCTTTATTTTTTCTATTTAATTTGACAAGTTGTTCAATTTTTAACAAACAAGCATGACATGTAATGTTTTATTGTATAGCGTTACAAAATCGCTATAATATGAATTGTGATGGTTAGTCCCTTTTTTCCCTTCTCTTTAGGAATTATCGGCATGAAATAACAGGCATTAGTATTGCTAACAGGTTAGCATAAACCAGGCGTAACAAGTAATCAGTAATTCAATACACAATGTAGATAATATCAGACTCAAGCAACCTCATTTAAAACTCATTTCTCGAATTCAGTCAGACCAATCCAATTGAAACCAACGCAAGTAAACTCCGTAAGTAGATGTGTGCGATGAACAACTGGACAGACACGCATAGTACAATGAAAATAATCAAACATGAAGTCCAAACCACCAGAATGCTTGGTGCAATTCAAGTAAGATCATCTTCCTCAAGTTCTTTGGCTTTCAGTTTTTCCTTCACCCTCAAAAGAAGTGTCGTCTTCCAGGAATCCTGCACAAGAAATTGCATAACGTTGATGAGCAACAGACACTAATGCTACATATGGAAGGTTATGTTTATTGCTACAAAAAAGAAAATTCAGTAATTAAAGGTTATGTTTATTCGGCTCAATAAATGTGGATAAAAACTAAATTGGACATATTTTGTTAACAACAATCATGTTTTACAATTTTTGGAGCTTACGAGAGGGGTCATGCTATCAAATTCCTTGACCACATCAGTAAACTTTCCAACATCTTCTTCATCAATTGCAGCAGCAACATCCTACCGACCAGGAAAAAATAAGTCAGTATCTCATCTAGCAAATGTATGAATAAAGAATCAGCCAACAAAATAATTACAATGTTGTGAAAAAAAATACCGAAATTGAATAAAATTGACACAAGAGGCAGCTACTTCAAAATCGAAATATTCTGATCCAATTGACTTGGTCATAAAAAATTAATAATGAAATTAAAAAACTAGTGACCTACCGCCAATAATCTATATTCACGTGTTCCTGAAAATGTTGGATCTAATTCCTGCAAAACAATGCATACTCAAAGAATTGAGCAACTAGTAAGATGACCAGTCTAAAAATGTGAATTACGGAGAAATCATAAACCTGATATCTTTCTAATGCATTGGTTATAGCAACAACATCCCCTTTACAGAGTTGGCAAATGCCAGCATTAAGCAGGTGTCCTTTAACTCCGTATTTCAGCAAATTACTGTTGAGAGATTGGCGAGCTATTTCTTCATAAATCTCAATCGACTTCTGATATCTGAAGGGTTATCATAACATAGAAATTGTTAGCACTCGATGTACCATAACAAGAACGCTCTGATAAAGTTCCTTCCTTCACAAATTAGAATATGGAGTTCTTTAGCTGTTCCTGCTCTAACAAGAACAAATCATACACATGAATATATATGATTCTGACCAAATGAAGCAATGGACTGACTTTTGTTTACACCATGTACACAAGTCAACATAATATGGATTGCAGAAAGAAACATGATAGATTTCCATTAAGATTATATACTGAACAAAAGGAAGGCCAGAAAGAAAACTCCCAGAAGAAATTAGTAACTAAAGAATTGATCCATGTTGCGTAAGTATTAATCAAGTCATCACGATAATAAAAAGAGATAAAATATGGAGAAAGCAGAAAATCTCACTGTTCTAGCTGAGCAGAAAATTGGGCAACTTTTTGTTTGCATTGGTTCGCAGAAGTTGTCACTTCTTCATTTTGAAAAAAATCAGCTGATTTTTCATAGTAAACAGCAGCCTGCTCAATATTCTGTTCAGACTCGTATAGTTCAGCAATTTCCTGTGTGTAAAATAGTAAAGCCCAGTTAAAACATGTTAATGGTAACATCATATCCTTCAATGCATTCAATTACCCCAATATCCAGAAGCTGGGACAGCAAGGAAATAAATTAAGATGATGCCCAAGACAACAGATAGCAACATGCCAAAACTGATATGCATTTAAATATTAATATACCAAACAGATCAATACCCAAGCCATTAATTTAAATATTCATACTGAAACAAAATCTAAAGATATAGTAATATACCTTTAGATATCTAGCAGCCATAGAGAGTCTTCCAATGTCACAGAAAAGATCTACAGCATTGTTTAAGCAAGATACAGCCTCTGTATTCAAAAAGAGAAAAGATAATTTTAATTGTCTTCATAATAATGCAAGTGATGACATACTAATCCAAGGTAGACTGCTTTATAATTAATTCCTGTTTCAGGATACAATCATGAGTTTCTATCTAATAATAGTCAGCATATAACAATTCAAAAAAGATGGCATATAAACAACCAAAAAAGAAAACAGTCAGATGGAACTCAGATGTAAACAACTTATGCCTGCAAAAATTAATTTCAATATCCTACTTAAACAAATCAAGATAAAAGTAAGTCATCCGCAGCATATGCAAAGCCCAGTTTTTTATTTAGACAGATGGAAAGATTAAACCATGAGGTAATAGAAAGGTTTCTTAAAATCATTTGTTCATGCAAAAGGGCTGCAATTGTTGGATATGATGTTCGTTAAAACCAATGCAGAGAAATATTAAGGCTAAAAGGAATTGGCCTTGATGCATGACTGCTAGGGCAGAATTAAGAGCAGAATTAGTAAACGAGAAAGAATATGTCAGGCACCCAAAGATAAAAGAAGGAAAATAAGGAAGACCTATGAATTCCCAGCATCTGTAGTTTTCAATTGAAGTGCACAGCAAAAGATCCATGCCAATAGACATGTTTAAGGTAAATTTTGATCATTGTAGTTTACACTCATTTGAGTCTTGGTCCCCATAATTTTTTTTTTCTAGGGAATAGGTCCCTGTAGTTTCATACCATTAAGATTTTAGTCCATCAACATCAAGAACCAATAGCTTAATGAGTTGAACTACAGGGACCACCTTCATGAAAAAAAGGATTTTGATGAACAAAAACCTAAGGAACTAAAACCCAAATAAGTAAAAACAGTATCTGATGGCAGGGACCAAAAATAAATGAAAAATAGGGACTAAACTCACAAAGAATTCTGAGCATGGAACATTAACCTCTTACATACGCACCATTTATAAGAGTTTTTTTATAGCAATGAGCAGCGTCAACATAAGCCTGGGCAGCTTCATGCTTGCTTTCCAACTAGAAACAGAATGCTACAATGTCAGTGGAGGCTCAAAAGAAAACTAAAGGACGCAAAAGAGATTCCGCCGGATAGACCGCATCTCAAAAACTCAATCTCAAGTGTTACCTTCAAATGACAATTTGCCAACTTTAGGTATGTCGATCCCGCTCTGTCCCCTAAAATGCCACATAGATCCAATCATGAACCACATACTGAACTATTCCATTCTCAATTTTAAAGTTGGCAACATTTTAACAAAAATAGATCGATCAGTAATCAACAGAGATAATGGATAATCTGTTGAGTAGAGTATCAACCACTTTTTTCATCGGAAATATCCCCAAATCTAAATTGATAATAATAAATATCACTAAATTTCACAAAACTCCACAATTCAAATTTATATGCAACCAACTGATAAAAAAAAAATCACTTCCTTTTCTTTTCCTTGTAAAATCAGACTAAAATTATACTACAATTGATTGGAACGAAAACAAACAGCAGTTATGCATTTCGAATCGGAAATTGGTCACCTAAATCAGCACTCACCGATTCCGGTAAAAATTATAATTTTTTTTAAAAAAGGAATGAAATTGAAAACATTAGCAGAAGAGAACAACAGCAGCAACAACAATAATAATTAACTCAGTTAATTGACATTTTATGGAGAAACGAAAATGAAATATGATTTAAAAAGTAGAGAGAAAGATAGAAAACATGATTTAGCGAGCTTGAAGGAGTTGGCGGCTTTATCGAAGAGATCGGCAGCATCTTCGTATTTGGAGCCAAACAAGCCCCAACCGCTGAGCTTCTTCTCAGCTTTCCTCTCGAAATCCTCAGCCTTCGATAACTGATCGGCCATTTCCCTCCGATCGCAAGGAAATGATGAATCAATTCACTGTGTTGAACCAACAACAACAAAATTCATAAGCCAAAGACCAAAGAGAAACAGATATTACGCTCTTTCGACGACAAAGTCCAACCGCAAATGGAAACAAAGAAAGCAGCGTAAAGAGATTTCAGCCGAGAGAGAAACTAATTTCTCTTTTTTTTTTTCTTTTTTCGAAAATTATTTCCTCATTCGGTCGTGGGCTGCTTACGGTTTCTGTTTGGGCTTTAATCTGGGCTCACTTTGGGCTTTGGTTTCTTGGACTACATTGCTTTCTTCCTAACATTGTAGTCCCAATGGAAATCTAAATTAGTGACACAAGAACTACAAATCACCTCTAATAATTGGTTGAAAGATAATTATATATGACAAAAAATTACTTAGGCATATTTTTGAGAAGGCGAAAAAACACTTGTTTTCTCTTTTTAAATAGTTTTTAGTTTTTAAAATTAAAAAATAAAAGAAATTGCTTGTTAATGTAAGTTTTAAAAATTATTTTTGAAAATTAATATTTGCTTTCAGTTTTTAAAACTGAAAAACAGAATTGCTATTATTTTTGTTTTTATTTTTCTGTTTTTCTTTCTAAAACTAACAAAAGTCTAACTAAAACTGGTTTTAAAAACTAAGTTATCAAACAAAATTTATTTTATTTTATTTTTTTAAAAACAGCTTTATAAAATTGTTTTAAAATCTAATTTTTAAAATTAAAAATCAAAACTAAATCAAACAAACCCTAATTCTTCCAAAACTTCATATACAAAAATTGCACAAAAAGCTATAAATTGACAATAACTTTTACTTTGATATTGCTTAGAAATTGCATTTAAACATGCTCTAAAATCACGATAACACGAAAGTTATAATTAATGAAATAAGCATAATTATGATTAATAGATTGAAACATGAACACGGGGGAATACTTGTGTACACCACTTATTTGGTGTACTTAGGTAACCCACTCTGCACTTGAAGCTCCCAGAAACATGGCCTAGTCACAAAACGTCAAAAACTAGACATATATTTAGAAATTACGAGACATTTAAGTATAATATTTGTGATCATGATCATGATCATAATCGATATTAATTATGTAAAACCTTTAGCCAAACACAACCAAATGAAAATAACACACAACTTTTTCTGTCTTCTTATCTTGATGTAATTGTCTTGTCAGGTGCAATTTGGTAATTGAGTAGCCTCAATTATTCCCCCTATTATAAAATATTAATAAAATGAAATGAATATATTTTATCCAATTTCTCAATATTAATATTAAATGAATTTCAATTATTCCTACTATTATTTAATAATAATAAAATACTTTGTAACATATATTTTTAATATGAAATGAAATTCATATAAAAACTATTAAACAAAAAGTAAAATAAACATAACTCAATAAAGTTCGTGTATATTTTACTTCGTATTAAAAACGTGTCAAAGCATTATTAAAAAAAATATATATATAATTATAATATTTGACTACAATTATTCGTCAATACTTTACAAAAATTAATGTCCATTCTATTAATCATTCAATTTAATGATGTATTTTAAAAAAAAAACTCTTTTCAGATGTATGAATTATTGATTGTTTTATATTTTTATTTATTATAAAATTTATGTTATTTAAATATTTTATTTAAATGATAATTTTTTATAAACTCTTCTCAGCGTCTTTTTAAGTATCACAAAAGTCTATCAACATCCGGATACTAAATTAAAAATGTGTATTTATTAAAAATTGTGCTAAAAAATATACTAATATTATTTTTAATAAAAAAATTACTTTTAATTCTTTAAAAAGTGTTATTTTATTTAAAGCTTCCTATAAATTTTGGGCAGCCAAATCCATCCGCATTCATCGTTTATAAATAACGTTGAATTTATGCAAGGACCACGCAAATTTAGTAGCACCGCCACCGCTATATCTCCGATTCCCCCAACTTCACCGCCGGCATGTCTCCGGCAGCCGGAATCCACGTCCCCCTCTTGCCGGAATCCAGAGCACCGGCAACGCCAGCGTCTGTCCCCGGCGCCGTGGTCAATGTGGCGACCAGCATAATCGGCGCCGGAATCATGTCAATCCCGGCGATCATGAAGGTTCTCGGTGTGTTTCCCGCTATAGCCATGATTCTCGTAGTGGCGGTGCTTGCCGAAGTTTCCGTTGACTTCCTCATGCGGTTTACTCACACCGGCGAAACGACGACGTACGCCGGCGTCATGAGGGAAGCGTTCGGGCCACCGGGAGCGCTAGCTGCGCAAATCTGTGTCATAATCACCAACGTTGGGGGTTTAATTCTCTACCTTATTATCATTGGTAACGAATCTTCTTTCCTGTTTTTCTTCCTTCTATTCAAATCATAAAAAAGAAAATAGCAAAAATGAAGAAATGTGTTGATTTTTTTTTATTTTTCTGGGTAGTTATGCTAATTATGGATTTTTCAATTAGGATTTCATGCCAACCTAGTTTGATTGGTGAATTTTTGCAGTAATCAGTAAAGCTTGGTTCATTTCTCCATTTTTTTTCTTTTGATATAAATAGAGAGGCTTTTTTTAATGCTTTAGTTTTAAGCATTCAAAATAATAAAATTTTATCAAAAAAAAAGTTATTACATTAAAATTATAATGTATTATGAATATTTTTTAGAAAATTCTTATTACTATTATTTACTTAAAATTAAAGTTTTTTTTTTTAAATATTTGTGTTTTATTTTAATTTGATGCAATGGAACTTGCAGCGGATGTGCTCTCCGGAAAGCATGATGGAGATGAAGTGCATCTGGGCATTTTGCAACAGTGGTTTGGAATTCAGTGGTGGAATTCCCGGGAAATTGCTTTGCTCTTCACCTTGGTCTTTGTTATGCTTCCATTGGTCTTGTACAAACGTGTAGGTCAGTGTCAACTACATACTAACATGCTTTCTTGAATTTGGAATTGAATAGTTTCAATAGCATGAAGACACATGAATGACGCTCTTCATTTTGGTGTTATGCTGTTTTGGAATTGCTAGAGTCCTTGAAGTACAGTTCTGCAGTGTCAACTCTTCTTGCAGTGGCTTTTGTTGGCATATGTTGTGGCTTGGCTATCGCTGCTCTGGTGCAAGGAAAAACACAAACTCCTAGATTGTTTCCTCAGTTTGACTACCAAACCTCCTTCTTTGATCTGTTCACTACTGTCCCTGTTGTTGTCACGGCTTTCACATTTCATTTTAATGGTACTTAGCTTTTTAGTGTGTTTAGAATCATATTTAAGTGTGCTTGGAAACAAGTTGAAAATACGATAGATGTGGATACAGCACAGAAACTATAAGTAACAACGTTAAAGTAAATATAGATCTACATAATTTTGAATGCAAATCCAAACATACTATAAATAATCATAAATTCACATTTACTATATCGTTACTAGCTGTGGTTTTTACTTTAAATTCACGTTCACATACTTCCCAGCTCATTTCGAAGCATGCATTCGTTGGTGGGAAGTGGCTTTGCTCATTTTTTGAGGGCATCCCAAGCAAATTTTTGTGCTGATGATTGATCATACTTGCAGTGCATCCCATTGGGTTTGAGCTTGGCAAGCCATCCGACATGACAACAGCTGTTCGATTAGCATTATTGCTTTGTGCTGTTATCTACCTTACAATAGGTCTATTTGGTTACCTGTTATTTGGGGATTCAACTCAATCAGACATTCTCATCAATTTTGACCAGAGTGATGATTCCGTGGTTGGTTCCTTGTTCAATAGTTTGGTCCGTGTAAGTTATGCACTCCACATCATGCTGGTGTTCCCCCTCGTGAACTTCTCTTTGAGAGCCAACATAGATGAAGTTCTCTTCCCCAAGAAGCCTCTGCTAGCCACAGACAACAAAAGATTTGTGATCCTCTCTTTGGTGCTGCTAGTCTTCTCTTACCTTGCTGCTATTACAATCCCAGACATTTGGTACTTCTTTCAGTTTCTGGGATCAACATCTGCAGTGTGCCTTGCCTTCATTTTCCCTGGCTGCATTGTTTTAAGGTAATCTATCTCCCACAATCTTATTAACTATGAATTAAGTTCTTTAACATTAAATGACTATATGAATCTGGCTCTTAATTCTCTCTGTTTCTAATGAAAGGGATGCTCATGGTATATCAACGAGAAGGGACAAAATTATAGCACTGATTATGATTATACTAGCTGTGGTGACAAGTGTTATAGCCATTTCCACCAACATATTTAATGCTTTTAGTAGCAAGTCATAAAGTTGGTTTTCTTTATTAATTTGTGGAGAGGGGTACTCGAGAGAGAGTTACAAGCGCATTTATTTGTTGTGGGCTCGTGTTGCTTTGGTGTTTTTGGATGCTTTGTTTGTTGTAGAATGCATATATCTTGAGCAACATTAATATGTAAAATACCAAATATTAAAGAAATGAAATCCATATATCCAATTAATGGGTGGTTAGGAAAGTTTGGGACATATTTTAAATGATTGTGCCGTGCAAGGATCTCAATATTGATCGTTTGTGAGAGTCAATTTAATATTTGTAGTTTGGAATGGTGTGGGAAATATAATATTCCTAGCATTTGGCACGTAATTCATCTTTTTAAACGATGTATGAATTGTATCGTCATTTTCATTATCTACTCAGTGCCGTGTCATCGTCATGAAATGAGGCAGGTTGTGCATATGTAAACTTATCCAAAACTAATAATTTTTGGAGCGTAATGACTTGACATGCAAGGAAACTTCATGGAAAATATAAAAGTTTTAAATGTGTGGAATTAATAGTGCATGTGATAGCTTGCTGGTAATGTAAAATGTGTATTGTGTCAATGTATCATATTTCAAAAAGTTAAAAACAGCTATCTAGTGATGTAAGCACTGAAGATATGACATTAGAAATTTGGAATAATTCCAAGAATGGCCAATGCTTTGGTTTCCCTACCTTTCTCTCGTAAACAGAGAGAGAGAAAATTCCGAAGCCTTAATGGTTGTGGCTAGAAATTTCTGATACAGGGTCCATTCCTTGTGTTCAAACATTGAAATAATTATTTTTAAACTGCTAAAAATGAATTAATAAAAAAAATTGATAAATGCATTTTTTTTTTAAATTTTGTTATTAAAATTGAATCATACCTACAATATCTATCCCATATAAAAACTAACTGTTCCCTTAATCTTACCATAATTTGAGTGAACAGTGAATTATGACTTCTATCTATTCTCATTCTACTTATTTTGCAGTCGGGTCTTCTTTCTTTTTCTTTCTCTGATGATAAATTGCCTTCTTTTTCTTTTTTTTTTTTTACAATTTCACCTCCTCTGATGAACGTTTTCCCTCTATATTTTTGTTCTCCACAAACTTAATTCAACATTCGATCTCACCTAAGTCACTTCTATTTAATCCAGATTAAAAGTCATAAAATTTTAAAAATAAAAGATATATAAAAATAAATAAATGAATTGAATAACGGATCCAATCCAAATCGATCTTTTGTGATTTGGATCTTATCATGTTCGAACTTGATTGATTTTGATAATATATTAAAATCAAACTATATTAGATTGTATATCATTTTTGTTTAGGTTCAATATTTTTATGTACAAAATAAACTAAACTTAAAATTTGTCAGGAGTGTATCAAGATTTCTTGGTATTTGTTGATGTGTGTGGCCCAAATCACTTGGCTGGCAGGTTCCAAAGATTTGGGATAAATTCATAATATATATTTCCAAAACGAGTGAATTGAGAGAATGAAAGGTTGGGAACCCAACAGGAAAAAGAAAAACAGAATGAGAGGTTGAAAAGAGAACGTGTGTATATGTTGTTTATTTCTTTCTTGTTCATCTCCAACCGAGTTTCCGCATATGAGAGAGATTGACTCCATTGCAAAACAAGATTCTAGAGGAAGTTAATTCTTTAATTGAACATATACAAGTTGAATTTTAAAGAGATGTTCCTATAAAATATTATCTTAGGACAGTCTAACATCAACTGAAAAAAAGGTACATGACCATAATAAAATGCATAAGAAGCCAGCTAGCCCTTAAAAAAACGATAACCCTGATGAGATATGGTTGAGTTAAAGACATATCTAAATAACAACTTAAACTATACTAAGTCTTAAGATGAAGCTTATGTTTTACTAGCAATGACATACATTCAGTAATGAAATTGTATGATCAATCACATATTCTATGCGGTCCAAACAAGGGTCTAGTCTAGTAAAGATAAACCAAATACACAACTACCGTTACCAATTACCTGCAACTTCAATACTAGTTCATTGTAGTATTTTAACTTCTAATTACATATACATTTCAAAAATTAATTTACGGGCACATAAAAATTTTCCATTTTATTACGATTGGCATAACAGTGAGCCTCAAATTGCACTTGACAAGTGAAAAATACAAAATGATAATAGAACTATAGTCTTCTACTAGATTTAGTCAAAAGATACAGAGTCATTTCTAGTCTTCTTCAAAAATGCTTTCATTGCTAGCTTACTCTCTCTCTATGATGATATTTCATTCACCAAACCAACCAAAAACAAGAAAAGGCAAACACCTCAAGTAAAAGTCACGACGACACATCATATCTCAGATCTTGGAACCTTTTCATCAAGCTTAACTTGAATTTCTCAACTTCTGCATCCTCAAGTGAATTTGGTGCAGACCTAATGATTGAAATGGCCCCAGCATGATGCAAGGATGCAAGAGCTGTATCTATACAACAACAGAGTATTTTATCTCAATCAAAAGAAAAGGAAAAAAAACTAGTACTACCAGTACAATTTCGGTTGTACTGTTGCATATTTTCCAACCTCGTAACATTATTTGAACTGGATTCTTAATAATCAATATATTGATAGGGAAAGAATCAGGCATAATTGTCGTATAAAATACATAGAAGCTCTTACACATGTAGTGTCTCAAGACAAACCATTTATATTCCATTTCATCTTTACTAGACCATATCTATTGAACAAGGATGACAAACTAGAAACATATTCAAGTCTTCTAAGCTTCTTATCATGCTTTGCTCATAAAGTTTATTTCCAGCTGGAATATTATACAACTAAATGAACAAAAACTTGGTAAATGGTTAGACATTTCCGGTTTACTAGTTAGGACCACAACAAAGGTACTATGGCCTCAACAATCTACCTCTCCACTAACATAATTATAAGTATATATAAAAAATCTACTATGAAAATAAACCTGGTAAGTAGTAGGCATAAAATGACAAATAAAAATATTTAAAAATAAGAATTTAAAGATCCACCTGAGTTTGACAATGCAGAGAGAGCATGCAATGCCGCTTTCCGTGTGCGGTCATCTTTTGCTGTGCTTAACATATTTAAGAGTTCTTTGGCTCCACCCATCTCAACTATCTTCATCCTCCTTTCATCTTGTTAGCAAAAGGAAGGTAAGAAATTCTGAATATAAACAACTTATGCAGGTACAGAATATTTTAGAAAGTAATATATCACCATGTTTTATACTTAATCAGTTTCACAAGATATCTATACATTGAAAACTAGATAAATGAGTAAATAGCTAATGTACAAACTAGCTAAATTGTATCGAGGGAATTTGCCTGTTACACAACAGAACTCCGTTGTGCATCACTGCAGTATCTATGCTTAGTCATGAAAAGATTATAACCCATAAGACTATTCAACTTATTCTTTTCGCTCAATTAAAATATCAGTAACTATTTCATGATCAGTACAAGAGCAAAGTCTCCCATCAACTCTCCCCTTCAGGCAGAATTTTGTAATCTCATGAACAAGCTGAGACTAATACTAAATATCACTTGGGTAAAGCACAAGGATGATGAAAATATGCTTGTCACAAGCAAGAATAAGAATCTCTTGTGAAACACAGCTACCATGCTATACAAATGACTAATAAACCATGAAGTGTTTCAACTTTCAATACATGTAACATTCCAAAGAAGCATAGGTCATAACATATTAACAACAAGCAATTCATGACATAAAGATATATGTATCATAAAAATTACCATCAACTGCAAAACGAGCCAATCTAGAAGCTCCCATCCGTTTAAACAACGGATCCTTGACACGCAAAAGTGAAACGGACTGTTGCATCAAATTATCTCCTGAAATTTGCATTAGCAAAACTGTCAAGCTTGAACTACCAAAAGCAAACGAAGGCTTTCCAAGTTGAAAATTGTTGCAGAAAAATTGCTTATATTTGGATGACCAATACCCATATAAGGAAAGAAATGGTATCCTGCTGCGGCTGCAGTCGCAAAAAATATCGTCTTCAATAGCCACCCAACTTTTCTCTCAGCTTCTTCCTCTATTGATAGTTCCTCTGAAGATCAAGAGTCACAAGTGAAGTCGTGCAACAACACAATTGCAGAGTTCAGACAATGAACCAAAAATTGAATGAAAAAAAAAAAAACTCCTTTTTCTTTGCATTTCTCAGTTCCAGATTTTGGTAAAATGACCTAATAATACCAAAAATCCCTTAAAATCAGCATTAAGTACTCACTGTTTAGTACTAGAGCTACAAGCACAAAATTCTTTTTTAATTTTGGTTTACAATAGATTATTCATGTAATTTCAGTGCTTTCTCATTCTCAACAAAACGATTTCATACCCCAACCAATTTATCACAATTTCCGACGATTTTTTCTCTAAGTACCGATAGAAAAGAGAAGGAGATACCTTTGCCATTATATGATGAAAAATTATGAGATCGCAGATTGACCCCAACTCTTCTTCTGCATAAATACTGCAAAGGTGGTAAATGAAAATCAAAATTAAAAGAATTATGAAAAAAGTAGAATTAGCTAATCGATACTCACTACCCAGAAAACAAACATAAACTTCAACTATGAATTGAATTTGTAAATGATTAGTTAATCGTAGAATAAGAATTAAAATTGAGCACAGAACTTTACATTCGAAAGTTGAGCTGCTAGGGCGCGCATTGTTCATTCAGCTCACAAAATTTTCATCAAAACCTGCTCAAGAACGGAACGTCGATGCACCCCGCTGGATCCGGATCCGAGATGTTATCCGGGTCGGGTAGAAACCCGGCTTTGAAATTAAAGGGATGGTAGGCCTAGACTCAGAAGGAGGTTTGGGCTTGATAGCCCATAATCTCTTCTTGGGCCTCAAGTCTCAACCAAATTGATGCTTAATTCAGTCCTACAATAGGCACACAAATAAGATATTATAAAATATCTAAGAGCTCATTTATTTTTATTTTTAAAAATAATTTTTTTAAAGTAAAAAAAATATTCGTTAACATAATTTTTATTTTTTTTAAAAACATTTTTTAAATTTATTTTAAAATATAATTTTAAAAAATTTTAAACCAAAACAAAATATTACAAATCAATTTCAATCCCGAATAATTCAAGTTGAACCGGTGGATCACTTAAGATGCATGAAAACTCTCATAACAGTTAATTTCTTTATTCGTATACAACTCAAACAAGAAACTTTATTAAGTAAAAAACAAACTTTCTTATCATTTAAATAAATTAACTAATAAATTAAAACATGAAGATGTTCCAATCGATGTTTTTTATTTTTAATCTTAAAATTTCTTTTAATTTTAATAATTTCTATGATACCTTAAAGATTATGAGAATATTATATGTCATGTGTGTGTATATATATATATATATCTTTTAATTATAATCATTTGTTAAAAAGAGCATAAAATATCCCCTTTTTTTAAAAGTTTATGGGTAAGACAAAAAAAAACTCTCTTAATTTTAGGTGTTATTCAATAAAAATATAAATATCCTTCAAAAGATGAATCACGGGAAAGAGCGAACACACACACATCACATCACATGTTTATTTTAGTTTATATTCTTAATAGTTCTGTAAACGAAAAGAATTTATAAAAAACAAATAATTCTTTGAAATGGGTTAATTCAAAAAGGCCAGAAAGTATGGAAGCAATAAACCAAAGGTGGCTAGAAAGCACTAGCGTCCACGTATAAGGGTCCAAGAAAGCATTGAGGTCGAGGTGGAGGTGGAAATTGAGGATGACAGGGAAGACATAGACGAGCATTATGGGATCTAAAAGAGTACTCTTTAGAGTTCAGAGCAAGAAACACTTTTATGGAAGGGAAGAGACAAGGTAGGAGCAGGATATATGTATGGGGGATATTGTTTTGTTGTGATGATTAACGGGCACACATGTGAATAGAGGTGGGTACGTGATTTGTCCTTCTGGAATGGTGACAATACTGCAAGCAACAGTTCTAAATACATATACAAGTATCGTATCTGTAGAATTGAAAACCGATAAGAGAGAAAAGATTGTTTGTATATTTTTCACATTTTTTGTCAAATCATATAATGATCTATTTATAAAATAAAAAATTTAAATTCTATTAATAGCTATAAACTACAATCAAAACTCATTATAATCATTTATCAAAAACATAACTGCTGACTCTTGACCTTTTATTCTAACAAAAACTGCTGAATTAAAACTAATTAAAATTGACATTTAAGTTTATTCAACAAAACTCCCTCGTAAACTTAAATGCTTCTGACATCTTTCATGCCAATCAATTTCTTGCAATTATCAAAAAGTACCGTTGGTAGTGGTTTCGTGAAAATATCTGCGACTTGATCTCGACTTGCCACGTGCACTAATTCCACATTTCCTTCCTTCACATATCTCGAATGAAATGAAAGCGAATGTCAATGTGTTTGCTTCTCTCATGATTCACTGGGTTCTTTGGCAACTCAATTGCTGATTTATTGTCAACTCGTATCACAGTCGCATCAATTTGTTGTTGCTCCAATTTGTCCAACAGATTTCTAAGCCATATTGCATGACATACACACCCAGATGCTGCCACATATTCAGCTTCACATGTTGAGAGCGTCATGATTGGTTGCTTCTTTGAAAGCCAAGTAAAAGCTGTGTTACTCATAAAGAACACATACCCTGACGTACTTTTCTGATCGTCTAAGTCTCTGCACCAATCACTATCAGAGTACCCAATTAACTTGTAATCTTCCGCTTTCGAATAGAATAACCCTAGTGATACCGTTCCTTGGATATACCTTAGAATCCGCTTCAACGCCTTCTAATGTGAATAAACTGGCTCCTCCATGAACCGACTTACAATGCCAACACTTAACAAAAGGTCTGGTCTGGTGCATGTGAGATAGCGAAGACTTTCCACCAAACTTCGATATTTGCTCGCATCAACTCTTTCTCCTCCATCGAATTTAGAGAGTTTTGCACCTGGTTCCATTGGTGTTGATACAGGATTGCAATGTGTCATCTTGTATTTTTTCAAAATCTCCTTTGCATATGTTTCCTATGACACAAAAATCCCCGTCTCTTCTTGTCTTACCTCCAGACCAAGGAAAAGCTTCATCAAGCCCAAATCTGTCATCTCGAATTCCAGTGCCATTGTGCTCTTAAACTCTTGTATCATTTTACCATTGTTCCCCATAAAAATGAGGTCATCAACATAAAGAGCAACAAATAACATATTACCTCCAATCTTCTTCACGTAAAGGGCATGTTCATAGGGACATTGTTCAAACCCGTTCTCCTTGAAGTATGTATCAATGCGAGAATTCCATGCCCGCGGTGCTTGCTTCAACCCGTAAAGTGCCTTCTTCAATTTCAGCACCTTCTTCTCTTCTCCTCTTTTCATGTACCCGGGTGGTTGTTCGATGTAGATTTCTTCTTTAAGCACTCCATTCAAGAATGCCGACTTGACATTCATTTGGATTATCGGCCAATTGAATTGAGCTGCTTGTGAAATGAGCAATCGGATTGTCTCCATTCTTATAACAGGAGCAAATACCTCATCATAGTCAATTCCCTCCTTTTGCTTGTATCCTTTTGCAACAAGTCGCGCTTTGTATCGTTCTATCTCGCCTTGAACATTCATTTTTCTCTTGAACACCTACTTCACACCAATGGGCTGACTTCCTTTCGGTAACTCCCATGTGTTGTTGCGGCCAATTGCTCTAATCTCCTCGTCCATGGCAATTTGCCATTTCTTGTCTTGCACCGCCTCTTCAAAGCTTATATTCTCGGAATCTGCCAAAAGACATACAATGTGTACCTCATTTGTCGAATCATACAAATCTTGCAAACTTCGCATTCTGGGTTGTTGTGGTTCATCTTCATCACTGGTAGTTTCAGGATTTGTCGGTGTGATTGTTGGCATAGCGGTTGATGATTCTCCATCTTCATTGATAACCTCCATTGAGTTACTCCAATCCCACTCACTTGCTTCATTAAATTGTACATCACGACTCACCACAACCTGCTTGCTTATTGGGTCTAGTAGCTTGTATCCTTTTGTTTTGTTGTCATACCCAATAAAAACATACCTTTTGCTTTTGTCTTCGAGCTTCGTTCTTCGCTGATTCGGCATGTGTGCATAGGCCACACTACCAAATGCTTTGAGATGAGAAACTGTTGGTTTTTGTCCACTCCATGCCTCTTGTGGTGTTTGATCATCGTGGACACCGATTTTGCACATAGATAGCGCATTGCACGGTTTCTGCCCAAAATTCCTTCGGCATCTTCTTGCTCTTAAGCATTGACCGAACCATATAAAGAACAGTCCAGTTCTTCCTCTCGGCCACACCGTTTTGTTGGAGAGAGTATGGTGCGGTTAGAAATCGCCTTATGCCTTGCACCTCACAATACTCCATGAAAGCTGTTGAAGTATACTCGCTACCTCTATCGGATCGTATCGATTTGATGTGTCTACCGATTGCTTTTTCCACCACCACTTTAAACTTTTTGAACATCTCGAATGCCACAGATTTTTCTTTCAGAAAATAAACCCAAGTTTTTCGTGAGAAATCATCAATAAAAGAAATAAAATATCTCTTACCGCTAAAAGATTCAGGAGTGATTAATCCACATATGTCGGTATGAATCAATTCGAGAGGTTCCTTAGCACGATATTTTGCCTTCTTTTGAAATGAAGTTCTCGCATGCTTGCTGAGCACACATTTTTCACAAAATTTGTTCTCATAGTCCATGTCCGGTAGCCCGTGCACCATGTTCTTCTTTGCCAACTTGTTTAGACCACCATGATGTAGGTGACCAAAACGGAGATGCCACAACAAAGCCTTGTCTTCTACGTTTACTCGCAGACATTTTTCTCGAAAACTTGTTAAATTCAGCTTAAACATACGATTTCTCCCCATTTCAACTCGAGCAACCAAATGCCCGTGTTTATCTTTCAAGTGTAATATCCGGTCTTTCATAAATACCGAATAACCTTTCTCAATGAGTTGCCCCATACTCAAAATGTTGCTCTTGAGATCTGGTACGTAATATACATCTTGGATTAACCCAACCAAGCTATCCTTTTGTAAATAACAAACCGTACCTTGGCCTTTGACTTCAACCTTCGACGCATCTCCAAATGACACATGTCCAGTTTTAACCTTTTGTATCTCTTTGAATAGGTGCTTGTGCCCGCACATATTGCTTGCGCCCCTGTCAAGGTACCACACCGTGTTGTTATTGGTGTTGACTTCGTTGTGTGCCATCAAGAGAAAACCTTTTTTTGCTTCCACATCTTCCGTGACTAAATTGGTTGTCTCTTCCACCTTTTTCTCGACCCGACATTCTTTCGCAAAATGCCCCACCTTGCCACAATTGTAACACTTATCGGAGTTGCAATCCTTCGCATAGTGACCATATTTGCCACACTTGTAGCACTCGATGTTGGAATAATTGGATCGACCGCCTCTCCAACGACCACGTCCTCTTCCACGCCAATTTTGCTGGTTTGAATGTTCTTTCTCCGCATAATATTCTTCTTGACCACGACTTCTACCACCGCGACCATTTCCTCGACTTCCACGGCCACGTCCTCTACCTCGAATGTTTTGAGAATAGAGTGCCTTCTCGTCTTTGATTGACGCCTTGGTTTGAAGTGCTTGTTCAAGTATCTCCTCCTTCTTCTTCTTCTTACGTTGTTCGTGTGCCTCGAGAGAACCAGCGAGCTCGTCAATCGTAAGCATTGATAGGTCTTTTGACTCTTCTATAGCACATACGACATTCTCAAAACTGTTAGTTAATGACCTCAAAATCTTCTCCACAACTCGTGCATCAGTTAAAACTTCTTCGTTTCGGTTGAGTTGGTTCACCACGGTTTGAACACGCGTGATGTAGTCAGAGACCCCTTTCGACTCTTTCATCTTCATGCTTTCCAACTCACCACGAAAAGTTTGAAGGCGGACTTGTTTAACCCGGTCAGCTCCTTTGTACACATTCGCCAAAATGTCCCACGCTTCTTTTGAAGTTGTTGCATTCGCAATCTTCTCAAAGCCTGACTCATCAACAGCTCGAAACAATAAGTACAAAGCTGCCTTATCTTTCGATCGCGTCTCTTTCAACGCCTTGTGTTGAGTTGCCGAATATCCCGTGGTAGTTTCCGGTTCTTTGAAACCTTCTTCTACCACCTCCTAACCATCTTGAGACCCAAGAAGAGCTTTCATTTGAATGCTCCAATTCTCATAGTTTACCTTCGTTAGTTGAGGCAGTGGCACATTATTGGTCACACTCGCCATAGGCTCTGATACCAAATTGTAGAATTGAAAACCGATAGGAGAGAAAAGATTGTTTGTATATTTCTCACACTTATTGTCAAATAATACAATGATCTATTTATAAAATAAAAAACTTAAATTCTATTAATAGCTATAAACTACAATCAAAACTCATTATAATCATTTATCAAAAACATAACTGCTGATTCTTGACATTTTATTCTAACAAAAACTGCTGAATTAAAACCAATTAAAATCGACATTTAAGTTTATTCAACAATATCTTTATCCCTGTCATTATACAAGCTTGCATGCATATATATCTGATCCATTTCTAAATATTGGCTTCAAGAAAGATAGTTTAGAGTTATTTCATGAAAATCATGCACTTTTGTTAGCTTAGTTTGTAAGGAGGAAAAGTGAAAACGATTAATTTAGAAATGATTGTAGCATAGGCATATAATTTGTCATTTTCCACGCCTTTCCCTCCACTCCATTCGTTTCAAAACCTACAACACAGTAGCGAGTTAGGAATGTTGTTTTGTTTTTCAACCAAGGTAAATGTGTTTTCCTTCTTCACCATGGAATTCCTGTTATATATGTTTAGGTTGCTCAATTAACTAAATGCACATATAATAAGATTTGGGTATGCTTGATAGCGGATTCTTTCACGTATAATACACATATTTAACATGATTAAAAATTTGTTTATTAATTATTAATTAATACTTTTAATATAATAATTAGCAAAATATTTTAACAATAGAAAATAATTACCTATGACACTAAATAATGGAAGACGACGATCTACCTTTTTGCTGAAACAGTACGCGAATAGTATCATTTAATGGTAATGAATGATCAGCCGACCAACAAGTCTGAAATTTAATATAAAAAATAATTAATTCAGTTAAATAATTAAGTCTTGATTTGATTTAAAGTTCATTTTGATATCATTGATTTAAGTTGTTTAATTTTATTAAAATATCTGTATATATTAATGTAAATTATATATTTTAAAAATTAAAACGTGTATTTTATTGAACATGTATTTTTTCAATTAAAAAAATTAGTTGATAATTGAATTTTTTGTTATCATTTAAATTTATTGTCATTTTAAAATATTTATTATTTTTTTAAAAATAATTTTTATTTATAATCAAATTAATAATATGAATATTTATATAAAATAATCAATGCAAACATAAATTTAAAATAATATAAATATTATTTAGTTATTTTTAAATCTCTATACTTTAATTTATACATAAATTTTATGTTTTTAATTTTAATTATTTGTATATTGGTTTTTAAATTTTTTATTTGTTCAAACGAAATCCTTTTAAGTCAAAATTTCATCCAAAAGAAATTAATAGAAGTATGGCATATTTCTAACTTTGTATAAATTAGTAAATATATTTATTTATATATATATAACATTTAAATAAAAAATTAAATAAAGTGTATAAAATATAATAAAAATATTTTTTAATGTAATAACTATTTACTTTCTTAATAAGTTTTTTTTATCACTTTTAAATGTTTAAAATTAAGTTTAAAGGTAATTTAAACATTTTTAAAAAAAACGCATGATAAAAATTATAATATTTATTATTTAATTTATAAATATATTAAATTTTATAATTTTTAATAAGAATTATTATACACAAATTTTTAATACACATCTTGAATCATTCATTAAAAAAGTAATGTATATAAGGAAGGAATCCAACTGAATTGGAATTGAAATATTGAATAGTATGAAATGAAGGTGGTTTTAAATTTTAATGTCTGATATGATAAGAAGGGTTTCCGGCACGTGTGGAGAGAGAAGGAATAAAAGGACAAAGTTTCATTGCTGTACGCTGCTCATAGTAGAGAGACCGCGCGAGAGGATACCCCAAAAAACCCCCCGTGAGGACTGTTTGGACCCATTCACTTCTTTCTATGCCCATTTTTCTCACTCACCACCACATCATTCTCCCCAACCCACACCTTAATTATGCCACACATTCCAATTTTCTCTATAAGTCATTTTTAAATATATAAATACAACAATTCTTATGCTTAAAAGTATAATTAAACTAAACTAATTCAAGGATGTCATTAAACTTACAAGGGTCTAAAGTTGAATATGATTCATAAATTCTCTTCTTATATATTTGACTCATTTATATCACTCTAGTCAATATAACTTGCATCCATGTCAATAAATCCAATTCTAAAATATTTATATAGAAAAAGGGTATTTGTGTAAGTTCATTGAGAATCTATGCAGTAATTTCTATGTGAAGAAACTGAGACAATCATGTGGGATTCCTAGCAGAACGTCACATAGATTTGAGAGCTCATCCCTCTTTTAAATTAATGATCATAGAGATCAGCATACTTCAAGTCAAAGAAATTTGAGCATCACAGAAAAAAGAAAGCCAGGCTCGGACGATCACAGAAGTAGAGAGGAAAAAAGAGAGCACACCATGGTTTCTAGAGAGCAAAAGAGAGCTGCACTGCATGAGAAGCTTCAACTTCTTCGTTCTATTACCAACTCTCATGCTGTAATTCCCTGCATTGTTTTCTTATATTTTTTGTTTCTTTTGATTTTTCTCTATGATTGTTATTCATTCTTCCACGGCCTAGTTCATGTTAATTATCTATATATCTTCTCGAATGTTTGATTTCTATGTATATATAATAATATATCATACAAATATCTGGGTAGAAAAATGAAACACAAACTAATTAAAATGAAGATTATTAAATATATTATTGAATTTTTTTTTTGGCAATATTAATTCTGCTTCATTTAATACATCATTTATACGCCTATTCCTACATGTTATTGTTATCGATATATTTTCCTGCATACACATATATATTAATCCGTTGGTGCTTTTTTTGAGATGATAAATTATCTAATATGGTTCTTGTGCATCTATTGGTTGGTGGCAGCTAAACAAAACCTCGATCATAATTGATGCATCAAAGTATATCGAAGAACTAAAGCAAAAAGTAGAACGACTGAATCAAGACATAGCCAATGCACAAACTTCAAATGACCAAAATTCTTTTCCTATGGTATATTTTCTTTATTACTAAAGTTTAACGGCATAATCTCAATTTATCCTGTAATTAATTAATTCTAATATATCTGTAGGTCAAGTTTCCAAGGTCTTGCTAATCTGAAAAAAAAATTTGACTGGAATATTGCATTTTGTGGATGGACATAAACAGGTTACAGTAGAAACCCTAGAAAAGGGTTTTCTTATAAATGTTTTTTCAACAAAGAGCTGCCCGGGCCTGCTTGTTTCCATATTGGAGACCTTTGAAGAGATGGGTCTTAATGTGCTTGAAGCTAGGGTTACTTGTTCGGACACTTTTCGATTTCAAGCTGTTGGAGGAGAAGTAAGACACAATATTGTAAGCATAAATTTCTATTATAAATGCTTTCTAGTTCAATATGCATATTATTCAGTGTCTCTCTTTTCCCTCTCATTATTCCATATTTTTGGAGGTCACATGCGTGTCCTTGTATATAAGACATTCCTCTTCTTTCTCTTTCTCGCTCAGCCTTTTGGAGAAAACGGCAAGAGGGGCCATGTTGCTGTGCATTGAAATGTTTGCATAATGTTGAGTCATAACGTACCCTACAGTCTATAGGATCTTTGATTTAGTTAATTAATTGATTGTTATGATAAGAAGCTAGTTAGATTTTGCAGTAAATTAAATATTAATAATCTTTATATTGTCTTGTTCTCTATATTTTCATGCAAAAGAATGACGAAATAATGTTGTAACCTTTGTAGAATGAAGAGCGTATTGATGCTCAAGCTGTGAAACAGGCAATGGGACAAGCAATAAAGAATTGGAGCGAAAGTTATACTGATCAAAAGTAAATCAGTAACAAAAATGTTTGCCTTCTTATAAATATAACTATGTCCATTTTTTTCATTTACGCATTTTCCATCTTTAATTAAGCCTAACTGGCAGTTTTATTGATCAAGGCAATCGAGCTTCTATGACAATTGACCAAATTTATACATGAAGCCGACATATATCAAATATCTAGATGCATAAACGGAACCTTTCTTTTTTGACCAGTTCAAAAAAAAATGTTTTCATTTGGATGGGCAATTATGATAGAATCTCATTACTTTAGAAATATTTTATTTCAAATCGTGTTCACGTGTTTCCCTAGGAAGCAAAATTTTCTTGCGAAGACTACGATTGAATATTTGAATGTATACGATCAAGTGATACGTGTAAAACGTGAAACGGCACCTTACAAAAACAAGAAGAAAATGAAATCCCCACTTTTGAGGGATAAAATGGAGTATTATCAAACTATAACAAAGAAGTGACGAGACGAAGCAGCAAGCACATGCCCAAAGTTGACACATGTTTACCAAAACCACGAATAGAACCAGTTTTAATGGCTTCAAATAAGATCTTAATAAAAATAGGGATATTAATAAGCTTTCTTAACCCATGTCCAACACTTAATGATAAATAAACATAAAAACAGAGAGAATAACGCTTAATTATGAAATGAAGCCAATCAAGCCATCACATGACCTCAGGAGCGCTTGGATGATGCACCTTTCTTCAGCAAAATGTTCTGTACATATACATGGCAATCAACCAACCGAACCTGTAAAAATATTAACACAAAAAGTATATCTTTTGGGTTTAGTGAAGAAAATTGTCATCGGGATACTAAAAAATGTGTGAAAAATAGTAGAGGGGCTTTTAGTTCCTTAACATAATTATAAATAAACACCCCAACATAATTATTACTTATTTAATATCTTTTAATCTTTATATATATACATATATATATATATATATATATATATATATCGTATCATATCATTTGTATTTTTTGTTCTTTTAAGCTATGTATAAATGGAGTTTACTGAACATATTTCTTATATATTAATAAAGGAGGAAAGCTTTAAATTAAATTCATTAAGATCAATATATATATATATATATAAATAGTTGTTTACGTTTTTTTCACCGTTTACAGCAGTAAGAATTCATAAATAATATTTGCACAGACAAAATATGTCGAGATGTCTGTGTTTTTTTTTTTTTTTTTTTGGTGCTTATCAAATAATTATTAGTTTGATAGAAATTATCGTAAGTCTCGAATCAACGCAAGGTTATAATGAGTTTACTATAGACATGCACTTATCTTTAAAAATGTGTTTATATAAATAATAAAATAATTTACAATGGATAAATGAATCACTTAAAATAAGTGATAAATTACTTACTATTCATAAAAAAATTAGCTGGCGATTGTTTATAATAAAATTTGCACACATAATAATCCGCAGAGAGGGGATCACATGCAATATTACAGGGTAGAGCGATCATGTCAATACAGCATTTTGTGCAGGAATCGGTGGCCCATCGTTGGCAGTACTGACTAATATGCCAGTGGGAATTGTTCACTAAATGGTAAATCCAGCAACAAAGTTCCTGACATAATCCTTGTCCTCCGTTTGTAGATTTATTGTGTCCTTCAAATCTGACACCCAAATTGTATGCTTTATCAAGGAATATTATTTTATAAACTGTTCTAATGTTTTCTTAAAGGGGAAAAAATAGAACAAACCGTTTCTCTACAAACTTTATAGATTATAGATAAGATTATGTTTATTATTTTGCTCTCTCCAACTATGCCTCACAGCTGGTTTCAATGTTTCATACCCATTCCCAGATTTTCAGTTCTAGGGGATATTTGGTCATGCTGTGAAGGCGCTCCTAGTAAAATCCAAAGCAATTTAATTTCAATAATATAAGAATAAGATTACAAAAAATTATGTTAATTGTAAATTTTTAAGTATTTTTATGTTGTTTTTAGTTAAAATTCTTATTTTTATTTAATTTAAACTTTTTTTTCTATGAGTTAATGAAATAAATTTTTAATTGAAAATTACATAAATACATTGGCCAGTTTGAACCCACCATGCGTAATTATCGGTTTTAGATTAGGATGAATGGGTAATAATTTTTAGAAAAAAGGGTTAAGAATTTTTAACCATATTTTAGTTTTTAATTAAAATTTATTTAAAATAATAAATATATGAAACATAATTATTAATTTATTAAATTTTTTAATAAAATTTAAATTTTAATTAATAGTGTAATAAAAAGTGTGTTATTGACTTTTTTTAATTAAATAGTTGGTTAGCTTTTATAATTCGAAATCAAACTTAAGACACTAACAACTATAACTCAAGTGTTAATTAGCAGTTATTCTTCCAAAGCTAAATGTTGGCTATGATGTACCTATTTTTATATTAAGGATAATTAATACACTCTTTCAAAAAAAAATTAATTAAAAATATAAAATATTTTTTAATTAATACTTTAGAAAAACTAATTACCAATATATATATATATATATATATATATATATATTATTAATACACTTATACATTTGTGTGTGTGTGTGTATTTTTTATTTTTTAAGTAATACTCTTATTTAGGAAACTAATAACATTTATCTTATATTATATATGTAATATAGTTCAAACTGATTGAGTAAAAATATCAAATTAATGAAAATATAAGGAATATTCTTGCCTTTTACATCGTGTTTCCAAACTCCAGCCCTAATAGCTGTGATGCGCTATTCATACATATATGTTAATATATTATATGCTATTTATTTTATAAATAATTATTGCATAATATAATATTATATAACAAAAAAATCTGAATATAATGACGTAGTTAATTAAAATGCAAAAAAATGAACGTTAATATTAAAATTAAAAAATCAACATCTTGTGTCCTTTTATAATGTAAAGATTGAAGTAATAAGGGTCTCATAGTAAATTTCAACGTTCAATAACTCTCATATAAGAGCAAATAACAATACGATTTCTAAATAATAATAATATCAATAATAGTTCTAATTTACAAACACAGTAAAAAAAAACTTTTTAGTAAGTAACCTGTCTAATTTATTTCTTTTTAAATGAAAAATAAATGTCTTTCTCTCTTTTAAATAACAACGTCGTTTTACTGTCAACAAATTTTTTTTAATTGATATTTTATTTTTTAATTAAGGTTATTGAGATATAAAATATAATATTGATGAATTAGTAACAATTTAAAGACTATATACAGAAATAAAATTCAATCTAAAACTCCTTTAGAAATTTTAAATAAAAATATTTTTTAAATTTGTAGTCCAAACACTTTTTTTTATTGAATCGAGTCCATATGAAAATTCTAATAAAAATAACAACAAAGACAAAACTAAATAAATATATGAATTATATGAAAAGTAATTATTAATATAAATAAATATACACTTAACAAAAAATAAGAAGAAAAAAGAAAAAAAATTAAGAATGACATAATGTGATGAAAAAAAAAATAAAAAAAAAATAGTATATAAATGTATAAAAATTACTGCTTCTTCAGCTTTTATTAAATTGATAAATACATTCATTAAATTGAAAAAGAAAATATTGGTGGCTCTTGAACTTGAGAGAGAGAATTTGATTATTTGGCTCCGTTGACAAATGCCCTTGTAACTAGTTGCACAGTTAAATGTGGACTCCTATGCACAAAAGCTTCAAATTTAGGAGATGACACCATGTGTTCAATGTTTTTAACTAAGAAATTAAAGGTTGTCTCCTTCAAGTTGTGGTTGGAACAAGTGTCCGCAATTTCCAGTGTCTCAAAGGCATTAGAAATGCTTAGTGAACTTAGCAGATATCGTTCACACTGTTTCAGCAAGTGTGGAATCACATACTTATCAGCTGCTTGTGACAGGGCGTAGACATGTTTCTCCAATTTTTCCGCACCCAATGTCCCACTATAGAGAAACTCCAATAGAGACTCTAGTTCTTCATGGTTCAAATCGGGTATAGTTATGGTGTTATTTGGTGGAGCTTTGCATTCATCACACTCTAGCATGTTCTTAAATATTTCTGATCTTGCCGCCTTTAACATAATAACATATTACAATTATACATCTAATAACTTTTATCTAAAAGTAATATACATGATTGTTAAATAATAATAACTTACCAAAACGGACTTATGTGCAGGTATAGGTGGACCTTGCCTTCCTGGGGTGATCAATATATCCGTATGAATCTGTGTTTTGAAGGCAGTAATAAAGCCTCTGAGGAAAGCCAAGTCTTCTTTTTGTTGATTAAACTGGTCTATCTGCTCCGTACACCATCTTATACAATCATCAAGTGTCTGAGGCGGAAAAATAATCTAAATTATTCATGATTATCCATTTGATTTTGATTACACAATCAATCAACGTTTTCTTTAATTGATGGGGTCAACTACCTTTGTTGTGTCCTTGTCAAGATTGTTAAGGGTTCTCATCAAATTAGTAGCATGCATGATGCATGGGTGATAAATAATTTAACCAAGAGCTTGTTAATTTTATTTTATTTTACACGAGAGTTTATACCATAAATTTGATCATGAAACTTGTAAAAATAATTTGAAAAAAATTATTTTGATAAGATTTAGATAAACTATTTTAAACAGATACTACGTATTGAATTTATACAAGGCTGTTTAGCAGCTACTATGGCAGAGTCAATTCTCAAGCTAATAAGCTAAATGGAAATGCTAATAGGACATCACAACCACAATGATCAACGAGTTTTGTTGTAGGGTTGTAGAACAAAATGACCAATTACTAATTGTTGGCAACAAGAAGGCAAAAATAAAAGTTGGCAGCACTTTGTTCTCTTTAATCTCTCTCTGTTTTCTGCATCTTTTCAAATGAATTGTTACAAGTATTTATAGGCAAAATGTTTGCCTCTTCAAATGCCAAAAAATAAATCATGATGCCTATTAAATAGGTTTGTCACCCATATTTCTTGGTTATGCCACTCATGCCTAAAACCATTAATACTACTATACGAATACCAAATAACAAAAATAAACTTCCTAATTTAAGTTTTACAACACTAATATCAGACATGAAAGGTTAATAACTAAAGGGGACACACAGGTTTATGTAAACTATATAGTTACTAAATTTAATGAAGTCATCATTTAACTATATATGAGAGACATATGCTTCTGCAGTTTTTTTATAATCAACCATATAAATTATGAAATGAATTAGAGCTTGCCTTACTCGAATTTCGCCGTGAAACTGGAGAACCGTTTGGATTAGCGATTGCTTTTGCTTTCTCACTGTCGACACTATTCATCATGTTGATTATGCTCCTAACTCCTTCATAGCACGACCCACATATCGTGTTCCTGGGAGGCCTTAATATTAATGGCATAGTTGTGCAGACACAACAATCCATGTCTTAGTTTCCCTCCTCTGTTTTGTCAAATTACAGAAAGATGAAGAGGGAGATGAAGGAAATGTTTTCTTCTTCGGAGCTCCCTATATTTAAATAGTTGCCATCTACCTTCATTCTTTATATAATATGCTGCTTGGACCCTATCATAAATGATTAATTCATGTGTGATGTCAATTAATTTAGCAGGGATACATCATTATCCCTTATTCATAACAACCATATTTTATAATTCAAAAAGAATAGTAGGCCTGATGTAACCTCATAAATATATGTAGATATCCAATCCCTTTCATTCCTAGATTATTTTACAGGACATTAGTAATCAATGTCTTTATAATATTGGTTAAAAAAATTATGTTAAACTTCAATAAAAATGATAAAATAAGATGTATTTATTATATATTTTTAATTTTTAATCAGTACTTTTAAAATATTAATTAATATTTATTATTGAACACATAAATCAGCTAACATGAAATTTCATAGATGTTGGTTACTGTAAAATTAGGAAGTTGCTGGTTTGGTAGGCTATCTCTTTAGAGTAGTGTTTAGTAAAGTGCTTAACAAAAAGAATCAAGCAGTTAGGAAGGAGAAGACTTTCCAACCACACAACAGCAAAAATGAGCAAAGCAAAGTCCATCTCTCTAACCACTTTTGTATTTTTCATTTCCTTCTTGTAGTTCCTAGAAAGCTGTAATCATAATTAATTATTAATATTAAGTTTGATTTAATATCAATAATAGAAATAATGTATTTTAATGCCAGCCTGGACAGTTCATAGCCTAACCTGCAATGAACATTTGGCAGCATCATTAATTGGCCAATCATAACATCACAAAGGGTTAATGAACTAACATCAACTACAAATTAGACAAGAAACTGGCCACCGACTCATTGTTATTAGCTTCATGCTTAGCACTGATTCTAAAACGAGATCAACATCATTAATCACATTCCATAAGCCGTCTAAAATTGTTGTTGTCCGTACCTATATAATTAAGGACAGACCTACATTATGTTATATAGAACAGAGGAAAGATACTAATATATTTTCTGACATGGTTTTTTTCAATATATTTTTCATTATTAACTAAATTTCTCTGTTATATATTAATTAAATTTGTTTAATGTCATTTTTTGCTGAAGAAGAAATGATTTGATTTGTAAATCACTCCTTTCTTAGGAAGCATTCTAACATTCGAGTGTTGACATTTTAAATATATTATTTCCTTTACACACGCCCTCAAATGGGTGATCTATTTATATTTGGATGTTAAAAGGCACGTGTGAACATGAAATGATTACTTAACAAGTAAATTTGCACGTGCTAATTTTGTATATTCCGTAGTATAGTCAGTCCCTGTCCTTCAGATTTGGATACATAAACAACATATTTAACAGAAGGCTTATTTGCTTAATTGCAAAAAGTTATATATTATCTAATCACACCAAAGGCTAAAACAATTATAATTAATTACTAATAAAGTGCCATAATTCTCGAAAGCATGTACCCCCACTCGTTAAATGGAAAAACTAATATTTCGGAATATCAATGAAGGTTGAAAACGAAAAAAATTTTAACAATATTTTTTGTCAAATTAAAAAATTTAAAATTTGAGTTCAAATTAAATTTGATCAGCCCCTATGTCTGCAAACTTGTATAAACTCTGAAAAAAATTATCAATTTTAAACATAAGTTTTATGAGCTTAAATTAAATTAATTTTTTTTTACCTAAAAAGGTAGTGGCTAGTCCGAAATAGACCGAATAACATGTTTTATCGGCTATGGATTTTGGTAGTTCACATATTTCTTTTTGTGGAAATTTGGTAACCTTTTTTCATTTTTTGGTTTTATTTTTGTTTTGATGGCCGGTAAGCCTTTTATTTTGGGGGGTGGGTGGTAGATTGCCCACAAAAGGCACGTTCAGAAACATAGACCCAACTGTGAACAGTGAAATATTGGTGCGAGTTCCATCACTTTTTTCAAATCAATCAACTTGGGTGAACCTAATTCGTAGGTACATTTTTAACCTTTAAAGGTTATTTGCAGTTAGTTCAACGGTGGAAGCTAACAGGACGTAATAAACATTGTGATTTTGATTTAAATTGAGTTTAGTAAATTCTCACATTTGCCTTCTTCCAATGACAATAAAAAAACTTTTTAGTGAATCGGTGGTTTGAATTTTGTTATATGGGCTTAGTTCACCACCTTCTCCACCATCTATATTGCATCCCAATTGAGTCGGTAATTGTTAATTAATAATTCTAGATTTATTTTACTCGCATAACATAAAATTCCTTATACTAGTATAAAACAATATAATTAAGGTGTGAATCCACTTATTTTACGTGCAAGATTTATAATTTATGGAAATGACTAATTAGTGTTATAAGAATTTAAAAAAGAAAAACTTTATGAAAAAATGTGATATTTAATGTTACTAATGTACTTTCACTTCTATTTATAATAAAAATATTTCATTAATTTATGATTCTTTAATCATGTAAATATTTGTTAGTCAATAGCAGGATCCTTTGGATATAAAATACATGAGGATTTTCCCAAGGGGGTTTTATATGGGATAATGCAACTCAAGCTGAAACTTCCATTTATAATATCGAGTAGTTATGAGTAGATCAACACTCAAATTCTCAGAAAATGAAACTTGTATATATACATTATATAATTTAGAAGTCTTCCCTCAGAACACAGAGAGAATATATATTGCATAGCAATAGCTACTCCCCCTCGTTCTGGTGTCTGATCATACATAAAAATAGACAACAATATTCTTAATTGGTAGGCAAAAGAAATAGTTAGATTATAGAAATTAACCACTGGTCATCATGATAACATGACCCCAATAGCTTCACTTTGAATTTAGAAAGGACAGTGGAGTTGCCATTCAACCAGCTGGGTGACATTGGGAGCAGATCCATCAGCGAATGGTTTTGGTTGATCAGCGCGATTCTCATAGTAGTGATAAGCAGCTGCACCGGACAACACTGCTAAAGTTAGCGCCTGTGCGTGCATCCTGCAAGCCAAAGTACCAAAACCACCCTTTCATCACACAATTACAAAATGTATTGAAGCATGTTGCTTTTGTTGTTCAAACTAAAATATGGTGATTAAGTTACGTGAGAAAGGTACCTAGCATGGATAAGCCTGAGACTAGGCTTCAATGGAGACTTAGTGCGCGTATAAGCCACGAGTGATGCTCCAATTCCAGAGGCCCATAGTGCCCCTGTAACGAAATTCAAGATTCATTTCTTAGAATTTGATCACCAACTTCAAATCTAATATAGAATTGTGTTGCATGTTAAGTACATAAAACTTACCAATGCTGGTTAGCTTGTGCTCTGAGACCCACGTCTGAACTGCCTCCATGTTGTGTCGGTCTTCTTCTTATTATTATTCTTAAACTTGAAAGTGTGTTGAAGCTTTTGAGAAGTTGGTAGTGAAGGGAAAGAAGATAAAGGGGTGAATATTTATAGATGGGTGGGTGAGGTTGATGTTGAAATTTGTGCCTTTTTTAAAAGGTGGGGTTGGCCCCTGGATTTGTATGTGTTTTGTTGGAGGTTGGAACGTTGGAAGAGGTTAAACTAGAGGCTCACTTACGCTGGTTTTGCTGTCAGTCCATCTATTGCGTTGCTTTACTTACTTACTCTGTCTTCTGTCATGTGGTTAGTACAGCGAGCCAACGGATTTTATTTTTCTTTGATTTCTGGTCCTGATTCAGAGGGTGCATGAAACCGCTTATGTCTTCACCGCACCCAACAATCCATGCCAAATAATCTATTTAAAAAGAATAAACAAGTAAGGAATATTGATACTAGTGAAAAAAAGTAATAGAATAATCCTTAACTTTCTCCTATTCTACCAAAATAAATTAAGTAATTAGTTACTTCACATATGTAACTGCTTTTTATTTTTATTTTTATTTTTTCTTGACATGAGATTATGTGAATCTTTATGTTGGGCATTGAATTTTTTTAAAACCTTTAATTAAGATAAGGGGGATCGACTCATTATTATTATTTAATTTAAAGATTTGTCTATTTATTTTAATAAGGATTGAAATTTAAAACAAAATAAATACTAATGCCTCTTTTTCCTAAACTTTAAGTTTACTGTAGACAATGATCATTTGACTAATTTCTTTTATCATTTAAAAAATTACATAAAATAATTAAATACAATTAAAAGAAAATCAGCTATGTAAGTAAAGAGCAATAAATTTAATTGTGACAGCATAGATGTTCATAACTGATATGAAAAACTATTAGAGGCACTTTTACTTATAAATCTGTGCAAGCATTACTCTAAAAACTCTTCAATTTTTTCAGAAGATTTTTTTCTTTCTTTCTCGTACTTAGGATCATATACAAGTATCGAAGCAAAAAGAATAATAAATGGCCTATTAAAATTATCACCATCTAGTACGAGAAGGAAAATAATATCTTGAATCTTATATATCAATTAAATATTTAAATATTGCAACTTTTTCAACGCCTTTCTTTTGTGAAAAATTTTAATGACTTTTTATCTTTGAACATAGTTATTCCTCCACCACTATCGTCTACTATGACCGCACCTTTTGAATGATTACTTTTTTTTTAATCTTGTATTGAAATTTGTAAGTCTTAAACTTTTATCAATATGTTATTACTTGAGACCCTATCAAAATTTTAACTTTGTCAAACTACTGAACCTAAACTCTGTTACCTTTAATCCTTACTTATAATATAATAAAGTTAGCTTTATTTCTCCATCAAATGACAATTTTGATTTTTCAATAGTTAGAAAACTTTCATGGATGATTTTTTATTTTTTTTTTAAAAAAAATTGTTAATGATTTTTTATTTTTAAGTATTTTTTAAAAATCAGTTATTAACAATTTTTCATACTTTATAATTTTTAACTGTTTCATCTTTGAATCTGTGCCTGTACCAAAAATTGCAATCGAAGTTTTTAAATTTTATATTTTTTATAAATTTTTTAAATAACATGCAGAAAAAAACCCATTTTAGCAGCTATAACAATTTTGCAACTGAAATTTCCCGCCATAGAGAAAAGAGAAGGCATGGGAAGTGTGAGTGATTGATTGATACACTTAACGCATGAGAGTTGGAGATGACGAAGAACGCTAATGCTGCTGAGCCAAGACGAAAGCCTCTTTCTGATCGCACAAATCCTAACCCTACCAAATTCAATCCCCTTCCATCTTCGTCTTCTCCCGCATTCAACAAATCTGTCACCAGATGCGGTACTTCACATTTTAATTCTTGCTTCGTAGAATCATTTACACGTTCGTCGATTTATTTTGGGCACGCCAAGACTAATTCGAACTTAAAAATACTATACTATTAATGATAATTGTTTTTACTTTCGAAAATTAATTTAATGAGAGTTTGATTTCCATGCTTTGATTTCATGTCAGGTACCTTTGGCCTTCATGTTTCTGAGCCAATTTCTGTACTCTGCAGCCGATTACATACTTTGAATGAAAAGAAGAAGAATAAAAAGAAGGCACGGGCCAATCCAAAGATCTCTAATATTCGGTAATTCTCTTCTATCGTTCTGTTCTAAGTCATATTAAGTTTAATTCTACAATGATTGATGGAATCAAGTTCAAATGTTTAATAATCACTTTTATTGTTTTTTATTTTTTTTTTGCTAAAATTCTACCGTACATTTCCTTTTTGTCATCTTTGTTTCTCGTCGTGCAAAACAGGGAGAAAAATGATGGTGTTAGAAGTTTGGATCTGTCTAAGGCTAAGACGTTAATAGTTCCTTCAAGGAAGGTACATAAATTTTGTTGACGTTGATTTGGTTACTTAACAAAAAGTGCTTAATCTATTCTGAAATTTTGTCCGTGTTGAGGATGTGTTTACTTATTAGGGTAATTGACATGAACCTTAAATTCTATGTGGTTCTTATTTTTCAAAGCTTTGATCATATTTGCGAGTTTTCAGAAGCAGCGTGTTGTGTCTTACAAACAAGAGGTATCCAAGGATGTTCAGCTGCAAGATTTTATCGAAAAACAGAGGGCCTACTTTAAAGAGATTGATGAATTTAAACTGGTAGAGGAGGACGTTGAATCTGTTGATGAGTTGGACTAAGAATGCGTTGGGATATATAGGCTATATAGCTTGAGTCCTTTGATGTTCTTTTGGTTGGTAGTATAGCTGGAAACTTGTGATATCATAGTGAATACCATGATGCAACTTGGCTCACTGATATAAAAATGTTAGAATGGAAGCTCATGATCTAATGAATAGGTTGAATCAAAGGAAAAGTTTAACCTGATAATTTCACTAATAAGTTAATTGACTTGGGAAAAGTTCATGATAATATTTGTAATTAACGTGGCTTTTTTATGATCTCGTGTAGATGAGATATATCTTGCAGTTTGTGTTGATGGCATATACTACAGGGATGGATGATGAGAAGCTATGTGCTTAGACATATAAGACGACACAGTTTATTCATGATAAACAAGTTCGATTTGCAGCGGGAGAATACATTATTTTGGAAGAAAGATGGATAAAATATATATTTTGGAAGAAAGATGGATAAAATATATAAGTATGCACCCATATCACTCACTAATGTTTAATTGACTTTTCTGCAATTGATTCTGATCTGGCCCTCGCTTCCTGTGAGTGGCTTGATCCTGCTCATGCTGACCATGCCCTTGGCAAAGGCTTTAAAGAATGCAGCTGTATTATTAGCGTATTTCTTCACCAGCTTATCGGTGGAACCGCCATTGAACAACTCTTGGTCGGAATGGAGAAGTCCCTTTTTATCCAGTAAATTCTTGAAGTATAGATTATCGAAGTGGGTTGGAGTTTGACGATCTAGGGGTTCTAGTAGATTGTCATTTCCACTTCTTGGGCATTTGCTTTGTAGGGACTTTGCAAAGGAGGTATCAATGTTGGAATCATTGTAGATGTGTGCTCGGAATTGTACACATCTAGCAAGGCCAATGGTATGCCCACCTGTTATTAAAGAGACCCGAGTGAGTTGAAAATTGAAAAATTTCTTGGGTATAGCATGCCAAACTCTTCTTCTAAGCAAAGCTTTTGAACAAAGTAAATAGGTAGAACAACCCTCTTAATTAACACTCGTAATTTCTCTCGTCCAATTTTAATCTAAAACATCCTAGAAACATTCTTGACAAAACATTTATTTTGTACCTGATTTGGGTGAGATTTGGTACACGTCATCTAATGTGTTTAATACCTAGTACCTGAAAGAGCCACTAAATTCTTCACAGAGAGTCCCTGGTTAGCGAAATTAGCTTTTAGAGCGGTTAAATTGAGAAAGGGTGCAGGTATGGAGTTATTGGCATCAGCTCTGCTAGCTGTGGTAGAATCCCTTCTCCCCAAGCCTACTTTCCACGAAGGCCCTCCTAACTGTAAATTTCAACAAGCATTTCCCCATCAAAACAAATATTAGCTCCTTTAAGATTCAAGCCTTTTTAATGGTTATGATATTAATACTATTGGGATTAGATATTACATAAACAACAGAGTCTCGAGCAGCCAGAGCAAGAATATCAGCACAGGACACAACCCTAGGGCATGCTTTCTCCACCTTGGCTTTTATGTCATCAATCACGTCGAATCCTCTAGCTGAATTATTGTTAGCTGCTGCCGTTTTCTCTCCTATGAAATTGCTTGTATCATCCAACAATATTGATGCATCGCAGCCCTGGTCATTGTGTTAAGTACAGCCAAATTAAGTAAAGCAGAAGATTAAGTTAGTGTTTGAAAACACGTGGAAAAATCTTTAAACGTGTATTCCAGTAATAGCATTGAAGTAAACGTAAGTTTATACTCGTTCAAACTTGAACCAAACGTGCTATAAATTGAAGCCAAATTAATGTATTTACTCACTCACATTAACAAAGCAGTCGTGGAAATGCAATCGAAGTAAGGAAGCTCCTATGCGAGTTTCATTTTTAATGGCTTTAATGACTCCTTTTTTCACTATAGGCAACAGTTCGGGGCAGCTCCTGGAGTAGAAGTCTGAAGATAATTTCCTTTTGGCATCTGCTTTCGAAAGTGCAGTAGAAGCGACAAGAACAAACAAGAGGAAGTAGTAGGAGGCCATCTAAGCTTTCATAAAGTACGCATAAAACAAATAATTGATGAGTTCTCTTTTATAACAGCAATGTACGATAACATTAGTAAAATTAATTGAAACCAATCCCGTTCGAGTTGCTTTTGCTAAAAGTAAAATAATGCTAGTCTTTTCATGATGATGCTTAAAATATGTTATGGAAGTCAATTTTTTTTTTCTTTTTGGCCATGATTAACTAGATTAATTTGATAAGCTTAATTGTTTTTTATCTGAAATAATATTCGGTACACAAAACCATGGTATGTACTCGCATCTTATTAAGGTGACAGAATACGTGGATCAACTCTCAGTGCATCTAACGAATATGCCCACTAAGTAAAACAGATTTTAAATGGTAAAATCTTGTCGGATGATTAGTTATGAATAACGGGGATTTTCCAAGTAACGAACAATGCGGCTCCTTAATGGCAATGCATAAACTGTGGAGGGTTTTAATATCTTAATTTCTTGACTCCATGTAACGAATAGGTTTGGCCCACAATTTATTTGGGAGACAGTGAATGATCAACTTAGAACCAAAAGTAAGAATGTATGCATCACTTGACTGAGTCATTGAATGGCTTTGACAACTTTACGTGAAGAATGATGGGGTTTATTTTCATCATAAATCATTAAAAACAAATACTCCAAAAAATAACCGAGAAAATTAGACAATACTTATCTTATATTAAAATAATTACTAGACAAGCAAACATTATTTATTTTTAGTTTCATTAAATATATAAATTAAGCATACTAATTTTTCAATATGTATAACATATTTATTAAAAAATACAAAAGATAATATGTGTGTTCATGATAAATGAAAAAAAAAAACATCGCAAATTTTTTACATAATTAATGAACTTTTTATACTAAACTAGTATTTATAAATTTTATTATCTTTAATTTTATTCATATAACTTTGATGAATATTGTTTTGATAATATTTATTAAATTTAATTTGTAAATATCTAATTAACAATATATTTTAATTTTATGTCAAACATTTTATAAATATACATAAGACATATGTTGGATAAAAGTATGATATATTATATATATGGTAAGATGGATTTTTTTAATTTAATAGATTTAACTAATATTTTATCATTGTATTGAATAAAATGTATATAAAAATTATTAGAATATTTTTTAACGGTTAACATTCTGTAAAAATAAAATATGTATAACAATTTTTTAAATTAGTTACAAATATAAAATATAAAATAAAAATAAAAATAACTTTTACATAATGTGTGTGTATATATATATATATATATCTTCTTATCTTTTACACTAAAAAAGAGTGTACAGCAAAGATTATCCTAATAATAATTTGTCCACTGAACGGCCCTTCTTGATTGCCGCATGCATGCAAGTGTCAGCTGCAAAGTCACATTCTGTCTGGGGTTGGCGTGTTATTATGGCACCACCATTTTCATTATATTATCAGTCAATCACAAAATTCACGATTTCACGTCTCTCTGTCGTGTAAGGATTGTACAGCTGCTATAACTAGACGTCTACTCCATTCGCAATTAATTAATTACCATCACCATGCTTTTTCTTTTCTCTATTCAGAATAAATGTTTGTCTCTTATATCTATTCTTTTTGTCTAAATTATAGCTTTAGAGATTCTTAATGATGAAAAACCAAATACCCCATAAATTTTAGTTGTTCTTTGAAGTGAAATTATATATGGGTCTCAATTATTTCTCAGCCACTAGTCTTTTATTTATATATAAAGTTGATTGTGAATTACTAATTAATTGGTGATCAGCATAGTTTGATTGTTAAACACTGTGTGTTGGTATGGTTGAACAGAAAGGTAGTTTAGCATTATTGACATCCTATATGATTGTCTATAGTCTTCGTGCGTCTCGGATTTAACATTATTGTTGGCCTTTCATTTGTTTATTCAGAAACAACACCTTATTAGACTCATATTCTATTAGTAATGTTTTATAAAGAATATGTTAAATAAAAGATAAGATACCTTGATAAAATTTTAAAAAAATGACGTAGTTCTGTTTGAAAAATCGAACTTTGGAGAATTGTATGCATTCTTTGTACTATACTACATTAATTGAAAAACTGAATATTGTTTTCAATAATTTTTAAATGGAGAAAGAGTGTTCATTGTTATTTATCTGATTCATTATTTTTTTTACATAATCTACATTTTTTGAACTTGACTACATCGTTTTCTGGGTCAAGACAACATTTTAAAACTAAGTAATCAACATTGAAGAAACGGACGTATGAAAGAGCAAGCACCCCAAATACTTCTTGGCCCACCCAACGTTTATTTCAAAGAAAGTGACTCAAATATGGGTATTGACCAAAAGTATAAAAATACCAAAAACAAAATACCCATATGGGCCTTTTAAAAGTTACCAGAAGATTAAGCCTGCGATAAATGGCCCATCTATAAATAGTGTTACTTGTGTTAGAGCTAATTCCATACTCAACCTATGATTAATAGAGCAGTTTTATTATTTATTCTACTAAAGAGTTGCTAGATTAAATCATTATTTAGTATTTATAATGGATATTCAAAGCAATATAAACCTCAACTGAATCTAATTTCAGATACAAAAACAAGACATGAATCAGGACTAGTTCTTGATGGTATACCAATTTTTCGTATAAGCTCATATATATGTACACGTATTCAACAATTTCTATGTTTTGATAGTTATATACGAAATTGATTTCAATTGACATGCTAAAATAATTTAAAGACTCAAATTTAAAAATAAAATCGATCACATCAACTGAAAGGTGGTCAAATTTTTAAGGAGCCAGAAAATATTCTACCTTAAAAACCACGAAAATTATACGTCCGTACACAATTGTAGTTTTCAAGATTAACCACCCATTCATTGTATTGTTCCATGTTTTGTTTCCAAAAGTATATAAAATACATCTTAATTATATTAAAATGTTTACAAAGTCATGAATTTGTAAATAAGAGTTAAATATATAAACTACTAAAATTTAAACTAAAATTAATATTCGAACTACTTATGATCTCAATTATAGTTTTATGCTAACATTTTTTTACTTTAATTTATATATAACAATCTTTAGTAGAATTAGGAGAAAACAAGGTTTAAATACTTTTTTAATCCTCTGACATGAATTTGTAATTTAATTTATATATATATTAAAAAATTATAAATAAATCTTTGTACATAAGTTTAATCTTAATTTAGTTTTTGTTATTACTTTCAATCTTAATATCGTTTATGAACATTGTCAATATGTAAAATAAATGCAACGTATAAATAATTAAATCGCTAAAACAATATGCTAATAAAAAATTTTTAAATTAAATTGTGTAAATCGTGCCTTCTATGCCAGTCTTCCTTCTTTTGCTTGCAAAAGAGTAAAAATGGAGACTATTGTATTAAGCATTTTTACTTCAAGGAAGAGAAATATAGTGTTATTCTAAGATTGTGGAGGTCAGGTGAAGATTTACACATATGAGACTCCTCAAAATTCAAGAAGAAGATTTTGTAGGTGTTCAAATTTTAAAGTAAGTTGTCGGGTTAGTACTTTCATTTTATTTTTTTATGGTTTTATCGTGTTTTCATTTTGTTTTAATATAATCTTTTCATCTTGTTCTATTATAGATTTTTCATGTTTGTTTTATTTTGTTCGTGTAGGAAGAATGGAGATGTGGTTGTTTTTCAATGGGTGGATGAATCATTTTTTGATCGTGCAGTGGAGACAATTAACAAACAGTAAAATAATCTTATAAAGATGAGAAAATTAGTATACAAGTACAAGATGATAACATTGTTATCAAGCTGCATTACGATAATGGTGGTGCTAAGTTTTTACTTTTGCATAATCTATGGAGTTTAAAGCTTAAAGTTTGATTGTAGTTTGAAGTATGTATTGGTGGGGTAGAGTAGGTTGAAGCAAAAGTTGCCTTTAAATGAATATATTTGAGGTGGATTCACGTGGTTATAAATTGTGGAGTTAAATATCTAGTAATACTTCACCCATTTCAAATATACAATGTATTTTAATATGTTATGAAAGTATAAGTTTTGATTTAAAGAGCAAAATAATTAAAATGGTAAAGTATATATAAAACCATGTTAGATCGATTAGCTAGATTGCAAATATATTAAATAATGTTAAGATCAAAAGTAATGAATGAAACTAAATTGAAACTAAATTTGTATAAAAACTTATTTATAATTTTTTAAAATATGGAGACTAAATTAGAAATTTGTGTCAAGTATAGGACTAAAAAACTATTTTAACCAGAAACAAATATGAATTAATGTACACACTATAGCTCAAGTCTAAATTAGTTGAATTTATCTTTCTCCTTCTTTTTTTTTTTGTCGTCACACGTTGTGCCTTTCATTCTTCTTAAATACACTTTGATATGTATATCCCATCACTTTAAGCCTTTTTATGATAATAAAAGATAAACAAAAGAAAAATTATTAAATTAATATATTTTTCATCTTAAAAAACTCAAACATATGTTTTTGAAATAATTAAGATAAATAATCAATGCTTTTTTATTCCTTACTATCAATTATGAGAATATATATTAACAAAACGTTAGTATAGTACAAAAAATCTTGTTTGATCTACCAAGTTAAGCATAAATGATAATATTTATTGTCATTTTAATAATGTTTCACTATTATTCAATTAACTTTTAAATATTTCTCTGAACTGTTAGTTTGATTAACAAAAAAGAACAGATATAATTTAGATAAAATTTTAAAATAAGAATAATTATATATATACCGACATATACACACTCCAGCATAAATAAACTAGCTAAATTTAAAATATTGTGTTCATATTTTTTTAATGTTCTTTTTTTCTTTTTAAAATAAAATTCATGGTGTTTGCAAATTTTTTTTACTCTTATAATTTTATACTTATATTTTACATGATTTTTCATTTTATCTATCACATTTTTTTTATTACATAATTCATTATTTTTCTATTTTCTTCTTTTACCCACTTTATATTCCAACATCAAGTTACCATCGTTTCCCCTGCTCTCTCCTCTTAGCAGCTCTTGTTGCAATCACAAATTCATAAGTTAATTGGACACATTATTGCCCATAAATAATTTTAGCTTGTTTTAAATAAAATAGTATAAAATAAAAGATAAACATTTATTTATATTTAATTTAAATTAAAACATTTTATAAATATAACTATTTTTTAAATAATGATAAATGAATTCTAATTTTTTATTTTAGAAGAGATAAATTTTTCATAAAAAAATACTAACAAAACACTCTTTAACCTATTTTTAATTATTAATGAAACTTTTATTAAAAATTATAAAAATATGAGATAAATATTAAATTAAAAACAAAAGTTTACATATTTTTGAATTTTTAATAAATTTTATTTTTTCATAGATATATAACATCTCCAACACTGGCACAGTTGGACATGACTTAAAAGGTTACAGTGGGTAATGGAGGAATGTGTCGGGTGGAGCTTCCAATATCTTTCATTGGCTAATGAGTGCACTAAACATGGGAAAGACCAAATGTGTGCTGTTGCACTTTTTCCTACGACAATTTGTCATTAATCAGGCTAAGGTTAGTTGACTGAATCGAAAACAATAGTTTCTTTCACTATAAATAATGTAGGAGAAAGATACGCATACACTTAGCAATTCGATTTCTTTTAGTATATTAATAATTCAGTTTTACATTTTAATAAAAAATTTAAAATTAGATTATTAAATAAATTGGTATTGTTGACCCATTTAAAAAATAACTTTGAGTATTTTTATCAGAGATCACAACTCGTTGTTCATTTTATTTCTAACTCTTTAATCTTAATAACGAATCCTAATCTATCTCTCTATTGAATTTATTTGTAATTTATAATCTAGTTCTTATTCAATCAAGCAACAATTGGGATGATCCTTTGGCAAAAATCTTCTTGTTGCAACTACAACTATTTTCCATCATAAGACTTAGCCTTGCAAGTAATAAGAGATGAAAACAAGTGAGTTTCAGCTTTCAATTGAAGGAAGGGAAGGTTTAGCTCTGCAAACAAAAGGGATGAGAAGAACAGAGTGAACCTATATGGATTTGCATCCTTATTCCTTTCCTTTTGATTCTCGACCGTTACAGACAATTAATAATACATGTGGACTTATGATTTTAGCTTCAAAAAGAATGTGCACTGTTTTAGGGTGCATATATATATAAGTACCTTATTTCACAAAAACAAATTTCTTTTTCAATTTTTAAGACTTCTTTAAAATCTTTATTTTTTTAATAAATGTCTAAATTAATTTAATTTTAAAATTAGTGTATGAATTTTAAATAATATATTTTGTACTCAACTAGTTTTAAAAAATTATTATGCCTACAAGAAGAATCAATTGTTTATCCTAACAACAATTTATTTTTTAATACTAAAGGTATTACTCTTTTTTAATTTGATAAATGTTAGTAATATATTCTCTAATACTGTTTACTATTAGTTAAAATTTATTATAAATTAAAAAAATATAAGAAAGCAATATTAATTTAGGAATGAGAAAAAGTAAAATTTATATAATTTTTAATAAATTTAATTAATAATAAAGAGTGTATTAAACAATATATTGCTAACATTTCTCTTTTTATTTATTCAACCTTTTTAATGTATGTACGAAGATATATCATAAGAACATGATATATAATAAAATTTTATCATAAATTATAAGATATGAAAAAAATTAATACATTAATAATGTTAAATATTACAAAATTTTAATAAAAACTTACTATTCATAAGTTATTCTGTGTGCTCTATAAATATTTGTACCATAAAATGTGGTCTTAACTGTGATGAGTATGAACAAAATTTATCTTCCAGCTGTCATTTATTGATTCGCGCCTCTCATAATTAATCTGAATGTCAAAGGTTATAAGTGACACCGATTCCTTGGGTGCCAAACAAAATGTTATGCTGCTGTCTACTTCACCCTCTTGTTATCTATGTTTTGTGACACATCCAACGATTCAAGTTGCATATGCTGCTCAATTTGATGTCACCCATGATTGATTGTTCGTTATATTAATCTTATACCGTTTCTCTTCTACTCTAATTTCTTCAAGATGCTGATTTGCTTACCAATTGACGAGGAACAAACAACCACACGCATCCAAAATGATTGGCACCAAATGAAAAAGGCCTAAATAAACTTTACATATCCTTTGTGATTTGACTGTTGAATTGTACTACACTATTAGGGGGAACAATAACAATAGTCTTAACGTGGATCGTTAATTATATGCAACCAACTAATAGTAATAATCCAATTCCAACTAGTGAAGGAGACTCTTGCATGACAGCCCCAGCTGTAAGCTCATTATCATGGTATTCAAACCATTGATATGTGTGCTTTCTTAGGGAATCGTTTTCAAGTGGAAGCTAGAATGCTGTAGATGATGATGATGATGCTTTTTCAGTCAATTTTGAAGGCGGGTCCTTAAAGGGGTGTGTCCAAATTTTTGTCTTGTATTCTTCCAATATCAGACATAGAACTAGTCATTTTCAGTCTCTTTCTCAATGTCCATTGCCAGCAGGGCACACATTCTTAGATTTAGGACCAGAAATTTAGCGGTTCGGTCTTGGGAAGGGTTTATGTCATTGAGGTATTTGCCCTCATTGCCATGCAACACCTTATTTATAGCAGGTTTCATCTCAGATATATATTCTTTGCCCTTTGTGACAGTAACAACATATATAATATGATCTCCCACCACCATGTGATGATTATAACATTAACTTGAATTTAACTAGAAGTTAAAGAATATGCCGGTCTCCTACACTAAAATCCTTGGCACAGATTCTTGCAGTGTTTGTTTATCCTCAATACCACACGTACAAGATATATACATATACACCTCAATTATTGATCAAATTGTACACTCACTTAATTCGAATGAATTGTCTAATGGCCTAGCTTGCAAAGGTAATGGGTGGACCATTAAATAGCAGTGTGAATTCATCATCTGACTAAGAATCTGTATATATGTGATATAGCCTTGTGGTAGCTAGAATATGAGACCTATAAATTTTAGCTAGAGTGACCCACCTGAGAGAACAAAAAAATTATCAAGTCAGTTTAGATTAAGTTATCTATAAGTAATTATAAGCATAAAAAATGAAGTAATAATATAAATTAAAATCAACTTATACTTTTCTATTTTCTAACCTCATTCACCCACCAAACTTAACATAAATATTTATAGTTTAATAAGTTACAAGAAGGAGATTAAGAAATTGATTTACAATCAATGTGGAAGTATATAATATAGCATTGACAAGTAAGATTCTTAGCGTTGAGTATTTGACAAAATATCAACCTAGCTACCCCCAATCACATTCGGACCTGCATTTATGCACCCAACAATATGTGGTCCACTACGTTTTGCAAGACAGTATTGTTGAGCAATGTTTATGTCATAAGTAAAAACTATAGGTCGTACGTTGTGATTTCTGAGTTGGAACGATGGGAAAACTCAATGCTAGCTAGGACCTAGAAATGAGAAAAACGTCCAATACAAATTGCTCTTACAATTATCATCATCAATTCTTTTCTTGGTTTCCTCTATTGATGAAACAGGATCTTGGTACCAACTTGGTGCTTTCGTATATGTACACATGCCCACCCTATCACCACATCCACGTGGCTATCACCAGATTCCTTTATATTCTTGATATAAATCATCCCAAAAGATCTTCTAAATGGTCAAAAGAAAAATTTTAAAATATCTAACAAACTCTAAATCCATAGTTTTAAAACTCAAAGCAAAGAAGGAACATTGTAAGAGGGGTGTGAGGAGGAAAAAGTGTAGAAAAACTCATTTGGAGCAAATATATGTTTCCTATTTATCCTTCTCGATGAGATTAATACCTTCTTTTTGTAAAAAAAATGATATATTTTAAAACCAACTTATACTTTATATAAGTTGTTTAATTTATTAAAAAAACATTTTTTTATTTTCTTTCCTGATAAACATTTATTGATAAATTTATGTAGACTAGACCTATTCTTAAGTTATATATAGTGTGTTAAAAGTTCAGTCAAAGATCCTCCACGAGGTAAAGTGATATTATCCTGATAATGTGATATGCATGACAATGGTAGGGATAATGGGTCGGTGCAAATTGGTACCCTATACCTGAGGAACCCAAGGCCCTTATGTGCCCACCAACCTTGTCTGTGTGGCCTTTTATTTTGTCGAAGCTTCCAAATTTCAATGCTTTATTGAGTCAATCAAGTACAATTATTGATATTTTTGTAATTTCAAGTTTATCCTTCCATTGTAATGATAGTATATCTCATTCTTAATTTATTGGAATCTAGGTTATTTTATCGGAATTTACCATTAACTACTGTTTCAAGCTTTAAATTTTGGTTTCTTGCGTTAATTTCTTTGTGACTTTCATAGCTATCCATAAAAGAAAATTTTATGTAACATCAACTTTGCATTGAATTTTGTCACAATAAAAAAGAAAGATTTGGGTGTATTTTTTTACTATTCTAAACCTAGGATTTTTAAAACCTAATTCTGAAAATTGAATTAAGTTTTTAGTTTTAATTCATAAATCAATATCGTCGTGTTTCTTAAATGCTTTAGGGTGAATTATATAACTTTGTCAAGACACACATGAGCTATTACTTGTTAAAACCAAAGTAGCATCCATGATTTGTAGGTACTTTCGTTCTTCATAATATATATATAGCTGTGATCGATTAGAGTCGTTTTATAATTTTGGATATTAAATTATAAAAAAAATTAAAATTTTAAAAATAGTCGTTCATGGCAGATTCCTCAAGATAACCCAGATTTCAGCAAAATTTGATATTGTTATAACATGAAATAAAAATTTACAAAAATATTTTGTGAACAATTTTATAGAATAGTTTTTAGTTATTTTCTTTTATTTTTTGAGTCTATTTTGAATACGTATACTTGTAAACAAGATTAAAAAATAAATAAAATGTTATAGACGATATTAATTTTTAACTATCTAACTAACAAAATTACAAATAATAAACATCCAGTACGTGAGAATCAGGAAGGCGTACAGATGAACAATTTGTTTCAATTCAAATTAAAAGCAAGAAAGTCAAGAAACGTACTCTATCCCATGTTCGATACCTCCAACTTGTGCCACATGAATATAGCTCCTGCATTTGTATTTTAGAGAAATGTTAATAATATATACTTTATAATATATTTATAATTATTAATTAAAATTTATTAAAAAATATAAAAATATGAGAAAAATATTAATTTAAAATCTGGAAGAATAATATATATATATATGAGAAAAAATATTTTCACAATATTATAAGTTTAAAAATTCTTACACTCAATCTGAACCTTTTATTTAATTTATATATAATGAATTATATTTTAATACTTTACTAGCCATTACATATAAGTTAAATAAAAAATTTACATTGAATATAAAAGTATATAAGAGTTTTTATATTTATACTAGTATGAGAAGATACTGCTCTCTCTCTCTATATATATATATATATATATATATATATATATATAATTTTAATTAATAATTAAAAATGTATTAAAAACCATGAATAGATGTGGATTAATGGATACTATTATATTAGATTTTTTAATCATTATAATTAAATTATTCTCTTAATTTTGTTTTACTTAAAATAAACATTTTAATTATTTTTTCTAAAAGAATTACATGAATTAAATTTATTAAATTATTTAAAATATTTTATTTACTCAAAATATTTACTAATTAAAATATTATATTTATATAAAATTAATTTAAAAATACTAAAATTTTATCATTTAGAATCTTAATCTCACCGTACAAAATTTTAAATTTTACTCACTTTTATTATTTTTAATTTTTAAATAATTTCCTTTCTTATTTTTTATTTGAATAAGAAAAATATTCAAGGGTTTTATGTAAAGAAAAACTGACAAAAAGACTCAAGTTACAGTTTAACAATTTTGGAGATTAAATTATAGTAAAAAAAAAATTACTGAGGAATCGGCATTATACATTAAAAAAAAATAAGAAGACCAGAAACATTATTAAACTTTTTTTAATTGAATAGCTATAATTCAGTAGAGTTTTTTTTTTTATAATAACATTTATTCTTGTCTCTCTTTCTGTGTCTGTCTATCTCTCTGCTGAAATATCAAAATTGATTGAGAGAGAGAGGAAAAAAAGTTTTCATGGTAAAGTAGGTTTCCCTTAAACATCATAGTTAATAACTTTAGAAGAATAAAAAAATATAAACATTTTGAATTTAGTAAACATGTTATTGTCTCTATCCACTTCAGTCTTCAGCCCAAATTAGATGTTTTATTTCTTTCTAATTAAGTTTCATAAGTTACTTTGAATTATGCCACTTCTTGAAGAATTATGAGATTAATGCCGATTAAATAGAATTAATTGAATAAAAATTAATATTGATCGGTATAAATTAATAATATTGATGAAGTTAAGAATGAGTAAAAAATTTTACATTAAATATTAAAATAAAGAAATTGAACAAATTATAAAAATTCAGTTCAATAGTTTTAAAGTTTTAAATTAAATATAATATTTAATTTTTTTTATATATATAATTTGTTCATTACTCATTCATAAATATCTCTCTAATGTTTTTTTTTTTTCAAACAAATGTAGTAGCACGTTACATTGCTTATAGCAGGTAGCAAGCTTTGAAGTGTATATATGATAACATTATAACTTATAAATCATGATTTTAATTAAGGACTAGTAACTCACGTAGAAACTGTAGTTTGTAAAGTATATTTTATTTAAATACAACTCAAGTAAAAATTTTGTCAAATACATTAAATCGGTATTTGAGATGTATTAATGATAATGATATTATAATCCACTCACTATATTATATATTATTTTTTCTGATTTTTTTTTATAAAAATAAAATAAAATATTTTTTTTTATCTTTATTATAAAAAATAAATAATAGATTCAAGATACATTAATTATTAATTTTTTTATATTATTTTTTTATTAGTATTATTAAATATACAAATTACTAATTATATTTTTTAATATTATAGATATTTTTAGAATAAAATTTATATTTATAAAAAATAAAACATACTTAATTACTTTCTTTAGTTTCAGTGATTTAATCTTTTATTTCTTATAAAAAAGATTATAAGGGGCATTATATATGAAGAATGTTAATAATATTTTCTATTGTTAATTAAAATTTATTAAAAACTAAAAATAAGAAAAAAATTAAAAATGAAATGAAATTTAAAAATAAGAAAAAATGAAATTTAAATAAATTTTATAATTTTTAATAAATTTTAATTAATAATAAAAATATATCATAAATAATGTATTAAAAAGTGTGTGGTTAATGTTACTCTCCCTCCCTTATATATATGGGTTGGAAGCGACTTTTCTTCCTTCGTTACAAAATTAGTGAAAACTATATATTATAGTTTGCTGTGTTACTTATCAACATAACATGAGATGGTATTTTATACCTTTTTTAATTAGCAGTTATAATATCTTTAATATTTTAAAAATAAGAAAATATTAATTTTTTTAATTAAATTACTAACTATATTATCAATTTATATAAAATTAACTTGTTTTATACGTAAGAGAAGGTATCAAATTCTCTCGATCATCCAGATTACCATAGTAGATTTTATCATGTATTATACTTCAAACATACGTACCTTTTTACAACTTTTACAACGATATATTTTCTCTTGCCTTCTTACTAATAAAATTTGTGACATTTGACCTTATCCTTCTTTTTATTTTATTTTATTTTATACAGTAACTCATCATCTTAATGCGTCTTAGATTTTATGGAGAATTTAGGTAAAAATTATGATTATTTAAGTGTTTTTAAATAGGATGTTCCATGTAATATTCCTCAGAAAAGTTTGACAGATTAAAAAATTAAAAATTGTGATTACTTAAATATTTTAAACAGTTTAAGTAAAAATTGTGATTATTTAAATGTTTTTAAATAGTTGAATGCATTAAGATATTTTATATTAACTATGAATAGAGACGTAATATTCTTTATAAATGTTGGACAGCTGAAAAAAAAATGGGTCAAGTTTTCTAATTAAACTGTGATTACTTAAGATTTGTAAATAGACTGTAGCGTATTAATTATTTTTTGAAACTTTGAAAGTGTCAATTGTAAGATTTTAAAGTTAGTGTATTAAAATTAATTTAGAAAAAACGTAACTCCACTAAAGGAAGCATAGTTTGCATAATTGCATATACTATGGCACATAAAAAAGTAATTTAAAGAAAACTGTTTTTTAAGCTGTTTTTTCTTACTCTTATGCATAATACGTACGAACAATCAAGCTCAAGCTTAGCAAAAAATGAAGTTATTTTGTAGGCTTTAACTACGTTTATTATAATTAAGCGCATACAATATGATAAGCTTAAAATTTATATCCATACACCATAATTAACTTTAAATGATTTGAAAAAACCTTAATTTAAGGGGGAAAATTTTGAAAGAATTTGAGTCCTCTGATAAGGTAAAAAGGGACAAAAATGAATCATTAATTAAAACTTTAATATTTTTATAATTTTTACACAGATATGTACATTTATTTACAATCTCAACCATTAATTGGACAGTGTATTGTAATTACAATTGAAGGGCAATAACAAGAAACTATTTTTCAGTATTACTATAAAATTATATATTAATAGGAAAGCAAGAATAAATTAATTTATGTTTAATTATATTTTTATTTTATTTTTATAAACTAATTTAATTTTTATAATTTTAAATTGTATAAATTAAGTTATTAACTCTAGAATTTAATTTAATAATTAATAAAAATATAATATATTACTGATTTATATAAATTCATTAAAATGATAAATAAGAAATAAATTTATTGTATTTTATATAAATTTTTTATTTAAATATTATATATATTCTTCGTTAATTTATACAAATCAATGATATCTCATACTTCAATTATATTTATGTTATTTATTAAATAAAATTTTAATATAAGGAATTTAATTTAAATAATTAAAAAATAGATATGAATAATTAAACTTATACATAATTAAAATATTAAGGGTAAAAAAATAGAATTAAGCCATTAATTTAACAATGCCGTGGTGGGTCGTCTGCATAAGAAGACTTTACCATAATTTAACTTATGATAATAAGAAAGCTTAATTTTACTCTCTATATATAGCTACTACCTCCGCTTTCTCTAGCAGCGATCTCTTTCTCAATTTATTGCTTTCTTTGTAATATCACTATATATTGCTCTTATTTTCGTTATTATTATTATTTTTTATGCAATATCTCTAATGGAAGCCAAAGCAGATTACACCCAAGATGGCACTGTTGATTTCCATGGCGAGCCAGCAGTTCAATCTAAAACTGGCAAATGGAAGGCTTGTGCTTTTCTTGTTGGTGAGCACATTAGTTTTTCGTACATATTCTAACCAATATTTTTACTCAACGTGTAAGCTTTTCTTACATCTTCACTCTCTCCAACCTTGAAGATTTGCTTATTCTCTGGAGAAAAGGAGAATAAATTTGTAGACCCTTAATTGCATTATATATGCTGATGATAGATTGTTGAGCAAATTATAGCCTATTTTCCAATTATGATTCTTGTTCTTTGATTCCCATGCACGTTTTTGGCTCAATTTTCATTTAGTTTAAACTGAAATCTATCTTATAGTATATTACTTCATGAAGAATTATTCATGGTGATTATTGTGGAGTCATAGCATGATGTGATAATCAAGTGATAAATTGCATAATATTTTAGGCTATGAAGCATTTGAAAGGATGGCCTTCTATGGAGTTGCTTCCAACTTAGTGAATTATCTTACAACCCAACTTCATGAAGATACTGTTTCATCAGTGAGGAATGTGAATAACTGGTCAGGATCTGTGTGGATAACACCAATTCTTGGGGCTTACATAGCAGATTCTTACTTGGGTCGCTTCTGGACTTTCACCCTCTCATCTCTCGTTTATGTCTTGGTAAGCTAATTAAGATCTTCCACTGTTATTCTCTCTTTAAAGTATAAAATCAAGAGTCTATCTAGAAGCAAGGAACTTCTCTATTTTACTCCATGATGAGCTGTGTCTACATTAATTCATCATCTTTATCTTACAAGTAGAGGAGACATTATAAAAAAATGCCTCATATTAACAAAAATTAAAATTAAGTAATTTCAATTTGTATAATATTTGTTTTAAAAGAAATTAAACTGTGAATATAACATATATTAACAGTATGATGCATATTATGTTAATTGATATATTAATTCTATATATATATATATATTATTTCAATAAAATTGTTTCTATTAATATAATATAATATATAGTAACACAAACAAAAGTAACACCCAATTGTTAATATATAGTTATTTTTTAAATCCATTTTTATAACTACTTTTACAATAAGGAGAAAGATAAAAAAAAAGTGAGATTAAATAAGTTGATATAACGGAGAAATTATAAAAAATGTATAATAATAATGCAATTTTTTTTTTTATTTTGCGAAACCTGTTTGGACTTTAATTCCATTATTTTACTCGTGGGGCGCTACGCTGCTGTGTATATGATTTGTCAAATGTCATAATTAGTCCAAGACAATTTATTTATGATTATATAGCCCCACCATGAAATTTTGGCCTCACCTCAACCTTGAATTGATGATCGATAGAGATTCTCACAATTTAAATTTTTAGGGTTTTTTTAATTTGTTTTTAATTGAATTTAAACATCTAAAAATAAAAAAATGCATCTATTATATTAAGATCATGAGTATAATAAATATTTATTAATAAAATATTATTATTATTATTAATTAGTTAAACTTAATCTTAAATGTTAAAAGTAATAGTTTTTTAAAAATTAAAATAACTTTATCAATTTTAAGAGTGGTAGAAAAGGAAAAGACTTTGTATAATTTATGTACATAAAACCAAATATTCTTATTTTTTATGCTTATATTTGGTTAAACAATTTAGATTTAACTTTTATAAAATATTTTGTTAAGAGATAGTTTTTACTTTTTTATAAATTATTATTTTGAATTTGTAAATGCTAAAAAATATATAAAAATAAAGTTTAAATTGTATAACTTTTACGAGGATCAAACGTTTAACTAAACGTATAAGTGATATGACGTGATAAAAAAAATTGCTGTACAAATCATAATTAATCCTAAAATAGTGACTTCATTAATTTTACCTAAATTTTGTGGCATAACGATGTTGTATCGAATCATGTATTTATGCATGATAGTTGAAAGTTGAAATCATGTTTCTAATCTCAAAAGAGGACTGTCACGTTAATTCTTCTTTTTTTTAATATATATATAATTTTTAGGGTTTACATTTGTTTAGAAAACCACCTCATGCACACTTCACATCACAGGGCATGACTCTTCTCACTGTAGCTGTGTCACTCAAAAGCCTGAGGCCAAGATGCACCAATGGCATATGCAACAAAGCTTCAACATCACAAATTGCATTTTTTTACACAGCCCTTTACACAATGGCAATTGGGGCAGGGGGAACAAAACCCAATATCTCAACCTTTGGTGCTGACCAATTTGATGACTTCAATCCCAGTGAGAAAGAGCTAAAAGCTTCCTTCTTCAACTGGTGGATGTTTACCTCATTCTTAGGTGCTTTGATTGCCACTTTGGGATTGGTATACATGCAAGAAAACTTAGGATGGGGACTTGGGTATGGGATTCCTACAGCTGGTCTTCTATTGTCCTTAGTCATTTTCTATATCGGCACACCCATATATCGTCACAAAGTGAGAACCTCTAAAAGTCCTGCCAGGGACCTAATTCATGTCCCCATTGCAGCATTCAGAAATAGAAAACTCCAACTTCCTAGTAGCCCCTCAGATCTTTATGAGCATGACATGCAACATTATGTTAATAGTGGAAAACGGCAAGTCTATCACACTCCAGCTTTGAGGTGAGCTTAGTTACTCTTATTTTAAGTAAAAATATGTTCACTTCTCATTATTCTTTTATACTCACCTTTACACCCTTTAAAACATATGATAAAATAAAATATTTGGGTGACAAGAGCGAGATGGGAATACCAAAGAGCTTAGTAAAGCTTATTAAATTTTATAAAATTGACTTATATTTTTTAACATTTTTTAAATTTATTTTAGTAATTTTATGATCAAATATATTAAAAGAACTCGTGTGATAAATTTTTATTAAATAAATATTTAATTGAGTTATTTGCTTTAATGCGTCTTAAAAAAAAAACTTTTTAAGTAATGTAAAAGAATGCATACAAAAAATAACATAAAATAGATGGGATCATGTTCTATTTCTTTCATATAATATGTTCGCACCTTGCATTCTAATGATTAGATAAAGGACGGAAAAAACAAAAGGAAAGAAGAAACTTGTGCAATGTTTCAATTTCAAAGATTATGGTGCCCAAATTGCACACAAGTGGGTTGTTTTAGATTGCGGGGCTAATAATTCTAGTGGTAGTGGCCTAGTGGGGTAACATACAGTAAAATTTGGAAGCATCTCGGAAAGGCATTTTCCATCTTTACCTAACCCATCAATTTGACAGAGAATTTAGAAAAGGGTCCATGTCTAAAGATTCCATGTTCCCCCTTTAAAAATCTCTTGGTTCTGAAGCAGTCAAAGGGAGTTTTATTCAGTATAATTTTGTGTGCATAACCAGGGAACCCACTATTTGAGGCAAAAGGATGAGGCATTTGAGGCCTTATATGTCATTCGTCTCATTGAATTTTTTCCATATGCACATTTGAGGCCCTCTTTGATGACTAGTCACTATCATTCAGCCAAGTTGTTTCTCCAATATCCGAAATGTCACAGTTGTGACCACAGATACACCACTGTTGCTAATTATTGCAAACGCTAATTATCACAAACCATTTAGCATCTTGCATGCAAAACACGGTATGGTCCTCATTTGCATTCTTGGTGCATAGAGAGACACATAAGATCAATCCATTATTAGAAGATTGGAACATTAATTCCACTGCTACACAATGACAAATATTTTTTACTTGCAACAATTTTGTTAGATAGTGAAAGTTTGTGTACTGTTCAGGTTTTTGGACAAGGCTGCTATTAAAAAAGACAACACTGGTTTCTCAAGTGCACCATTAACTGTAACCCAAGTGGAAGGAGCAAAGCTTATTTTTGGTATGGTCCTTGTATGGCTAGTGACACTGATTCCAAGCACCATTTGGGCACAAATCAACACACTTTTTGTGAAACAAGGCACTACTTTGGACAGAAACCTTGGCCCTCGTTTTAAGATTCCATCAGCCTCTCTTGGAAGCTTTGTGACTCTCTCAATGCTTCTCTCAGTGCCAATGTATGATCGGTTTTTCGTGCCGTTCATGCGCCGGAAAACCGGACACCCGAGAGGAATCACCTTGCTTCAAAGGCTTGGCATTGGATTTTCAATCCAGATCATAGCCATTGCAATTGCTTATGCAGTAGAAGTTAGAAGAATACATGTCATAAGAGAAAATCAGATAGCTGGTCCTAAAGATATAGTCCCTATGAGCATATTTTGGTTGTTACCTCAATATGTTCTAATTGGAATAGCAGATGTGTTCAATGCCATTGGATTGTTAGAATTCTTCTATGATCAATCCCCTGAAGACATGCAAAGTCTTGGAACAACATTCTTCACAAGTGGAATTGGTGTTGGGAACTTCTTGAACAGTTTTTTGGTGACAATAGTTGATAAAATATCAGGAAGGGGTGAGAAAAAGAGTTGGATAGGGGACAACTTGAATGATTGTCACTTGGACTACTATTATGGGTTTTTGTTGGTCTTGTCAAGTGTCAACTTGGTGGTTTTTCTTTGGGTTTCAAGTAGATATATTTATAAGAGGGAGTCAATAAGGGTCAAAGAGGGCCTTTGTGTTCAAATGGAGGGAAACCCAACTTTGGATGCCTCTCTTGGTTTACAAGTATGAAAACTAGTTAGAGGGTGGTAGGGCATGATATATAAATAACCAGTAGTGATATTTTAAACCTAAAATTTTCTTCACAGATTCTGCGCCAAACTGATAAATGATTGTTCTTTGAATTTAGTTGGCCCCTCCTATAAGTTAAGTTGGAGCCAAATAAATTCAGATACACAAGTTTGTGTGGAATTTCTGAAAAAATTATAGATTAATATCCTCCCTGCACCATGTGTGCTAGTTAGTAAAATATGTGTGCAATTTAAGATTTTTTTTCTTTTCCCTGCTTTTGCTAATAGAATTTCATTTACAAATGCAATGTTTCAACCTTTCTTTCTGAAGTTTATCTTTTTCATTTAAGGAATAGAGATATTTCAAATAACTAAACAATGTATCTAATTAGAAGAGCGTGTTGGATTAAAATTTTCACAAATTCAAATGATGGTGAAAAATATTCAAGTCCTTCAGGTAGATATATAACCTAATGCATTGGCAGATTGATGAAAACAAATAATCGTGTCATAAGTTAATGGTATGGTTTGCACGAAGAGCCCTCGGAACCTATGCTAAATTGAAACAGAGAGACGTCTTTGAAAGTTGAAATACGATCATCTTCACCTACGTTAAAAAAAGAAAAAACGTTTATTCAGAAAAAAAAATATTAGCAACTTATTCTTCAATACGGTCTTTTAAATATATAATTTATTATTGAATAAATTTTACTAAAAATTACAAAAATTATGTGAAAATATATTTGATAGAGGTGTGGTTTTTCAGCCTTTTAATCCTAATCTTAAGGTGCCCAAAAAAATCTCAATTCAAAATTGAAAACTTTACAAAACTTGAACTGAGGATATAATGAAGATTATTCAATGCCCTCCTTTATAGAAGGGAGAGAGATAAACTGAGATTAAGTTTCATATATTTTTGCCATCAAGTTCTTTAAACCAAATGATGAGACGTGCATATCTTTTTCAAAACTTTACAACACATTTAATGAAAATTATTTAATATTTGAAAAATATCCATATGTAATTGTTTAAATGAAGAACTGCATGGTACAAATATAAAGAATTTGATCTAAATTTTGACAAAAGAAAAAGGTAAGGTACCTCCTACAGTAAAATATTGCAAAAACTAACCATCATCACTAAAAAGTATAAACATCTTCCACTCAGTTCCTTTTGCAACTTGCGATTAAACATGGCTTCAGGTGTGGGGCAAACTTCATTCTAGAGGAGCAAGGTTCCTCCGAGAAAACTTCTGATGAACTAAATGACCTTCATAATGCTTGAGTTTCAGGCAAAATATATTAAAGCTTCAAAATATAAAAGCTACACCCTTACTTTGAAAAGAGGAATTGCAATACGTTACACCTTTTAGAGTAAAATATGGACTTGAGAGCTATTGATGAAAAATCAACAGTTGAGACATTTTTATGAAATTCAAGCTTTCATGTGACAAATGATATGATTGTGCAAAAACGTCAAATTCTTTAAACTTCTCATTCTACCATGTACTTTATACAATGGACAGTATAACTAAGATAATCCATACTATATAAAATGAACTAATAAAATTTATATAGAGGACCAAAATTAGTTAGTTTCTTAAGAACGATTAAAAATCAATTTGTGTTTAATCTATCACTATGCATGCAATGACTTAATAGAAAAGTAGTTGAAGTTTCACTCATATAAGGACGGCAAAGTGACATTTCACTGTTAGTCATGCATACCCAAGCAAAACCTTGGAGAATATATCAATAGAATATGTGTAACAGCATCGAACAATCTTGATCGCAGAACAACCAAATAAGCTACGGCTAAACTTTTCCCTTTTTCTTTCATTTGCACTGAGATTGAATGTATGTGTTGTAGGTGGGGGCTTTCTTACAATAGTCTCATAACGAAGAACTATAGCATTTGGAAAATATTAGAGATTCCGAGATCAAATTAACATATTGGCATTTCGTTCCTTGCAGAAAACAAGTTTTAGTTAATAACCAGAAAAATATTATCAGTAAGTATTACATAACTTTATTGCTAACTGGTGGAGTAGCAGAGTCTAACAAAGAATTAAAGACGGTATGATGTGATGACATCTCTGAATTCAGCAGCCATTCTCAAGAAAAACCATGTATTATATAGTATAAATATCAACAATTCAATTATCGATTCATCATAGTAACTTTGTCACAACTGTAATTCACAACATTAAATCAGTGAATATTTTAAGGAGTACACCACTTTGCTACTGCTGTTGCTGCTCACCTTGCCAAATGCAGACAATATCTTTGAGTGCAGGTCTTATATCCTCCTTCAATATCTTCTGGTATTCTAATGTATCACCACAGGACTTCTTCATCTCAACCAAATGGAAAGCTGGGGTCAGCTCAAAAATTTCGGCATCAATGGATAGAAGCCCTTTTCTATCTTCCCTGGATCTCTCCAATTTCAGTAACCCTCCATCCTTCTTAGTTATCTCCATCCTCAGAATGCCAGCAATATCCTCCATTGTAGACATGATGGATGAGGCAGAGCTCATGAATGTAAATTTGATATCTTCCTGTCCATCATTGCTAGCAAAAAGGCCAGACAAGTCAAGCCCAGAGGACAGAGAAATTATATCAAAAGCATTTAAATTTGTAGGCTTAACTAATACTTGATCAGCCTCAACAGCAGCACTTCTGTTCTCACACAAACCAAGAACTTGATCAGAATCAACTAAAGCCACATTTGTAGCCCCTCTTTTCACTTGATCAAATTTGGATTTGAATCCTTTTCTGAACCAAGAATTTTCCAAGACTTTTGCCGTGGATATCCTAGTATCTGGGTTGGGATCGAGGATTCTTGCCAATAGTCTACGCACTTCAAATGAAAACCAGTTTGGACATTTGTAATCTGCCTTGCCTATTTTCTTATACAGTGACATAAGATTCAAATCATAGAATGGCAAATGGCCAGCCAAAAGAACAAATAATATCACTCCGCAAGACCATACATCTGCTTTTGCTCCATCATAACCCTTTCTACTTATAACCTCAGGAGCTACATATGCAGGAGTTCCACAAACTGTATGCAGCATGTTGCCTTGACGATGAGATTCAACAAGTGCACTCAATCCAAAATCTGCTACCTTGAGAACTCCATTCTCATCCAAAAGCAAGTTCTCTGGCTTCAAATCCCTGTGATAAACACCCCTGCTGTGGCAAAAATCAACAGCACTGATCAATTGTTGAAAGTACTTCCTTGCCTTGTCCTCATGGAGTCTACCTTTAGCTACCTTGTTGAAAAGTTCACCCCCTTTGGCATATTCTATGATGAAGTAAATCTTGGTTTTGGTGGCCAAGACCTCATAAAGCTGCAAAACATTTGGGTGTTTAACAAGTTTCATGATAGATATCTCACGCTTTGTTTGATCCACCAGCCCAACTTTAAGAACTTTCTCCTTGTCAATCACCTTAATGGCAACATTCTCACCACTTCTGAGGTCCCTTGCATGGTAAACCTTTGCAAAGTTTCCTTGGCCTAATAGTTTTCCAAACTCATACTTATGCATCAATACATTACCCCTTTTCTCCATTTCAGCACAAACCCTCACACAAATTAAGCACCCTAGTTTATTCTCACCAAGGAAACTTTCTTTGTCAAGGTTCTGCTTCACCGTGAAATACACAACACCAGCAATTTCATTGTGTATTAACAATAAGAAGTTTATAAGTCTTTCAGTTGAGTTTTAACTACAGAACTGTTTCAGAGAAGGTGCTCTCAATGTTCAGGCACATATTTATGCATCCCAGGTGTCAATTCAAATGCTCTCCCTGGGATTGAGGAACAAAAACAGTAAAATACGCATATATGAAGGTTCCAATACAAGGGCATGGCATATATGAAGTTGAATTAGAACAGAAAGGAATTCACAGAAATAATCCAGTGAAAGAGAGCAGAGGGTATCACAAAAATTGAAACTTGGACACTCACAACGCCAGAACATAATCATATAATCATCTGACACCAAAAATGATAAAGAAAACCAAATAAACAAAGCCAAAACTCCACTTTCCCTTGATCGATCAATCATCCGAACAAAAAAGTTTGACAATTCACTTGAATTCAGACATTAACAAGCCCAGAAGATCACACAAAGCTAGTGAAGAATGAAGACAGAGAAAAAGAAAGCATTACCGTCTGAAGGAACGGGAGAGCCTTGAAGAGAAGAAACGTTAGAAACCAAAAAGCATAATGTTATTGGAAGCAGCAAGTAAGCTTAGTTATAAAGGCATTTTCGGGTACCACTTTAGTGACAAAAGTGAAGGTTCCAATGTGGGGTAGGACTTTGGAGTACCATGAAATCAAACATTCAAACTAAAGCTTTCTCTACCCCTTAAAGGTACCATTAAGATGTACACTTGCCAGGTAGGTAGAGGCAGTGGCATCACACAAGAAAAGTTGGTATCAATGACCATTAATGAGTTTTGCATTCTTACCAATAACAAGAGGGATTTTTCTTCTTCCTTTTTTTGGATAGAATTAAACATTTGATTTATAGTTGGTTGATTCTTTAGGTAATAAATGTGAATTATGATAAAGCATTTTTACAAAATCAAAAAGAATCTTATATATTAATCGACATTTAATTTAAAATTATCCCTGATCCCAAAGGTTGAAAAAAATTATATGATAATTTAAATATTATTAAGGATTGAACGTTTAATCACATACAACAACAAAAAAAAGCCTTCTGAGAGTAAAAAAAAAAAGATAAGCTTTATTTTGTTTATAAATAAATGTGATAGCTTTAAAATAGAAAGGTTTTTATGATTGTACATTTTTTTAATCATATAGTCAGATATGAGATTTGTATGCAAACATATAAACTTGAGACTTTGTTATCAATGGGCACGTTGCCCGGTGGCCAAAATTTCAGACTCCAACGTTACGTGTTATAAACATCAAGTGTTGTTTTCTTTGGTTTTGAAATTTCCCTTTGGTACAAGGTAAAATGGACCCGTTGCTTACATGTATCTGATTTGGATTCGGTACCATATCAGTTATCATATTACTTATTTTATAGTATTGTCAATTATTACATCACTTAAAGACCACGTATCTGCGTATTTGTCTTCGCTGTTGGTAGCTTAATTCTTTCACTTGTATGCTTTTTTATACACATTTTCAACCCAAAACGCCAACCCAACTTGTGTAGAGCTTAGAATAAAATGTATCAACCTACCCAATCTCCATTACATTAAGCATATGATATTTGCTGGTAGACAATATGCATTGAAGAGGAATTATGTCGATTAAAAAATTTGAGGCTCTCTAAAATACCCTTCAGTTTCCAAATTGCGAATCATAAACAAATATATCTAACTAGCAAAAATATGAAATGAACTTTATTATTTATTTTAAAAGAGACAGATTTAACATGATGATGATGTGGGTATTGTCGAATCAGCATTTGAACATCACCATATATTATATGATATAGCCTTGAATTGGTGCCTTACAATACCTTACATTTGCCAGTCTAGATATCTAAAGCCTAAGCTCTATAATAGATGTCTCATCACTTCATCTTCAGCTAGTTAACAGGATCTTCAGATATTAGAGGTACTGTTGAATTTTCTGGTATTAATTAATCTTGTGAAGTGGAGAGATTCAGAATGGGTAGAGCGTCCTTTCAAGTGAAAATCAACCACAAATGAATCTTTTTATTGCAGAACATGTAGCTAACGTAGGGTGGGTTTAGAAATAGTGATTCAATAACATTTTCTCAAATGATAACTTATGTTATAAATTTAAAAATGAAATTTATTAAAATAAGTTAAAAATGATATATTTTAATAAATTATATCAATAACATTATTAAAATAAATAAAAAATAAATTATTAAAGTCATACATATTTTTTAAAAACAATCTCAATCTTTTAATGGAGTTAAACATTTTTTAAAATGTTGATCAACTTATGGAAATTTAAAATTATTTAATTTACAAATTTACTGAAAAAACTGAGTAAAAGTTGGGATAAAGAATTATTTACTTGATTACATAAATACATGGGACTCGAAATAAAATATAAAATGTTCAACTTGTTTGTTTGGGACTAAATCGACCCCACTAATGAGTAATCTTCACCCTTAATTCTAACATATTTAATTTACCTTTAGATGGCTTAGTTGCACTATTTTGGTCAATTAATAATTTTGGCTCTTCTATAATTTTTTTACAACAATTAAATCTCTTTAAGTTTTTAATGAAAAAATAATAATAAAGTTCCATTGGCAGTCTACAGTTTATGTGGCTAATACAACGATTTGATGGATCAACTGGTAACTTAAATTTATTTAAATATACCATTTTATTTTAAATTTATTTATCTTGCGATTTCAATAAATAAAAGTCATACTTCTTCGCTTTCTCTTTATCATTTCACTTTAAACGATAACACAAATTAAAAATTGCAATTAACATATTCATTTATACTGAAATTACTTTTAACTTCATAGTATGACCTCCACTATTATTTGTCCCACATTTATGATAAAGATGTAATAAAAAAAATTAATGTTATCTTAAACTTTTAAATAAATAAAAACAAGATGTTCTTTTAAAAGTGGTCTAATAAAAGGACTTATATGGAGTAAGTGCATTAAAATTCTAACTTATTAAAGTGTTAAGTAATGTATATCATCATCAATCATGTCACTAACTTTTGTCAATGAGCAGACAACAAACTAATAAAAGAATCTATTTTTATCAACTAGGAAAAACAAAAAAATGATAACAACCATTTTTAGGACACTGATTAAGAAATCAAAATTTTTTTAAAAAAAAGTTACTAATGTATCATAATTTTCAATACAACATCAACATGATTTCTAATATTTTATGTATCAATTGCTTAGCAAGACCATTAGAAAATTAGGAGATTTGGCTGCTGTAAACAGTTATTAAAGAATAAAAATCAAACATTCACAAAAATGATAGAACTAAAAATACAAGTAAAAAAATAATCAATCATAATTAGCTTCTTAGTATTGGATTGCTTTGGCAACCTCAAAAAAATGTGCAACATTCTCCTCAGGCGTACCTACTTTAATGCCATGACCAAGATTCAAGATATGTTTCCCTCTACCTGCTTTTCTTACAGTATCATTTATCCGATCAGTGATGAAATCTTTTGAACCAAAAAGAACACCAGGGTCCACATTACCCTGCACAGCTATATTTGGTCCCAATCGCCTCCTACCATCAGCCATATCAACTGTCCAATCCAAGCTAACTACATCCACACCTGTCAAAGCTAGTCTCTCTAGCAAGCCCCCAGACCCACTTGCATAGAGGATCAAAGGGAGTTTTGGATGTGTTTTCTTCACAGTATCAATAATTTGCTTCAAGTATGGCAAACTGAATTCTTCAAAATCCACTGGACTAAGCTCTGTTGCCCATGAATCAAAGATCTGAACAGCTTGAGCTCCATTGTCAGCTTGGTATTGAATGTATCTTGCCATTGAGGTTGTAAACTTCTGCAGTAATGAGTGGAGGATCTGTGGACAGATCACAGTTCCATAAAGTAAACGAGTGTAATGAGTTAAAAAATAGAGCAGAACTTGATTAACAAACAACTTTTCTGGCCAAGTCCTGATTTTTAATCACAAGGTCAATAATTCAGTTGATCCATCAATGTACAAGCTCATCGTAACATGCATGCGCAGACAGGCACACACACAAAAAAAGATAAAAAACAGACCAAATATGGTAGCATGATCCATGCTAACTAGTTTCCAGTTCAACCAGATCTAACTTTCTAAATATATGACCAACTTAAGGATTTGTTGGTGACTTAAAACGTAAGAACATGTGGAGTTGCCACAGTAGAAAGTTTAGGGTGCCTGAATGATAAGGGAAGATGGTTGAAGATTACCTTGGATTCAGAGAAAGCCAATCTCTTTATTTTTGAGAAGTGTTTTGATGAACCACCTTCAACCACATATGATGCCAGGGTGAATGGAGCCCCAACAAAACCAAGGACTGCAGCTTTATTATCCACCTGCGGTAAATTCTTTTGAATTCAATAAGATAGTAAACCATAAAGGAATACATTTGTTGTGCCACAGAGAATAATGATAAAGCAACAACAATATGGAATTCGATAGACAGTTCAATAAAATAGATGATTCTGCAAGTTTTAAGAATATATGTTCCCCTAAGTACCACATGAGATATGCCTTCAATCACTTTTTTCCAACATTCCATGTTATTAGAACCCTCCAAAGCATCCATACAATGCTGAATACCTCTAAACTCGAATAAATATACAGAATTTCCAGTCTTGTGTTGCTTGAATAAACAGACAGGTTTTAGCTATAAAAGGAAGTGTGGTGTCAAATGAACAAAAGCAGAGAGAGATGCAATGGTAACATAGGACCAAACAGACCTCTTTCCTCAAAATTGTTAGTGCTTCACCAACGTATGGAACTGACTCTTCAGGATTGAACTCCCTCACTTGGTCAACCTGGGCAGCTGTGTGAATAGGGTCAAATATGACAGGACCCTTGCCCTTCACAATATCAAAGGGTATATTCATTCCAGAAAGTGGGGTAAGAATGTCTGAGAATAAAATCACCTGTCACAGAATCAGTATCAAGCAAATTTTATTAGCAATTAAAAAAAATACCTAAAAAGCATAAATATAATGAAGCGTGCTAGAGATTTATCTTACACCATCTGGCTTGAAAACATTCCAAGGTTGCAATGATATTTCCACCACAAGATCAACATTTTCAGATCTTTCACGGAATGAAGGATATTTCTCACAGATGATTTGGTAAGTCTGGTTGATAAAAAAGATTGGAAAATTAAACTACTTTCAGTAAAGACATACCCACTGAACTCATGATGAATAAAACGCCAAATAATTTCATGTTTGGTGGCATTTAAAACAAGATAGGTGTCGGAATTTTAATTCACAAGTGAAGACAATTCAAACAGAGTTAATAACAACACATCCACTTGTACCAAATGCAGTTCCTTTTTTTTATAAAGAACATACAAAAATCGACAAACACCAAATACCAAACTTGACTGTCCTAAAAAAAAACCATGATGGAATTCCCAAGTTCTGAAGAAGATAATTAATTTTACAAAACCATAACATAAGAATTAGCAGTATAAACCTGCCTTCATGTATCTCCCTGCTTGCCTCATGAGCCAAACAGGGGGTCTTTCAACATCTAATCCACGAACTGCATTAAGCAAGAGTGGTTCAGTAGTGGCCGTTGATTTTGGTTCAGCAACTGTTCCTGTACATAATTTTCCAGAACACAGAGATACAATTAAAAACAGTGATTCATTAATTAGCTAATAAAAATCAAGAATTGAGCTTTGACTTAAAATGACGACTAAGAACACATAAGAAATTGGAACAATACGTTTATGGCAAAATGGTAGTGTCAACTATGAGTTCTGAATCATTAAATTATATATTAAAAATTCGATTTTGATTTTGGGGATGAGTTACCTGGGTCTTGGAAAGCTGAAAATGACGAGAAAAAGATGGGTGGAATTGTAGAATAATGCCCTCGGAAAATGGAAATTTGTGAAAAACCCTAAAAAAGTGAATATTGATACCTGGAAGGGTGCAGGATATTGGGGTCCTTGACTTGAAGGAAAAAACTGAACTTGATGTTTTGGGTAAGATAAAGCTGAAAGCAGTGTTGAGGCACAACATGTTTGAATTGAATTGAAGTGTGTTTGCTGCACCAACGATAAGAGAGAGAGGAGAGAGAGAAGAGAGATAAGGGAAATCACATTACAAATCCCCAATCCATTCCACTTTCGCCATGTCACCAACTGTACCATGGAATTTTCTGACAATACTACCTATCACTTCCATTCAAAAATGCAAATAACTGCATTAGATAATTAGCTAAGAAAATAAATCAAAATATAGAATATTTAATGAAAATAAAGTGTTTATTATATTAAAAATGTAAAGTTATTTAATAGATTATATTGATATCTTTTAAATTAAGATTTTTAAGTACATATTAATAATAATATTACTATCATTGCATGAGATTTTTTTATTTGTAATACTTTAAAATTATACACTAGTTAATATATATAAAGGTTAATATTCATAGACATATATAAAGATTTTAGGCTCTTAGGATATTTAATTATAAATCTATTTTAAAAAATAGTTCAAGTTTGTATTTAAATTTAAGAAATAGATTAAGTCTGTTTAAAGTAAAGTGTATTGCAGACTAAAGTATTTTTATTTTTATTCTCAATATTTAAAAAGTTGGGCTTTGACAAATTTTAGTTTAATCAAATGAATCACTTCTGTACTCACCGGTGTCATTGTCAATTTTTAAGTTTTGATTTAAAAAATTAAAAGTATTTTTAGTTTATGTGATTTTTTATCTTTAAAATTTAATATCAAACTTCAAAATCAAACATAAATAAATTTTCATTTACTCAATTACACATCTGTTTCTTTTTAAAAATAAAATTATTTCCAAAATTCTAAGCCAACAACTCTACAATAAGAATAGTAATTTATAAACAATCAAGTTTTCTTAAATATAAATAGGTTGCATTGATATATCGGAATCAAAAAGCAGAAAAGTGCCTTTGCTTTTGTACAGACAGACAAAAGCATGCAGAAGAGTGCTACCTTAACTTACTATAAAACAATGACAAAAAAAAAAAAATACTTAGATTATAAAATATTATTAGACCAAAAGAATAGATTATGAAATATTGACCTTTCCTTTTAAAGATAAGCATTGACCTTTTATTATTTACGAATAGACTCAAAAACGTTCATGAGCCAAACAAATGTTGAATATCATGTTGAATAAGGACTTGAATCCCTCATGATACCGTTTCAAATCTCAATCAAATTTCATTTTAAAATCTACATTATATTAACCAAAAATAGATAAATCTTGGGGGGATCTAAATCCCATTTTGGAACTGACAAAACTGGAAGTGCAAAGAAAAAAAAAAATATAGAACATTCAGATAACATCAGACCAAACTGATTGCAATTTTATTTTATATAAAAAAAAATTATGGCTGCATAACTAAATAATTACAAGGAAAATTAGTAGAGGGGGAAATAGTAAGGAAAATATATCAGAAAATGGTGTCTATTGTAAGTTTCCTTTTAGGAGGAGTTTTCTCTATGATCTGCCTCTGCAGGTCCATAAATGTAGAACCATTGTTAGCAAATAGCCTTCGCAAGTTGATCACAGAAAGTTCACTAAAGTTAGCAACAGTAAGATCAGCCTGCCCCAAATCATACCTGCAGGTTTCAACATCAATCAGTTTCTAAATGCCAAAAGAATAATTTCATAAAAGAATTTCAAGTATTGAAATGTGTAACTGAATGGAAATTATTCTTCCATTCCAAAGGAAGAGAAATACTATGGATTAATGTTATCCCATGAAAGCTGATTCAAAATCAAATACCAAGTTTAACTTCTGCTGATTTCCATGTACTTGTGTACATGGAAAATGGTGTTTCCACATGAAAAGCACTAAACTGGAAACATCCATGCATCATGCCTTATGTTTCATGAAATTTTACGGGAAAATGCTATCAAATGCCTTTCAGGCACTAGTAAAAGGATCAAAAAGAGAAAGTTTTATTGATTATATACCATTTTAGTTAAAGAAAAAAAATACTTCAGTGCATTTTAGAGCACATGTGAGCAGGACCCAATTTCAATTTCATAGTAACATCTTATATTAATTTTGCATAAATGTAAATTACTCACGCAGGATGAGCTCCAATCAATGCTACAGCCATCATCGTACAATTGTGTGCAGCAGTTACACCTCTAGGATCATCTTCAAAAACCACACACTTGGAAGGTTTTCGATCCAGCTGCAAGGCATATAGGCAACAGGTCAAAAACTAGCAGGATATTGTAGAAAGAATTTATGGAAGATTTGTAGAATAATTAGCTAGTGAAAAGATAAGTGTTATATAATAAATAAATATAGTAATAATATTAATAATTCCAAGCCAGAAATATTTCATCAAAATTACAATCAGATGGATGGAACTATACCTTGACAGCAGCAGAAAGAAATCTATGAGCTATTGACTCCATTCCATCTTCTTCAGTCACAATTGCCTGAAAATCAAATAAGGCAATCAGCAAGTGGCAGATTCATAAGTATGTTAAGAACGTGTTTCTTTCTCTTTTCAGTGTGTGGAGTTAACAAAATCTAAGGACTAAAATTGAATCTGGAGAAACAACGCAAAATTGATTTCTTGTTAATTCTTCTAAAATATTACCAACCTGGAAATACTTCTTGAGCTCCATTCGTTCCAAAGCTTCTACTACATTTCTTCTATCAAGACTTGAAACAACAGCACAAGGGATGCGAGCAGTATAAACTGCCTCCAACCATTCTTTGAGGCCATCCGCTGGTCTTTCAAGCTACACAAATTTACATGCAAGATATGTCAGATTTCACCCCTAGAAACCCTAGATAGTAGCCGTCAGAATAAATCAAGACAGCAACTTACTCTTAGAAGATTATCATAATATAACTGAGAAAATCTCAACTTTAGTCTATCCAGCTCATTTTCTGCCTTATCTGATAGGAAATGCTGCAAATTAAAAAACGGATAGTCAGCTAAAAGATATTTGTTTAGAGCAAACTGCAAAGTTTTCATTTTTTTAATGATGACACTATCTTTAAGAAAGTGTGTCTTTCTAATTCAATGCTCAAGTAAAACCAACTAAGCAGAAGAAAAGGGCAACTAACCTTATGCAACACGTGATCAGCACCTGCATAAAGCAATAATCTTTGCATATCACCATCTTCAGGTATATCCTTTCCTGCATATGAAAATCATAGTCATCAATCTCAGATAGCAGTACATAGTGGCCAATAGCAAAAAAAGTCAAGGAAACTAAAAAAAATCTGAAGACATTCATATTTCAAACACAAGATATACTAAACATTAAAAAAATGGGGATGGGTGTTGCGCAGAGAAAATAACAGAGGTGGTTGAGGATTTTCAGAATAGAGGTGATTTAGAGTTCAAAATTATTAAAAGGATGGAGGGTTGGTGTCAACAGAAATATTTCCAGTGCTGGGTGGGTGTTGCAGAAGTGTGAGAAACTACATCCAATAAGGGTTTCTCTCTATTCTAAAACTAAAAGGGGAAGGAAATTTTAACTCTACCCCTAACCTCCCCTACCCCCAAACAATATTGTTTTGAAGGCAAAAATGGGTTTTAAAAATTTCTTGTCCTAACTCCACTATAGCCCTGTGAAAGGCTGTTATTTTTGCTGCCATTGTAGTTACAGCAACAGCCCCTACTCAATAACACCGCCATGCTGCTACAGCCCAATGAGTAACTATGATGAAAATGTTGTAAATTATAATCTTTCTCTGCAATGATGCACATGGTAACCTGTTCCATAAGTCTGATAAAGTACAGTTATTTATCTGTTAGTCAGCTGCACAAGTTTCCCTTTGTTCATTGAACTTGTTTGATAAATTATATAATCTGTCAGTCACCCCTTAAAAATGGCAGCATTTCTCATTAAGTCATTCTAGTATGAATTGACAAAGGGAAGACAAGGAAATGGAATGGGAAATAATAAAAGGAAATGCCCAGCTCCTCATTTGGATATGCAAGGCATAAAGGAAGGAAGGAAAAGGTGTTCCCTAGGAAGGATTTTTCTTTAACTTTTCCTTTCAAAAGTGGACAAAAAGTGGAGGTGTGCAGGGCATGGAAAAGATTTTCATCAAATCTTCTGAAATTTCCATTTTCATCTACCAACAATGAAGAGGAAACAATTTAAACAATAACAGTTGACAAGTTTAGAAGGAAAAAATTATAATAAAAAAATCTTCCCTTTCCTTTCTACAAAGTCTAAGTTGTGTTCCCAAACAGACAAATGTCAATTGAATATCCAAACAAAGGAATGATTATTCATTATACTTCCAATGTATTCCATGCCTTTATGGAGATTGTATCCTTTTATTTCTGTCTTGTTCCATCAATTTAAAAGAGAATGCATGTTAAAGATTGTCCAATCTAAGCCCCACAGTAAAACAATTAACATACCCTCTTCAGACGCCAGCTGCTTCCATGCCTTCCTCTTTAGAGCTCGTGTATCAGCCTGCAATAAATTGCATGCTTTTATCAGGGAGTTAATCCAAACACACTGGTTGCATGATATCATGTATGGTCATTCACTTCTTTTCTCAAGATTCAGTCATAGCAGTCAGGCCCACAAGTAATTAACAAGAACAATACACCCCTTCCACGTGATTGCAATATATATAAAAACTCAATTTGCATCACTTATCATTTTTAAAACATGAAAAAAATACTTTAGTAAAGCCAAGTATCTAGCACGTGTCATTCTAAACCCAAGAGAGGGGGGGGACTACATGCTTGAGTTAAAATTACTTACCACCACGTTGTCCCAAGAGAAGATAAGTCCATAAGCTTCATCAGGCTTCATAGCATAGCGTATACGCTGAAGAAAACCATCTTGCAATTTTTCATTCAAATAGTCCTATTTTCAAATAGAATTAGCATTCTTCAATCATTATTACTGTATACTTGCACAAAAAAGTACGGATAGGTAATCCAAGTCTAAAGGAAAACTAGAAAATAACAGTGATCAAAATTCCCTACCACATCAACTTTTAATGGTCCATCAGTCCTAAAAGTCTCAAAGCCTTCCCCATATTCAGCTCCAATAGCCTGGAAGGAAGCACCAAATGAGAAGAGTTCCAATCACCTTACAATACATTACTCAATTCACTGCTCCAACAAGATTTCATAATATGAAGGGGAAATGAAAAGCACAATAAAAGAGTACCTAAGCTAAGAAAACAAGTATTTACTGGGAAAAAAAAAAGTATTCATTATGGACGTGTTAGGGTGAACAACTTAATTAAGCACTTTCGATATGTTGTTCTTCACGAGAGCTTATTATAAGGTTGACTTTTAAGCTTACTGAAATATGCTCAATAGAGCTTATTTGATATAAAATTCTATGAAACTAATTAAAATGAGCTAAAAAAAGTTTGCAAGAATATTATAAGCCACTTTCATAAACTGAAATAAGCTCTTCTTAAAAGCCTATACGCAAATTCCAAAACATAAAAATCATTTAATCCTCTTTTATTCAGTAATTAAGATATTTGATAAGGTGCGTTTTTTTAACCGGTGTCCTAAGGCTAGCTGGACGTAAAAGAGAAACAGTAGACACTGGAAAAAAAATCAAAAAAATGAATTCGGACACTTGAAAAGAAACAGAAGATTAAGTAGCATCGGTACCTCCTCCACAAAAAGCTTATTGGGTGTGGAGTGCAACCCATTAACAGACCCAAATTCATCTGACCCAGAACTGCAACGAGCAATTAGGCGATTCTTAACCAAACCCCAACGCTTTAATTTCTGAAAATAAGGGAAAAAAAAAACAAAAAAAAAATCAGAGTAAATGAAAGAACATATAAAACAGACATATGTATATATATATATATATATATATATATATATATATATATAGAGAGAGAGAGAGAGAGAGAGAGAGAGAGAGAAGGAATTGCAGACCAAAAATGGGAGATGAAGAGGAAAAGGAGAGGGTTGAAAGCGATAAGTGGGTGTGGGAGGAATTGCATGAGAAGAGGGTGTGGAATATGCAAAAGTGGTGAAGTCCATGGGATTGGGACACACAACAACGTTAACGTTACGGAAGCTGAACAAAGAAGAAGAAGATGACGATGACGATGTTGTTGTTGCTAATGCTGTTTGTTTGGTTTCACTCTTTCTGTGTACTCCCAATTTTTGATGTTTTAATTGCGATCCCAAAGTGTGGTTTCGCCTCTCGATTTTGTACTCACGTGGATTTTTCTGTTTTCTAGTCACGTGACATGTCACGACCTCTTCTTTGGATAAGGAAATTTTTTAAATACACTTAATTAATTAAATGCATTCAAAATAGGAAAATACCAAATTGAATATTTTCAATTACAGACTTATTAAGAAATGGGCTGATAATATTTTTATTGGGCTTCAAATAAATGAGTAATTCTTATCTTTTAAACTTGATTTACTTGTAAATGATTTTTAAAATTTGAAATATATACGATTTTAGTCCTTGACCGTTAAAAATAAGTAGTGAATTAAGTTTTTTCTAATTTTATATTTAAAAAAATATGATCATCCGTCAATTCTTTTTTACTTAAAATCCACAAAAATTTTTTACTCAAAATATTTCAATCATCTTTTATAAAATCACTAACCACACTATCAAATTAATATAAAATAAAAAATATTTATCTTTTATCTTTAAACCACAAATTGATATTTATCAAGCTTTAAAAAAAATATATATTATTGAATTATTTATATCTCAAATATATCATAAACTTTCAAAGATTTGGATAAAAAATAAATTTAAGATTTAAAATAAAAAGATCAATAAAAAGACCAATTTTATTTAGAGTTAAAATTGGAGGTGCTTAATTAGCGCAAAAAATCCTAGGACCAAAATTAAATATAATATAAAGTGGAAAAAAAAAAGTACAATTAAACCTTTTAAGTTGTTTAACAACTTTCCTTCAATTGTCACTTAATTATGGATAATGAAGTATTCACTCAAAATGAAAATGCAAAATTGGTTTGAGCCAAGACTATTCTATATTAAAGATAATAAATAAAACAAATATATTTCTATGGTTAAAAAGTGTTAATTTGGGTCTTTAAAACATTGATTAAAGAATAAAAATATTAAAAATCACATTATATAAGTGTGTATATTTTTAATTCCTTAACTACCTTTACAGCACATGTTGGCTTCTATAAAAAAAAATCTTTGAAGTATTTGCAGCTGCAGTCCTGCTCTGGTGTTCATCAGTAGAGAAAAACTAAAGCAAGATTTATAAAGCCTAGTGGTCTATGGATTGAGATTTGAAGTTTCCAATGATGTACACCACTCAACAAATATCAATTTATATACTGGTAAAACTGGGAAAAGCACAAGATAGATCATATTTCTAACAATAAAATTATCCAATGATAAAATATTCATACCCTGTGGATAAATTCCCCGTCACTCTTATGCATCCAACGAGAACACATAATCTACTAGCTCCATCAAAGCTAGCTAGGCAATCATCACTCAAACACAACATATTTTACAAAATCAAAAACGCCCACACAACTTTCTACATAAATAACACGAAAGTAAACGCATGAACCAATAAAGAATGACATAGGAAGACATAAAGATGCATGAATAATGGCTATTCCTCGCTGCATAGGGAATGAGGATTGAAATTTCATGTCCTCCTCTTACTTGGCTTCGCCAAGGGGAGTGATATTTGGATGAATCCAAATTTCTTCCTGTGTCCCATGAACTGCTTTTGATCACTCCCCTCTTTCTCAGTCTTTGCTGGAAGAGTTAGATCATCCCTCAGTGCTTGAAGCATTTGACTCAATGCTACCTTTTGTCTTTCAGTGTGCTCTTCCATCTCCTTTCTTGTGGCATATCCTTCAGAAACCTGCTTTCTGCTAAGTACATCTCTCATTGAAATTGTGGGCCTTAAAACAGGCTTTGGATTATTGTTTGGTATTGTTGACCTGGTTACCTCTGGCAATGAATCTTGACAGATTCCAGCTTGAGTGAACTTGTTGCAATTTTTAGAGTGATACTCCTTAAGGTCATCCTCCGGAATCCATCTCCGTAGCGCCTCCTCAGCAGCATGTTGCTTTCTGTTTGCAGTTTCAACTCTGTTTAAAGCATCTGTCAAGACTTGTTTGCTGAGTAGAACTTCTTTTGTTGCTTCTTCCAACTTCTTCAAAATAGTCAGTTTAGAAATATTTGATTCATTGATTTGAAACTTAGAATCCATCACCTTCTTCAAGGTCGATTCCTCAAGTATCTGAGCCTTGGGATTTAAGGGAGAGCGCCCTGCTAAAGTGAAAGTGATTTTCTCAGGTTCTGGCAGAGCAAACCCCAATGATCTCTCAGCACTAGATAGAGCTTTGATTTCAGCAAGAGCAATAGCTTCTGCTGCCTTAGCTGCTTCTTCCATCTTTTTAGCTGCAAGCCACCTCATCTCAGCAGTCTTAACATTATACCCATGTTCTTCATAAACAGTTAAGGGCTTTGAAATTTCAGATCTTCTTGTTTCAACCATCCTATTGCACTGCTCAGAATTGAAATTCTTCGTAACATTTGCAGTATTATCAGAAGTGCACTCGACATGAGACCCAGGTTGATTCAATCTTGTTTGCTCTTGGGCCCTCTCTTTTGCAGAGACAGATGCAAACTTTGATGCTAGTTTTTCACGTGTCCTCTCCAGAAAAATTTTCTCCTTTTTCATCTTCTTATTCAAAGATTCAACAGAGGACTGTATTACCCCAAGTTCATTTATCGTTTTCCCTAGGTTCAATTTGGCTTGTTTCAACTCCATTAATATCATATCAGGTGATGACATAGAGCAAGGACTTGGAATTTGCATTGTCAGTTCTTGATCATTGACAATATTTCCATAATTTTCTTTATCCATCTCCTTAGCAAGAGGAGTTCCAGCATATGAACTTACGTCCCGAGTTGCAAAACATTTCATTGCCTCTTTCTGTAGCTGCTGCTTCAAGTCCTCCACAATCCTCTTGGTAGCACCAAGTTCTTCAAGCACATCAAGTGTTTCAAGTTCTTTGACAATCAAATCCTTCTCCAACTCCGCTGCTTGTTCCTCCACTTTCTTTATGTCAAAATCCTCAATGCTGTTCTGCTAATGATAATCTTCTTCTACATCAGAAAGTAAACTAACACACGAGGCAGGCATCAAGAATGTACAAAGAACTATGCTATGTTTAAAAAGATAACTAATCCACGGGCACTATAACTACATTAAAATAACAAAGATTTCCAAGAAAAAGTGCATGAAAATGGATTCCATCTTTGTAGCAATCGAGTTTAACATTGGCAATACTCCTTTTGCAATAACCCAGAGAGGAAAAATTCATAATACTGTTAGACCAATGTCAGCACCAGGCTTCCAAATTCTCAAAGCAAAGGCATATACTACAACCCAAGAATGTCAAAATAAATAAATAAAAATGGCTTTTCTAATGTATGCTTACGGACAAACAATAAGAAAACTTTTTTATTAAAAATTGCAAGATATTAAAAAATCATTAACATTGGTAATATTAAATGCTATAATTTCTTATAAAAACTTACCATTTATTGATTTTTCGGAATGCTAAAGTTTTTTAGTGTGTAACTTTGATTATGTGTTAGAAAAATTGAAAATAAACCATCAAATTGCAAACTAAAGAAATTCAAACAAACACAAACACACAATGCTCGAAGATGCAAAAACTTACAAAGTGTGGTATCCAAGACCCGCTACCTCCAAAACGGGTCACGGCCTCTTTCACCGACCCGAACGGTGGTGACGTGTCAATCTCTGCTCTGAAATTGACCCTTCTAATCCCACCGGAATTCACTTCCCTTATGGCAGGCGTTCCGGGAACTCCATCGACGGCGGCGGCGTCGCGAGTTTCGGCCATTTCCACCAAAAACGAAAAAACGTACGAACGCAAACGCGGGTTTCAGAGAAGCATCTAATAACAGAGGCGAAAAAGTTTGTTTGGTTAAAGGTTGAACTTCCGAGAAAGCCTCATTGGGGAATTTATGCAATACCGAGTCGAATGGGGGCGTGATCATGATGTCGCGTGGCCGAGTCATGACTCAGTGCCAAAAGGGGAACCAAGTCGCGACTCGGTTAGCGAAACGGGGAAAAGAAAAGGGCAAAGGGTTGCAGAGGACGCTTTTCTGTGGCGCTTTTTCTTTTCTCCGTTGAATGATACGGTGGGGCTGAGGACCACGATTTCCCATGGTGCACTTTAAGGTGGTTGGTTGGTGGCTGCTGTTGAGGAGTGGCATCCAATGAATGATTGCCACGTAAGGGAGAGAGTGCGAGCGTTGGTGTCCTTGATTTGGAGCGTGATTTGCGCGGTTATGAAAAAGCGTTGAGGTTATGATAAGTGATGGACTTTTTGGCAGAGAAAAAGTTTAATATAAGCGATATCAAACGAAACGACGACGTGTTGCGCGACCCACCACTATTCACTATTCACTGAACTTCTTGGATCCAACGGTGACTAGTGCGCACGCAGTAAAAGCATTTTGAAATTATTTAATTTCTTTGAGAAAAATTATTTTTTAAAAAAAAGTACCCAGGATTCAGTGCACGATACTGACGTTTTTAAATTTCTAAAAATATATATGCGAAAAAAATACAATTTTTTCATTTTTACAAATTACAAATAGAACAATTTTCTCCCATTACACCCCAAACATGTTCCCCTTCCTATTTGTCGATTTTTGTATTACCTTATACATTGTATATATAGATTAAAGGGAATAACAATAAGAAGTTAATACAGAAACAAATATTCACTATATTGATAACAGAAATATGCTTCATTATTTTAATTGGTGGCAGCTTATATGTGAAACTGCAAAACTATTTACATTAACAGTGTGATAAATCAGAATGATGATAAATAATCACTTAAGAAGTCTCTAATAATTGTTTTTCCATTCTCCACATTTATTGAAAGGAATATAAAGTGAACACGTTTTAGCAAGGCAGAGAAAATAATTTAAGAGGGTAACGTGCATACCAAAATAAAAGAAGTTGCTATTATTATGGCTTCTTCATCATAAGTTGTCATGATTAGCTCCTTCAGCGGGGAAAAGGTAAAATATACATGCAATGTTGGAGGTTGGCTCGCCAATAAATGGTTTTTTTGGTAGTTTGATTAGATTTGCATGAAATTGGTAGGGATATAGTGAAGCTTCTTTCTGTCCTTTTATGAGCCCTAAAATATTATTTACTTTTAGACTTAGTTATATCTTCTTTTTAAAAGAGACTTAAATTTTATTGTAAAAATATACACACACTTTTTTTTATCTATATGCTACAATGTCCTCCGTGGAACACACTCAAAACTGTGGGGAGATAATTTTGATTACATATTGGTAATTGATTAACGAAAATATGATGATCATGCATTTTCTTTTCGGATTGGATTAAAAATTTGTTATGCTTAAGTCATTGGTTTGTGGTGATGTAGAAGGATTTGGGAACCATTTGTGCTTCTTTTTATATCATTCGATTTTTTTTATTGATAAAAAGAATCGAATTTTACCACGAAATAGTATTAGCATTAGTGAAAATTATATATATATATATATATATATATATATGAAAATAATTTTTTAAATTTTTTTTTATATTTAAAGTTAGTTAATGAAATAATAAATTATAACTCATTAAATAAAAAGTTCAGATTAAATGGAAGAATATTTAGATGTATATTAATATAAAAGAATTCTTTTATATATATATATATAATATTTATTTTAAAAGTATTTTCTCGATTTTATTAGATATCGCATGATGTAAGAGTTTTGTTTTATTTAAGATGTCAATTATTGACATTATTGGTGAAATGTGATTACATATATTCTAGTCTATTAATTAATGTGAAGGGTTAAGCTTATCGCAACTATTTTTAATATTTAATTCTCAATTTAAACATGGAGTATAATAAAAACATTTTAATGTGCGTGTAGTATCTGACTTTGGAAAAAATAATAATAATAAATATCGAACTGGCGATTTTTAAATTTAGTGCATGCTTTGTATTTTTTTTAAATGTATTTCTTTTACAAAATAAAGGCTTATATTTTAGTCTAAATTAAGTCTAATTAAATCCACCCAACATATATAAATATAAAAAATGTCACCTTATATACTCTTTTACAGTTTGCTAATCCAATCTTCATTAGCCCATCACGAAGGAAACTATATTTGGCCCATTTTAATCATATAATTAAGACACAGCAATTATTGTAATAAAAAAAGCTAAAGTTAAACGGTGAAAAGCTGGAAAATGTGTAAAAAAAATGTCAAGTTATTGGAGAGATGCGGATAATTAAATAATTCATAACTAAAAATGAGAATTTGTTTTGTATTAAAACTTAAATTAAAAACATTTTAAATTTGAATTAAAATTAATTCAGTTTTATTTCACTGAGTAAATACATTTAAAACAAATACATTTGGAAATTAGAAGTAAAAATTAAAAAAAAACCTTACATCCACCCTAAACAAGTCCTGAGTTTTTTTTTAAAACAGTAATTAGTCTTATTAATTATAATTATTGTGTTTTACTCTCTTATAACATAACATTGTAATGTTACAACATGTAAGAGGATCTTTTGAAGATTAAAAACTTTCCGATATTAGTCTAAGACACTGGTTATTAATTAGTTGTTTGTAATGATCCACTTGCATTAAAATAGTAAATACACAAGATACGAAGTATCTGAAATCTGAATCCGACATGGGTCCTCGCTATTTTTCAACGTGTCTTTGATCCCATTTTTTCTCTTTTTTCTTATTCAGTGGTGTTAGACACATACTAACGTAATACAAATAAAGTGTTTTCCTACTACTTATAGGAACCAGGACCATTTCGTACAGTGCACGGTAATTCAATAAACATTTAAGTTTTTCAATGAATAATATAATCTATACCCCATCATTAATCTGCCTTTTCTTAACAAATCAAACCAAGTTTTTGATCATGGTCTATTAACTTGGCACCGACATAACCTTGAGTTTTGGCCTCTTAATTTCAAAGTCCCGTTGAATCAGCATTGTGACATGGCAATTTTGAGCAGTGTCAACAGTTAATATAACATGAGAATTTTCAGAAATCCAACATGCATACAATTAATGCTTGTCGTCCTATAAATTATAGTATTATTCAATTACCATTACAATTTAATGTACATATTAGTATTTTAATTGACACTAGATGTTACTCAGAGGAAGAAGAAGGAGAAGAAATTCCTGCATGACATGAAAATCTTGCTCAGTACGGGTCCACTGCATTGGCTCTGAATATGTTGTTTGTTTGATCTCTGCTAAGATAATGTGAGCCTAATACACACTGATCCTTATGATAGCAGTGGACCATTCTATACACATTAATCTTTTCTCACAGTAGTGGGCCACAAGATAATTCTAATCAATAAGGTGGTTGATACTGAACAGTTTTTTATTTATTACTACAAGATTACATTAGGTCTAATTGGATATTACATTTAAATAAAGGTAAAGTGGTGGGTTCAAAATTTCATATCACATATCTAAAAGCTTGATACTCCTGAAAACGGGTCAAATTGGACACTTATTGTACTAAGGTGCATTTAAATAATCAAATTTAAGAAAAGATGGTGCAATGGTAGTAGGAATGGTGGAATTGACACGTTTAATAGCATTAAAATGGAAAGGCAGAGAACTAGCTGATCCTACAGCTCATCTCATCTATGACATTTAATTGATAGTACCCTTCTCTCTGTTGCCCACTGTGTGAAATATGAACTGCCTTTATCACGATGTCTCAAGTGTTACTCTAAAATTAAAAAGTGTTTTGTTATCTTAATTTTTAAGTATTTATAAATAATTTTTTTTATAAAAAATATATAATTATTGTATTAAAATTATAAAAATATAATAAATATTTTTTTAATAAAATTTTACTATTCTTAATTATTTATCTTTAACCTTAAGACTGAAGATAATAAAACTCAATTAAAAATTACTGTTTTATTAGTTTTTTTATGCCATACAAATAGTTAATTCATTAAAATTAATAAAAAATAATTTTATATCATAAGTTTATAGCATATATTTTTTAAAAAAATTATTTAGACAACATAAGATACATCAATCTCATAATCAATGGCCGAGATGCTATCAAAAGTAATGGTGGAGCTACCCATGCGTCATGCGTCATGCGTCATGCATTAAATTTCGTGGCAATTAATTTGGTCCCGTTCGAAAATTTCCCATCTTAAAATTGACACATGCTAACAGGTGTCTTTATAGTGTTTGTTAAAACTTTTCAAAATATATGTTTTTTAATTTTTTTTATAATACATCTTCAATTAAATTAATAATTTTTCAAGTATCATTAAATTTAAATGTTTTTACCAATTTTTTAAATATTTTTAAATAAGTAATTTAAAATGTATCATATGATCATTTTTAAATTAAAAAGGAATATATATATATATATATATAATATTTATTAACAATAATATTTTATTTTATTGGAATAAAATTAAATAAATGAATTTCAAATTAAAAAAATTATATTTTTGAAATTAATATTAAATTTAGAAAAAATAAATTCATAATGTAAAAGACACACTTGCCGTGACAAAAAAGGAACTAACTTTAAAAATATTCTCATTAAAAAAAATTTCTGAAAACGATTTTGTTAAAAAAATTAATAACCACAAATTATATATAAAAATTAATTATATAAATTAACACAAACAGTCAAAACTATTCTTTTTTATTTTTAAAATACTATAAATTAGTAAATTTTTCTTACTTAATATTATTAAATCAAATATACTATTAATATTTATTTTTAAATTTAAATTACCGCAAATTTTGATTTTTAAGAACAAATTAAAACAATAATAAATACTAAACCTTTGTAGACGGTGCTAAAAAAATGACAAATTAAAATTTTTGAGTAAATATACTAATAATATCATATCTCTAACTAGGTTACAAATTAATTTCATTATAGATATTAAAAGAGTGAATATACTCCATTAAGAACTGAACCTTGATATGCATGCTTTTTAAAAACTCACCTATCTACCATTTGTGACATTCTTTAAAAAAATTTAATATACCAAGTTTCATACGTTTTATTAGACGGTTCATCTAATATTTATTTAAAAACACGTATAAAAAGAATATTAAAAAATGATTTTTGCATTAAAAATAATTTTAAATATATTATTTTTGAGCAATTAAAATTTGTTAATAGAACATATTTAACGTTTATTAATTTCCATAAAAGCATATTAAAAATAGTATATATTAAATACATTTCAGTTAAAGAGTCGTAAATGCTACTAATAGAGGCTGGTCTAAGTGTTAAGCAACTTGAAATACCTTAAGTAAGGTCTTAAATTTAAGTCATTGTATAAGCAAAAAAAATTTAGTAATAAAATCATTCATTACATCTAAATGCGCAACTCGAGTTAGATCTGAATAAAATTTTTTAAAAAACAAAAAAAAATCATAAATGCTAATAAATATTAAAAAGTATTAGTTATTAGTCAATAATAAATAAATATTTATTATATAAAAATTTAAAATTTATTTATTATTTTTACATACTTTTTTGTTTTTTTTTTGTAACTTTTTTAAATAAGTTTATTTATTTGTCTATTCTAATTCCATTTGACATATAAGATAAGAGAATATAATGATATAATTTTTGTATCTTACTATTTTAAGTATTTATTTAATAAATAAAGTATGATAAGTATATTTTATGAGTTTGTTCTATTTACTTTTTATCAAAAGTTTGAGATAAAAATAAATAACATGATATTATTTAATCAAGCTTAGTATGCACTAAAGGTAAGATATAATAAAAACATATCTTATATTATTAACTTATCATGTTGTTATCTATTTTTTATATTGTATATTTATATATCTTATCTTATTCATTAAACATGCACTTAAATTTAGGATAAAATTAATTGTTATTTTTTAATTATGTCATTATCTTTATCAAATTCTTAAATATTTCCCACATGCTTATTTTAAAATAAGAAAGAAATAATGGTGGGTTCATATTAGAAAGTAAAAATTATTTTCAATATAAACGAAGATATTAACTGTATTCCTTACTTTATGTGTTACTTTTCACATTGGATAAGTAGAAAGAAATAATAAGAGCAATTTAAAAAAATTAATAAAATATATTTAGTGTTACTTAATTAATCAACCTTTGTAACCCTATTAGCAAAACCTTTTATAAAATGTTAACGAGTCACTTTATTAATGAATAGTTAAGTGTTTTAAGGACATTAAGTATGAAGTATTTAATACACTATATCAAATGCTTTTAATTACTTTAAAAAAATTTTATTTAAATATAATAATGATTTTTTTAGTAATTTTTGTTTTTCTTTTTCAATAAATAGTTAATATTTTTTTAAATTTCCAAACATATGATTTAAAAAAAAAAATCCTTATTTGAGTGTTTTAAAATGAAAATGATAATAAAATATCAGCTAAAAACTAATCATTAAGATTATTAATACAATTTGTTATAATTTTAATAAATTTATTCATTTATTAATCCTTCAATCAATATCCTTAAAAATTAAAAATACTTGTTACAGATGTTCTTAAAATTTAGCAAATTACCCACTTCTAGATTCTGACTAAGCTTAAAATAATTCCCCTATTAGGAAGCTAATTATTTATTTTGTTGTATAGGTGAACACTTCATATTTATATTTCCTTGGAGTACGGTACAGGGAACCACAATATAATGCTTAGAGTCTAGACACAAACTACTAGAAAATAGAGTCCAAGCACCTTATTTTTTAACTCCTTTTTCGGATCTTGAGGCATTTAGATCTGAGTTTAAACTATCACACACACACACACACACACACTTTTGTATCCAAAATGCACAGTGATGGTACCAACAATAATCACTCAGCTGAAATGTCCTTCAGAATTACTAAGGATGATAGGTTCTTCTCTAGGCTAATGGCCAAGGAAACATCCACTCCAAACTCTTCTTCAAGGATCTTCTACTATGGAGAAACATCAATTACAGTTCCATTCATGTGGGAGGAACAACCTGGTACCCCCAAACACCCTTTGTCGGATACATCTCTTCCACCTCTTACACGCCCTCCTTCTTATTTTTCATCTTCTAAGTCCAATAATGCCAAAAGAAGGAACTTAAAGACCAATGTTTTTTCAAGCATTTTGCCACGGTTTGGAGGCCCAAAAAAGTCTCATGTGTCACCACCATCATCTTGCTCACCATCTTCATCCTCATCTTCTTCATCTTCTTGGTCATTAGCTGATTATTCATTACCCTCATTCTCCATGAGAGACAAAGATCAAGAAGGTCAAGAAAGCAGCTCGTTCTCAGGCTCAAAATCTCTTTTCAAATATAAACGTGCCAATGGATTTAGAGGCTGCTATCCTTTTGGAATAGGAAAGAAATCAACTGTAAGCCATGGTGGAGATTGATTAATTAGTTTGATCTACTTAATTTTCTTGGAAATTAGTTATTCTGCATGATATCTAAATGTTAATTGTAGAGGTGTATTTTGGGAAATGTTAGTGTTGGACTTGGATGTCTCAAACATAATGATGTCATTTCTCGTGATGAAATAGTAACAATATGAATATGCTTCAAATTAGAATCTCCCCTCTTTCTTTTTTTTTTTTTTATCATTGTTGATTAGCGTTTTATAATTTCACTATTATTTTTTGTTTGGGTTGGTATAATTGAGTTTTTCTTCATCTTAAATTTTAAGTAATAAAATGATCTTTTTAATGTATCTACAATGAATAAATTGCTACACTGATCTAATTGATTTACAAAAATTGCTTTTGCCCCCCCATAAGTTAATTAACATACATTAATAATATAAAAAATAACATTATCATTTAATCATAAATTGCATGTCACATAATTAAATGTAATTAATTTTTATAATAATTAATTTAAATATTATATTTAAGTTACTTTTTGCTTAGTTGAAAGTTTGAAATTTTTATACTATATGCCAAAGTTAAACTGTTGTTTAATGTTGAAACCTTTTGTCTGTAATCATTGTTAAAGACCAAGTATAGAGTTCAGTCTTTAGGAGAAACGAAGTGCCCAATCTAAGTTCTTTGGTCTATCTAGAAATAAATTCTCTTGTAATTAAGATTTTACATGGCTTACTATGTAAAAAATTTATACTTACATTTATAGACATCAAATGTTATTTTCGTCTGTTTAATGCCTATGAAGAAAGACATAAATGGAAAATTCTTGCATGTCAAAATCATATAAATTGTAATGTGAAAGGATTAATTTCTTTATTTATTTTTCTTACCTTCCTTCCCCAAGAAGTATTATGGACTTAGCTTGTTCATGAGCTTGAAACACTATTTTATCATATTTTTAGAATTTTTTTTATTACTGAAAAATAAGCAAATGTCTATTTTAAAATTTATAGTGATTCTAGTCCTAGTAAAATTATCTGGATTATATCAATAACAATATAATAGGTATATTTTCCAAAAAAATAAAAGTATCTATAAATCTATAAAATAAAATAAAAATTATACCAAAGATAATTTCTCTCCAACTTTTTTCTATTTTTTTATTTTTTAGTGTATTTAAATAAAATTAATTTTTTATGTACATCTAATTTTAAAATTTATCATATAATTAAATCTAAAAAAAATAGAAGAGAAAATATGTTTCGTTAAATTTTTATAAATATTTTGAAAATCTAATTCAAATTTGAAAACAAAAAAAACTTATTTTTAATATTTTTTTGAAAATGAAAATATTTAAAAATAAAAAGAATGAAAATATAGTCACATTATTGTAAATATCATTTAGTTTTAATTAAATTTTATTATATTCACTTACTTATATTTTATACTTGATTTTTTTTTACTTAATTACGCGCTTTTCTTTATCTTTCTCTTGCTTAAGTACTAGTTGTAGATAATTTTTCTTTTTTTCCTTCTCTTATTTCTTTTTTCTTTTTATTCTTCCATAATTTTTTTTAAATACAGTGATAAATTTTATTATTTTTACCATTTTTCTAAAACTGAGTATGTATTTTTTGTCTTTATTATTTTTTTAATTTTTGTATCATTAAAATTTTTATGAATATTATTATTTTTGATATCTCGATATTTGAGCTTTTCAATTTTGTATAATATAGATGTTATCTTCTTTGCATGAGTCTTGTAAATATGATAATTGTGTTGATTGATTTATATATGTAAAGTATATTGATTAGTAAAATTTGTAAAAAATAAAAAAATTATTTTTAATATTAATAAAACCTTGTTTGAAGGAAGACTCTGTTATTAATATAAATTAATAAATAAATTTTAAAAATTTATATTTATAATTTTTTTATTTTTTATCATTACAATTATAGTTGCTATTTAAAATATTTTATATATTTATATTTTAATAATAATTTTTAAAACATAGAAATACACACACACACATATATATATATATATATATATATATTGTTAGAATATTTATAATTAAATAAATAAAATTGAAAAGAGTACAATTTTTTTTTAAATTCTTAAATTTATTTTTATTAAAACTAATAGATATATACAGTATTAATGAATTTATATTAAAAAAAATTGTCTACAATCTAAATTATAATTATATTTATATATTTTTTTATTATTTTTTAGTCTTAAAACACAATAATGATAATATTTAAATTTATTAAATAAACAATGCAATAGAATTTACATCAGTAAGAATATATATTATAAAATTCATATTATGAAAATTGTTTAGCAATAAATATTAGTAGTTAATTTTAAACTTTATAAAAAATAAATAAATTTATTATAAAAAAATTAAATCAAACACATTTTCAATATTTTTGTTTTTAAAAACAGAAAATAAAAATTAAAACTAGACATATTTTTTAAATCTTGAAAATTTAAACATAAAAATAATTTAAAATAAAATAAAATAAAAAATGAAACATTTTCTTGAAACCAAACATGCCATTAATTTCTACGTGGAAGCACCTGTTATCAATCAATTATAAAAATTAGAGAGAAGTTTGTTTAATTAAACATTTAATCAAATCTATTCACATGCAGCATACGAAGGGAAGTTTCCTGTTTCACCACATCGTGTCCTAAGCGCACAGTGTGGGGTTGGTGTGAGATGGGTTTGAGAATATTAAATAGATATGAATACAGTATAAGAAAACAAATTAAAATCGAAATTAGTGCACCATCTATAATTTATTAATTAATGTCTTGGTTAAAAAATTAACACATATTTTTTATGTCAAAATATGTTAAAAATTATAAAGTGCATTATTTAATTTTTAAATCATTTTAAACTAATGTCGCAAGATACTAATTAACATTTATCTTAATATAAATAATATATTTTAGGCTTTGTTTAAAAATAAAAAAATTGAAAAAAAACAGAAAAAAGAAAAATTAATAAAAAAATTTAAAATATAAATATACAAAAATTTTAAATTGTAATAAGATCATTAGTGGGTCAAAATCTGTTGGCACCATTTAGGAAGTTTCCAAGCAAAAGGAATGCGTTTAATGAGACGAGGACCATTATCAATTGCTGGACAATGATTTCTGCCATTAAAGTGACAAAGAAAAAGGAACCAATAATTTTTGTTAGATGCCACATGCTTCACAGTGGCTTTTCAACTTTCCAAGGTATCGTACTGTGATCTGACCACCCCATTGAAGAAATTTTACGTAATCTAAACCAATCATATGTTATAATAATATGTGTATTAATTTTATAATTTATAAAAAAAGGTTAATACATTTTCAAAGTATAATCGATTATAATTTACTTCTTTGCTTTTTAGTGCACGAAGCTTTGTCACTTTTTATAATAAGTTGTTTTATTGTTTTAAATATTTATATCTTTGTCCATAGTAACTTGTTTAAGGGTGTATAAAAATAGTGGTGAAATTAAATTTTCACAGCCAACTCTTAAAGATGGCAAGGGTCAACGAAAATAAAAACACCATCAAATATAATTTGTAAAAACATTATTGAATATTATTTCTTTCAAAATTTCTACTTTCCACCCTTCCTACTATGGTCTTAAACTCTCGTGAATAGAAATATTATAAAATATGTTAATTTAAAAATGAGACTTATATATTTTTTAATAAATTATAATTAATAATTAATAATTAAGAGTGTTTTATAGATATTTTAAAATATTTCTGAGCTGGTGCTCCTTGAATAACCGACAAAAAAATAGCCAGCATTGCAGCAAGGAATATTTTTTATTAATAAAAATTAAATAGGCAAGAAATGATAATAATTAATAAGCTTCTAGTTTTTGTAATATTCCTGGGGTAGGACAAGAGATTACTTAGAATATAATTTTGCAAAATTTTAAAAATATGCTCATAACATAATTTGAAGAATCCTGTTTGAACATTCTATTTTATTTTCCCTAGATCAGGTGTATCTTTTGCTCAAAGCAGAACGGTAAAACAACGTAATTTTTTTTAAATTTATGTAATAAGACTTAAAACCCTGAATTAAACATAAAAATTATAATTAACAACATTAAAATAAATAAAATTTAGAAATATTTAAACACGAATTGAAAGATGCTATAAAATTAGGCTAATACTAAGTTGCAACTAGGAGCGTTAAATTAAACATGAACTGTAGATAAACATTCTTGCCCTTGAACTCAAATCACAAGGCTTTGCCAGCAACGGTTTTGACTGGAAATTCAGGTGGCAGAAGCTCCATGTCTCACTTCCATCCCTCAAAAGGTAAGAATTGAGACATCACTTCAATTTTCTTTGTAAAATTTTGTCCTCATACGTGTTGATATGTGAACTGTTGCAGCTGTGTTATTATTGCATGTCATTGCTTTGTTCGTTGTTTCAAATTCGGCCTATGCTTCAAGCCTTAATAATGGCACAAAAGGACACACAAAAAACAGAGATGAGGTAATATTTGCCCATAATGGAGCTGTTGCCACTGATGATGGTAGATGTTCGAGGATTGGGATGGATGTTCTGCGTGAAGGAGGGCATGCTGTGGATGCAGCTGTGGCTGCTGCTCTGTGTGTGGGTGTTGTGAGTCCAGCTTCAAGTGGCCTTGGTGGTGGAGCCTTCATGCTTCTCAGGTTAGCTAATGGTGTGGCAAAGGCCTTTGATATGAGAGAAACTGCTCCTGCTCTTGCTTCCAAGGTACCTTCCCAACTCTTAATCTTCTAAACCATGATGGATTATTCCTCTGCATATAATGTCCATTGATGATTTTCTTATAAGATATTGAGCAAAAGAAAAATACAGAGAGGTGTAATATCTCTCGTATTGGTTAAGAATATGATCAGAATATTTGTGTAAGGTGCAGGCTTCCTTTTTTGAGTGAACTTTTGAGACTGAATTATGCCAAGTTTGTTTCAAACCTATCTACTTTTAGTACAGGATCACTTATAGATATTCAATCTCTTGCACAAATTTTCTTGAACTAAATTTTTTTAGTGAGTTAGGCTTAGTTTGTTTTTAATATGATATCAAAGTCTATTTACTCATATGTTGGATCACCTATAGATGTTAAGTTCCTTAGACATTCCTTCTTCCTTGAACTAGTTTTTGAGAGTGAATCAAACCCAGTTTGTTTTCAATAAAAACTTCGAAATTATTCAAAATAGACAACAAATATGTAAGCTGGCAACACTACTTTGAAGGCCATTTTTGTGTGAGGTGTGATATATCCATTTTTCCAGAATATGTATGCTAGTAACACTACTTTGAAGGCCATAGGGAGCCTCTCTGTGGCAGTCCCTGGGGAACTTGCTGGGCTTCATGAGGCGTGGAAACAACATGGGAAGCTTCCATGGAAAAGACTTGTAAAGCCAGCTGAGATTCTTGCACGTGGAGGATTTAAGATATCTCCATTCCTCCACATGCAAATGGAACGAACAGAGTCAGATATATTGAATGATCAGGGTCTTCGTAGTGTATTTGCACCAAATGGAGAAATATTGAAGATAGGTGACATATGCTACAATAAGAAACTAGCTGACACTCTCAGAACAATATCCATGTTTAGTCCACAAGCCTTCTACGATGGGTTGATTGGCCTTAATTTAGTTAAAGATGTTCAGAATGCTGGAGGAATATTGACTATGAAAGACCTCAAAAGTTACAATGTTAAGCAGAAGGAACCAATATCTATAGATGTTCTTGGACTAAAGATCCTTGGCATGCCTCCTCCTTCAGGTGGGTCTTCAATGATGCTAGTAAGTCTATCTGATTAAACTACATAGTAGCATTAGGTGTTCCTGTTAATTTTTTTTCTTTATAGATTTCTTATCATTAGCAAATTAAAGAACTTAGCCAATCTTATACTTGGTTACAGCTGCTGAATATTCTAGATCAATATGAGCTCCCTTCAGGACTTTCTGGTGCCCTTGGAGTTCATCGAGAAATTGAAGCTTTGAAACATGTGTTTGCTGTGAGAATGAATCTTGGTGATCCTGATTTTGTAAATGTAACTGGGGTTCTTTCTGATATGCTATCTCGTAGGTTTGCTAAAATATTGAAAAACGACATCAGTGATAATAAGACTTTTGGCCCCAGTCATTATGGTGGCAGGTAAGCTCCTAAGTTCATTGAATTTCCCTCAAAATTTAATAATGGAGTTGTGTCCATAGAGCTTCTTTGATCAAACATAACTTGCGTGTCTCCTCAATAAACTAGAGTTGTTAGTTAGATGCCTTTTCTAAAAGATTCGTTGAATTCATTTTCATGATCAATTGGTATCAGGATATAGTCAACTTGGAGTATAAAAGAAATATATCTTGATTGACTGCTCTAGTGCCTATCACTGGTTAATAAAGGTTTTAGGGATTTGGTCAACCTGATTATGCTGTTAGTGTCTATCTAGAGTTGTATTGTTTTTGTTAAAATATATTTTTTATCCTCAAATGTGGCCCTGATTTTGATTTAATTCATATTTAATTTAGTATTTATATGTAAAACAAAGTAAAGTCTCGGGGATAAGCTGAAAATAAGTGTCACATATAACAATAATAAATACTATATTTTCTTATAAATGGTACTTAAGTTTTTAATCATTATGTCTATACAGAATACATGATAACACATGACAGGAAGGAATTGATGTTGAAAATTATTCTTATGCATGGATACTAAATTGAATAACATTTTATATGCTTAAAAGATCAAATTAAAAATAAGGTGTAAAATTATATTTATAAATACTAAAATTATTTCCCTTAGCTTGGATGTAGTGTAGTTTTTCTGCTGATTGGAGTGGCAATACAGAATTCTCAGCTGTGCTGAACTGTCTTTGCCTCTTTACAGGTGGAATCAAATCCATGATCATGGTACAAGTCATATAAGCGTAATAGATCATGAGCGAAATGCCATTTCCATGACTACCACAGTAAATGCATATTTTGGTTCAAAGATCCTTTCACCAAGCACAGGAATAGTATTGAACAATGAGATGGATGATTTTTCCATGCCTAAAAATGTTTCCAAAGATGTTCCACCACCAGCTCCTGCCAATTTCATCATGCCAGGGAAGCGGCCACTATCATCTATGTCACCCACTATTGCCCTTAAGGTAATCAATTCTTTACTTCTTAAATTGGGTTATCATGTTCCACTTTGTAAAAGAATTTTAATTAATGATTGATATCAAGAGAGAATTTTAGTAAACAATACAATCACTGTTAAGGCTTATCATGCATATAATAAAGTCTTGTTTACTTGCATTGTTTACTTGCAATAACTGCCGACACAGGATGGGAAACTGAAAGCTGTAGTAGGTGCAAGTGGAGGAGCTATGATCATTGCTGGGACTTCAGAGGTTCTTTTGAATCACTTTATCAAAGGAATGGATCCTTTTTCTTCTGTAACGGCTCCAAGAGTCTACCATCAGGTATAGTATCTTATGGTAAATAATATATCAAAAAATTTAGTTTTTGACTGAGTTCAATGACATCGAGTGGTCTAAATAACCAACCTTAAATATACCTTAGTGTTGTTGTATGTGTTTTTCGCATCTGTTTGATAAGATCTGATATGCACAAACTAAGAAGAGAGCAACAAATATATAATAAATGAAAGCTCTAAAGCCAAGGAAAATGTTACTAAAGCTCATCAGAATTTAAGACTTCTAACTTGAATTTCGCCTTTATTTAGCTATTTTTATTTTGATAATTTTCTCTTTTGTGATTGTGAGGCAATGCATATCTCAACCTATCCATTAATAACTAATTGAGAAACTGCACGTTTTTTGTGCAGCTAATACCGAATGTGGTTAATTATGAGAATTGGACAACTGTTATCGGTGACCATTTTGAACTTCCTGCTGATATCAGGGAAGCCCTTAGAAGTAAGGGTCATGTCCTACAGGGCCTAGCTGGTGGGACTATTTGCCAATTTATTGTTGTAGACATTTTTAAGCCTTCCAGAAAAAATAAAGGGACTGCAAATGGAAAGCTTGTGGCAGTGAGTGATCCAAGAAAGGGTGGTTTTCCTGCAGGCTTTTGAGATAAATTAGTAATTCATTGATATTGTTACCACTTCATTTCATATCTACAAGTTTTCTCTTTTTTATGCCTCTTCTACTTGTGCAACTGGTAGTTGTATGTTTAATAATGGGAATAAAAATCCAAAATTTTGCTTCTGGATATCTCAAGTTGTGCATAGCTTGTTTGGTGTACTTGCTTTCCATCCCTTTACAAAAATAAAATAATGCATCCCCTTTGTAAATCATTGATCTGGAAAACCGTTAATTATTCATCGATTTGCCAAATTTGAGTTTTTAATTTTATTTTATTGTTGTTGTGATATTTAGTATTTCAATTCTAATATCCCCCACATGCAAGTTATTCGTGCTGAATCGATATGATCCACTAACTCAGTACTGAATCATTCCTTTCTCTATTTTCAACTGAACAATGCCTAATGTGTAGGGCCAATCAATGAAGTATTCACTAATAAGAAAACTTATCTCTTGGAATCTCTGAAGTAGTAGTTAAGACAGCTTGATCTCATGACTCATAAGTCACAAACACAATCTCCCAATTTATTTTCGGTGTTTAGGACTATATGTGAATCTGCCATAGCTGCTACAAACTTTCTTCTTGTTACTTGATTATTGATATATATTTTAAAGCTATATCGATAAGAGGTTTCCTTTTATTCAAATAATTCCCTTTAATATGCCAAGAAAATAACGAGTGTATTTGATAAAACTAACAAATAACTTGTTGAAAGCTGAAATATTAGCTAAAAGATAAAAATTTAAAAAAAAATGAAAAGTCAGTTCGAAAGTATTTGATAAAACTAATTACTGAACTACCTAATAAATATAAAATGACAAATAATGTTGTCATTACTTACTATAGCAAAATTTTAAATTTAGAAATTATATGTGTTTGAATAATTAATATTTTTATATTTTAATTCATTTAAAATAATCTATTATCTTAAAATTTAGGATAATAATTTTTAATTATACTCTCATTTAACAATATTTTTATTAAATAAAGTGAGATAACAAAAAAAGACATTTTCACTTAATAGCTGAAAATTAGCATATTTAAAAAAAAATACTTATTTTAATTACTTTATTAATCATGATTATTTCTATTTAAATATTTTAGCTAATAGAAAAGCATTCTTAAAGACATTCATAGAAGACAAAGTATCCTTGCCCTCTTTTAGAAAATTATTTGAAGATGAGGACAATGGTTTTAGTTGGGCGATCATTAGAGTCTTATATTGATGTTTTTATAATAAAATGGGATGATGGATTGTGTAATTAAAGCAATCAAGTGGGGAATAAAAGGGCAATAAAACCACATTATTCAGTCTACCTTTTTCTTTTTGAGTCTTTGCACAATCATTACCGGAAAACATTATTGAATTTAATAGATGACATAAAAAAAACAATTAAAATTTGATAATTATTTATTACATTACTTAAATAAGATAAATTATAGCGTATCTAATCCACACACTCAATTAACAAGAAGATTCCACATCAAATATTCCTAAGCATTGACATGCAAAACATTACAAAACGGATGAATTTGAGTTTCAGCACAAAGGTTTAGTCTCTACTGAAAGTGGATTAACCATGTTGATGCAAGGGATGATGAAGAGAAGCATTGGGTTGTGTAAGAGGCTTTGTGTCAGTAAGGTTTCTTCTTCGTGTTTCAGTACTTCAGCTGCAACTACTGATAATGATATTGCTGGTAGGCGTCAGCTTCCACCATTTGATTACAAGCCTAAGCCATACGAAGGACCTTTGGCTGATGAAGTTTTTGCCAAACGGAAGAAGTTCTTGGGTCCTTCGTTGTTCCACTATTATCAAAAACCTGTGAGTTTTATGATCAGCTTTCTCTCTTTTCCCTTAATTTTTTTTTTTTCTGAAAGTCGAATCAAAGAAATAAACTAGTTGTAATGTCATGTGAAAATGTAATAATCATGTTAATATGGTCACAGACATTGGCAAGTAAATTTAATAAATAAAATATACTTTAAGAAATTAAGAAAAAGTTAGTTGAAAAACTAGTGATAATAAATAATATTAACTCAGTTTAAGTAAGTTTTTACATAAATACGTATAAAAAAAGTTAATATAAAAAAAATAAAACTTTGTTTATAAGTTAAAAATAATTTATATTTTTTTAATTTTTTAAAAAACTAAATGAATTTTTTTAAAAATAAAAAAATTAATTTAAGAAGAAATTTTATTTATTTTACTACTTAATTTTAAATTTTATAAGTATTTATTAAAAAAATTATCCAAATAAAGTACTCTTGGTTTACATTTATTTGAGAGAAAAAAGAAAAGAAAGAGAAAGTAAACTAGATGTCTGCTAATCTTATTTTTATTATCTTAAAATGAGTAATGTAAGAAAAAAAAAGTGTATAAATCATATTATTGTTTTTTATCATTTTGGAAAATCTTCCTTGATATTTGTGAATTTTTCTTGAGAACTGTGCTCTAACTCAAAATTTAATCCTGTATATAGCTCAACATTGTGGAGGGCAAGATGCAATATCTATTTGATGAGAATGGAAGGCGTTATCTTGATGCTTTTGCTGGTATAGTTACTATTTCTTGTGGACATTGCCACCCTGAAGTTTTGAATGCTACAATGGAGCAAAGTAAACTCCTACAGCATACAACAACCATATATCTTCATCATGCAATAACTGATTTTGCAGAGGCCTTGGCATCCAAAATGCCTGGAAACCTTAAGGTCAATTTTTTCTACACAAATTGTGTTTTAGTTATTATATCCAAATAAGGCCTTGGGATCCTTTCCGCTTAAAATTTCCATTGGTGAAAAGCAACAGTCAATTTTATTATGTGCTAAATTTCATTCAATAAGGAACATGATCTTCAACTATACAATTTGAATTGCAGGTTGTTTATTTTGTGAATTCTGGTTCAGAGGCAAATGACTTAGCGATGCTGATGGCACGTTTATACACTGGTAATATTGGTATGATTTCTTTGAGGAATGGATATCATGGGGGGAGTTCTAGTACAATTGGGCTCACTGCTCTGAACACTTGGAAATACCCAATACCTGAGGTTTGTCCACACCTACAAGCCCATATCATATGTGGGCCCAAAAGGAGAAAAAGAAAAACATGTGTATATCAATAGAGTATATAGATATTATACTTACTATGGCATTCTAATCTTTGCTTTTCCACTTAGTATATTATTTCCCCCTTTCTTTGTTCTTTTCAATGATATCAATTTTGGTCATAATTTTATTTTCTTGTGATCCTGCAAACCAGTACTTTTGAGAGCCCTAACTAGAGAAATCATTAAATATAAAATATTATTATACAATATAGTAGGATGTGTTATGATTATTTGGAAAAGCATGAAATTTTGTTACTCAAATTCTTAGTCATAATTGATTTTCTTTAGTTTTTTAGTAAGGAGTTACCAATCCAACAATGGAAATACATATGCAAGTGCCCACTCCATACTACTCTAGCTGTAATCATAGGAATGTGAATGATATATTAATTTTATACTGAATATGGTGAAGTGGTAATTGTTTTTTAAAACATTTTAAATCTTTCAGGGCGAAATTCATCATGTCATGAATCCAGATCCATACCGAGGAATCTTTGGTTCAGATGCTAAAAGTTACACCAAAGACTTGCAAGACCATATTGACTATGGAACTTCAGGAAAAGTTGCTGGATTTATAGCTGAAACAATTCAGGTAGTAAATCCATCATATTAAATATATATATAGCCCCACCTTAGTCCTTTTTTTTTTGTATTTACTTTTTTCTCATGGCTTCTTCTAGGGAGCTGGAGGAGCAGTTGAACTAGCACCCGGGTACCTAAAACTGGTCTATGACATTATACATAATGCTGGTGGTGTTTGCATTGCTGATGAAGTTCAATGTGGATTTGGGCGCACAGGAAATTATTGGGGATTTGAGACTCAAGGTGTCATTCCTGACATAGTTACCATGGCTAAGGTCTAGACCCTCTTCTTATCTTATAAAGTTTTAACTTATTCTTAGAGACCTTTACACCTTAATCATGCATTTGAAGTGCAACATTAGTTTTTATGAGGTTCATTATTTATGTGTATAGGATGATGCATATAAGATGAGAGCATTTCTCATTCAGGAGCTAATCTTGATTATATAACCATAAATAAATAACTAAGATTAGGTTTAAATAAAATAATCTTAACCATCACTATATAATTTGTTTCCATTGTTAATATGCTTCAGGGTATTGGCAATGGTTTGCCACTAGCAGCTGTAGTTACAACTTCAGAAATAGCAAGTGTGATGGCCCAAAAGTATCAATTCAATACTTTTGGTGGGAACCCTGTGTGTTGTGCTGGGGGAATTGCAGTGCTCAGGGTTCTTGACAAGGAGAAGCGTCAATCTCATTGTGCTGATGTTGGTTCTCACTTGATTAAGCGTTTAAGATCACTAATGCAAGTACATGACAGTAGGTTATGATACATTTGCCTTTTCTAGTTATTTATTTGCACTCACTTTTTCTAGCTATCTATATGAGTTGGGGTGGCTTAAGTGCTCAACTTGGATTAGGGATTGTTTATGATGTTACTATAATATTTTTGTATTATTCTAATAGTTTTTATATGCTATGCCAGTCATTGGAGATATTAGAGGAAGAGGCTTAATGGTGGGGATAGAGTTTGTCACTGATAGAAAAGAGAAGACACCTGCAAAGGCTGAAACCACGGTTTTGCATGAAAGATTTAGAGGTAAAAAAAGAAAGAAATTTGGGTGAATAAAAAGAAAAAAAAAAATAGAATCATATCTTGCATATGAGGCTTTAAAACTTCTTCCAAATATAGTAATTGTTTACTTTTATAAATTGAAGAGCTTGGTATTCTAGTTGGGAAAGGAGGGCTGCATGGAAATGTTTTTAGGATTAAGCCACCAATGTGTTTCACCAAAGAAGATGCAGGTACATAAATAATTATCATGACTCTCTTTAACTAAGTTGTGGAGTTCTGGACTCTTTTCTTTAAGTCCATTGATTGACTGGCCTCTTGTTGTGCAGATTTTGTTGTGGATGCCTTGGACTATGCTTTATCCAAGTTGTGAGATTCTGCATAGAATCAAGATGATGAATCTTGCTAGTTACTCGAGGATCATTGGACTACTTTGCTATAAGGAAGTAAAGCTTACAAAATTATGTATTTCGCACACACTGAATGTGTGTGTGTTCTATTGCTGTTGTGTATTTCACATAGTACGAATAACAATCCAATTCTCCCCTCATTGCAATGTAAATTTCCTTCTTGACATTAAATGTAAACTGGTGTGTAAGTTTGGTTTCAAGAAATTAGTATAATATAAAATTAAAACGTAACTGTCACTGGCAGTAGTTGCAAAACCTTACCGCACAAAAAATTTACCTCTCAAGCATCCATCGAAGAAATATGAAATAATTATGATGAATATTATTCAGGAATATCATCACATTAAATAAATTGTGCCGGAAAAGAGAGTTTAGAGTCTATTCATTTTCAAAAACACACAACTACATAATATTATACACATTTTACATGACCAACTTCCACATGCTCATGGCAGATTCTAAATATTTCATTTTGCAACCATCCAATATATACCACCGCGTCCAAAATTAATTTATTTACAAACTCTTATGCATAAAATGGGCAGTCATATTTACAACTTCTCCATAACGCAAAATTGCAGGAAAAATGTGAGCAATCTAGACCACACATGATACATGGTTTTGATGCTCTTGGTCAAAGAAACTGACCCATGTTCATCACATCACATTCATGTTACAAGTTTGCGCTCTTATAATCTTGTTGCAAGTCTAAGCAGGTTCGCGGGGTCTATTAGACCAAAGTGTGCTCAAAGTCCTTAGGCGTTGGAAATATTCTCCCAAAGCAAGTAAGCATCGTGCTGCCTGACGTGTCGTAAGAATTCGAGACATTTGCTGCAAAGTTTCTTGGCGAAGATGATCAGCCTGTTTTACATAAAACACAGTAAAAATCTCTAATAGCCATTAGCCAAGATAAAATGGTTTTGAAGTGGTAAATTGGTCATGTATATGGCAGTTAATGATCCTCAAAGATGTTTATGTTTTAATGTATCATTCATTATTACAATATTAACCATACTACATGATTGAAAAAAAATAATTGTAATTTATGATCCTACTTCTATATTAGATAGGCATCCTCAGTGATCTACCTAAATGCTAAATGGGAAGTTCGTAACAATGAAGCTTAATAAAAATTTGCTATACTAAATTTAGAATGAATGACTATCCAGAAAATGGGGCATATTACCTGGTTCACAAAGCTCACGAGAGCTTCCAACTTCTCCTTTGCAATAGTCATTTGTTGACTATAAGTTCCTTCCATGAATTGTCCAGCAGCTACACTATCAGCTAGTGTTTGGCGGAGTTTGTCCATACCTTGTGAAAGGGCATCCTCTGCTTGCTGACATGATTGTCCAAGGTTATAGATATCCAACCGTTGTTGCTCCGTTAATGGTTCAATCAAGGGACCAAGAACCTACAATTGAAATATACTGTAGTGTCAGCATGCACAATACATTACAAGCTTACATCATGCCATAGGTGAATATGGCAAGAGATATAATCTAAAGTTAATCAAGTTTCTCAGTAAAGCCCTTTTGAAAATTTGAAATTTAGATATGGAGGTGCAATTCTTGATCAAGGCAAGAATTACAAAAAGCATTCCAATAGTTGTTGCCTAATGTAAATGAATGCGGTTTCAAATTTCTCCTATTCTATCTCTCAAGAAGAGAGTAGAGGAAGTTATTAATAAAAGCCCAATGATAACTAGAAACTCCATAAAGACAGTGACAGTTATATATACACATTCAATGAATAACATTTTCAACTTCTTTCATTTATTCAATATGAACATCACCTTAAGAAGCTCAGAGGGGCGAAAACCTCCTATCCATAAGAAAAATCTTTCAGCTGTTGTTTTCCACATACCGGACATAACATAGAAAACATCTGCTTTTGCAGCAGCAGATTTCATGCGAAATATTTCAGCATAGTGGTTCATCATACCATCTACCAAAATCCTGAGCTCCATGTCACCAATATGAGCATTCAAAGCATTTCTCAGTTCTGAGATTTGTCTAGTTTGCTCATTCACCCAATGTCCATACTCCATCTCAAAGGTTGTAATTCCTACAAATACAATATTGTTAGAATGCAAGAACTAATTGGAAAATAAAATACAGTGCAAGAAAAAGATACATACTAGTGGAAACCTAAGAACAATATTACATAAACCAAAATGAACTATGTTAAGCTTAAATGGCACCATGAAAATTTCAAACAATTCAAGAGTTGCAATGCCAATAAGATTATACCTAACCTAAGGTTAATATAAAACAGCTCCAAGGCTTTTTAAAACTTCCTACCACTTTCTGGATATTTGGTAGAAAAGAATGAATTACAGTTCCAAAATTGGTTATGATCTGAAACCAAAACGATGCCATGAGACTAGGAGAAATGCAAAAAAAAGATTTTAGATATCCACTATTTAAGAGATTTAAGCACAGTTGAAAGCATTAAGTTACCAAGACAAGACACAAAAACTAAAGTGCAATACAAATGAATATCTAGCAACAGTAGCACAATAAAAAATCAACCTGAATTTACAGATCCAGCAAAACCCAGATGATTAGAATCCAACCCACCTCCTATATACATTCCCTGCAGTTTTGTTGCCTCAAAATATTAGAGAGGGAAAGGAAGGAAGATGTTGATCAACGTAATTTGATCCACAAGAGAAACTATAAGTATATTAATTCATCTTCCCCGCACCTGTTGTCTTGCACGTTCAAGCTCTTGCTCCAACTGCATCAACTTCAAACGACTTGATTCTAATTGCTGCACATATGCCTGTTAGGCAATATCAGAAAGCAGATGAGCGTTAGTACAACTAAACACTAATTTCATGTCTGAAAAACTATCAATGTGTAAACATTCAAACCTTTTTCCGCAAACGGCTCTTACGAGCAGCCTCTCGATTTTGTGCAAGACGTCTTTGTATCTGCATGTATCATCATATGAGATTCCTATATGCTTCCACCATACATATATATAGGCATAAAAAGAGTACGAATGCATGTCACGCATCCAAAATTTGGAAGCATGGAATTTCTTAATTTGCATTGGATACAAAAAATTCCTTCTGTCCAAAACAACAAGTTTAACACATTTTTCATTGTCCCTCTAAATGTATACATAGAGCTAAAGATGGAGGGGAAAGAAAATTGAAAAGGCTGTAATTGACCATGCCAAAACATTCCCAATGACTCTATCCGTATGTTTAAATGGTTGAATGCAACCGTCACATTATTATGATTATACAACACCACCATATGAATGAACTTTGAAACTTCAAACTGACAATATACTAATAATAGAATTAGGTACTAAACAAATTTCCATTTAAAGAAACTTGAAATTGTAAAGGTGAAAAATATCTACATGTACATTTACAAGCAATTTGGGGTGACTATTTGAGTTCCCGACTAGGAGTTTAATTTAATAAAATACTACTAAGAATAACCCTTCTTTCTTTTCTGCTATTTGGGGGGAAGGTAGGGGCATATAGGCAATGGATTTCCATAACATGCTCTTACCTTTTCATTAGGCTTATTAGCTTCTTGGTCATACTTGTTAGGTGTTCCCAGTATACCATGAGAAGCATCCTCTGACTAGGTATTACACGGCATAAACAAATTTGGTTAGTAGGAAGAATAGGCAATCTCATTTCCAAATGAAACAAAGCACAAACTTTGTAAACTTGCACCTGACTATCCAATTTCATGTCTGCCTCATCAATTAATGGTATGGCTGCTCCTAAATTACCATTAGTTTTGAAGCTCTCTCCCCACATACTAATCTGATGAATAGGATCGTAGACACTCATCCTTCTTGAGGAAACAAACTGTGGAGATGGTGAATTCATGCTCTATGGTCTATGGACTAATCAGTGCTGCAACTCAATCAGCTTTCAACACATACCTACATACCAAACTGCTGTTAAGGACTCAAAAGAATCAAGCAGAGGGATCATGTAATTGTCATTGTGTCAACTTTTATGGTACTATAAGAGAAACAAAGAGTAAAATTCCTTAATTTAATAGCTAACAATCCATGTTAAACAAATAGAAACTATGATCTCAAGAAAAACCAGATGGCAAAAGCCTTGTGCCATACACAAGCAAAAGAGAAGCACAAAAGAAAAAGCATAATTCTTTGAACTCCTCCATCGCAAACCACGCCTATGCAACAGATTCTATAGTACGATTTTCCCACCCAATCAGACAACAAACCAAGTCATCATCTTTTGCTTACATAGTAACACAAAACCAAATCCTAAATAGACCCTTTTTTTTCCTTTTTCCAAAGACAGAAAAAGTAGTAACAACAACAGCCAGAAGAAAGTACCGGTAATCATAGAGTTCAAAACAAAGACAAAGGCATCTATCTATTGATGACATAATATTTAGTTGGCAAACAAGTACAACAAAGTTAATTTCTCAGTACCAATTCCCTTCCTCGTTTTCCTCGACGTTTATAGAATTATCCATAAAAATAAAAATAAAAAATTGAAAAATAAAAAGGACAGTAATAAAAAAAAAAGGGGGTAAACTTAGAAAGGTACTTCGAGTGTGTGGTGTTTTTTTCCCGCTCAAATCTTCATGCCAACATGGCAATCGGTGACACAGAAGCTCAGAAGGTAAGACCCTTCCATTCCATCATTGCATTTGTTCAGAAGATGACGGCTTCAAAGAGAGCCTCGAACTTCAATTTTCATTTATATAATAAAAAAATGGAAACATAGCCCACCATTTTTAAATGGGTCATTATTTATTTATGTATACAAAAATTAAAATAAAAAATATAATGGAGTTGTGCTTTGTTATTGGAGAGTGGAACCTGTATTTTTGTGCGTGTTGTTGTTGCTTGCTTGTGTTCAGCTACAGAGAGTCAAATGTATTTCACAATAAGCTAAGCCAAGTGTCGCTGTCATCGTCACGTTTCCACTATCGCTAATGTGCGCACCAGGTAGACCACGACTCTCTTCCCTTCACTGTTTCACCTTCACCGGAATATACCTCCCCGCCGGCGATGTTACATAATATTTTTATTATTATTTTTCTTAATATGTAGAATATTGTATAACATAAGAAGTTATTAATAGTAATATTTATTAAAATTTAGAATGAGCCGTTTTATCAATTATTATACCATCATTCATCATTTCATATTCAATTGGTTTTTATTTAATTATTTATGCTGAGGAAGTTCTTACTTCTTTAAGTTACAATATATATAACCTTCTGTCATCATCATCAAACATCAACCGTGAAATTATATATAACCTTTTGTCAAATGATAACTTAAGTAGAATGCAGTAACTAACACGGCACCTGCAATATTAGAAAGTCAAGAAATTCATGAGTTTTATATGATTAATTGAGGTGGGGTGAAGTGTACAGAGTAGAAGAGGACATTAGACCTTAACACAAGAATGAACAAAACCTAATCATTTCAACATTTTTTTTTTCATATCTTACATTGCATACATACTCCAACATTTGGCTGTTATCATATATCACTTTTCATGGTATAAAAATTATTAACAAAATAAGATGGATATGCACGGATGCTTTCGTAGTGTTGTTATTACTATTAATAAATTCAAAAATTTGGGTAGATGAAGATCCTTACATGAGAATTGGATGATTCTTACGTCTCTGTTAGATATTTGTTAGACTAAGGAATTCGAATAATGAAGATTTTCGAAATGCAGATTACTTCTATTAGGCTAAGCTTCTGATTCGACGCATCCTACTCTTCTTTTTCAACCATTGACCTGACCCCCCACGATAAATATACCAAAAGCATTTGTGCCTTATTAATCAAAGCATTAAATGCAAGTATCTAATGACATTATTTGATGCACCCTATGTATAATATTTAATGTTTATTAATATCTTATCACATCATTGTTTATTATCATATACTCTTTTAGTAATTAAAGTCCAAAATAATGAATACCATTGAACTCATGGAGCTTTACTGTCTTTGATGGTCTGTGTTTTCTATTTTTATGTCTTTTATTTATAAATTATTAAAATAAAAATGTTTGTAAGCAATGTTTTTTTTCTTGTGAATAATTGTTTCATATTTAATATATTTACATTTAATATGTGTTTACATTTAATATATGTACTTCAAAAAATTGCTGGAAGAGGTTTTAAAAATACAAGTTTCTTTTTTTTTAAATTAATTAAAATTTAACAAGAGTTAAAATAGCTTACTAATTGTAGTTATACTAGATAAGACACTTCAATCATTACTATAGAAAAAAGAAAATAAATACTTCTTTGCCTGAGTTTAGGATGAAGGGTATCTGCACCCCTTCAGCCTAATTAAAATAATTAAAAGATTAATAATCAATAATAAAAAAAAGACTAATTACCCAAGTAATCAAAAAGGCTAAGAACATGACTAAGTTATAAAACCCATTAGCCTAATATCTTATCTATCAAAAAGAAAATAAAAAATACAAAAAAAAGATTGACTTCTAAACATTTAATAATATTTATTATTCTAGACCAAAAGTTAACTTTATTATCAGAGTGTCTTTGCAGTATCTTTTTTTCATGTCACAGCAAAAAAGAATTTAAAATATTTCACTAAAACGCTATAATAAAGAATAAAGAGAAATAGTACAGAAGACACGAATGTATCTATAACTGAAACAATAGTATTATAAGATTTATATTCTTATTAGAAGATATAATTTTGTAAAAAAAAATGAAAAAGATACGAAGGCTTGCATATCATGTCCACGTCCTCTTTGTTTTCAATGGAAAGACCACATCCTTACACTTCCCTTGCAAAAATTTGCATACACAATAGTTTTTTCATCTATTTTTTTAGTAGTTAGTATTTATTAAAAATTATATAAGTTTCATTTTTTATTCTCAATTTAATAAATTTGTCATAATTTTTTTAATAAATTTTAACTAATAAAAAAAGTATTAAAATAAATGTCTTTGGCATAATCTTATTTCATTAAAAAAAATGGTGTAAAGATACGTAAACCCGTTGGAATGAATATGATATTGCGTAGAGCATATAATATAATGTAGATTATGGTACGCTATGCAGAGCGCACAAAGTTCCCTTTGGAGAGAAAAGGGTTAAAAAATGACTGGCTAAGTTGTTATCTACATGTCATTCTTTGTCTCTTCATTTGATATTTTAATAGCAATCCCTACAAACCACACAACTCTTTTGTGATAAATGTTGTTGCCCTTTCAGATCATGTTGGGACGATCATCGCATATTTTCAGTTCCCCTCTTACGGGATAACTCTTTTTTATTTCTCATTCTGCATCATTTCATTTCACCAAAAATTCGAATGGTGCTAAGACAATAATAATAATAATATATTAAAGAAAAGAAGGGGGCAATAAGTGATAAAAATGTTGTTGCTTCCGTGAATTTGCACGATTCTTAGACCGCCCATAGAAGTTTTCGTTACAATTTTGGTTTGAACAATCTTTTACCAACTTTTTCTCAAAACAAAAAGGTGAAAAAGAAAAAGGGTGTCACCAATAACTTGTTATTAGCAAAAGTGAAAGTTTGATGATCATGTACAAGTTCACTGATTCTAAACATTGTTATGATGTTAAGTTAGTAATCACCACGGCAGAGTTATAATGCATGTAATGTTACTTTTTATACAATGTTCTAAATGATAATGTAGTTCATTGATTCTAATATTAATTTTATACTTAAATCATAACGAAATCATTTCCTTAGCTAGGTTATTTCCACTGGCCCCTTTTTTATTGCAAGTTTACCTTTGCCTACCACTTTAAATGAACCCTTCTTTCTTAACTTGGGAATCCAAATCTACTTTGGCACTCTTTTTGGTTCTAGTAATCTCTGTTCGAGTCGAACAACTCAAGTAGGCCCAACATTCCCCAATTAACAATTCAAACTTTTTTCTTTGCCCATTTTCTTTTCACTTGTTCTCTTTGTTGCTTAATTTTTCCTAGTGACAAGATGGCAGATCCAATCCCACTTTATTTTTTCTCCCCAAGTCAACAATTAGGCAATATACACACCAGAAGTATAGTATTGCAGTTCATATTTAAAAAATGTTAATAGATAATAATTTAAATAAAACATTTTTTTATCAAAAACTATAATAGTACATTATTTTTTTAATTTTTAATATATTTCAGTGTAATTTATAATAAAAATTCAATCCATATAACAAATCTACAATAAGACTTGATTGTTGCTTGCAGTTAATAAAATACATCATGTTACTTTAGTTAAAAGTGTAAATTATTTAGTCTCTGCTTCCCTAATCAAATTGCTAATTTTATATAGCCCTTGTAGCTAGGCCGGATGAGATCTACAAAATAAAAAACAGGGACAACTCTTTCAAACAGTCAAATCCCAACCTAAAAACACGAACTTTTACATATTCTCTTATTAAATTTTTAATATTTTTTAAAATTTTATACAATAAATATTAAATAAAAAATACATACATTTTTTTTATCTCAAAAGTATAACAAGTGTTTAAATTTTTCTTTATCTAATAACTAAAAGAAATGTTAAACATAAAATATAGAAAGGTTTAAAGTGATTTAAACAAGCCTACCAAATCATTCCTTAATCAATTCCCATAATCAATCAGACCCACAATATTGTGTTAGCCACATGGGAGTGAGCATAGAAATCTGACTAAGGAAATTTGACATTGTGAGATGAACTAAGGTTCGAGCTTAGCTCAACCTGCACTATCTCTATTCTAGGTACCCAAAAAAGAAGCTTTAAAATTTCCATGGAAAATTCGAAACACCCACTTTAACCAAGAGGTAAGATTCTCAGCTCTCAAATGGAAAGGTGACCCATCTTGAGTCTAGAATCTGTCTTTACTCTTCCTAAAATTTTGGGATCTGGCCACGTTCTTTGTGTCTATTATTATTGTTCCTAAAATATTTATTTGCAAGGAATGAACCATACGTGCATCGGAAAAGGCACAGACAATGAATGAAGCATAAGGGGCAACCATTGTACTTGTGAGGGACACCTTCAGTTGGTGTGATTGTATGGTACAATGACATCATCAAATGCGTATGTTATGTCTAATTAATAAGAACAAAACTGTGTAAAAAAAAAGCCGAATCGATATGCAATTGATAAAATGGGATATGGATTGGATTATGTGCTTAAGAAAAGAAGACATAAAAGAAATAATTTCAAAAGAATGGATAAGTTTAAATAATTGTACACAATTAGGTCTTGGTGTGAATGATGTGTGTAAAGCTACAATGATGGTGGTGGGTACATTTGGAATGATTGGTCGACACATAAGTGATTTTCCTTTTCATATTCCCCGTTTGTGTTGATTTGAATAATTAATAATGGAAATGATACGTCAAGCAAACACCCCATTGGTTTTTCCTATTCATGGTTTTATTCCCAATTGCAATCCAAAGTGGGTTATCACTAAGAATGGTTATGGGGTCCTTCCAGCTATACAAGAATTTAGATTCCCAAATAGTAACCCAAGTTGTGAACGTTTTTGGCAAATAGGGAACAAAGTAAGGGGCATGAAAATTATATGTTAAACAAAAAAGAAAAATGAAAAATGAAAGAGGAAAGAGGAAAACCCACTTTCATAATTTTTTCAAGACACTTACAAATGGAGGCATAATCAAATGTTTTGCATGCTGGAAATTATGGGAGGAGAACCGGTTTTATGGCTGCTTCTATGATGTCTTCCTCTTGCGTCAGTGAATCTTTCTTTAATTTTATCACTGACATCAGGCAACTTTGTTTTGTAATTCAAGACTTATGAAGAAAGAAACAAATTATAATTAAAATCTCAAACTAGCTCTTCCATTCTATACCCAAACTTTAATTGTTACCTTAATTTCTTGCAAATAAATCATAATTTTATATTTGTCTAAAAAATCTGTTTTTGTTTTAAAAGATATTTCCCTAAATGGTTATTACAGATTTACAATCCCATCTTATCCCTTCTTTTTTTATGGAAATCCTTTGGAGCCATCCCTTAAGATAGTCTACTTACAAATAATTATTTATTGATTTGATACCATATATTTGACATTTTATTTTGTTAAAAATTAAACTTTATTTAGCTGAAAAAACTATTATATCAATTACTAAGAATTTATTTCAACTTAAATTAAGATCTTTCGTATAACATATTCTTATGTCATAATATGAAAGTATGAGTATGAGATTACCAATAAAAAAATATAATTAATTAGTCAGTGCATTTTTCTTCTTTCAAAATAATTTTCAATTTTTGTGGGTTATTTTTCTCAATTTTTTCCCTATTCTTTGGATTCGAGTAGTTAAATATTTTTTACATAAAAGGAATTGAGAAAAAAAAAGTTATATAATAAAAAATGACAGGATAAAAATAAAGTATGAAAAAAAAAAAAACTAATAGTGGGTACTTCTGTTGACAATTGGAGGGTCACTTCTGAAGTAAAATTAGTGTTTATCGATCCTATTCCCACTTTATTTCCCCTCCCTCGTGCGTTGTAACAAAGCAATATGTTGTGGTATGTGGAATCACAAAAGAGTAACATGAGTTGAAATGGACCCCGTAACGTTAATGGGCTCAGAATATTCATCATCATTATTATTATTATTATTATAACTTTAATATAACATTTTTAAATTACATATTTATTCTATTAAAAAAATTAAATTTACTAACTTACATGCAAGTCTTTTTTTTTTAACCCACATGTAAGTTTAACCATAGAGACAAGTTTTTAGACTTTTTTAAAAGGCCTTATTAAATTTGTAAGTTAAGTTAGGAGGGAAATTCTTTCAAAGTTCTTCTAAATAATTTATATGTATCATTTTATAAATTATCATAGTTAGATATTACCTTTCTTAATATTTTTTTTTCACAAAAATTTTTATAGAAAATGTCACATAAAAATCCCACATACCTGCAAAGCCAAAACACTTTTTGTACCCTTATAGATTCGATGATAGATCAAAGATGGTACATACAATCTGGGCAGGTGTCAGTTTCTCAAGCATTATTTTTTTTTAAATATCGTTTTTATTTAATCTTTATTTTTTAGAATTGCGTAATTATTACTTTATGAATTAAACAAAAAACCTAATGAAGGTATTATATTAAATAAGAATAAAAAATTAAAAATCGTAACATTTTGAGAAATAAAAAATCATTTAACTAATATTTAATCAATAAAATGGTGTTTTAGATTTGATGAGTAACGGGTTTATTTTTCGTTTGAAACTTCCACGTTAATGATTTCTTTAACAGGGAAAAAAGTTTAAAAAAAACTAAATTCATAAATGAGTAATTAATAATTTTAAAAAATTACAAAATAATTATGTATTTAATTTACCATCTAACATATAAATCAACTAATAAAAGTTATTCTAATTTATCTTTGTAATATCAAATGATGCAACTTGCAAAGTTGCAATAATATCTGTTAAAGGCTGAGAAGTTTCGTTATCACCATTGACGAGTTTTTCTTTATAAGGAAGGTTTTGAATGTATTACTTGTTTCATTGTTACCTTAATTCAATTATCATTCACTATTAACGTGTCATATCAATTATATAATAGTTCTATTTATTTTAAACATTTAGTTTTAGTAGTAACCATTATTTGTGTATGATTAATTAAAAACAATAGTGACCACGTTACACAAGTTTGAATGACATGTGACGTGATATCATTATCTCTCACTAACAAGTATAGATAATATATAATCTCTCGTTTCATTAATTCATGATATGTAAAATTCAGACTACAGATCAACAACTAATAACAATTCTATGAGTTATAATAATTAATTAGACTATCTCATGATTCAAAGCATGATCATGTTTAAAAGTTAAAGGACTCTTAAATGACTCATACGGTTTTAAAAACATATTAAAAACAAGGACAACGATTGAAAGAGAAACCATTAATCTTATGTGAATATGTTTATATTGTTGATAGAAAACCTAAAATAAGAAAAACCCAGTAAAATTAAAAACCAATAATGTGTGTTTATTTAAGTGAATAACATAATTATCTTTAATAGTCATAGTGCCATGTTTATCCATTACTAATCAATAACACAAGGCACTTAAAATGTAATTGTGACCAAAGGGTAATGAAAACTCTAATCAAATACGAAATACTAAATAAATAATTCTTTAAAAATTACTCAAGACAAGAAAATCCCTAAACTAAGGAAAATTACGAAATTATCAATTAACAAAAAGTTAACAATAATCATGTTTATCTCCTATTAATCAACCGTCCCGTTTCTAATTGTAAAAGCTTTTTCTTACCTTGTTTAGTTACAAATGAAGTAAGAACTTTGGTGGGTAGGAAAATATTAAATTAAAGAGCAGATAAAGTAATTGTCTTATATTCTGACAAAAAGCAATTTTCAGATAAATAATGACATTTAACCTAACGTTCTTCATCAAACAAAAGCAGAGTTTTTAACCACATTTTTGAGTGGCGCGTGAGTCTGCATATTATGGATAATGAAATGAAATGCTACATTTTATGGATGGATGACAGAATACGACTTTGGCCTCTGATTTTTTCTTTCAAGTTTAATAATCTATAATTATTTTCGGTAACTTCTCCCTTCTAAATCAAGAAGATATTTTATATGTTTCTGTACGCATAATAATTATTTCTATTAATTTTATATTAATAAGTAATAAAAAATTAAAAAAATATAGAATGTTATCTCAAAATTATGGATACCTCAACAAACAATTTGTTTTCTCTCTTTTTACGTGAAAATGAAAAAATAATGAGCCCAAAAGGTTGAACAATAGTCTAAGCCCAAAAGTTTATGTTACTCGGTCCATATCAACTAATACAAAGAATAATAGAAAAAAATAAAAAGCTAAAAGGAGGAATAATTCTTTTCTTCTTTCCTTGGAAGTGAATATTATTATTACTACAAAATTACCAAAAGATATAGTTTTGTTGGGATTTCCTGTAAGAACTCGTGGACTCAGTACTCTCTCCTTGCTTTGTATAGTGTCTAATAGTGTTATTTGAAATAGTTTTTTTTTTTTAATTTAAATTCTAATTGATACAGTTATCTGCAATGACTTTGATGTTAATTTAATTTAAATATTCATGATTGAGAGTTTTGGAGGAAATTTGATCTGCTTATATTAGGAAGGTAAACTCATACAATATTGTATCATGTTGAAATAGATAGGCCACATATCATGTTTAAATCAAATTAATTATAATAAAAAAATTTCTTACTATCTTTAAAATTATTTTCGTTCTAATTTAAATAATTTTTATAAGAAATTTTTTTATTTCTTTTCCTTCTTCTTTATTAATCAAAGTAATAATTAAAAAATCGTAAATATTATTTAATAAAAATATTAATAAATATATTAGAGTGAGTATATATATTCTCATATTTGTGAATATTTATGTAGCATATGAAATAATAGTTGATAGTTTAATCAATACTTAGACTTTTTTAATTAATATAAAATTTGACAGATATTCACCATCATTAAAAATAAATTTTTATAAGTTAAACTGATTTCAATAATTTTAAAAATTAAAAAATTTGTATGTATGTAGTTTTTTTTTGTTTTTTATTTTTATTAAAATAAATCTGAAAATTACATTTTATTTCTCATAGTTTCACATATTTCCAACTTAATTAAACTTTTTTTTATCAGTAAATTCTTTTGAACATTGGGTTAAGGTTAAACAAATCAAATACTCTTTATCTATTTCAATTCTAAAAAAATTCACCGGTTTCACTGTTAGTTTTGGAAATTCACCGGTTTCACGGTTCTCTTCTCACAAGTCACAACTTCTCCTCTGCTGCGATAACGAAAACTTGAAATTCAATTCGCACTTCGCAGGTCGAGAGAGAGAGAGAAGGATCAGTGAGATTCTTCTTCTGCTTCTTTTTCTCTCACGAATTTGAATAATCTAAGCGATGGTGAATTCAAATTCGTGATTTCCCAAAACTTGATTCACCCACTTTTCTATACCTCTGAATTTGAATGGCTGATCACTCTGACACTTCTCCTCTGGTTCCTCCCCTTCCCCTCTCTGACCCTTCCGAGATCGACCTCGAAGCTGGTCCCTCCGAACAAATCCAGTGCCGGATTTGTCTCGAAACTGATGGTAATTTCAACTTTTAATCTTTTTTTTTTCTATTTCGTTTTCATGTTAGGGCAAGTTGCACTTCGATAATTGGCGATGAGAATAATCTGTTTCTAATTGATTTTGAATTTTACTCGTTCGGTTTTGTTTGCCGATTTATGAAGTTCTCAAAAACTTGATTGTGGAGCTGAGAAGCACGTCAGTCGCCAAGCTGTGTTGATTTTGGTTTCGATTATATGGAGAAAGTAAATGAATTATTATATTTGAACAATTCAATAGTATATGGATCATTTCATTGGAATTTGAACTTTTTTTTTTTGGTAATCATGTGTGTAGTGACAGATAGAACTGTTATTATTCCATGTTTAGGATATAGCCAGTATATTGAGAATGGATGCAACTATTTGTTAACTTCATTATTGAATGTTGAGCCTCCATATTTGGGTGTATCACCGTATATCTTATCGGTTACCATCCATTTTTTTTAAACTCAGGCAGAGATTTCATTGCCCCTTGTAAGTGCAAAGGTACATCAAAATATGTACATCGAGAATGTTTGGATCATTGGCGAGCAGTTAAGGTAATGATTCGTGATTTCGGACATGGCATAACAACTTTATAACATTCGTGATTGGTAGTAAAGGTGGTAAGGCGCAACTGTATATGTAAAACTGATGGAAGGCTATTTTTGGTGGTTGAAAAACTTTTTGTTCTGCCAATTAATCAAACAATTATCTATGTTGTGTTCTTTATGTGTTTATCTCATAATATTTTCTAATCTGTGCCTATTAGCCTTTAGTTGACATGGTAGAATTTCACACCATTATATAGGATTTCTGTTGATTCTTACAAACCCTTCTGTTATTTCTCTATCTCCTGGCTACCCGTTGGCCATTGCTCATTTTAGTAATAAAAAGGTTTTACATCTTTGCCCCATTTTATTTTAGGTAATTTGTTTTTGCAATTTTGATTTACTCTCCATGGCTTCCAACATGCTTTCCTTGCTAATGGATCTTCTGCCATTGACATAATTAGGTTTATTAGCAATCTGTAGTCTGCCATTCTATTCTTGCCTTTCCTTAATGATTATACAATGCTCACTGTAACCAATTAGTTATCTTTAAAATGAGTTTTTGTTCTTTATCTAATTATGAAAAGAACTGTAGACCATGAGCTAATATTTCTTTGAAAATCAGAATCCGTTAATGTGCATGATGCATTGTGGGGAGCAAACCTACATAGTGAATAACCACTGTTGGAAAAACACCTGGATATTCTGTATTATATACAAGCATCTGGACAATAATCTGTATTTTTATAATGTGCAGCCACCTAAACCTTAGTCTTTAAAGTGTGCCCCAATTTAGAGTGGCAGGATACTTATTCCTGTGCTTTGCTGCTGACAGTTCCATGTGTAAAACGGTGTACTTTGGAGTGCTTGACCTAATAAATATGTGGATATTTACTTTTTTTGCAGGAAGGGTTTGCATTTGCTCACTGTACTACATGCAAGGCTCCTTATCATTTGCGTGTTCATGTTGCAGCTGATAGGAAATGGCGTACTTTGAAATTTCGGTTTTTTGTCACCAGAGACATTTTGTTTATTTTTCTAGCTGTCCAGCTTGTAGGTGAATTGTTTCCATTCATCTAGCCATCTAGATACATATTTAATGAATGCATATTGATCAACTGATTCAGCCGCTATTACCTTTGTATGCAGGTCATTGCCTCACTCGCGTATTTGGTATATCTAATAGATGGTTACCAGCAGTATTGGCTTCGTCTTCTCTGGGGTTTTGACAGTGAACTGAGCTTTTACTACATATGTGGTAAATTGCAATTAACTTAAACTGTGTCATCAAAATGCTTATGCAACATTATTTTCTGTAAATTATTTTTTACCTCCTTCCCTTGAATTCAAAGTTTCTTTGTTCCACATTTAAAAATAAATAAATATTGGTTTCAGAGTGTTGATTTTGCATTGGTATTTTCTAATGCAGGAGCTCTATTGTTTTTTGCGTTGCTTGGCCTTTCTGGGTGCTTCATTACTTGTTATGATCGAAGAGTTCGCAATGATTTAGCTCAGCCATGTAGAGAATTATGTCTTTGTTGCTGTCAACCTGGGTAAAAACCCTGATTTTACATGTTCACAAGCCTTTGACATTGTTAAAAAAATTAATGATACTCTTAGCTTATGCATGAGGGATTGTCATAATGGTTGTTTTCTTGCTTAATTATAGGATGCCAGAAAACTATGCTTGGACTTGATGCATAAGATTTATTTACACTGTATAGGAGACCCTTCTTTTAACAAACTTTTTACAATGATATATAAAATTCAGCTGTTAAATTATTCATGCTTGCATATGCTGGATAGAGAAAGAAGGTTGTTTCATGTTATATATGAAGTAGGTTATATTAGCAGCAAGTCTGTGATTCAGAATGGCAGCCAATAGTGACTGAGGTTGACTTTTTGTTTTATATGCTGTTGTTGCAGAGTTTGTGCAGACTGTCATTTGCCAGGCACTCTTTGTATGTGGACTGATTGCACCACATGCTTTGAGAGTTGTGGAACCATGGCAACTGAATGTGGTGGTTGTTTGGGGGGTGCTGGGGAAGCAGGGTTACCATTATTATTCATTATGGCTTTGATTGTTCTGGGACTTTTTACTGTAATTGGGATATTCTACAGTGTGTTGGTGGCTACTATGGTTGGTCAACGGATATGGCAACGTCATTATCACATACTTGCAAAAAGGATGTTAACAAAGGTGCGATTGGTTTACTTTCTCATCTTTTATGAATTTGGTGCATTACTAAAAGCTGTCAATTTTTCTGTTGCAATTCAGCTGACACAAGTCGAGCTAAATTCCTAACTGATATACACATTAGGCCATTTGGCATTTAGCCATCTCTTGGTTTAATTTCTAGCAGTTAAGTCCTATGTATTATCTTCACAAAAACATTTAATAGGGAAGGAAAAGCCAAGAATCTCAACCATAGATTTTTCTGCTTTTGTAATTGACTTATTTTCAGATTCTCTTGCATCAGGCCCATGTTGATTGAGGATGTTTCTGATGGCTTTGTGGAAAGTAAATGTATTTTTGATATACCTGTTTTTGATGGACTAGGATCTTTTAGTCTAATGAATGATTGACAGAAAACGGGAATTGGAATTTGGAATATGGAGAGTACTGCCAAACTCTCATAATATGCTTCCTTACTGCTGATATGATATCAGTATATAAATGAGGATGTTTAATTTTGTATAAAAAATCCCTTTGACAACAAAAAATAAAGAATAGATATGGCAGACTCTTTTTGGTCAGCTCACAAACAGTTTGAGATTAGTTACCCTTCATAGTTCATACTTATAATGCCATGTGTTAACTGCATGTTTTATGCAACCATGATGATTCCCTGAAATATGATGACATCATCTTGAATTGTGAAACTGTTATTACTTATCGTCATAGGAGTATGTGGTTGAAGACGTAGATGGAGAGCTGACAGGGTCTGATTGGTCTCCCCCATCTCTCCCACCTGAGCATGTTCAGCAATTGAAAACATTGGGCCTCCTATAAGTTTGAAGGAGTTATCAGTAATCTACTTAATGACAAGAATAACAATTGAGATTGAATGGCCCTCCCTGTGTTTCGGTAAGCTGGTCCTTTTCTTGAAGACCTGCACTTAATTGATAATATTGTAATAGCCGCTCAATTCAGTTTGGCTAGAGTTGTACACTTGTGCTGAACCGCTGATATGTGGAAATTTGTGAATTTCTGACCCATCTACTTATGTAAAGAAAATGGAAGAAGATTCTTTTAATACCCAATAACAGGTTACATACACGTATATCGCCATTTCATTCCTTGGTACGATGCTGCCTGTATAGTCATGTTTTATTATTATCTTTTTCGTTGCTTGTCGGATTTATTTGAAATTTTGATTGGATGCTTTACTAATCAAAGAATTTTAATGGTAGAATTCCATTCATATAGTGGTCCATGATACAAGCTACATATTTGGTGTAAGGTAAAAGCATGTGTTGTCCTACGTGTTTCCACTAGGTCTTAGTTTGGTTCTTTAATTTATTTTTCAATTTCAACATTGTCTTTTTTCGTAAATCTGCCATCTCACTTAGCGGAAGTGCTTCTACGTGGCATTAACGCCGATAACTGAGTCGCAGTTGATAATTAAGAAATGGACGGATTTGAGAGGTAAGAAAGGAGGCTAATTCCCTTCTTTCTTTTAATGTTCAATTTTTAACAAAAAGTCCTCTCAAATTAGAAAAATTTAAATAATTGCTTAACCCTAATCAAATCATTTCTTGTAGGCCGTTGATTCTTTTGGTATTTAATATTAAATAAGTTTCTACTACTTTTTCTAAAAAATGACGTGTACTAAATTTATCGTTAGTTGTTAAAATTTTTATTAATTTTTTTAGCTTGTTCATTATTGGGTAGATCGAACACCTTAACTTGTGGATTAACTTTATTGCTCTCAGGTTAGAAAGTTTTTAGATTGTAATAAAATTAATGTGATGAATATGAACATATTTTGAGTGAGTTGCTTTATATTTTGTTCAAGATTTGCCAAAAGGTTTTTGTTTAAATGTGTTTTCTTCAAATAATAATGATAAATAATAACAGCGAGAATAATTTCACAAGCTAATGCTTTAAAATGTTGTTGTCGTTGTAACTCTTTTTTGGTTGAGTCAAAATCTTATTATGAATTGAATTAATTTTTAGCTAAAAAGTTATCTAATATAATCATATAAAAATGTATTGTTGTTCAGTTTAAATTGGTTGAAATAAAATTTTAAATTGAATCTGATTTAATTAAAAGTGATTTGGATTAGATTGTGGATAATACATTTTTTTAAATTTTTTCAATTTAAAAAGATAATAAATTAATTATTTTATTTATTTTATGTTATTTTCAATTAAAATTTATTTTTTAAACAAAACATAAAAAAGAGATTTGAAAGATAAGAACAACTTTAAATTAATATAATATACTTATAACAGAGAGAGAGAGAGAGAGAGATAAGCTTGTATGCATTATATTAAACGTGTGTTTGAATCTGCGTTTGAATTTTTCTATTGATGCAGAAGCTACTTGTTGTAGCATGAAGTGAACGCACGTTTTCTGTATGTTCATCGTGATTCCAACCATAGGCTAAATCGATTTCTAAAACTGAATAAAAAATTTGGTCCAATATAATAAGAAAAAGAGTTTGTCTGATTTACTTTTTTCCATTTAGATTCATGAAATTGGTTTATGAATACCCCAATCCAACTTTTTATTTCGATTGTAGTTTTGGGAATATGATAATGTTGCATACATCTTATATAACCACCGACCCACAATGACACGTAATTATTTATCATATTATTTAGACAAAATACCTGTGAACATGAAGATATTATTATTAGGCAAATGCTAATCACCACTCAATGTTCTGTCCTTACCACTATAAATTAAAGGCTAGAAGCGAAAAGGACACACTGAACTGCACATTTTTAATGTTTAAAATGAAGCAGAAAAAGGACAGGCTCAGGCTTTGACATGTGCATGTTGGACATTGTCTCCATACTATGGATAGAGTGAGATACCATTACATGTATATTTCATCATTTTCAGCATTCAATGAATGAATAGCCTTAATCAATATCAAACACACAAATGAAATGTTTTGCAAATCATTCTAAAATTTTATTAGAATTATCTTTGTCTAATAAATAGTTATTTCAAATGCAGAATTTTAGTCAAGTCTTTTTTAACAATTCTAATTTTAAGAATCACTGATTTATTGACATTATAATTTATTTGATATTACAATTCAATTCTAATGTAGCTATTTTTTCCAATTTATTATTTTTAAATAACTTCAATAAAATTGTGATAAACACCTATTCGTATATAGCAAAACCTGAAATTATCAAAATTTATCCTGTTAATTTTTTTTTATCAACATATATAACCTTGTACTATTACCATCCTAGCACAATGGTTTTGTGGAAGAAACACGGGTCCTCGATATTAATTTCCTCTGAAAGTCATGGGAATTTAGAAAGAAGAGACACGCATATGATATTATGATCCACCCCACTCAAAAACTAAATCATTGAATTTAATAATCCAAACCATACCCACGGGAAGCACCGAAGCATTTTCTGATCCAAGCTTTGAGCCTTATCCGAAAGTGTAGAGTGGCCCACTTCTCTTACACGGTTCCTCTCTATAAATAGCATTTATTTTGAACACGGTCTTTAACTATCAAGAGCAACACTTTACCACATACAATATTATTTCATATTTTGTATGATATATAGTGAGAGAATCAAATCAACCATGTCTGATATTGCTATTTTGGTAGCGGAAGAATATGAGAGAAGGGCAAAAAATTTTAACAAGGGAAGCGTTGTAGGAGGGGGAGAAGTCAACATCGTTTCTCGTGCTTCCTTGTTGGTACTCACTAGAAGGATCAAAGAGAAGGTTGGGGTGGAGAAGAAGGAGCTTGTGAAGTGGGTTTTGGAACCCAAAACCCAATTTGCTATTGCTGCTTCTCATAGTTTCTTTTCTGCTTGAAGAATGGTTATTTCTCCTGTTTCTCCTCATTGTTAATTTCCTTTTTTAATCTATGTTTCTCTGTGTTGGTGTACATAAATATATTTTGAATTAAAGGGAAATTGTGTTATCAGAAAGTTCCTCACTTTCTCCACTAATGCCCCTTCTATATTTTGACATTCGATCACTCATATAAGTACCTTCGGAATTTACATGAAATGAGACTATTTAAGTTTCTCGTGGGTGCAAAGAAATTCCTCTAGGAGGGATAATTTTTTTACATAAAATTGTAGATTAAATTCTGTAGAGAGTATAATTGTAAGTATATGATAGACATAATTCCGTTTGAATTAAAATATTTGTATGAGATGATTTGAAATTGGAGTCTCAATTTGGAACTTGGGGAAGGAAAGACCAGATATTGAGAAGCCTAATCTATTCTTATTTTGGGTTAAGGTACTAGAAAGATGTTGATAGAGTTTTTCATATTTTATTTGCTGGGCCTTGAATTGTAAGGCACAATTTATATGGCCGGGACACTTCTTCAATAGTATTGATTCTATGTATTATTGATTTTTTAATTATAAAAATAAGTATTTAAGTCAATGATTAACAAGACAATAGGCATTATGTAGAAAAAAAATTTCTTCTACCTAAGTGTGGTTACTGAAAATTTCATTAACTATATCTAGGGCCTCATCGGGCCTATAAGATTGAAGCCCAATACCTTGTGGTCCAAGCTATACTTACGAGTGAGACCCAACTTAGTTGGTCAGCCCGTTCAAGATATACTCACTGACGCAAAAAGAGAATCTTTGAAACACGTGGCATAACATGGTTGGCTGAACGACTAAGAACCTGTTTGGTTGGACACTTGAACCGGTTTTTCAAATGAAAATTAAGCTGTATTTGTATACAACGATTATCAAACGGTAATTAAAATTTAAATAATTGTATAACTTATCATACATGTACACTGTACATACATATATTTGAGAAGTTAAACGAAGCTATCTCTTTCAAATAAATAATATTAATAAATAAATCATTTTCACCAACAATTTGAAGGGAAAAAATCTGCTATATTTGGAAAACCATATCATATGCACTTGCTAAATTAATGACTAAGAAATATTCTTACTCACAGTTGCAATTCTTACTAATTGCTTTGATTATTCTTCTGCTAATTGGCCGACCAATATAATTAATAGAAATTAGAAAATTAATAGCATTTGACAAAATATAAAATATGAAGAGTAACAGATTCCACTTTCCTCTTGGCGAAAGTGATGAGTAACCTATTGCAAGCTATTTTCAATGGATTTTACATAAATTCCTGTTGGTTGGTTACCCAACCGTCCAAGCAATGTGGTGAAATGAAAAATTGATTACAATTTTTTTATACAACAAAGAGAAAAATAAGGAGAAATATGTAATAAGATAAAGAGGAGATAAAGAGAAATACATAATAAGATAGTTAATATTGATGAAGGGAGATAGAGAAAAATAATAATATTGTATAAAATGAATGCAAGAGGTTTAAGCATTTGTTATTCAACAGAGTTTGATGGATCCCTTTTTGTCCTGTGATATTGAATTAGTTTATATTGGCATTCAATAATGCAACTAATACCACAACCTAATTGTCACTATATCCTATTGTAAGTCAAGATAAGTCTGTTAAGTTCAGATCCATGAAATTTAGGTCTTTCCTGTGAGATGTAAGTCAATTAAGTTGGTGGAAAGAATTAAGAAAGCCAACCACACACTACCAAAAAGATACCATATATATATATATATATATATATAGTACAATTTGACATTGATATAAAGTACAAACATTGTATATGTATATACACGTGTGTGTTAATCAAGTGTTATAATGAATTTTATATTTACATAAACTTATACACCTCATATTTGTTTTTCTGTGTTTTCAACTTTTTGTTAGCTGAAATGATTTTTTTTTCACCCAAAGTTTCATTACATGTGCTTTAGAAATTGATAATTTGTCTTTTAAGACTCGACTTTTCATTACACAAAAAAGGCCTAACATCTATATTTAATACTGTGATTTTTATTAGACAAATATTATATTAACAAAAATATTTTTTATGTTTGATTTTTTTGTCCATTATTAAATGATAATTTTTCTATAACGATAATGCGTTTGTAGAAAGAAAAGAAATAAAAATATATATATATTTTTATTACATCTTCATCTTATTCACTTTTATAAATTAGAGTTATTATTATATGTTTAAAGAAATCTTTAATTTTATTGTTATTATTATTTACCTTGCAACACGTGACTTTTTTATTATTATTATTTAGCACTTATTTATACAAATTTTAAATTATTAAACATTTTTTATTTTTATGTTAATTTTTATTAAATATCAAAATTTTAATTAATTACTTAAAATATTTTTATATTAAAATTTCTTTTCTTATATCAAATATTATAAGCTACTTGTCACACATATTTACCTTATAATTTAGATTTTTAATCATACACGATTGCATGTGAAGATATTTTCTTGTTTAACATTGAAACAAATTTGTTTTCTTTTAATCCAAAAAATTGCTTCTGTACATCAACCCATAAACTTCTTCACCTACCAGTTTATCCCAGCACTAAGAGGGTGTTTCTAGAATATGAATATCAACCAACCCCACTAACATTTGACCAGCCAACCCTGCTAATGGGTGGACGTTTCTCACCAAAATATCCACTTTGAGAGATACAATTCATACGAAATTCAAGATCAGTCAATCCTAAACCGTCCAAAATTTGCCAAGAACTTGAAGCGTAATCAAATAATGAAGATGGAGTAATGTAAATGTAACACAAAAGTGAAAAGGTAAGAAAGTTAGCTCTTTAAATATTTATGTATATAAAACATGATCTACATCAATTAATACTTTTGTGATCTAGGGATGCCAAAAGAGGAACAATCATTAATTAGCTCCCCTTTTACAAATAAAAGAGAGAGCTAGAAATTAAAATTAGTGGTTTAAGCTGCATATATATGTTGAAGACAAGTTTGGATTCAGAGATATCTATGCAAAGTGTTATTACTGCGAAATGCTGACAAAAGAAAAGGAAGGTGGTGGTGATTGCTCCCATTAGAACCTGCCTCTTCCTGATTTCGATGCTGACGATGTTTGGACACAACATCATGTGGCAACACTGGTTTCCTACAAAGTGGGCATGTAGCCCAATATTCTTGCAACCACTTGTCCAAGCAATCCTTGTGGAATGTGTGTTTGCATTTCAAGCTCCTCACCTTCTCCCCTTCCTTGAATTCGGATAAGCACACACTACACTCTACAACGTTCTCTCCCTTCAATCTTTTGGTGTAGCAAATCGTGGGGTTCTTCTTCTCAATGAATTTGAGGTATTGCCGGGTGGTAATTGGACGTGACCTTAGCTTCTGAATGAGGATGAAGAGTTCTATTAGCAAGTATGCTAATAGGAGTATAGCTTTCCCACAAAGCTTGTTGAAGAGCTTAGAGAGAGGTGTCATGGCTAACTCCTACCTCTACTAATTAATGGAGTTTCGAAAATGCAAACTTTACATGTATATATAACATATGATGTATATATGTAGCCGCCTCTTACTTTAATTAATTGCTAGTACAGTTCGTGCTCCTGTTTTTGCCATTTGTATATAAAATGCAACGGCAAATTAGAAAAATATCTTGTGGCTTGACTGCGTAAACAATTGCTCTTTGCGTTAATTTCTATGATTACTTTATCTTCTTTTATTATTAACTTCTGAATTTTCTTAACTACGATTCCTCACGAGGCAAAGTGGGCAGAGCCGGTTAGTTAGTGATTGGATACAATTCTTTCCTAAACGATGGCTTGATTATGACTATTTACTGTTGGGTTCAACATGCATGTTTGAGTATTATTCCTACATTTATAATTAATTAGCACATGCTTATTTATAATTTATTTTAGTTAAATAATAAACAATAATATTTTAAAAATACTCACGACGCTTACCAAGTAAAACGTTATTCTTTTCAACTTTAATTTGTGGATTGAACATCTTGGTCTTCATATATCAGTCGTGAAAAAGAGGGGAAATTACGTTCATATAGGATTATAAAAATGATTGGAATGAGATGGGCGTTTGGGAAACAATTCTTAAAGCAGAATAGTTGTTGAACCAAATCGGAAGGGGCCATGACTGGTCAATTCAAGTCGACGAAATACTTTATTATGGTAAGAATTTAGAACGGCAAGTGTAGTATAAGAGCCCTAAATAACATTTTTGTTCAAGTAGTTTATCAGATACCCCCAACTCTGACTAGAAAAAACAAATACAAAAAAGATGTAGTCTATCTTTGCCTCTCTGCGCAGCCAGAAACACATTGCTTTTTCTTCTATTTTCTATATTTTTATAATATATGTGATGAGGCAGAAAATATATAATACAATTTTAATTTTTTTTTATTAATTTATCAAATTACTATATTAATAATATTAAAAATTATAATTTTTCAATAAAAATCATTTTTTATTAATTTTTATTATGTCTTTTTAACACATTAAAATAATTATTTAAATAAATCAAGAAATAGTGCTGCTTGCATGGAACTTTCCTAACTCGACAATTTGCATCCAGTCTGTGAAAAACTTTTGTCCTTTAAGATTTTATATTCTTTTCTCAAAATAGCATGCGACCTACTTTAGTATGACTATTCTTTAAATTTATTTAAAACATTAAATAAAATTATACAGTAAAAAAATAAACTGCTATAGAGTAAATGGTTCAACCTACTATTTTATCTTTTTATCTTTTATGAGATCATTCTCTCTACTTTCTCTCTCATATCCTTATCTTCTTGTCATTTGTGATTGGGTTAAGAAAGTTATATTTTTGTCAAGTCATAAACTTAAGTTTATTATAAAAGGGTCTGTTAACTCTTTAATGATTATCATATATTTCAAATATATATTTTAAAACAACGTTTAACATATTTTAGATCAATTATTTCGAATCTTTTCTGTGACAGTAGATTAAATTACAATACCAATTTCAATATATACAATATGCCCTATTTAAATTTACTCAATTTATTTACTAAACTTGATTAACCTGGTAAATTGCAAGCACGTAATCAATCCACGACCCCAACAACCCAGCCAATTGTTCCTATATCAGTCAAATATATTTTGCCATTCAAAATTCATTTGATAAATTCAGCAGAAATTTGCAATATATCTAGTTGCATGGGGAAGCGTATCAAATGATTGTTAAAAATAGTAGGAATGTCTCCCTAGATATGTATTATTTTTGTCTCGTTTATCATCCGAAAAGATCAATTAGTGCCTATTCTTTTATTTTTCCATCAAGTATTATTATCAAGTTTATTGTTCCATTATTGCGCTAAGCATCAAATGAAATAAATCAACTAATCATGGGCAAAAATTCACGTACGGCTGTTGCACTTTGCCGTGCAGGCCTTAACAAAGGCACAAACTATGGTTACTTCTGTCCTAATTATTAAACATACATATCAATTCCCTGTTTGGTGAAGGACATGAAATGCCAGGATATAGCTCTCTGTCAATTTATTCTTCAATGATTCAATGGATACGCATATAAGAAAAAATATTTATAGCAGAACTCCTTTATTAATTGAATCATTAATTTTTTTTTTAAAAGAACCATATTAATTAAGTGTATCTTAACTAAAAAAATTTAGAGCCGTATACCGTTTTGATAATGTCTGTTCTTAATTATATAATCCCATGAAATTCTCAAAATTTTGTGGAGGCTTAATTTAATTCGCTCTTCCAATATGTACCAAGAATCTGCCACTAACTCCGTTAATTTTTTTGAGCTAGTTAATGATCGTAACATCTAGCATCTATTTAACTATAAATTCCTCCACTGCTCTAGTTTCTTCAATGAAAAGCTTAAATTGAAAGTGTTTTCTTTGCAGCGAAATATCGACATCTAACTGCCATTATAGTTCCTTTTATTTATATATAAACAACTTGATAACGTCATAATGACAATGCTATTACTGTACTGTACTCGATTTTAGTCTTCAGGTAGACGACATATACACTTACATATATAGTATTATTTACTATCCAATCTCATCATAGCTAAGTTGACCCGAGAGCATGAATAATTGTAGCAGAATTTATTTAATAATCACTGGAGGAAAATTAAAAATTAGGACGATAAGGAATTCTATGCAATAATCAAAGTGTTTAGATTGAAAGATAAGCTCTTGTTCCAACACATAGTTTGGCAATTGCTTGAAGTGTTGGTGGTTTGATTCCATTATGCAACTTATATATGCTTTCATGATAACCTATCTTTCAGTTATTGGCTTAATGCTTTTAAGATAAATTTTAAAATATGGGTCTAAAAGCATAGTTGGTGTTGGGTGTATAATATTAAAAACCAACCTCAAACGCTAATACAAAAGCTGCATTGGCAGTTTCCACGATTAGTGGTCATTAATTAAAGTGTCTGTATCTAGCTACTAATGATAGTAATAAACAAATTAAAGTCTTTCTAAAACGTTTTTCCCTTGTTCTATTTATATATATATCATACTCATGATATTCTGAAACTCTTGCTGTACGAATTATGATGACAAATATACACATTAAACCTGCTTCAAGTGATTACATGAAACATTTCAATCTTAATTAAGGCCTTTGGATTACTATATATTGATTATTTCAGACTTTCAGTAGTAATTAGCAAGCAATATATGTCCAATTGTATAGCCTCCAACTCTCCCACTGATTATATTATCAGCTCATCAAGCTGACTTGTCATCTGTGCGGCAATAGTGGTTAATGTTGCGAGGATACACTAATTTACGAAGCCCACTTATGTCATTTTATATTTAACATCCACTTTCTGTGTGCTCCAATCCACCATGCATATTTTCAATAATATACTAATACAAATTGTTGCAATTGGAATATTTAGAAGGTTTAGAACACATAATTAAGTTGGTGCGCAGACCAAACCTTTAATTTCCATGCAAGACAATGACAACATGGCATTTCTTTTTCTTTTTCCTTTTTTTGGTGTGTGCAATCAAGATAAATACTCATTAATTATGGTTAATTGGTTGTAAAGCAAAGACGCCACAACCACAAGGGCATTAGAGAAATGAACGTGACTGCTTGTTCCACATGCTCTCACATCCAATTCCAACTCCTATAAATTCCGTCTTTGGGAAAGTTGATTTCACAAAGGCATTTATTTCATAGTAGCCCAGTCTAATTATAATAATTAGTCATCTTTGTGCAATTTGTTTGTTGTTTTTGCACACAACATGTCTTCCATTGGGGCTCGTTCAGCTGAAATTTTTGTTATGGAGAAGAGGATGAAGGAGAAGATGAAGAGAAAGGAGGAGGAAAGAGCAAAAGGAAGTGAGGTAAGTGCGGAGCAAGAGACAAAAGTGGCTACTAATAGCGTTGGAAAGAACAAGGTGCATCCAGGAAGTGAACCACGAGTCACATCTGATAATGTTACTAAGGTGTAATATTTTTCTACTTAGTGATAACTCACCAAAACTACGGTTTCTATCAAGTGCCCATCATCACCCTTCTTTTTTATTTTTCTTTTCCTCTTCCTGATTTGTACGATAAAGTTTTAAATGTCTGTTTTACAAGCTATCCTAAGTTCACGATCAAAAGCCTGTTTAGTTATTATATAAGTGATAAAAATTTACTGTTATTAATGGCGTGGGCTTTTAGCAATTTGTGACGTACGTGTCTCAAATGAAACTGTGTTACTGCTTCGTCAAAAGAGCACTTTGTGTCTATAAACAGAATAAAAGCGTCATTTCTGTATATAAATTGCAAATCTCATTTACAATTAGCTTTTTCGGTGTAACAGTACATATCCGTATTTTCTTTTATAGAGCAAAAATTTTGTTAGATTGGAAAGAAGGAATGCCTTTTTTACATGTTGTCTTCCTCTTATGCCCTATCGATATAACATGATGTTTTTGTTTGTCACTATATAAAATTGAACAGGGAATAGGATTTATTCACCTGTCAAAGTAAAATATAGTATTCATTATACAAAAAACAAAAGGCATACATATTAAGGATTAAATATTAGATTTGCTTATGTTGATATAACTTTTTCGAACAAAAATTAAACCGATAGTATGAATATTGTAATATGTATTAACCTATAATACTCACATTTTAAGTAGTTTAAGTTGATACAAAACCATAGAGAAATAGAAGAAATGTCTGTAAATCGTAAGAATTAAGGTGGTGAAAGAAACAAATGACTCGAATATTGTTTTGTGATTAAAAAACTTACCGCTGGAGCATAAGAAAAAGCTTTACCATACACTTATAAGTTGTATGAAATAAAGTGTTAAATTGGTAGAAAGCCAATAAAAGAATAAAATAAATGTAACTGAGATGAGAATGTTGTTGAGATTCATACCCGCAATGGCAAAATACACGAAAGAGTTGTTGAGGTTCAATAATGACATTTCTTTAAAAATGATTCATTTTTGTAGAGTCTGTCCAAAAGAACCTAGTACCACGAGAAATTTAAATTGAGAGGAATCAAATACTTCCAAGAATTCCACAAAATGTTCTGTGATTGTATGAAGAAGTATTCTGATTTTGACCAAATATGCAAGAGCAAGAGCTTTCTACGCTGCCAAAGTTTTTTTTTTTTTCTTCCTCTTTTAACAGTAGGACTTGTTCACTACGTTGACTCTTGGTGGTGAGGATACTGTTAAGATGCATCTTCATTGGTCTGAGCGGTTGAGAAAGGAGTGGAAGGATATTCTTACAGAAAATACTCCAATGCTCATGTTAACAAGAATTGTCTCTCTTGGGAGTTAGGTACACTATCCCCTTTAGCTGATTAGATAGATTGTGAGTTACCTCAATACTTAAGGTCAGGGATTCGGTATGAAGTTATATGTCTTCTTGTTAACATTTGATGTCACAAGCAGCCTTGAATGTGATCCGATACTAAGATTTGGCATGTGTTTTATAGATCGGAAAGAAATCTTTTGCAGTGAGAGGACTTCCGATCTGCATTAAATCTCAACCATAGTGTATATATATATATATATATATATATATATATATATATATATATATTATAAAATTTTATTAAATAATATATTTTGATAAAATTAAATGGTTAGATTAGGCACTACACATTTCAGCGGTAAAGTTTTCCCATGAGATGAGAGGATGTAATTCAAACTCAACTACATGGTGACCTGATATTGTAACTTATATAAGGAGTTTTCTTTAGTAACTTCAATATTTGAGCAAGCTTGTCTATCCTGAAGCAAAAATCCAACACTTATATCCTTACAAAAGAGATTCATCTTTCATATGTAATTTTAAGACTATTCTCTTCATTTCAATATACTGATCATGTTGTCACATTTTTTTAATGCTTAATTGCAAAATAATAATAATAATAATAAGTGTAGCAAAGGAAATGTTTAGTAAATTTAAAAATTAAGCACAGAAAAAACAATTAATCAATCAGAAACTAGAATCATTCTCTCTCAAATTTGTTGTTGCTTTGTGGATAATTGCTCCATACTCAAATTCTTTAGTGTATCCCCTCCAAAAAGAAAGACTACTTACAATACCATCTTCTATCAGCTTTTTTGTATAAATAAAATATAAAGAATAAAAAATTTCAAATACATCCCTCATTTAAAAAATCATGAAATACATTTTCTTTTTAACATGATCATGTTCAAGTTAGTATGAGAAGTGTTTATTTAGAAATAGATAGCCTAAAATTGGTGTGACTTACAGCACAATCGAGCCAAAATTAATACATAACATGTTCATATAAAAATAAAACATAAATCATTGATGATAGTGTAACTTATAAAGTGTAACCTACTCAAGTTTTTCTATCTTAAACTTTAAAAGGTTATAATGTTTTGCATATAATTTCAATTTATGAAAATCATATATCTATTTATATAATTTTATTTAGATTTATTCAATTAAGTTTGTCTGAAATTCATAATATAAAGATGCAACATTAACGCTAATAAAAAAAGACATTTTAACTTTCAACACCAATTAATTTTTAAATAATAACAAAATACATCAATTAAAACTTAATTAATATGAGGTTATCACCTTTAGTATCTTGTTATTACACAATCAAGTGATGAAAAAAAAAATATATATATATATATATATAAATACTTAAAATATTCAAAAAAATAGAAAAAATAGAAAAAAAAGTTAAAATTTTGAAAGAATAAATTATCTAAACACCTATGATATTTTGTTAAATAGATCTCAAAAAGTAACATAATAGTTAAATAAATATATAATTTAAATAAATTAAAATTTTATCTAAAAAATTATGTTATTTCAAATTTTAAGATCAAAGAGGTAAAAAAAAGTTAAGTACACTCATTTCAAACTAAGTAAATCCGTGTTAAGGTATGTCTATATTCAGTTATAAACAAGATTGTACTTATTATAAATACTGTTGTGCATAAGTCGTACGAGAATTGTGCAATTTATGCGTAATTAACAAATCATTCTACCTTTAAAGAACTAATTTTAAGTACAGTTATATTCAACTATAAGTTATTCAATTTTTATGCAATTTATGCATAAATTATAATTTAAGTTGCCTTACTACGATTTATGTATTAAGATATTTTAAATCTTTTTAAAAATAAAATATTTTTTATTTTAATTAAAAAAAAGTCTCATCATGTTTTTTAGTGTTATATTTCTTAATAGAAGTAAATGAATACAAACTATTATGTTTTTATACCCTTATATATATATATATATATATATATATATATATATATATATTTTGCCTTTTTTATTTTACATTACGGAAGCTAAGAGAGTGTCATTTTTCAAATAAATATATACAATAGATAAAGATGCATCAGTATTATTTTTGAAAGAAGATAAACTTGAGAACATCCCTCTCAAGTAGGATTTCAATAGTGCATCTTCTCATATAATATAAGAAAGAAATCAACACAAGACTCTCAAGCAGCGACACAACATAAGAACCCAAATTCATGTATGAAGAAGCATGCAATATAATCTATGGATCATTCTCTTCCTCATCGTCATCATTGGCTCTTGCAGCAGATGCCTCAGCTTCTTCCAGCAGATGTCTCAGCGTCCAACTTCTCCTCTTTTTCAATCAAAATTTTGTGTTCAAGTTCTGCTGTGGGTCCCAAACGACTCATGAAAACCCAAATACCCTCTTGATTCAAAGACCAAACTTGGTACCCAATATCATGAGAACTAATGCGAAGAGGAGACTCAACACCCTCTAGCCTGTCACCATGGCCACAGAAAATGGCCCAAGCATATTCAGCAGCATCAATAAGGCAAGTGAAAGCACTCACGGAAGCATAGGCTCTTCCTTGGTGTGCACTTCTTGGGTTTTCACCTCTAATGTTCACAAACCTATTCAACACAGTCTTCAAACACATACCTTCTGTTATCAACTTGGTGCATGCAGACATGCGACATGCTCTTTCGAAGCAAGTGTTTTGGTCTTCCACGCAGAAACGCGAAATACCTGGTAAATGTCCTAGCAATGTCAGGGCTTCATGTGCCATTGGCACTACCTGAGGGCGTAACCTTCCTATTATTTTTGGATCAGCGTCATCCACTGGGTAGCCTGCATGCAGAGATTTACAATTGTGTGTGGGAAGAGTTGAAATAGAAGTTCAATTAAAATTGCACCAATTTTATTCCAATAAAAAGGAATAAAATTTAATACTTATTTGTATTCAGGAAAAAAAAGTAAGGATAAGAATGTAGCCATTCTTTTTAATTAGATTAAATGAATGCAAATTCAATTTTTTTATACAAAATCTTGTCTTTGCACCATAATTGGAAAGGAAAGAGAATGTAATTTATGGTTGAAATTTTTACTGAAAAAGAATGCTACCAGAGAGGATCTAAATATTTAAATAAGTTAAACAGAAAGAATGCAGTGATTAAATGGGAAAAGAGATATACCTCGGCGATGGTGATTAAGATCCTCGTAATGAGCATATTTCTTAAAAATCCTTTGAAGGGTGTCCTTGCTTTCATCGCAAAGGCTGGGGAACTGAAGAGTGTATAAGAGGCCAGGGAAGGCAATAGCAAAGGTGCGCTCTCCCATTTGGACAACAACAGTGTCCTTTGTGAGGGGCCACTTAAAGTTATCTATGGAACAAACGGTGGCAAGAATGGGACAGTTGATTTGCATTATGAGTTTAATGGTAAACCCCCCATAGCTCAGTATTCTAATTTTGCTCATCCTAGTAGGAGCATAGTCCATTAAACTCACTGCACTCAGTCCATAATGAAAAAGTTCAGTGATGCTCCCCCGGGAGACCCTATTCTCATCTTCTGGCATTCTTAACATTGTTACCACGGTGCAAATTTACCTACAATAAATTTCACATAAGCATTTTACCATAAAACAAACAAAATAAAATGAGAGTAGAATTGGCATTAACATGATTACTTATGGCAAATTAAACTCTTGTTACAATCTTGACTAAACCGGCCTAAATAAATTATGGATTTTTGCAATTTTGTGGGTAGTCAATTTGTGAGAGCACAGAAGAGAAATGGTGAAACGTTTGGAAGAAGGGAGAAAGAAGGAAAGAGAAAAAGAGAAAGAGGAAGGAGAAGGAAAGAAGAAAGAAGAAGAAGGCTAAGGATATATGTTATATGTTATATGTTGTGAAAGAGAAAAAGAAACGAAAGAAGTAAAAGAAAAAAATTAATAGCCATACAAAAACTATGATGAGATGAAGAAGAAGAGGATGGAAAATGGGAGGAGAAAAAAGAGAAGAATTGAAACCCATAAAAAGATATGAAGAGATGAAGAAGGAGGAAGACTGAAGAATATATATAGCATTAGCACGACACAGTGAGAGAGAAATAGCATTCGGACATGACAGTGAAACAGAAAGGAGAAGAGATGCATGCAGTGACAGACAATATCTTTGTCAGCATCCTTGGAAATAGGTAAAAGTTGCCTACTAAACGCGTTTAGAATATTTTCTGTGGACCTCACACTATGTGTTAAAATTAATTAATAATGAATAAAAATATTTATTAATATTCTAAAAGTATTAACTATAACATTAAAAATAAAAATAGTGTTAAAAATATAAAAATTTATTCACTTTTAAAAATTTTAATATATTTTAATATAATTTTCTAACTATTTATTGGCATTAATTATTATTATTATTATTATTATTATTATTATTATATACACACACGTTACTTTGACAACGGTAGGAATATTTATTAAAACAGTTTTCAAGACTAGGAGAGGAGAATGGTTAAGATTAAAAATTTGTTGATATGTATGTAAAAAAAAATATTTATTTTGTTTCAATTTAAATTGTTTAAATATAATTTAATAATTTTTTTATTCTTTTTATTTTCATAATATATATATATATATATATATATTAGTGAAATCCTATAATTTAAAATAATAAAATAACTTTCTAAATAAAATTTAATTTTTTTTGTTAAAATAATTATATATTAATTTTTTAAAATTTTATACCATATATGTCAATTGTGTGAAAGAATTTCTCCATTTTCCAAACGTATAGATTAATTATTTATGAACTTACCATCTTTTATTTTTAATATCTAAATCAGAGAGTATATAATAAAAAAGTTATATAAATTATATTTGTATTAAAATTATATAATATAATTCATTAATAGTATTAAATATTATAGTTTAATAAAAATAGTTATTTGTTAATTTTTAATTGTACATTTTTAAATACATGTTAAAAATTAATATTTTATTATTACTCAACAAATATTAAATATTTAGTTCTAATTTGATAATAATAATAATAATAATAATATATTATATAAGTAAAATTATTTTTCAATTAATTAAATATTTGATTATTTATTTTGAATTATAAAAATTAAAATCAATAAAAAATGATGATTGTATGGATAAATTCATTGTGACTTTACAGTTGCAGTGTATAATTTAAAATAAATTAATTTTTTTTGCACTGCACATATACTGCACATATATTTTTTTAATTTATATTTATATTTTAAATTAAACGGTAATTATTTTATTATTAAAAATAATTGATGTTTTAGGAATTTAATAATGTGTGCCTTTAAAACAACTATAATGAAATGAGAATTAATAAATAAAAACAATAAGCATTAATTAAAAACTTTGAAAAATAGAACATTATAAATATGTTATTTTTATAATTATTAAAATAAATAATAAATTTTAATTTTAATTCTTGAAATTTACATGTTAATTAAATTCCTTTTTAAATGAATAATTTGATTATTAAATTGGGATTGGAACTATTCAGTGGTCGGTGCAGATATTTCGTTGCATGCAGATATTTGATTGCATGCCTGTCCAAGTGGCATTTTTCTTATTGAATTTGGTAATTTTTTCAGGGAGCGTTTCATTTAAGGCTTTGAAGTTGGAAATGAGAATTACATTTCGTGCCATTCAGTTTTTATTTAAAAAATAAATAATAAAATACCTTTAATTATATATATATATATATATATATATTAATAACTTTATTTATATTAAATAATGTATTTTATTTAATAAAAATAATAATTATATTTTAATTCTTATGTTCTCAATAATTTTTTATTCAATCTAAATTTTTGTTCTTAAATTCTTTTTTTTTTCTTTTTTTCTTTTACTGACCTAACTAATAACAATTGTTCAGCTTCTGTTTCACTGTCTAATTAGTCACTATTTTGAAGACAAGCATAAAGGCTCCACTTATTTTTGAAGCTTGGTTATTTTGTCACTTTTTAAATATGTTAAACTTAACTTCAGTCAGTTCATTTTAATTTTGATGAATTTAACTCAGACTTAACTTTAATATTATAACTTCATTTTTTGTAATTTTTAGATTTAGTTATCTAATTTTGAGATTTCCATAGAGATACAAAAAATAGAAAAGATATTCACCTTTTTTAATAATCACTTTAAAAGTTATATGTATGATTTTTAAATTAATTAATAATATATAATTTGACTATTATCAACAAATTAAAATATACAATAAGTATAATTTTAAAATATTTTAAAAAAACTAATTATTCTTGTTAATAATATAAATACATAACTATGTGATTGTTAAAAAAATATATTATTAGTTTATTTTAGTTAACGTATAGAAATAAAAATGATACTATTTTTGTTGTTCCCAACAATAGTGTCCTTTGTGAGGGGCCACTTAAAGTTATCCACCCAACAAAATGTTAAATGTGTTAAGAATGAGACAGTTGATTTGCATTTTAAGTTTAATGTTAAACCCCCAAATCTCAATATTCTAATTTGTTTTCACCCTAGCTGGAGCATAGTCCATTAAACTCACTGCACTCAGTTCATAACTAGAAAGTTCAGTGATGTTCCCTGGAAACCCTGTTCTCATCTTCTGGCATTCTCAACATTGTGGTATGTATAGCAAATTACACTCTTGTTACAATCTTTACTAAACAGCCTAAACAAGTAAAGGATTTGCTTACACTCTTGTTTTTAATTTTTCATTTTTATAATACATTATTATTCTCATTTAAATCATTTTTATACATGTTAATGAAATCTTATAATTTAAAATAATTTTTTGAATAAATTTATAAAATTATTTTCTAAAAATAATTATATATCAGTTTTAAATTTTATACCATTTATGTTAATTGTACAACGTATAGATTAATTATTTATGAACTTTCTATTTTTTATTTTCAATATATAAATCAAATAAGTGTTTTGTTTTTCTATTAGGTAAAAAAAATTTATTTGGGTAAGAGTTTATTTGAAAATGTTTCTAAAATATTAATCAGTTTTTGTACACTAAGGGTAAATAATTAAAAAGTTTCATAAAGTAAATTTGTATTAAAAATAATATATATATATATATATGTGATATATTAATAATATTAAATATTATATTTTAACAATAAATAATTATTTATTAATTTTTAATGTTATGCTTTTTTAATACATGTTAAAAAATTAATATTTTATTATTACTTAATAAAAATTAAAATATTTAGTTCTAATTTGTTAATAATAACATATATTATAAAAAGCAATATTTTTTCAATTAAACCAACCATTTGATTATATATTTTGAATTATAAAAAAAAATTAATAATAAATAATGACGATATGGACAAATTAATTGCAACTTTATAAGTGCAGTGTATGATTTAAAATAAATTAATTTTTTTCTACTGCACATGCACTGCACATATATTTTTTTAATTCAAATTCAGTTTTTAAATTAAAAAGTAGGTATTTTATCATTAACAATAATTTTTGTTTTTCAAATTTAATAACATGTCTTTAAAACAAATATAATAAAATATAAATTATCAAATAAAAATAATAAGCATTATTATTAACAAATTTGCACAGTGGTAACAAAAATTTACTATGATCCTTTTGTACAATAAATTAAATCTTCATCTAATGTGACATTTTTATTATTAACAAATAAAAATAAAAGTGTACTTCATCTAATGTGACATTTTGCACAGTGGCATTTTTATTATTAATAAATAAAAATATACTTCCAATAAATTAAGTTTTCATCTATTTTTAAAAAATAAAACTCTATAATTAAAAAAAATAAAAGTAGTAAAATATAAAAAAATTAATCAACAATAACCCTTTTGTCTTCCATTTAAATGAAAATACAAAAAAAAATTATTAATTATATTTTCTACTACCGTTTCCAAAACATATAAATAAAGCGTGTCTGTCAAAAATTTTATAAACATTGATATAATGCAGAAGTTATAATAATATAGTTAGTATAGGTTTGCATTCTGATTTGGAAACTTTTATGCACTCTTTTAAAATTCAAAAGCAATTTATTAGGTGGAACTTACAATTGCTCTCAAAAGCATTATCAAACACACTATTAATAATACAAAAATAAACATAAATTTATGATTATTTAAAAGTAATCGAAATATGGACTAATTAGATTTATCCAACTCGTGTATAGGGCATTTAGATTGGAGAAAGAAATGAATTTTCTACTCACGTTGATTGAATGAAAATTTAAGCTGAAATTTAAAATTTTTTAACTCTCCAACTTTATAAAATAATATTTTATTTTATTTTAATTATTTTTAATATAAAATGACAACAAAAATAAATAAAATAAATTTTTTCATAAAATTAAATATTAACAATATTTTTTTGGATATTTTAAGAAACTAATATAATCTCAAAATCTAATATAAAAGTTTATTCTAATGTGACATGATAAGTTACTGTATAAATTTTATTTAAAAAGAGATAAATACAAAATTTATTGAATTGATATTGATAACAACTCTATAAACACTACCACGCACTGCTCTGTTTTGGAAAGCCAAGTCGGCTTCTCTCTGAGAGAAAAAGAAAACATCATCATCATCTGCATCAATGTCTAAGGTTCTTCTTCCTTTCCAACGCCTAGCTCTCCTCTCAACGCTGTTCATCTACTACTCTCTAGCTGATGTTGGCACTGGTGTCAAATATGGTTCGCCCTTTTTACGAAGTAAGCAAAAAAGTTCACATACCCAAATATTAATATGGCTCTATTAAGTCGATTATCTTACTGTGTGTTGTGATGAAACAGCAACAACAGCGTGTTTAGGGAGAGATGCATCACAGTTTCCATCCAACAACTTGTTTGGAGCAGCAGGGGAAGATATATGGGACAATGGAGCAGCATGTGGGAGGCAGTACCTGATAAGGTGCATTAGTGCAGCAGTTCCTGGAAAATGCATTCTTAGCCAGGCAATTCAGATAACCATTGTCGATAAAGCACTTTCCTCTCTTTCTAGGCCTTCCATTACACGACCATCTATGCTCTCTCCACTACTGCATTTGAGGCCATAGCTAGTTCTTCTCCTTCCTTCATTAACATTGAATTCCAACAGTAAGTAATTCAACCCTCTCAATTTATTATTGCTTCTGTTCCTTGTTGAGAAAATCAAATCTTGGAATCTTCCACTCTGTTTTATTGTAAACAAATTATTTTTTGTCTTTTTATTGTCTATTTTTAAATCAAATAATAGACTTGTTTCAATTGTTTTCCGCCTATGTTTTAAAACTTTCAACTATATATATTCATTCACATAAATATTTTTATTTCAATTTTAGATGAATTCATGCTTGTTTACTGGTTTATTGAAATGTGAAGTAAAAATAATTTTCTCTGCTCTGAAAACACAGTAATTTTCTCAAATTGCAGGGTTTGAAGGCGTTATTATGCAAGAGGAAGAGTGGTAATTTTGTTGGCATAAAAATTAGTGTTTTTGTCGATTGTTGATTTGTTGCATAAAAATAGACTTGTTTCATGATTGTTGATTTCTCAAAATGGGTTCATATGTTTTCTCTTAATATTGCAAAAAGCAAGAGATTGTATATCAATCAACAGCAGACGCTGAATTTATTGTTGTAGAAAGAGCTATTAATCAAGATTAAAGAATATTTTAACAGATTCAAGCTTATAGCAAGACTAAAGCTAAATTTTTGTCATATCCAAGCAGCACTTTCAATATCAGACCATCTTTTGTTTAATGGAAAGACTAATCATTTCAAAGTTAAGTTGTTCTATTTAAAATGAGTGTAGGAAAATAAAGATATAAGTTTAGTTTATTGCACAACTGAAAACTAACCTCCTGATATCTTTATCAATTCATTTCCACTTAACAGGTTTGAGTAGGAGTAGTGTTAAAGCGTGTCTTTAGAAAGGTGTCAACTTTTTTTTTTTACTATTTTTATTAATTTGAATAAGTCAAAGATTATCTTGATAGTCAGATTCTGTTTACTAGTTGTTAGTGAATAAATTGTTTGCATCTTTCGGCTAATATTTACTGAAGTTTGTTATTTTGTTGCTAAAACTGTAGGATATGATTTCACCTGTTGTGTATTTAAATTCAAATTCTTTCATTAATTTATTATGAGGAGTCTTTTTTCTTTTTCTTTTTCTTTTTTGGTCTTCAATTTTATTTTTAAGTTTAAGTTGTTTTCATCTTTTAGCCCTAAAGTTTGCTATTTTGTTACTAGAATTGTGAAATATAATATCATCAGTCATATTTTTAAATTTAAGTTCATTCTAAAAAATTATGAGGAACCTTTATTCATGTTTTTTTTTCCTGTCTTTTGATTTCTTTTAATGTTTAAGAAAACAACATATATAATATTGTATTTGGTATATATATATAAAAAAATTTGTATATTACTATTCTTGTACTATATTTATTATATCAATCATTTTATTTCACACTTTTTTCTTTTTTATTGTATACATGTTTTTGCAAACTTTTTTTCTTTATTATATTGCAAAACTTCATGAAAATAGCTAGCATGACCTTAGATGTATATATATATTTTTAGTAGTTTTATACTGCTTAAAGAGAACTGTCTCCCATGAAAGATACATACAATTTAGTAATATATATACTTTTTAATATCAGGTAAATATCAAATGAAATCGATTCTAAGATATGTAAGCGTCCTCAAATTGCTTCTTTTTAATTTTTTCCAATAACAAAAACTCGACACTAGTATGACAGCTCATGATCACGCTTAACTTATTCCAATGCTGCCAAAAAGTAAACGCATGATCGAAGCTCTACTCAATTAATTATTTATGAACTTACTATTTTTTATTTTTAATATATAAATCAAACAAGTATTTTGTTTTTCTATTAGGTAAAAAAAAAATATTTGGGTAAGAGTTTATTTGAAAATGTTTCTAAAATATTAATCAGTTTTTTACACTGAGGGTGAATAATTAAAAAGTTTCATAAAGTAAATTTGTATTAAAAAATAATATATATATATATATATATATACGTAATATATTAATAATATTAAATTATATTTTAACAATAAACAATTATTTATTAATTTTTAATGTTATGATTTTTTAATACATGTTAAAAATTAATATTTTATTATTACTTAACAAAAAGTAAAATATTTAATTCTAATTTGTTAATAATAACATATATTATAAAAAGCAATATTTTTTCAATTAAGTCAACCATTTGGTTATATATTTTGAATTATAAAAAAATAAAATTAATAATAAATAATGATGACATGGACAAATTAATTATGACTTTATAAGTGCAGTGTATAATTTAAAATAAATTAATTTTTTTACTGTACATGCACTGCACATATATTTTTTAATTCAAATTCAGTTTTTAAATTAAACAGCAGGTATTTTATCATTAACAATAAATTTTTTTCAAATTTAATAACGTGTGTCTTTAAAACAAATATAATAAAATAGAAATTATCAAATGAAAATAATAAGCATTAATTAATAACTTTATAAAATAGAATATAGTTAATATGTATATTTTTATAATTACTAAAATAAATAATAAATGTCAATTTTAATTCTTAAAATTCACATAAGTTAATAAATTTTCTTTTTGAATTTATTTCTCATTTATATAATTAATAAGGTTTTTTTTCCTTTTGACTCTTTATTTATGTTAATTTTTTTAAAAATTGTATTAAAAGAGATAAGATTAAATATTAGAGGAAGAATAATATTTTATATTTTTAATTTAAAAATTTATTGTAGTTAAAAAAATGAAAATTTATGAAATAGAAAGAACATGTATTTGAAGACCTGAAACATTTGAATATATAAATTATTTTTTATAATAATTACAAATAAATATTAATTTAATTATTAACATAGAAATAAGTTAATAAATTTCTTTGTTTCAATTAATAAATAAGTTAATATCAATATAGCCATGTTTTTTTTTTTAAATGGCTATATTGATATTTTCAGTTTTTGATAAATGAAATAAGAGTAAATATTGGTAGACATATTATTTTAATTATTTTGATAAAAAAAAAAGTAACTGAGTAAATAATAAAATTAATATAATTACATTTCTTTTTATCGTTAACAATTTGAATAGCTTTTGTAACTCTTTTTTTTTATTAAGATAGTAGATGTTTTATTGCATAGATGAAAAATTATTAATTGATTAAAAGTTTGTAGATCTTTCTTTTATCAAGCCATCTTTGGCAAAGTCTATCAAATATACATCAAATGTTCACCAACTAATGTTTAGCTTGTTTTCTTCTATAGGCCTTCAGTACTCTTTTTAAATATTAGTGTTTTATGTTTATTACTATTAAATTATTGTTTTAGTATTTATTATGTTAGTTATTAATTTTATAAATTTTTAATTTATAAAATAATATTTATTTTATACTTATATATAGATAATAAATAAATGAGTAAAATTAATATTGTTTTAGAATTAAATATATTTAACTAAAAATTAAAATAATTAATATATATAATTTAAATATAAATAATAAAATATATATTTTTTTCGCGAGTATGTCATCCATCATTTAAAGTTAAAAATGATATATATTAAAAGAACAGTGTGCATTAATATGTGCACTTCTTAAATGGTGAATCGTTTTTAAAGCCGTTAAAGATAATAATTTAAGAATTAAATAAATTTTTTATTAAAATAAATATTTTTATTTTTAAAATTTATTTCTATAAAACATGTCATTAATAATTAATCTCTAATATTTAAAAGGATACAAAATTTATTTTTTATTGAGAAAAATATGAATAAAACTTTTAATTAATATTTATTTACTTTTCAAAATATTAAAAATTAATAAATTTATACATACATTAATTTCAAAAAAATAAAAATATTTATAGGACTTAAAATGTATTTAAATTTAATTTTAAATGAATAATTTGATTAATGACTTAGGATTGGGACCATTCAGATGACCATGCAGATATTTCCTTGCATGCACTGTGTGATGGTCCATATGGCAATTTTTTACTTGAATTTGGGTAATTTTGCGGGAACCATTTATTAAACCCTTTGACGTTGGAAAAAAAATTTTTGGATGGAGATGAGGCTGAAATTTTCTGGAAAGAAATTTCTGAATGAGCATGGGAATTACATTTCTTGCTATTTTGATTTTATTTAAAAATAATAAAACACCTTATATATATATATATATATAAGTGTATTTTAATTAACTTATAAAAATAACAATAATACTATTTTGTAACAAAAGATTTACCTTCAATTTTTTTTCCTTAAAAGCTTTATAGGTATGATTTTCATATTAATTTTATAGCTAAAAGTGATAATTAGATGTAGTTTATTTTATTTTATTTTTATACAAGATAATGTTGATTTTAGAATTTTTGGTCTAAAATTTAAACTCCTTGTATTATAAATGAAATTCACCTAGAGTTTGATATTTACTTAGTTAAAGAACTACTGATTATAAGTCCCCAAAAAAAATGTACAACTGATTTTGTTTCCCAAGCATTACAAAATAAATTAAGAGTGTTACTGGTTTAAACAATTATTTTAAATGTTAATTTAATTAAAAATTAAAAATATGTGTTTGACGTAGATATCAATCAAATCTTATATAATTTTTTTTAACCTCAAATACAAGAAAATATATTATAAAATCAAAGAGGTAACGTATATTTTTTCCCCCCTTTTAAGATCACCAGAGGACAAAAACTTAAAAACAAGTAAAGTTGGTGGCCTTGACAGGAAAGATTTTTAGTTTATTTTTTAAAATATTACCAAGAGGCAACAAAATATCAAAGCTCAAAGATGAAGGTCTCAAGATTGAAATTATAAAATATGGGTGGAACATATGGTTTTAGTTTTAATTATTTTTCATATTTTTTAATTTTAAAAAAAATTCAATGTCATTATTTAGTATAAAGTCATGCTACATTTCCCACAATTTCAATATAGTTATTGATATAATAAGTTTTACTTTGATTATAGGGGTATAATTAAGTTATTTATGAATTATTTAAATTTAATTTACTAAATACTTATTTAAATTAATCTTTTCAGTTAAATAAATAAATTTATATTTATATTAATTATTTAAATAATTTAAATTTAAATTTTATAAGCTTAACATTAATAATTTGAAAATAACTAGTATATATATAATTATATGTAATTTTATTTATTATATTTGCTTAAAAAATTAAACTTTAATTATTATTATTATTATTATTATATACTAGTTTCAATTTTAAGTGTTTCATTTTAAATAAATTATTTTTATGTATATAAATTATATTTTATTATTATTTTAATTTCTTTTTTAAAATAAAAGATATTTAAATTTTATTCAAAGTCTATAATAAATATATAATTAAATGAATAAATATTAATAATTTAATAAGTAAATATCAAAATTTCAAAATTTCAAATTTTAATCAAATCAAATCCAAGTTTTAAATTTTTTTAATTTAAATAAATGAATCATGATTGAAGATATTTTATTTTTTTATATTTAAATTTAAAATATTTAACTTGACTTATTTATATTCTTAACAGTAGAGGTTATATTAAAAATTTATGAAGATTAAAGCAAATTATTTATAATATTTAAAATAAATCAATATTTATAAAGATTCATAACTAGTTTAACCTTTCATTTTTTTTTATTCATAATTTTACAGTATTTATTTTAGCAATTGTGTAATTGTTTACATTGTAACTTTTGATTTCAGAGAAAATCTCTCTCTCTCTCTCTCTCTCTCTCTCAGATGAAAGGCAGACGATCTGGCATAGTGTTACCAGCCTCGTGCAAAATAAATATAAGGTAGGTGCCACAATGTCCATTGTAAGAGTAATATAAAGTATGGTTTTAATTAATATTATATCTTATTTAAATGAAGTTAACTTTTAAATTCACAATAAAATATTCAAATTAATTCAAACGAAATTTTCATCATGATTCATGAGTACTTTATAAGGAACGTAGGTTAGGAAAGATGGATTCATAATCTGGAATTTTGTTTGATTTGGTTGTGATTGTTGGTAAGCTATGGAGAGGCACAGCGAGGAGCAACACAAACCTGTGGTTCTAATCACAGGTTGCTCAACGGGAGGGATTGGGCACGCGCTTGCACGCGCCTTCGCAGACAACAAATGCAAGGTGGTAGCGACAAGCAGGTCGCTGTCGAGCATGGCGGAGCTGGAACACGACCAACGCATGTTTTTGCAAGAGCTTGATGTTCAGTCCGATGAAAGCGTGCGTAGGGTCGTTGACGCTGTTATAGACAAATACGGTCGCATCGACGTGTTGGTCAACAACGCTGGTGTCCTGTGCGTGGGTCCACTCGCCGAGGTTCCTCTCCCTGCCATCCAAAGCACTTTTGATACCAACGTCTTTGGTTCGTTTCCTCTCCTTCTTCTTTTTCTTTGCAAATTCCTTATTTAAATAGATTGGTTAAAAAGAAAATGGTCACAAGCTAAGGACTTAGTGTGGTTTGTTTAACTATGTTGTATGTTTGATTCGACATACGAAGGTTCGATGAGAATGGTTCAGGCTGCTGTTCCTCACATGGGAAAGAGGAAACAGGGAACGATTGTAAATATTGGCAGTGTTGCTGGCTTGGCCTCTGTTCCTTGGTCAGGCACTTACAGTGCTTCCAAAGCTGCTCTTCATGCTTTGACAGATACATTAAGGTATTTTTCTTCTTCCCCTTCATCAAAACAACCAGGGGCAACAGAGATTCACTTTGCTTTTATAAAAATTGTTACTTTGTTATGTACAAAAGTTTAAAGAATGCAACAATGTACAATTTGGGGTCCAATTATTTAGAATATCATACACAGATTGGAACTTGGACACTTTGGAATTGATGTTGTGAATGTTGTCCCTGGAGCTATCAAATCAAATATTGGAAATTCTGCCATGGCCAACTACAACCTCATGCCTGAATGGAACTTGTTCAAGCCATTTGAAGCAGCAATCAAAGAGAGAGCTTGTTTGTCTCAGGGGTCTAAATCGACCCCAACAGATGAATTTGCTAAAACCACTGTATCTGCTATCCTTAAGAAGAATCCACCTGCATGGTTCTCCTATGGCCATTACTCTACCTTCATGGCTATCATGTACCATTTACCACTCTTTGTTAGAGACTTCATTTTCAAGAAATTTATGAAATGCTAAGCAACCGTTGGGTGTTTATGAAATTTATTTTGTGCTATGAGATTTATTTTTTACTAAAAAAGGTTATAAGATAAGGTTTAAAGGTTATAGAATAATGCCTGGGCTTTTAGCCCCTTTGTTTAGAAAAAAAAAAAGTTTATAGAATACATGTCGGTTAAATAAACGTAAAATAAAAACACAATAGAATAAAAATTTACTCTATTTTTTTCTTATTTTTATTCATTAAACAAATTCTAATGTTTCAAATACAAATGTTGATCTAACTATAATTTTTTTTAAATAATTATACTAAAAAGAGAAAAATAAAGAAAATAGAAAAGTTGAACCTATTTAAACAATTCTTAAATAAAAATATTTGTAAAATAATGGAACTGTTCGATAAAAATATTGTGATAATTTCTCAAAATAATTTACATTAAAATGTGTTAAAGAAAAAATAAAGATAGTATATTTCATGTTTTAAAACGTGAAAATCATTAAAATGTTTCATATTTAATGTCTAAGAATAATTTAACGTATTAAAACATAAGAAGATTTTATTTGATATTTTTTTATTATAATAAAATTTCGTGAATGATTGAGTAATAGCAAAAAGTATATGGATAAAAAAATAAAATTTGTTATATTTATGATAATTAATAATATATTTAAATTTAAACATTTAAAAAATGTTAATGTATTGTGTTACCCATGGTAATCAATAAATGACAAAAGTTAGTTGTAGGTATTTCATTGATTGGACTAACAGAATCAGAAACGACTAGTTTTACAGCATGATTAATTTGCACTTAGTTGAAAAGTTATTTTTATACTTTTTAATATAAAATATATATTCTAATAAAAACGTATTATTAATAATTTATTTAAATATTTTTAAATAATTGAACGATTGAAAAATATTTTTACTTAATTTTAAATTAAACGAATATTAAATGATTAAAAAAGAAAAAAAAAGTAAAAAATATAATGAATGGTATGATAAAACAATAAAAATAAAATGAAAAATAAAATAAGTTACAAACATAACAGTTGGCTTTATTTTCACTGTTTGGTGGGTCCTTACTTTATATTGTAGGTGTAATAACGTTTTCTCAAAAAAAATTTATTTTATTTTTTTATAAATGTGTATTAAAATAATTTTTTGCATTTATTTTTATTTCTCTTTTTTGAAATTAAATTATAATCGCATCTTTTATTTTATTTATGATTATCTCTTTTCCATCTTCCTGCATGAAAAAGTGAAATAATAATAATAATAATAATAATAAAAGCAAATTGCTGTTTTGTAGCAACCGCCACGCCAACCATCGCCTCGTTCTCTCTCTCTCTCTCTCTCTCTTTGGACGTTATGGAGAACCACCATTGCGACGATGATTACAATGAGCGCGTGCAATCGAAACCCGTGGTTCTCATCACAGGATGCTCTTCAGGAGGAATAGGCGACGCGCTTGCACGCGCCTTCGCAGCGAACAAGTGCCAGGTGGTGGCCACCAGCAGGTCGCGGCGGAGCATGGCGGAGCTGGAACACGACCACAGAGTCTTCTTGCAAGAGTTGGATGTTCAGTCTGATGAGAGCGTGCGCAGACTGGTCGATGCCGTTGTAGACAAATACGGTCACATCGACGTTCTCGTCAATAACGCCGGCGTTCAGTGCGTTGGTCCACTCGCCGAACTTCCTCTCTCTGCAATCCAAGACACCTTCGACACCAATGTCTTCGGTTCGTATTGTTACTCTCAATTCCTTCTTTTTGGTGTGCTTCGAAGATTGATACTTAATTGAGGATTGACAATAGATAGAGAAATTAATTATACATAGAGAATAGTGAATTATCAATTTTAGAAGTTGTTGTTTAATCTGTCATGTTAGATTAAGGTCTCTTCAAAAGATCTTATGAAAATAACAAAGCTCTTTCCGATCTATTTGAATTTAACTCGTGAGAATACTCAGAATAAGTTGAATTTTAATGGTCAAATTTATGATATAAAATAACTGTATAAAATTTTTTTATTGAATAATCACTTAATTGAGTTTTGCAAACGTATCCTAAATTTGTTTGCAAGGACTAGTTCCCTGCCCTTTGTTGAGGTATTTTGGTGTCTCTATTGATGAATGAGAGCCAATTAGGGTTTCTTTCTCTTTTGGAATGTTATGCCAACATAGAAGATACTTGAATGTGATTTTGGAAAATAGAATTACACTGAAATTCTACGTTTCCTTGGGCATACGCAGGTTCCTTGAGAATGGTTCAGGCTGTTGCTCCTCACATGGCATCTCGGAAGCAAGGAAAGATTGTCAACATTGGTAGTGTTTCTGCCTTGGCCTCTGGACCTTGGTCAGGAGCTTACACTGCTTCTAAAGCTGCTATTCATGCTTTGACAGATACATTAAGGTTTTATACTTTTTCACCCTAAGACTTGTGGTTCATGTCTGCCCCAAATGAACTAGAGGCAACAAAAAACCACCTTGTTTTTATAAAAAAAAAAATGTTGCTTTGTTATTTACACAATTTTTATGTTGAACATGCATATGTCATATGCAGATTGGAATTAGGACATTTTGGAATTGATGTTGTGAATGTCGTCCCTGGAGCTATCAAGTCAAATATTGGAAATTCTGCCATAGCCAGCTACAAGCGCATGCCTGAATGGAACTTGTTCAAGCCTTTTGAAGCAGCAATCCGAGACAGAGCTTATTTTTCTCAGAGGTCCAAATCCACCCCTACAGACGAGTTTGCTAAAAACACTGTAGCTGCGGTCCTTAAGAAGAATCCACCTGCATGGTTCACCTATGGCCATTACTCTACCATCATGGCTATCATGTACCATTTACCACTCTCTGTTAGGGACTTTCTTTTGAAGAAAGCAATGAAATGCTGAGCTACAGTTGGGTGCATCCATCTTTTCGTATGTATGTTCATGAACCCTACAAAGAATTCCAATTTACCTTCGGAGTGAGATATCGTTGAGAGACTTGTCGTATTTAATTCAGTTCACTATATTCTAGTCAACAAACTTTCGAAGAAAATTGATCAATTTAAAAAGTAAATCAATAAACAGCCAAACTCAGGATATTATTTCTTGACTTTGTGTCTGAACATGAATAAACTATTTTTCTGCATTGGTTGGTTTTCCTTTACATTAAAATGACTTTTTATGTATGATGTTCCATCTCATAGGTTTGGGGAGTACATCGCAAATCTTCTTAAGATAGGATCGAATCACGTCCACTAAAAAAACAGTCTGAGGTTGCTTCCTATTTATGGAGTGTGACATACAACGCCCTGCCCCCTTCAGTTGTTAAAAGCACAAGTCAATTCCAGGCACTGTCCTAAAACAATATGCTTTTGAAAAATTGTGCGTTTCTTTATTATACTTTTCTAATCCTCCAGTTCACAAACCGTAACGAAGTCAATATATGTGGAAGATTTTTCAGGATGAAACAGAATCATTAATATATTGGCACTCTGCCCTGTAACGATATTATAGAGGCAAAGAAAGGCAGTGACCAATTCCTTGGAGCCTTATTTCATCTATAAAATATTGAAAGGACTTATCCCCAGAATATACTAGCCAGTCCAAGAGACGTGACCTCGGTTATCTTACGACTTGAATCGGGGAAAAGTGATAACTTCAAATAAAAAAAATTATTTGGCTGAATACCTGATATAAAATGTGGAAACTGTGGCGACAGAAACGCACAGCTGGTTTGAATGGCTCCTAAGATCGCCAATCTGTTCGCAGGAATGAGATCGATGAATTATCTGATTAGCCAATTATTATACGGGCATTATATTAAAAGGTTTCCTGACAAACTTGTTTAGATTTAGTGGTCGAGTGAATTTGTAACTCAGTCAGAATCTCGGGCAAGTTAGTTTCTTTTCACATCCTTGGGACATCTACTAGTCTTGCTTCCAACAGATGCCAGCTCCAGTCCTCCCATTGTAGCCTTTGCACACAAATAAAATTCCAAATCTACAAAATTCGCTTGTTTCAATATGAGTTCATATAGAATGCTGATGATTAGGAGGTAGCTGAAGTGACCGAAAACCAGGAGGTGCTGGGGCTTGCTGTGTTACTGATACGATTGATGTGGAGTAATTTGCAGTGTCTGATGTGCCGCCATATGAGGCGAGTGTGGTACTGGTGGGATGCTACCATAACCATATTTACTCTAGGATTGTGTGACGATTCTTTCACCAAGTAATCCTCCAAGCAAACCATTTTTCTTCTCCTTTAAAAATTGGAGATTATTACATTAAACCCTCTCGAGTTTTATGAAGGCAAAGCATCCCCTTCCGTTTAAATTTGTTTGAGACACAAATCCCTTGACAAAATAAACCATAAGGTATTTGAGTAGGTTTCATAAATTTCAAGGGAGATCAAATCAGTTTAATTTCTATCACCAGTTATACAACTGCCAACACTAACTATTTACACTAAAGTGACTTCATCAGACGTAGAATTACCTCTTCTGAGAAATATGTAGAAGAGGAACCAATAGATAAGTAATTAAATGGTGAGAGATCTAGATAAATGATTAATGTCAATCACATTTACACTCCAAACTCCTTATTTCGACAACGATGTTAAACTGAAAATGTGTAGCTGCATTAAGTCACGTGAACAAATAATCACTTTAGCTTTTGAAATAGTGGATTGCATTCCTTCTCACCAATATTATAAACGAGCAAGGTGACATCTGCACGTTAGAGGCTCCAATGGGCTTGTTTTCCAATGGGCTTGCATTCGGTCACGAAATGCAGTAAGAAATTATAATTTAACTTTGTATCATATTAATTTTGTTTAAGCTTAAAAAGTCCATTAACATAGTCTTATTTTCTAACAAACATAGCTATATTAGTTAGTGTATATATAACCATGTATCTATTCGCACCATGTATCTTCTGATGTTTTTATACCAATCATGAAGGTCAAGAATGGTAAATAAAGAAAAATGCTATTTGTACCCAAAAAAATTGGACAACTTAAGTTACAACTACGAGAAACTGAAAGGGTAAAGAGTGATGAGATGAAAAAAATTTGTAAAAACTTATCGTGTGAAATATAACCCATAAACAAATTGCTTTGATATCCAACAAAAAAAAACGAATATCAAGGAAAAGCAAAGTACCATTAGCCCCACGATTCATCAATTCAGTTCCAAGGCAAACAAGAAACATAATCTAATGTCAATTTTTTTCATAAAAGTTGAAGATGTTTCTTGTAAAGATTCACTTAGCCTAGTTCAAACATTTGGCAAAATCTATCAACCCATGTAGCTCTTAGTTCATGATCTAAAACTAAATAAATTTAAGTCTCAAGATGCATTGGCAATGACAATTTCTTCCTAAGGCAAACACCAACAGACCTGCCAATATGCATTCGCAATACTTCCATACCACTAACCAGCACGATGACCAAAAATAACAATCAGTAAAAGCTGCCAGGGAAGAATTGCCTACTGCCTCGTGCTTTTACCCTGTGCCGCCAGTTTAGCCGCAACTTGCTCTTCAGACAAAGGTAAATAGTAGATCCGAGGAGTTGCCGTGGTTTTGCGGAAAAGATCATCCAGAGTGACAATAGGTGGGTCAACTTTTTCAGGAAGTGGCGGTGGGGATGGAAGCCGGTCTCTTGCAAGTGGTGGGGGTTTTGACAATGGTGGTGGAGGTGGGAGAGTAGCTGGAACTGGATGCTGCTCCTTGTGTGGACGGGGGGAAGGCTCTGGCTGTGAGGAGGGTGGTGTGGGAGGAACTGTTGGAACATTGCTGACAGAGGCAGCCTGAGTGGGAGGAGCTTCTAATTTCAGTTTCACTTCTTCAGGGTCAACAAACTCAGCAACTAAGAGACGCCCACCATTTGGCGGCCATTGCAAATTATACACAGCATTTCTTGTCTCAATGGCTTCTTCAATGGATGAGTACTATATCGCCAAGAAATCAACAAAACATTACTTAGAACCATAAGACGAAAGCAATAACGTCACATGGAAATTTACAGTTGCAGAGGCAGAGAGATAAGAATTGTCTTACAGTGACATAGCAATGAGTCTTTATTTGGTCCATCCAGAAATTGTTGACATTCCCAGTCTTACCAAGAAGTTCTTGCACTGCTTTTAGGGTAAATGGACGGAGGAAACGATCAATCCTGAGGGAATTAGTGGGGGACCTTTGTGACGATGGAACTGCCAAAGATTAAAAAAAAAAAAAAAAGAACATTCAGACTTTGAATAGAAGACACAGAACCCATGCCAGTATGACAACAGAGTAATTCATAAAAAAAACAAGTTGTACAACATAGACAAAAATACACCTATGTAAATGCACACAACAGCAACCAACAACCAAGCCTTGTCTCACTTATTAAATGCATACAGCATTAAAATCAACCACCAAGTGATTATCCATCTTCAAATAAAAACCTCCACAAATGCATGAGTATAAAATGTGCACAACTTGTACTTTGAGAAGTGTACAGGAAAAAAATTTGGAATAGCCAGCAATTTATTTGATCTACAAACTAGGAATTGAAATTTGATATCCATTAATGCAAAACCATTTTACCAGAAATAGGAGTATCGGTGCTTCATAGATTAACCCTAATCAGAAGAATGTTAACTCACCAATACGTTCTTTAGGTGCATCATCGGTTGCAAAGGAATCAGACCTAGAGAAGTTGCGTTTCAGAGCAACTGGCTCATCCTTGGGTGTATTAGCAGGCCTGGGAGTAGTGCTTTGTGGATCTGAACCTTTAACTGTTTCAATGTTCCACCTGCGTTGCCTTTTGGCAGGCTCATTGTTCCCAACTGATCCTTGTTCTGTAACAAAACATTCCAAATAATTCAGGGTGATTAATGAATACACAAAGAAAGTATATAAACTACAAACAAATAACACAACAGGCCAGCAGCGCAACATATAGTGCACATAATTTCTTTCTTGCCTTATAGGAGAACAACCATTAAAAAAGTGTCCATTCAGAGGACAGAAAAATAAGAGGCTTACCATGAAATTTTCGTTTCTCAGCAGTCATGGCAGCAGGACTCATGTCAAGATCTTGGTGGGTATGACTTCTTCCTGCATATCCACCATCTCCCACAACTATAGTACTGCTTTCCTCCTTCACAATAGGCTCTTCAATACCCTCCACTTTGTCTCTAAGTTGATCAACATTAAACTTAGAATCAATTTGCTTAGTCTCAGGCAAATCCTCTTCCATGGAATCATCACCAGAACTTCTGTCCAAGTTCAACTTTTCTGGATACCACACATCATCACTGCTATTGGTCTTGTTCAAGTCTGGACTTGAAACATTATTGTTATTTTCTTCAATAGATGCCTTTTTCTCATGCAGCCCTCCAACATCCATTGAATGTGATTCATCATAAACAGGTACATCATTTCTGGATGATGGTTCTTCCACCATCTCTGGCTTAACAATATCTTGTTCTAATTTGACATTATCAGTAATTATAGTATCCTTTAGTTCATTCTTTTGATTAATTGACACAGAATCAGTAGAAATAGAATCATATTTTACTTGAGACCCTAAACTAGGGTTGACCTCAGATACCTGGTTTTCTGGAACAGAAGAGTCGGGCACAAGATCCTCGCACAGGGGCTTTATCTCACAATCCAGTTGGGGCTTTGTGTCCTCATTATCCACCTGCACCTTTGACTCTACATTCTCCAGCTTTGCTGCTGAATCCTCATTATTCTTTTCTGCACTAGAAGAATCCTGACCACTGACTACTACTTCTGTTAGTACCTTCTCAGTGACTGTAATGGTGGTCTCCATGGTAGAAGCATGAGCAATTGCCTCCTCTCCCACATTTGTAGAATCAACACTGGCTGGCAAGCCCGTATGTTCAACTTCTTGATCCACAGCAGACAAACTATTATTAATGTCAACTTGGACGGCAGCACCATCCTGCTTGTCAATCTTACTGCCGTCATTATCCACAACATCCGAAGTCTTTCCTGTGTTTTCTGTTTCAATTGGTTCAGCTACACCACTATTCCCCTTTCCAGCAGTTTCAAAAGATTTCACACCTTGCCCATCAATTGTACCAACCACTTCAGCATTCACAGTAACTTTCTCTGAATCTTTTGCCCCATCATCTACATGACCTTCAAACCCATTGGCCTCATCCTTCTCGGAAGCCTCAGCAGCCTCCCTTTCAAGACGAACAGCTTCGTCCAATCGCTTGACCAAATCATCCTTCAAACCTTTAATACTTAGCTTCCTTCTCTTTAGCTCCTCTTTCAGCTCCGTAACCTTCCACTGATGAATGGGCCGGTTGTCAAGAATCTGATATTTCGACGACATTATGTCCAAACACAAATCACCTTCCCAAACCTGGAGTCAGCAATTCAATTCGCCCAACAGAGAACCAAACAACCCATCAATTCAAGCAACAACACGGTTTCCCCTAAAATCACAGTAAACCTAACTCCACGTGAAAAGAAAGCTAACGCACACAAATTCTGTCAAAACCACAACCTCGACGAGAGATTTCCGTCACGAAAGGGAAGTGAACCTCAAATTGACAACGGCAAGATCCAGAGAAACATGCAAATATCAAAATAAAAACTAATAGCGGAATAAAAACAATTTACACCTAAAAATAAATATTGATTTACCGAGAGAGAGAGAAGTAGAAGAGAAAAATACTCACAATGATGATAGTTTGTGAAGAATCGAGAACGACGTTGGCTTACGGAAACCCTAATTTGAGAAGAGAAAGGCGAGCGCGAGAGGAAAAGAAACAAAGAGGCATCGAATATTAGAGTCGCGCGAACCGAACGACGAAAACCAATGCACTCTCTTTTATTACTCCTATCCCTTATTTCCTGAAAACACCGAAGCAGAAAAAAATATCCAAAAGAGAAAAAAACAAATAAGCGAAATTAAAATCGAGTATGAGCAAAAGTATTATCCAAAACAATCATAAAGAAAAGAGGTTGGGATTTGGGGGAGTGAGAAACTGCTTCTAAAACATTTCTAGGGCTTCTTTGTATTTTTCTTTTGGGTTGGGTTGGGTTGAGACTTTGTGACGATTGAGATTGTGTTGTGTGCGCCTTTTGTTCTGTTCCCAGAGGAAACCCTCTTCTAATACCCACTGGGTCTCCTTTCCTCAGCGGTTGGTAACATTAAGATTTGGTCATCGCTATCCCGATAATACCCCTCACACGTGGCTTCAAGGTGATCGAGAATTTCATGTCACATTGTTTGGGCTCTCATTCCTCATTTGGGCCACCCAACCACAACCACGGCCCATCTAAAAGGCCTATTGCATGGACCAGAAAAAATAGGGGACTATTGTCCATATCTGTTACTCTGTTTCTCTGTCCGTATCTGTTACATGTATTTCAATCCGAAATTTATTTTATAAATGTATCATAAACCATAATACATAATGTCATTCGATTATAGGTCCTTGCAATTTTAATGTTCTGGTTTGTTTTATATGTTAAAACGAGTAAGTTTTTTTTTTTTCTTCTTTTTACTAAAAAAGTAAGAGAAAAAAACTATAATTTTTTTATAAAATGGTAGCAGTTTAATTAAAAATGGTCTTAGAGGCTCAATAATTGAACTGTGATAACAGCAAATGCTTACAGGGGCGCAAGTGCAAATAACATGACCCACGTGGATTTTATTACATGATAGTCCAACCTCATATCTTGCCAGTTGCCATTCCAGCTGGTGTGGTCATAAATTTAAATAATATAATAATATGGTTTGAACAAATAGCTTAATATTGCCATTAAAGGTGCTCTAACAGCTTGTCTTTCACTTCACTGTCCTACTCTCACAGCTTATAATAAGACTATTCTTATACGTCTTCATTATCACCTTTGAAAAATCGAAGGATTCCATTAACATATATATACTTTCGCCAACTAAGCACAAAAAAACTTGGGATAATTGAGATGCCCTTTTACTTTTTGATTAAGACTTTGGCTTGGCTGCAATCGACTCAGTTCAAATCAATACCATGTGGGTATGTGTAACGAATACGTTGAGTTTTCGTTAATTATTGCGCCTGAACAATTTAATTGTGTTTTAGATTAACATTTATAAGTTTAATTTTGCATTATTTTTTTCTAAAATGTGCACAAAAGCCAAAAGCACGAGTAGAACTTCTCGATCAATAATAAATCTTTTAGTGCTGTTAACGCATGCAATGTTAGGGATTTAGATTCGGTCCTGTAATTATATCGTCCGTTACATTATTTTGTATTTTTGTTTAAGTTAATAAAAAAATTTTATATGAAAATATAAAATTTTATCTAAATATACGGTGCAGTTATCGTGTCAACTGCACTGAATCCTAATCTAATATTGAGAAGTTAAAACACGATAATACTAAAAAAAATCATCATATACTGTTTAATTTACCTTGTTGTCTAACCGGTGAAAATATATAATGTTTGCTTGTGTTTTATTCTTGATTTCATAAAGTGAGGTATAATAAGGAAAATTCCGAAGTGCATATGAATCTTTAATGTAGCCAAACCTTCTTGGACATTAATTAAAGTGGTAATTGGCTCGCGTATTTGAAAAAAAAAGTTATTGGGCAAACATTATTTATTGTATACATTAATTAATTGCTTCGTCAGTTAATGTATATTAACGGTATTACGCAAGCCGCATTAAAAAATATAGATCTTTTCAAAGAACTAGAGATGTTAGGAATAATACGTCGAATCTAATATAATTTTTTTTGAAAAAAAAAACGTGAATGTTAGATAATACGTACACCACGCACTCTAAAATTTGGGTGCATATATACATGCATATATATTTTTACCATTCTTGTTTGATCAATATTTATTATTTTTTAAAAGATAAATGAGATTTTAGTTCTTATATGATACTATTTCTTTAATTTAATATTTATATATAAAAAATTTATATATTAAATTTTAGAACAAAATTATTTTATTTATAGTATGTTATAATAATATTAGCCCTATCTCTTAGTTAATAAATAATTATCTAAATATGACAGATTTAAATTATTTTTTAGTTTTTATATATGATATTTTATTTATTTAGTATTTATAAGTAGACAAAATTATATACCAATCTTTATACAAAATTTTATTTTCATTAAATATATATAATTTTTAAATCTATCTTTTTTCAGTAGATTCTATGTTATTCTATTTTGGACTCTACCAAAACTCAAATTAAGATTAATTTAGATTTATCTCAAAGTTTTTTTTTTCTTTTTGTACTTTTTCATTTTTCTACTTTTTTGACATATTGTCTTCACAAAATGAAGACATAAGTATAACATTTTTATATTGACATTAAAGTGATGTTTTTTTAAATTATTTTGAGAGGAGTATTTTAAATTATCCTAAAAAAATTTTATTTTCATATTCTGCTTCGTACATTTATAATTTATAAAATTTAACTTATTATATTATATAACATCTCTTTGTCCTAGATTTTACTTTTAATATTTTTAATATGATAATAATAATGATCTAAAAATACTTTTAATTTTCTTATAAATATATTAAAGATATAAATAAATAAAATTATTGACTTTTAATATGAAATAAGAAAACATTATCAATATTTAAAACATTTGAGATAAAGATTATAAATAAAGGGATGTACATTATAACGATAATATAATCAAATAGACAAGTTGTAATATTATAAATGAGAATGTGATGATACTCATGTAAAAATGAATCAATCTATGAAACAAGATATAAAAATTATAAAATAAGATATAAGATTTATTTAAAATATAAAATATTCATTTAAAAATAATAAAAAAATATCATTTGATATTGATATGAAAATGTTATTATAACAATATTAAAAAAATTTAAAATAATTTTTTTTATAAAGACTAATACACACATTTTTTTACATATAAAGATTAAATTAAAAAAGAATTGTTTTATATAAACTAAAAGTTCATTTTTTTTTTGTAATAATAGGTCATAACAATTTTATTTAATATATTCACTTAAAATTAAGAAATAAAAATTAATCCACGACAAAATTATATATATGAATAAAAAATTAAAGATCTTCCTTAAACAAAAAGTTGAATAAAAATTAATAACTTCAATTAGACATAAAAAACGATAACTTCATTTAATATAAAAATCTAAAATACATGCCTCAAAGTAGAAAAAGACACGTACATCACTTTGTAAAAGGAAAACCATTCAAAAGAAAAATGATAACATATTACTCAATACGATAAATGTACAGAAAAAGAATATATTTCCACGTCACCACGTGATTCCAAACTGTTGGCTCAAGCGAGTGTTAAGCTAAGCCTAGCCGTTAAACTAGGAGGCTATGAGCTTGGAGCAGTTGTCGGTGGTATCATGTCTGTGATATGAAAACTCGCAGAGCCTCTTCAGTCTTCCCTCACACACCGTCACGGTCATGAAAAATCAACAATTAAAACTCAACGCGCACACTTAAAACCCAAAAAACACAACGCACACTGTTTTCTTAACGAAGCCTCAAATCAAATCTAGCGTCATCACCTTTTTCCTTTTCCACTACCACTCACTAACGAAACGAAACCAATTGATGCGTCACACTCACTCGCCCGTTTCGCTTCTCAGTCTCTGAAGGTCTTCCTCTCACCTCTTCGCATTTTTAAATTTTATATCAAACTTCGATTCTTCGTTTTCTGCGTTTCATGCATTCCGGTTTGACTTTTTCGTTGACTGACGCGCGATTCAGTTTTAAGCGATTTAATTGCGTGCTTTGTTTTATAGTGCTTTGTTTAGGTCACCGTGTTTGTTGTTCTTATTCTTATTGTTAGTACTTTTAGTTTAACTTGATGAAATTTGCATTTACGATTTTTGTTCGATTACTTTTTTGAGATTCGTGATTGATTTCTGATTTGGATTCCGTTGTGGACAGGGAGGCTTTTATGTTCTGACAGTCTCTCCAGGGTAGATCTGGAGAGGGGGCAGTGTTCTGGATTGATTTGCTTGGGAAAGTCTTCGAGGCGAAGCTGGCGACTACACTGACTTGGAGGTTTGCTGCCAACAATGGTAGCACCCTTGCTGCTAATGATATGGTACTTCTTCGTATTTTTTGTAATTTTTCCTTTTTTATATATCCATTCTTTGTCTTCCCATTAGTGTTGTCTTATAAGATTACGAGTTGGTATTGGTAGTGGAAAAAGTGTTTTTAGTGTTGGTATAAATAAACAAGTCCTATACCCGGCCCCCTACATATATGGATTTATCATCATGTCTTCAGTGGTGGTCATCTTTGGTTTTAATTTTCGGTTGTGGTTACGCTGCGATTATAGAAATTGCAGCCAACTGCGGCTGGGTAGATGTGACATTGACCGCAGTTTCAGTTGTGGTAGCTACAATTACGGTTGTGAACTGCAGGTGGTGTGTAAAACCAGCCCCTGCTTTGCACTTTTTTTTTTTTTGTAACAAATGATTCTAGAAAGTGTCACTGAGAAGCATGGAAGTCTAATGGTTCTATGATTTCATTCTGCTATTTGTTTCTTAACTCCCATTGGAACATATCTATCACTGTTCTTCAAATCAAGAGATACATGGTTTTACAAATATTATGAAATTGTTGTTAAATATCCCAGCAAGGATTAATTTAGCTATGCTCTGAACCTTCATTTGTTATATGCTGCTACATATCCTTGGCACTAGAATGAGGTGCAATGCAATACTAGAAAATGGACGTAAGAAGGTTGGCATTATTAACTTCTCTGTTTATATATCTAACATTGCATTCATGACAATCTATCATGATCGGTTGGTTGCAGTGTTTACAGCAGAGCATAATATCGATATGCTCTCTGCTACACTGCACATGCTGTATAGTTTTTACTTCCTTTATATTTCCCCTCCGTTTTGCTCAATAAGATGCAATCCTAAATGATAACTAGTCAACTGTAACAGATGCAACAATCACATACGTTTAATACTTATAAAATCTTCAATTTGTGATATATTATGGCTTATCTATATTATTCCAATGTCTGTGTTAATTTTTGTTACTTCCAATATTAAGAGATATATTACAGACTCTTCATCTAAACTTCTCCATTGTGATTGTTCCAAATGCAGGAAAGGAATGGTGATGGGAAGGCTCAAGATTCAGAGCCTTCAACGCCTCCTTCTGTTCTGAAGATGGGATTCAGGTGGGTTATAACTTTAAATGTGCCTATAAAAGATGTCAAAAAGGAATATTTTATATAATTGAATCAATTACTTGTAATGCTAAAATCCATGCCTTTACTTTCATTTATTTGATTGACACTTTTTGTGCTTTAGCGTTAGCATTGGTACTTCTGCTTGCAGACAAGTAAGCTAAGACCTGTGAATCCCCCTTGGTGCTTTATAGCTTGTCATGTGCGTCAAAAATTCAAAGCCTGAAAAAAGATGTTCCCCTCTCCCCCCTTGAAAACTATATAGAAGACAATCTAAGAACCATCTAACTTGATGCTTTGATGTATGGTCTATGGAAATTTGAAGTTGAGCAATAAATCTAATATGCAAACTTTTGTATCTTACATTCCAAACTGTTTGCAGAGAACGTACCAGCAGCATGGAGGATCCAGATGGGACATTAGCAAGTGTTGCCCAATGCATTGAGCAGCTGCGTCAGAGCTCATCTTCTGTACAAGAAAAAGAGAAATCTTTGAAACAGTTATTGGAGCTTATTGAAATGCGAGCAAATGCTTTCAGTGCTCTTGGATCTCATTCTCAGGCTGTTCCAGTACTTGTTTCCCTTCTCCGGTCAGGGTCATTGAATGTGAAGATTCAGGCAGCAACAGTCTTGGGCTCACTTTGTAAAGAAAATGAGCTGAGGGTGAAAGTCTTGCTTGGAGGATGCATTCCTCCCCTACTTGGTCTACTCAAGTCCAGTTCTTCTGAAGGTCAAGTGGCTGCTGCAAAAACTATTTTCGCTGTCTCTCAAGGTGGTGCTAAGGATCATGTTGGATCAAAAATTTTTTCAACTGAAGGAGTTGTTCCAGTGCTCTGGGAGCAGCTGCAAAAGGGCCTGAAGACAGATAATGTAGTTGATAATTTATTGACTGGAGCATTGAAAAATCTCTCCAGCAGCACTGAGAGATTCTGGAATGCCACAATACAAGCTGGGGGAGTTGACATATTAATTAAGTTACTGACAACAGGGCGGTCTAGCACTTTAGCAAATGTGTGCTTTTTACTTGCTTGTATGATGATTGAGGATGCATCTGTTTGTTCAAAGGTATTGGCAGCAGAGGCAACAAAACAACTTCTCAAACTTTTAGGCCCTGGTAATGATGCCCCTGTTAGGGCTGAAGCAGCTGGTGCTCTTAAATCTCTATCTGCCCAGTGCAAAGATGCTAGGAAAGAGATAGCCAATTCTAATGGCATCCCTGCTTTGATTAATGCTACCATAGCTCCTTCCAAAGAGTTCATGCAAGGTGAGTATGCTCAAGCATTACAGGAGAATGCTATGTGTGCTTTAGCAAACATCTCTGGTGGTTTATCTTATGTCATCTCCAGTCTTGGTCAAAGCCTTGAATCATGCTCCTCTCCTGCCCAAATTGCTGATACGTTGGGGGCTTTAGCTTCAGCTCTTATGATATATGATGACAAGGCAGAATCTAATAGAGCATCAGATCCTTTGGTAGTTGAGGAGTCATTACTCAAGCAATTTAAGCCTCACTTGCCATTCCTTGTGCAGGAACGGACCATTGAAGCCCTAGCTAGTTTATATAGCAATCCTATACTCTCAATTAAACTTGCAAATTCTGAGGCAAAGCGTTTGCTTGTTGGCTTAATAACAATGGCTGCCAGTGAAGTGCAAGATGAACTTCTAAAATCTCTCTTGACATTGTGCAATAGTGAATGCAGTCTATGGCATGCACTTCAAGGCCGTGAAGGAGTTCAGCTATTGATATCTCTTCTGGGGCTTTCATCAGAACAGCAGCAAGAATGTGCTGTTGCCCTCCTTTGCCTTCTATCTAATGAAAATGATGAAAGTAAATGGGCCATTACTGCTGCTGGTGGTATACCGCCTCTTGTTCAAATTTTGGAGTCAGGATCTGCAAAAGCAAAGGAAGATTCAGCGACAATCCTTAGGAACCTGTGTGATCATAGTGAGGATATACGTGCTTGTGTTGAAAGTGCTGATGCTGTTCCTGCATTGTTGTGGCTATTGAAGAATGGAAGCCCAAATGGGAAAGAAATTGCAGCAAAGACCTTGAATCACTTAATTCATAAATCTGATACTGCAACTATCAGTCAGCTTACAGCATTATTGACCAGTGATCTACCTGAATCTAAGGTTTATGTTTTAGATGCTTTGAGAAGTATGCTTTCTATTGTTGCTCTTAGTGATCTTCTACGTGAAGGTAGTGCTGCCAGTGATGCAATTGATACAATAATAAAATTATTGAGCTTGACCAAGGAAGAAACTCAGGCGAAGTCTGCATGTGCACTAGCGGGAATTTTTGAAACGAGGAAAGATGTGCGTGAAAGCCGCATTGCTGTTAAAACTCTTTGGGCAGCAATGAAGTTGCTTAATGTTGAATCTGAAAGTATCTTAATTGAGTCCTCACGCTGCCTGGCTGCAATATTTCTTTCCATCAAAGAGAATAGAGATGTAGCTGCTATTGCTAGAGATGCATTACCCTCCCTAGTTGCACTAGCTAACTCTTCGGTTTTGGAGGTGGCAGAGCTGGCAACATGTGCTGTGGCAAACCTTATTTTGGACAGTGAAATTGCTGAGAAAGCTGTAGCAGAAGAAGTTATCTTGCCTGCTACTAGAGTATTACGTGAAGGAACAGTTTCTGGAAAAACACATGCTGCTGCAGCGATTGCTCGCCTCTTACATTCCAGGCAAGTTGATTATGCTGTAACTGATTGTGTGAATCGTGCGGGTACTGTTCTTGGATTAGTTTCTTTCTTAGACTCTGCCAGCACTGGACCTGGTTCTACATCTGAGGCTCTGGAAGCACTGGCGATTCTGTCAAGGTCAGAAAAGATCAGTGCACATAGTAAACCTGCTTGGGCAGTTTTGGCTGAATTTCCCAAAAGCATATGCCCAATAGTTCTGTCTATTGCTAATTCAACGCCAGTGTTGCAGGATAAAGCTATTGAAATATTATCTCGATTATGTAAGGATCAGCCTTTTATTCTGGGAGACGCTGTTGCTACTTCCTCTGGATGCATATCTTCTATAGCTAAGAGGATAATCAATTCCACTTCTGCAAATGTGAAGGTCAAAATTGGCGGAGCTGCAATTCTTATTTGTGCTGCTAAAGTAAATCATCAAAGGCTGGTGGAGGATCTCAATTTATCAAACTTGTGTGCTGATCTTGTGCAGTCTCTTGTTGATATGCTTATTTCTTCACAGGCTATTTTGGATAATCAGGGTGATGACAACAAGGAAGTTATCAGCATTTGCAGGCATACAAAAGAAGAGGCCAATGATGGTAAATCTAACACTGGCACCAGTATTGTATCTGGTGCCAACTTAGCTATATGGTTACTGTCTGTTCTTGCTTGTCATGATGAAAAAAGTAAAGTTGCAATAACGGAGGCTGGAGCAATTGAGGTTCTCACGGATAGGGTTGCAAATTGTTTCTCACAATATAGTCAGGTATTCAAGTACATTTTTCCACTATGTTTTCAGTTAATCTGAAATAAATACATTCTGTATCTGATTCTGTCCATTGTAAATATTTACTTATTTGCATAAATGCTCCCTTAGTCATCGGATGTTGCTCCTAAATACCCCTTGTCATTGATGTAACAGTGTGATAACAGATTAGTACATAACTGTTATTTCTGTGTATAAATCTTTGCTCCTTTATGGTGACCATGCAGATTGACTATAAAGAAGACAGCAGCATGTGGATTTGTGCTTTGTTGATGGCAATATTATTCCAAGATAGGGATATCATACGAGCACATTCAACCATGAACTCTATACCAGCACTTGCCAATTTATTGAAGTCTGAGGAATCAGCAAACAGATATTTTGCTGCACAATCAATAGCTAGCCTAGTCTGTAATGGTAGTAGGGGAACACTTTTGTCTCTGGCAAATTCTGGGGCAGCAGGTGGACTTATCTCCTTGCTTGGCTGTGCTGATTCTGATATACAGGATCTCCTGGAATTGTCAGAGGAATTTTCTTTGGTACAATATCCGGATCAAGTTGCTCTGGAGAGGTTGTTTAGAGTTGATGACATAAGAGTTGGTGCTACTTCTCGGAAGGCAATACCTGCTCTAGTTGATTTACTCAAACCAATTCCAGAACGCCCAGGAGCACCATTTTTGGCACTTGGGCTTTTGACTCAGCTTGCTGTTGATTGTCCATCAAATAAGATTGTAATGGTTGAGTCAGGGGCCTTAGAGGCACTTTCTAAATATCTTTCACTGGGTCCACAAGATGCAACAGAAGAAGCTGCAACAGATCTGCTAGGTATTCTGTTTAGCAGTGCTGAGATACGGAGACATGAGTCAGCATTTGGTGCTGTTACTCAACTTGTAGCTGTCCTACGTTTAGGAGGAAGAGCTGCAAGGTATAGGGCAGCAAAAGCTTTGGAAAGTTTATTCTCTGCTGACCATATTAGAAATGCAGATAGTGCTCGACAAGCTGTTCAACCGTTGGTGGAGATTCTTAACACTGGTTTAGAGAGAGAGCAGCATGCTGCAATTGCTGCATTAGTTAGGTTACTGAGTGAAAACCCTTCAAGAGCACTCGCTGTTGCAGATGTTGAGATGAATGCAGTGGATGTTCTTTGCAGGATTCTTTCATCAGATTGTTCAATGGACCTCAAAGGGGATGCTGCTGAATTATGTTCTGTTCTTTTTGGAAATACAAGAATTCGGTCCACAATGGCTGCTGCACACTGTGTTGAACCTCTGGTGTCTCTTCTTGTAAGTGAGTTTAGTCCTGCTCAGCATTCAGTTGTCCGGGCATTGGATAGGCTTGTTGACGATGAACAACTGGCTGAATTAGTTGCTGCACATGGTGCAGTTATTCCTCTTGTTGGCCTACTATATGGTAGGAACTATGTACTTCATGAGGCCATTTCCAGAGCTCTGGTCAAGTTAGGTAAAGACAGGCCAGGTTGTAAAATGGAAATGGTGAGAGCTGGAGTTATTGAAAGCATACTTGATATCCTTCATGAAGCACCTGATTATCTATGTGCAGCTTTTGCAGAATTGCTACGTATATTGACCAATAATGCTAGCATAGCTAAAGGACCATCAGCTGCTAAAGTAGTTGAACCTCTTTTTTTGTTGTTGACAAGACAAGAATTTGGGCCTGATGGACAACATAGTGCATTGCAGGTTTTGGTTAATATCTTAGAACATCCACAGTGTCGAGCTGATTACACATTGACTACTCACCAAGTTATTGAGCCTCTTATCCCCTTGCTTGATTCTCCTATATCAGCAGTGCAACAATTAGCTGCTGAGCTTCTCTCACATCTACTTTTAGAAGAACACCTTCAGAAGGATCCAGTGACACAGCAGGTAATTGGTCCTCTTATACGAGTTCTTGGTTCTGGTATACATATATTGCAGCAGAGAGCTGTAAAGGCCCTGGTCAGTATTGCACTGATATGGCCAAATGAAATTGCAAAAGAGGGTGGTGTTATTGAAATTTCAAAAGTTATATTGCAAGCTGATCCATCCATTCCTCATGCTTTATGGGAGTCAGCTGCCTCTGTTTTGGCAAGTATTCTGCAATTTAGTTCTGAATTCTACCTGGAAGTTCCTGTTGCTGTTTTGGTAAGGCTGCTTCGATCTGGATTAGAAAGCACAGTTGTTGGTGCATTAAATGCTCTTCTTGTGTTGGAAAGTGATGATGGAACAAGTGCAGAAGCAATGGCCGAAAGTGGTGCTATAGAGGCTCTCTTGGAGCTCCTAAGATCTCATCAGTGTGAGGAAACTGCTGCAAGACTCTTAGAAGCACTGCTGAACAATGTAAAGATCAGAGAAACAAAAGTTACTAAATCAGCCATCTTACCCTTGTCCCAGTATCTCTTGGACCCACAAACCCAAGCACAGCAAGCAAGGTTGTTAGCAACTTTGGCTCTTGGTGATCTATTCCAGAATGAGGGTCTTGCTCGGACAAGTGATGCAGTTTCAGCTTGCCGTGCTTTAGTAAATGTGCTTGAAGAGCAACCAACTGAAGAAATGAAAGTTGTCGCCATATGTGCTCTGCAAAATCTTGTGATGTATAGTCGATCAAATAAAAGAGCAGTTGCAGAGGCGGGTGGTGTTCAGGTTGTACTGGATCTGATAGGTTCAAGTGATCCTGAAACATCCGTTCAAGCTGCAATGTTTATCAAACTACTATTTTCAAATCATACAATTCAAGAGTATGCTTCTAGTGAAACAGTGAGAGCAATAACTGGTGAGTTATCTGCCTATTATGCAGTGTACACTTGTTATTTATATTCTGGACCACTACTTTATATTTTATACTCATTTTTCCTCATATAGAATGGTGTCTTTGTTATTTTTCATGTGGCCATTTCTGATTCAGGTTTTAAAATCCTTGCATTTGCATCTACTTGTAAATGCTTCTCTTTACTTTTATAAGCTGAGGTTTCAAAATATTTGTCAATGAAAAAAACCAAACAGGTTACATGTGAAGTAAACAAATCTTTTGGAAAAATAGCAGAGCTGATTTTTGGTTGCTGATGACTGGTCATGGAACTAAAAATTTGGGAAGGAACAAATGAATTGTAAAACTTGTGGCTTGTACAGTTCGCTTAATGGCTTCATAGTTTGAACAGCTTGATTTTTTTATTTATACTATATAACCTCTTCTAACTAAAATAGACACCTAGTCTTCTGTTAAATATTCATTAATGTAAATGAAGAGTAAAGGTTGAACTTGCAGATGAAGGTGCTGTTTTTAATCTGAATTGATTGGTGAGCAATGGTAGCAAGAATAACCTCCTCTCTCTCTCTCTCCACTATGTAAACTTGGCCTAACAATTTTTTAAATTGTTTTTTAGCTGCTATTGAGAAGGACTTATGGGCTACTGGAACTGTGAACGATGAGTATCTTAAAGCTTTAAATTCTCTATTTAGCAACTTCCCTCGACTGAGGGCAACTGAACCAGCAACACTTAGCATTCCCCATCTGGTTGCATCCTTAAAGACAGGCTCAGAGGCTACTCAGGAAGCTGCTTTGGATGCTCTTTTCCTGCTGAGGCAAGCTTGGTCAGCATGCCCAGCAGAAGTTTCAAGAGCTCAGTCCATAGCAGCTGCAGATGCTATTCCTTTGCTGCAGTATTTAATCCAGTCTGGCCCACCTCGCTTTCAGGAGAAGGCAGAATTTTTATTGCAGTGTTTGCCTGGAACGTTGGTGGTGATCATCAAGCGTGGTAACAATATGAAGCAGTCTGTTGGAAACCCAAGTGTTTATTGTAAGCTTACACTTGGAAACACTCCTGCAAGGCAAACCAAGGTACTTTTAATAATAAGAATTTCATATTTATTATCTTGTGACCTCCTTTAATGAACTAGGATTGGATGACATGTTTGTTTTATGTGAGAATAATGTTATCTGTCATGGCCCAATGGAAATCATGCTATTATGTCAATGGGCATTTCTTTAATTGTGCATTTTAATGACAATATGAGAAATCTAGTTGTGCTATATGAGCAATTATGCCAATATCAGAATATGCTAATTATCATGAGAATGTGCTGCTCTCAGGTTGTCTCAACTGGCCCTAATCCGGAGTGGGATGAGAGCTTTACATGGTCCTTTGAGAGTCCTCCAAAAGGCCAGAAACTACACATTTCTTGCAAAAATAAGAGCAAAATGGGAAAGGTAATTGTGGGAAAATTGGACCTCTAAATGCAGTATGAATATCTTCAAGCATTTTGCGTTTACACTTCCACTTGACCCCTCTATTTTTTATCTGATGACAGAGCTCATTTGGCAAAGTGACAATCCAGATTGATCGGGTGGTAATGCTTGGAGCGGTGTCTGGGGAGTACACTCTGTTGCCGGAAAGTAAAAATGGTCCCTCAAGAAACTTAGAAATAGAATTTCAATGGTCTAACAAGTGAGATACCCGTTTACGTCTTTAGTGTCGAGCGTTAAAATTGGAACACGCAGGGTACATGGTTGAAGAGCATTTTTTGTTTAAATTTTGTATTATTTATCATGCTAGTGTATATAGCCAGCAGTTATTTGCCTTTCGGTCTGTAGTCCCAAACAAATTCATTTGTCATAATATTCTTTTGTAACTTTATCCTTCATTTCCTAGGTGAAATACTAGGGGGTACGATCAGGCCCGCTTCGAGTTTCTTGTATGATTTTTGCTTGCTGTCAATTTAAGGTGGGCCTGCTTTATGCTTCTGGCGTTGTACAACTTTAAGTCTCCTGTATTTTAGAGTAAATTGAAATATAAAATAACAATAATATAGTGTCATATATTAACCAAACCTCCCTCTCTCCGGCCCCCCCCAAAAAAAAAGAACTAGTCATAGTGAATTTTCAAATGGATTTAATTTTGACATTTGTGGTTGTGTTTTTTTATTTATTAACTAAATTATGATGTTAGTTAATTGAAATCAAACTTGTGTTTTTAACTAAACTTCATTATATCTAAGTCATCGATTTTCCATACCAAGTAGCGAGCTCGAATTAAGCAAAATAATGGACAAGGCGAGGAGTGGAGATATTAGTAGAATAGTTAAAATTACTTACATTGATAAAGTCTTCACAAAGAAAATTAAGTTTTAATACATTTATAGGAAAATTAATAAAATTTGTTTTTATTATTTTTAATTTAGCTTTCCATTTTTGCATATTGTGTATGGTTTGTGCTGTCATAAATTTCTATTATAAGAGCATTAGATTTTTTTAAAATATGAACTAAGACTTGATTATTTCCTATACTACAAGTTGGTCAAGTATTTTCTTCTGATACCACAAGTATTTTCTTAAACTTCTATGACCTCATGAGCAAGTTACTGTGTTATACTATTCGTGTAATTAAATGTCATGAAATCAATTCAACAATAAGGAAACATTTTTATTATAATGACATTATCCATTAAACTACAAAATTTTCACTTCTAAGGAGCTAAATTCATAGTTACGTTGTTTCTGTTGTTTTCTTCATTAGTTTTAGAAGTTATTTCCTTAAAATAATTGATTTTGGTCGTCAACATTTTGGCTTATTTGATTGTTTTTTATTTCGTAAAAAGAAAGGAATGAAATTAAATGCGGGGAGCCCACAGTGGCAAAGACACATCGACACCGGCCATAAAGCCCGTTTTATTCTGAAACACGTAAAGACAGGGGGGGGCCCCACCACGCGTGACGTTTCCCTTCGTCGTGGTACTGTTGCCCTCTCACTCCTCCTAATCATCATTTCCATTTATTATAAACACTAATCATATCACACCAAACCACTTTCCCCTTCTTTTTCCATCAATTTAAGTACTACTTAACAGTTAATTCCACTAATCCACTCACAGTTACTTGTTACAGCCACACACACAGCACAGTGATGATTCATAACGATGCACACTGCGCACCCTTACTCCCCTCTTTTCTTCGATCCTCCTCCCACTCCCTTCTTTCCATCGTGAAAACCTCTTAATCGCTCCCTTTATTTAAGTAATTAACACTAATCGTCACTCAATTAGTTACTTGTAGAACGAAGCATCGGAAGAAGTGCCAGATCTCGATCTCGATGCTGTTGCTGTTCCTTTTGTTGTTCTTGTTTGAGCCAACGGCTCACTCAATGCCTTTTCCGATCACATTTTCTGCGAGGCTCATTCATCGCTTCTCCGAACAAATGAAACCGGTCGGGCTTCCCACCGGTTCGTGGCCGGACCGGCGGAGCATGCCCTACTACCAGATGCTTCTCAGTAGTGACATTCTCAGGCGCAAGGTCAACAATGGAGGCGCTCGCTACCAGCTCCTGTTCCCTTCTCATGGCAGCAAAACGATGTCGCTCGGCAACGACTTTGGCTGGTAATATTTAATTTCTCTCTCTCTCTCTCTCTCTTGTTTTTCTCATCGCGTGAAACGACGTGGTTTTGAATCTGATTCTTGCTTGTTGCAAATTGCGATGCATCTGTCTCTGGTGATTAGGTTGCATTACACGTGGATTGATATAGGGACACCGAGTACTTCGTTTTTGGTAGCGTTGGATGCAGGGAGCGATCTCCTTTGGCTTCCCTGTGATTGCATACAGTGTGCTCCGTTGTCGTCGAGTTACTATTCCAATCTGGTATGCTTCGATTTCTATCTTTGGTTTGATTCGAATGATTCCCTTTTCTATGGAACTTGTGACATTAATAGTTAATACTTTAATTGGGCCAAGTTTGAGTAAGCATCTAGCTAAGTATGCATAAATAAAGAAAATTAATATGAAAAAATAATAAAACTTCTCTTATAAATTAAACATTATTTATTTTTCTCAAATTTATAGGTGTTAAACCAAAGAGCTGCCAAAAAAAAAATAAAAATTACAAGTTAATTTTAATTTACGGGGGGAGTTTGATTTATTTTATTATTTGATTTATATATATATATATATATATATATTTATTTATTTATTTATTTATTTATTTATTGATAGTTTAAAAAGTAGCTAATCATGTGAATTGTAAACCCCGGATTGAATTTTCTTTCAATTGGAGTGTAATGTTACGCTTAGACATGACATGGCACCTTTTTTTTGTTTGGTTCAATGAGGTTTTAGAGTCTATGTAAGCTAAAGAATTGGTAACAGGTTTAGCACTTATTTCCAATAATTGATTGGCAGGTGCTCCCTCATATATGGGGCATCTATTATGCAGGATAGAGATCTGAATGAGTATAGTCCATCTCGTTCGTTATCCAGTAAGCATCTATCTTGCGGTCATCGGTTGTGTGATATGGGTTCAAATTGTAAAAGTTCTGAGCAGCAGTGTCCATACATGGTCAGTTACTTATCAGAGAATACATCGAGTTCTGGATTGTTAGTTGAGGACATACTGCATCTTCAGTCTGGTGGCGGTGTAGCAAACTCCTCTGTTCAGGCTTCAGTAGTTCTTGGGTGTGACTGACTGCCCTGTCCTTGTCACTTCAACATCATTTTGCCTGATGATGTTCTTTCTTCCAGAAAACACTCGTTTCCCGGTTTTTCCTCTAACGTCAGTTTTGTTGAATGCAGGTGTGGCATGAAGCAAAGTGGTGGTTATTTGGATGGGGTTGCTCCAGATGGTCTAATAGGTTTGGGGCCCGGGGAGAGTTCAGTTCCAAGCCTTCTTGCTAAATCAGGATTAATTCATGATTCTTTTTCCTTGTGCTTTGACGAAGATGATTCTGGTAGAATTTTTTTTGGGGACCAGGGACCAACCACTCAACAGTCTACTTCATTCTTGCCTTTGGATGGAATATAGTATGAAATTCTGTACTTTAAATTAGTTTACAATATTCAACTGCGCCAAATTAGTTTTTAGAAGATGGTGTCATGCTAATTATGATATATTTCCTGGTCAGTTCAACCTATGTTATTGGAGTGGAGACATGTTGTATTGGGAATTCTTGCCTTAAAATGACAAGTTTTAAAGCACAGGTTGATAGCGGGACATCATTTACATTTCTTCCTGGCCATGCGTATGGAACACTAGCCGAGGAGGTACTTTAGTTTTTTGAATTCTATGATTGTAAATTTATTTTCAGTCCTTTAATATGATTTTATTGGTGTTAGTTTGATCAACAAGTAAATGCTTCAAGATCTAGCTTTGAAGGATCTCCTTGGGAGTATTGTTATGTGTCCAGGTAAAATTTCTTTATAGATTTATCCTCCTCTCGTGTCTCTTCGGTGCTTGATTTCCTAATTGCTGGAATTTTCTTGTCTTTTTGATGACTTTGATTATTTTTTTAAAAACAGTTCGCAAGAGTTGCCAAAGGTTCCCATCTTAACTATCATGTTCCAACAGAATAACAGTTTTGTGGTCGTTGATCCTGTGTTTGTATTCTATGGCAATCAGGTGGGGCTGGATTGAATTTTGACAGGATAATTAACTGTGTTATAACCTATAAGAGGCTTCTTTATAGTAATAATTTTAAATCTTCCTACAACATTTTCTTGCTAATTCTCCTACTTATTGAATAAATAGTTATTTAGTGCTTTTTATGTTTTCAAAAACTAGAATGCCTTTATTTTTTTATTTATTACTTTCTTTATAAAATTTAGGAGGATTAATATACGAGTATTATTGGAGGTTATACCATTATTCTTATTGTAAATAATAACTTATTATTTGAAGCAACATCAGTTGAGAAGTGCTGCCCGTTCATGTAACCCATGAGATATAAGTGCGAACTGTTTGACATATTAATAGAAATTGTTGTCTGAAAAAAAAAAGGTTTTTAGCAAAATTTGTTTTAGAAAGAAGGGAAATAAAAAAAAAAATGTTAATTTCTCCTATAACAGATGTAGCTAAATTATGAAGACTGATCCATTTTGTGTAGGGAGTTATTGGATTTTGTTTAGCCATACAGCCAGCCGAAGGGGATATGGGAACAATTGGACGTAAGTTTACTTGAATATTTTCACTGTCAAAGTCTACTTTACTCCGGAGTATGATATAAAAGGATACTTTTATCTTAAAACTAATATATATATATATATATATTATTTTTTTTGCAGAGAACTTCATGACAGGATATCGTTTGGTATTTGATAGGGAAAACAAGAAGCTGGCATGGTCACCCTCAAATTGTGAGTCATTTTGCACCCATAGTTTAAAGCATGCTGATTAAGCGCAAAATTATATATTTTAGCTTTAGTTCTAATCAATCTGCTTAGGCAATGAAGCCGACTTGTTGGTCGTCCTTGCCATTTGCTGATACCTGACGGAAAGGAATTTTTCTACCCTTCACGTCCCCTCTCCCTTTCCATTTCTTTCGCTTATACTCCGTCTACGTGCATCTGTAGGTCAGGATCTGAGTCTAGGTAAGAGGATGCCCCTTTCTCCAAATGAGACATCATCAAACCCATTGCCTACAGATGAGCAGCAAAGAACCAATGGGCATGCAGTTGCTCCAGCTGTTGCTGGAAGAGCTCCCCACAAACCTTCGGCTGCTTCATCTCGGATGATTACATGCCGGAAACATTGGCACTGCTTTTTGTTTCTTCTATTACAACTCGTGTCACCCTTTTATTGATACCCTCGCATTCTTATGTATGTCGAGTACCCAGCTTGTCTAGATAGTGTTACATGTATATCCAAATATGTATCCTTTTTGGCCTCCTAGCTCTGTAAGTATTTTAGATCATACACCTTCCAATGCTGTTATTTTTTCACCTTGCCAGCATGTTAGCTTATTCCTAGCACTCGTAATGTAAATTAATTTGCTGTGTCATCCTATTTTATTTTCTTTTAATTTTAATTAGAATTTTCAGTGAATTTTTTTAATGTTTTTTTTAATTATTATTTTATTTGGAATTCCGGTGGTGTATGTGAAATATCTTGTTAAGGCAACATTTTAATTTTTCAATATTTATTTGTGAAAAATCTGAATACTGTATATTTAAAGAGCGTAAGTTTTTGTATCTTCAATTTAGAACGCATACTCATCATATAACACTAAAATTAGTTCTAAATAAATTTCGACTTGAAATTTCGAACAACCAATATCCTTGCAAGTTGTGATAATTCAAATGAAAGTGTCCGGGGTTCGAATCTCCCAAAATAAAATAATAGTCAATAGTTTCTTGTAAGAACCGTGTACTTGTGTGTTTGACATCATAAGTTAATCTTTTATCGTGTAGTACATGAACACCACAGATTGATAACTAAAACTTCTTTTAATTAATTAGTTTTTTAAACTTTGAGATTTTGTTAAAGAAAATATTCCTGAAAGCGATATCAAACATATACTTAATTACGTTGATTTTGTAGTTACTGATTTGACGAACTCTGTTAAATATTGCATGCTACTATGCATGTGAGCTAGCTGGAATGGACATCTATTCATTATTCTTAGCTCCCAACAAAAGAATTAATTGGACAGCTGGTTCACAAAATAAAATAAATCCCTTGAACCAGCTTGAACGCGTTGCGCGATGTGAACTATGACCTGAAAGCAGAGGGTTCCAGCTTACACATGTTACGTTACATGTATGATGTTTGCTTGTATTATTCCACCGTCCTTCACCGATTATGTTGCTGCCTAGGTCTTTCTCTGTGACTTTCAAGGAGTAAGTATGACAATAAAAAATGTAACCGGATCGTAAAATAAAGGATGTAAATTAGGGTTTTTAAAATACTGGTTAAAATATAAAAAGCAAAAAAATTTATAGAAAAAAATGTTACAATACATTCTATTGTAATATTTAAGACAATCTTGTCATAATTTTTAATAAAAAAATTTGTATTAATTTTCTAAAAATTGTCTTTAAGATATTGTTAGCGTAATCCTAAAATAAATTAATAATGAGATGACAAAAGACTTGAGTAAGATTTTTTAAAGTACAAATTAATATATACAGTAACACTATAGAACTATGCTAAACAATAAGAAACATTTTGCCAGTTCAAAGTTTTAATTTTCTTTTATTGAAATGTGATTTTTTATAGACAGACATATTCCTCAATTGACAGTTAAGGTTAATTCTTTTCAGGCTAAAAATTATTAAATACTTAGAGAAAACTGTCGTGATACGTGAATGTCACTGTCAAGTTTATGTACATATCTTTATGATTTATTGAAATTACAGAATATTCATCTCTCTTCTTGCGAGTCCAAATTCTATGACAGGAATAAAACGATTACGAAATTATTTTCGTTCTGTCGACTAAAATTATATATACTGTTTGTTAATTATTTAACGCTAGGGAATAAAACAGAAGATGTGCCCTCAACTCCTGATGGAGATTGGTACTTTGGACCAAACAACACGTTGGCTCTGCTCCTACCAACTTCTGAGCATATCTGTTCACACATCTTTCACGGTATTCTTTTCTTCTTATTGTATGCAATATGTCGATATATTAATAAATATGTCTAAACACAATGAGGAGAAACTGTAGCCCAGTTGGAGGGCGAGTCTTAATGGATATACATTTTCCTATTTAATGAATAAAATAAATTCAACTATTCTTGTAAGTTAAAATTAATTTATAATTTTGAATTTTTGTAAAAGATTTTTTATTTAAATTTTTTATATATTTTTCTTTTTAAAAACTTGTCCAAAAGATTCACCCAAACTAGCACAACTGTTTAATATCTTAGTTAATTGGTAGAGTTTTAAAAATATCTGATGACAATGTGAGTGAGTTCAAACACTAAACTATCCTGTTAAGAATGTCTATTAAGACTCGCCTCAATATTTGGTCCTCCGTTATACGTAGAAGAGGTGTGACGACTTTTATTGCAACTTCCGTCCCCATTTCCTAATTAAAGTTGTTCCTTTCACCGTAAACAAAGAGAATCTAGAATCCAAAAGCAAGAGAAAGCATATAAAGATATCAATGAGACGCTTTTCTGTCCAATTTGAAGTTTAAAAAGGGATGAACTGCATAAAAACAGAAATCCCATTTGGCATGTGTTTCCGCAGCAACTTTCTAAAACAAACACGAGCAATTAATTGCTAATTCCTAACTTATAAATTGAAGTTTTACTTTAGTATTATATTATAAGTTTAATTTTGATGTATAAATAACAAAAGTTTTATACTTCTCCCCATAAAGCTAACATTTCAACTTCTATTTCTAACATATTTCTTAAAGGTTGCCAAAACAGTTTACGATTGATTGAATGACAGTATACAAAAATTTTATATTATCAACGTATTTTAATTAAATGTGTGTATTATTCATGCAATATATATTTTTATAATACTTTTAGCATTAATTATTTCTTATCTTTCTCAATAATATTAATCATTTTATTTCATATTTTATCTTTGTATTATGTATTTTGTTGTACAAAGAAATTGAATAAATGTAATCCTAGTTACACGTCTCACATGTGTACTACACTTTTTTTCCGTCTTATTTTCAGTGTAAAATGTAAATATAATACGACATGATCCTGTGATTAAACTTTGTGTTCTCTTTGAGCTCGAGGTAAATTAATACAATGCATGTCCATGATCTCAACTAAAAGCTTCCAAACCAGGGAACGTCAACGTTGTACAGATATATTGGATAGAATGCTTCTAAATCAACCTCCAATTGATTTTGTTATATACATCCAGGACGTTAAAGGTTAAATATATTATGGGGTGGTATCGTGATGCATGCTTCTCTTTTCTGTTCTCATCCACTTTTTGCTGCATTTGTCTACTTTTTACCTTTTTCTTTTTACTCTACTTTTGTTTTCCAAAAGTGACTCAGAGCTTTCTGTAGTTTAGCTGTTGATTGCAAAAAGATTATGCAGTGGGTTACTTAAATTATTCAAATTGCTTCTTTGGCACCCTTTAAGAAATATCTTAGAAATAGAAGTTGAAATGTTAGCTTTATGGGGAGAAGTATAATTGAGGAATCAAATATCCCAAATTCAAACAAGATGAGAAAAGAAACTTAAAAGAGGAGATTAAAAAAGTAGGGCTCGGGAAAAGGGAAAAAACGGTCATTAGATCAAGTAGCTTGGGATTTGGATGATGACTAATGAAGCATTTCTCTTATAAGATTCATGAACAACGATTACCATTCATAATAAAAGTTTTTGTCACAAAGTAGTGATCACCCTCTTTTTCTAAACTTTTTTTTTATTATCATAATTGTCTATTTTTAAAAACTAATTACTTAAATAATATTTAAGAATCATTTACCAAAACAGGTGAATTAATCGATATCCGATTAGTGTTAGAAAAAATAATAAGTTTCAATAACTAAAATGTCAAAGACTGAAAATGTTGATGGTAACTAATAAAGCATGTAAGGAACCCTAGTTTTTAAATTCAAATTTACTTATTTTGTAAATAATTATTAAACAACATAATTCGAGTAATTAATTTTTAAAATTAAGTTATGGAGGTAAAAATCCATTTAGTGGTACACTGTTCACACAAACTTTTTTTGTTAATACAAGGCATAGATTTACGTATATTTTGTGTGAAGCTTATAGGCTATAATTTGAGGTCAATTTTAATGGAGGGTAAGAGGCTCATAGCCCTTGCAATATCAAGGGCCACGTTTCTTTCATCGATCGGTGCCAAATGCTTGCAGTTGCACCATTTCAAATTTAATTCCCGTCATTATCTGATACACATTCTGCTGTTTCGTTCGGACTTGGGAGGATGCATCTGCTTTCACTTTCGTCCTTAATAAATTATTGCCCTTCAATTTGAATTGAAGCCTCAATCAGAGAGTTTTCATTAGCTGTCACTTGATAGGTCAATTTCTTTTTTTAATATTATAACAAACAACTTTGTTAAATGTCAACTGAACCACAAGCATTACCATAAATTTTTACTATTTATTTACAAGCTCAAGATGATATAGGAACTGAGCGACGTTTTCCTTCTTTTCTACTTTCTTCAACCCAAGTAGAAAATTTCTCCACTAAGAAGTTAGAACCCATTTTAAGGTATCCAAAAGGCTCGTTTACTGGGCTAGGTGGGGGCCACTACCTTTTCATTAATTCATTAATTTGATTCAATTCAAGGCCTTTATATATAAGTAGGCATGTGTGTGGTAAAAAAATCACAAGGTAAGTAAAGAAGTTCTTAAGAGAGCAGCATTGCTTATAGATCATTACAAGGTAAGGTAGGAATCTTTTTCTGTTTTGCAAGAAAGTTCCTTGCAACTTCTTTTGGTTTTGGAGCTGTCACTCCCTTGTTCTCAATATAAATTCACTTCCTTCCTTGTTTTCATATTCATTAGTAAGTGATTTTTTCTCAAGTATAAACCATTTTACAGGTTCTGATCCTAAGTACACATAAATGGGTGTTGGAGGGTACTTGTCTGATCTAATGGGCAGTGGCTACCACCAGCAAAATAAGACCAAAAAGAAGCAATTACAAACCGTGGAGCTGAAGGTGAGGATGGATTGTGATGGCTGTGAGCTTAAGGTTAAGAAAGCTCTCTCTTCGTTAAATGGTAAGCGTCGTATATATAGTATTTCGGTTTGTCTAACTTTATAATATTACACGTAATAAGAACTTAGTATACAATATATTTTTATTAAAAATTACAACATGTATTAAAATTTGTAATTTTTAATAAAAAATATTATATATAAGATTTATGTGTAATACTGTAAACGTTAAAAAATTCTATAATATTTATATAGTATTGAACATTTTATAAGGTGATGGAATTAATAAAAATGGTGGTGAGAGTGTAGGAGTGAAATCGGTGGAGATAAACAGGAAACAGCAGAAAGTGACAGTAACTGGGTATGTGGAAGCAACCAAGGTTCTAAAGAAGGCCAAGTCCACAGGGAAAAAAGCTGAGATTTGGCCTTATGTGCCTTATAACATGATGACTCATCCTTATGTTGCTTCAGCTTATGACAAGAAGGCTCCTCCTGGACATGTGAGGAGAGTGGACAACTCTGCCACCATTGGAACTGTGACATCATTTGAAGATCCATACATCACCATGTTCAGTGATGAAAACCCAAATGCATGCTCTATCATGTAGACACTAGACATATTATGAGAAAAAAAAAAAGGTAGTATTTTTCGCACGGTACTGTACATTTTCAAGTTATATCTATAATAATTATATTTTTACGTTTACTTTTTGTATTACATTTATTTTTAATGTCCTTTTTTTACTATTATATATTTTTTTCGCTTCTTTCTATCCCTCTTGAAGATATAAGAATTCTTTTAAATATAGTTTTTTTTTCCCATTTTAAAGTACTTGTTTTCATATAGTGTGTACGTGCATTCAGGGGATGTGAGGAGACGTTATTGTGATTCTTTGTTTTGCTAAAATTTGCTTCAATGGTTCGGACTCCTGAACAGTACTAACAGAGTGAAGAGACGTTAGACATGAAGTGGGGTTGGTTGTTACTTGTTAGGAGGGCAACCTTTGAGTTCATGACTTCTGTTGTTTCGAAGTTATGAGTTGTGTGATGTTGTGGTTTTCTTTTCTATCAAGATTGTCCTTAGTTGCAGGGCTACAGGCAAACTGACCCCAGTGTATGACCCAAATACCTTTGTAGAGCATTGATTCAACAGTATATTTTCATCCAGATTATATTTGTCATTGGTATTATTGCAGCATCGTTTAACAAGATCTGCAAGGGTGTTAAAATATCAAGGAAAAAGGTGTTTAATAATAATTATGTCACAAATCCATTCACAAATCCATTCACAGTGAAGGGTTATTGTTTTAAGAAAAAAAATGATATTTTTTATCAGTCAAGGCATGATCTAGCAAGACCCAAGTCTTGTTAAAATGTTCCAGGTCGATTAAGAATAAAGATATATAGTAATCTTCCTTTCTTAAACTAACTTCTGAGAATGAATTAAACTAATTTTTTTAATAAACCGTAATCGCTATAGACAAATCCATATTCAACGCACTGATGCTAAGAAAATTGAAATTGTTGGAAGAAAATCAGATGGTTTACATGCCAAATTCATGTTTTAAATTCAATTTGGTGAGATTGAAATTTAAGGGACTATTTAGTTTCAGGAAATATTTTTTATTTTTATTCTATTTCTTGTTTTTAAATATTTGTGCAATAAAATAATGAAAATAACTTTTTTCTATTTATTTTCACTGTTTCTTACATAAATTTTAAAAAATTTAAAATAGAACAAAAATAAAGTATCTGTTTTATAATTTGTAACGTCTCCAATTTTGTAATATTAATTATTGTTATTTATATAAATTTAAATATACACACACACACATATATATATATATATATATATGTGTGTGTGTGTGTGTTGATTTACTTGATAATGATGTTTATGTGTATTAGGTATATAGATGTGTGTATGCATAACTGGATACGACTGAAATGAGTTAAGTACTTAAGTGCAGGGAGTAATTCTGAGTTGTTCTTGCTGCAGCGAGAGAATTCTAGCTGTAACGAGAGGGCTCTCAGAGGAAGGACTAGAACTGTCACCATATCGCTGTAGCGAGAAACATATCGCTATAGCGAGAGAGCGACAGTTTGGGGTGCATTCCTGGGTGTAGTCTCGCTGTAGCGAGATTCTGCAGAAACCAGTGCAGTTTCGTCTGATATTTTTGCTACAACGAGAGGGCGTGTCACTGCAGCAAGAATATCTCGTTGTAGCGAGAGTGTCGCGACCAGAAAAGGATTTAAAGGGGGTTAGGGTTCGGGGAGAGTTATTTCTCCCTCTCCCTTCGAAATCTCTTTGATCCTCTTCTTCACAAACCCTTTTCTACCGATTAAATTGCCTCCAAAGCTGTTCGTGAGCTTGATTGAGGGTTGAATCTGCATGGAAAACGCTTGAAGGTGAGTTTTAATGGTTGAGGTTCCGTTTCTCATCCCTTTTTCTCTATTTCGGGGTTTCTTGGATTCTCATGGAGTTCTTCCATGTGTTTTAGGCCAAAATCTGTGTAGGGAGCACGTGGTTGAATTCGAGTGTGGATCTTCAATCCAAGGTAAAGCGAGGACTCTACCCTATCTCAATGTATTATAATTCTTGTGTGTTTCGTTGATTGATGCAATGTGGCTGAGATAGGGAGTAGAATTTTCATGTTGAATGGAAATTGGTGTGCAATGTGATGTGTGCCATAATAATTAGGCCCCGTGAGGGTGATTGTGTGTGATGAAATGTCATTGATTGGTGAATTAATGATATTGTGAACAAATGTAGGCCTGAGGGCCGTGTAATATAAATGAGTATTGGCTACATGCTGTGTGATGTGAAATGAATGTGGGCTTAGTGCCGTGTATTTGAATGCAAATGTGGGCTGTGTGCCGTGTGTAAGCATGAATATTTCATGTGTGAATGAAATGTATGTGAATGGGGCGCGTAGCGCTGTTGTAATGTGCTGTGAATTATTCAGCGATACACTAAGGTGTGGAAGATGTGAACGATAGAAATACTTGGGGAAGGAGGAGTGGTGGTGACACTGACTGTGGAACAGGTGTACCACAGGTCACACACTCTCTTCCTTATTAGACCTTTGACCACTATCTTTGTTGAGCGACTCGTGACTGCCCACGTGGTATCCATAAGGCGGGGGTAACCGGCGATCATTCATGGTATAAATCTGTGATCACAGTGTCACAATGAGTGTTACTAGCGTGTGTATGCACGAGTTTATAAATTGTACTTATGGATGTGAAGTGCTGTCGATGTCGTGAGTACATCGGTGTTAAATGGACATATGAATTGTATTTGTTTAATGTATTGGAAATGTGTTGGAGGTGAGACTCTAGGTTGACTATGTGTTTTTGGGTAGTGTAGTGTAGTGTACTCACCCTTACATTCATTTTTCAGGTAATTAAGACGATTAGCACCAGAATCAGTAAAAAAGTGGATGAAACTGCTATAGGACTTAGGATATTATTTTAAAAATTGTTGTATTGAATAAGTCCTGTAGCAACTGTTTGATGAAATTTGTAACTCCTTTCTTTATTTAAAATGTTTGATGAAACTTGGATTAAAAATGAAAGTTTTATTATTTTAGAAATTTATAAAATTCTTTATTTATTAAAAATTAAATTTAAGGTGTTATATAATTAAAAGTAAAAAAAAATGTTTTAAAAAATTTAACTGTACTTAAGTTGTCCAAAATTAATACAACGATTCCAGTTTGCTGGCAGAATCAAAAACAGTATTTTTTACTAAAACCAAACCCATAGAAACATAAACTTGCATTTTGGAGAACAACAATATGTGGACATATTACCAATGTCGAATGAATTCGTGCAAAGAATGGCAAGTATCAATTATGAAGACGGCATAAGAGCCACGATTTAACAATTTTCACTGTTCAGTATGGCCCTTTTCATTTCATTTTTCTAAGCAAATAGAAACTCGCCCATTAAAGCCAAGAGCCAAGAGTTTCCAAGTTTTGTGTATTATCATATTTAGAAAGTTATGGAAGGATTAAATTGAGAAGTTATACAGTTTTCTTTTCTCTGTCTCTCTCAAATAAAAGTCATAAACTTTTATTCTCAGTAAAATTTCACATGTTTGGTTAAAATTTAAGGCAAATATTATACATTAAGGAAATGGAGATGATATATATATATATATATATATATATATATATATATATATGTTTGAAAAGCGATTAATGCTGTGATCTTTAATGTAATTTGATTTCTGGTAAAAATATTTCTTATTTATGTTACACTTCCAAACCATGCACCCTTTTCTTTTTGAATAAGCTATTCACAGTAAAAAAATTTGATCAAATGCACTCTAAAACATACAAATTGTACAATCTAAATAAACCACTCTATATCATTTTTGGAAATTTAATAAATAAAATAATTAAATTTATTATCGGTTGAAGTTTTAAACATAAAACTAATTTTATCATAACACAACTTACCCCAGATACTGCATAAGATGATAGAGATTTTGCAAGCGTTTATTTATTTTTTAATGTTGGTGTATGGGTCTAATGTCGGGCCACAGATATTGGGCCAGGCCCAATTAAACGCAATGACGAACGAACCCACCTAAAACCCAACGCTCGGTTCTCCACTAAGAACTATTCTTCGGTACTCCGTTGAACTCCTCCGGCGTCTCTCCCACTTCCGGCGAAGTTTCGTTCACCGGCGGAGTGATGGAGTCGGAATCTCCGAGATCCGAATCTGAAACGCACCCGCTCTCGAACGAAATGGATGACCTCTGCCACGACATGAGTTCCCTCCAAGACCTAGCGAACCGCGGTGCGTGGCGTTCAATCATCGACAAAGTCTCACGCGCCAGAGCCCTCTCTCTCCTCCAAAAGCCCCACGACCACCTCACCTACCTCGCCTTCAACGCCCTCGCTTTCACCAAACTGCGTCGTTTCAACGAAGCTTCTGCGGAACTTGATTCGCTCGAAGACCTCGATAGCTCTCACTACAGATACGAAACCTACCCGAAAATTTACCCTAATCGGGTCGGATCCATGGTCCCTTTTTCCCTCCGATGGCTCCATTCCCTAATTCCCATAAAATTGGGTCAACGACAGCAAGGGATCGATCGATTGTACATTCTCCTCGATTTTGTGCGCGAGAAGATGAAGGAGAAGGAGAAGAACAACCTTGGTGTTTCTCTTGGTGTGTGGAGAAAACGAGAGGTTTTTGTTATGAATTGTATAATTGGGCACCATTTGAGTCAAAAAGAGTTTGGTGTTTGTTTGAGTTTGATGAAGGAGCTTCTTTCTCGTGATTCTTCGGATCCTTTGTTGGTTTCGCAACTTGGGTATATGCAATTACAAATTGGTGACTTGGAGGGTGCGAAAGTTTCGTTTTTGAAAGTGGAGAATGAGGGGAAGAATAATGGGTCGTTGAGTGAGGTAGAGTTGAAGAACCTTGTGAATAGGAATAAGGCGTTGGTATATTTGGTTGGGAAGGATTATGTGTCTGCGGTGAGGGAGTATGAGGAGTGCATTGAGAGAGACCAAACGGATATAGTGGCTGTTAACAACAAGGCTCTTTGTTTGATGTATCTTAGGGACTTGTCTGATTCTATAAAGGTGTTGGAGAATGCCCTTGAAAGGGTTCCTACTGTGGCTCTCAATGAGACCCTTGTTGTCAATTTGTGTAGTATGTACGAATTGGCATATGTAAATCACTCTGATATTAAGAGAACGCTTAGTAGTTGGATTGCTCGTGTTGCCCCTGATGACTTTGATGCATCCTGTACTCGTACATGAGGTAGTTACTAGTTGCTTGCAAATTGGCATTCTTGTAATGTTTCTACGTTTTGTGTTTTGTTCGTTTAGAGGATGCTCTACTTTTATTGTTTTGCATACTTGTTCAGTTGTTTGTCCTTTCAATCACTCCTTTGGCCTTTCTTTGTCTTTGATTGAATGAGATGTTCATACTTTATTTCATCTCCCCTTGTACTTGGAAAGTTGAAACGTAGGTGAATTGTGCAATATCTTCTGTCTTTTCCTACACTCCTGTAGCCTGATCTAAGTTTGATTCCAACTGATTTTGCCTTTTTGTCTTGAGTATCAAGGGTAGTGTATGTGAGCTTTGAGCATCCTGGGGCAAAAGCGAAAAACAATACGGAGGTTTGTATGATGTGAAGGTGTGTACAGTGTGGGAGCTAGGAAAGGGACTTCTGATATATTACTCCATGGAGTCTTTGGTTCGTGGTATTGTGTTGGTGAAACTTTCATGCAGCATATAGGTTGATGATAGATTGGCATCTCTGTTAAATTACTTCCTTTCCCTCTTGTTGTCTTGTTACATCTTTCAATTGGTGATTTGACTCGAAAATATGACTGTTGATTCGTAATTCGCTTTTGGTTTTCAAATGCTTTGTTCAGAATCGGTGTTCTTTGTTTCAGTTTTTTCTGATGATAGTGGTATTAACATATTAATAGGACTTACTTATAAATTTAATATACTTGCCCTAATTCTAAACTGTGATAAGTGATATACTTTATGGCTAGAAGCCTAGAAGATAATCATACTAAAACCCTCAGAAATTGTTTGCAAAATCAATCTGAAGATTTTATTTTGAGACATTTGGAAGATTTACTTATCTAATATGTTGTTGTTCTATTACTCTATTTATATGCAGAATTAGCGGGTATGAAGTGTGTTTGCGGCTTTAGTGGGTGCTTAAAGCACCTAGAAATGAATCTTGCTTGAATCACTTGGTAATTGCTTGTCAACCATATGGCACTGAATTCTTTCTGGGCCTTGTACACACTGCCGTCACAGTACGGGATATCCAGTATGATGCCTGGAGAAAAGGTACAAATATGGATCTTAAAGGTGTGTTTGGTTCACATGTTGTTCATCAGTAAGCTTTCAAAACCTGACAGCGTCAAAATTGTTTCACAATTGAGAGACTAATGATTTTAGCAAAAAAAACGCTTGCATTACATTCACAAAATTTGTAAAGGACATTGTATTGTTTTGGATTTAGTTTCTTTCTGACCTTACTATTTCAGTTGTAGCTTATTCCTTTTGACCTTACTGCAAGTATTCATATTGATTTTTGCACTTTGCTTTTATTTTCGCCATCGTATCTCCCTTTCCTCTGATTGAATATTATGGTGGAACATGAGATGAAAATATTGTACTGAATGCATATGTAACTAACGTCTTCTTTTACTATAAGGAGCAACAATTTTTTGGTGTTCTCATTTGATTGAATGTGTACTGTTTTAGGCTATAATGTCTTGAAGAATGAAACTATTTGGGTGGAGTCTATTAGACTGGTTTATAATAAACTGAGATGGTATTAACGTGGATTGAGTTTTAATAAAAGGGGTTAAATGTTAAAACAATGCCATCATTCTCAAATATAACGTATAGAATATAAATTTATTTATCTAATCACTGGATTGTAACTATAATTGTTTACATATTATGATAAAAGCTATCTGAGTGAAATACAATTCTCTAAATCACCTAACTATCAATCGATATGCTTTCTTAATTACTGTTCTCATTCATAGCTTTTGCTGCTAAGTATGATACCAATAATTGAACTGATATTGCAATTTAAAAACGGTGAAAGCCATGTCTTTCAATTAATGAAGAATCGTAAGTCTCATTTTCTGACTGATAAAAAAATTATGATAGTCAACAATCATCGTATTCGCACAAATAGCCTAGTTTTTTTTTATATTTAAATAATATATTTTTAAATTTTTTTCCTCTAATTAGTATACATGTAAAAAAAAAAAATTGGACTTTTTTTTTTGTTACGTAAGTGTATTTGCACATCTATAGATGGTATTCTTTTTTATTTTATTTTTTTAAATAAGTATAGTGTATTTTAGAACAACACTTGCCTCTTGGACATGACACGTGTTATGTAAAAAGCAAGTATCTCTGCTTTTGGATGATAACATCATCTCTATTTTTGAGGTCAATTTAAGGTGAAATTTTTGTGTATCATGAATTTTACAAATATTTAATATTATGAATTTTAAAAAATAAAAGATTAGGAATCGTAAGAATTTAATTTTAATTGTAGTATTAATTGTTAGTAAAAAATTAATTATAATAAATTTAATCGACATATTTTTTAATAAAAATATAAATTAAATTTATAATTGATTGAGTTACTAAAATTAGAAGTTTTTAAAACGATATTAAAAATTGTAAGAATTTACGTACAGGTCAAAACTTATTCAAGAAAGAATTTCGCTATCTTAGGACTATTGTAGTAATGGAACTTCTTTGACCTCTTGTAATTTTAATTGTAGTACTAATTTTTAGTAAAAGAACAAGGTATAATAAGTTTAGTTGACTTAATGTGCATAAAAATTGAAATTAAATTTATAATTATTTGACTTATTAAAATTATGAATTTTAAAAATAATATTAAGATATTTATTTTAATTTTGGTATTAATTATTACTAAAAATAATCTTAAATATTTTTTAAATTCACGTTACGTGTCAACATTTTACAAATCTCACTTTTTCCGTATATAATTGTCAGAATAAATATCATTCTAAAATATATAATACTTATTTAAAAAATTAAAAAGAAAATAGCATAGGATACAATTCACCATGTGATGTGAAAAAAAAAAAGTTCTATAAAAATAACGTTATATGTGTACTAATTAGAAAAATAGTTTTGGGTAATAGTTTTTAACTAGAAAAAGATTCTGAATCATTCATGATCAATTATTTGAAATAGCATCGTTCACTTCCAATATATTTTTGTTCTTCTTTTCTCAAGCCTAAAAGGAGAACAAAGAAATCAACAATTTCTACGTGCTGTAAGTAGAGTAGACAGTATCAACGATTTCCATTAAGTGAAGGTTAGCATATTCTTAGATTATTTATTTAAAAAAATTTTAAAGCTTATAAAAGCGTTTTATTATTTAAAACAAAAAAATACTATCACACTAACTCACGGCGAGTGATTCTACCAACACCAGCTAAACCGGTTTCCTTCTATATTTTAACATTCTATGACTACGTCAACGTTTGTGAAATTGAATTCAATGTTGTAACGTAGACCAACACAAAGTAGAAACTACTTGTTTATGTTTAGTTTAAAGATGAAAATTCCAAGGGAAAGAGAAGTTTTCCTTAGTTTTGCTTCTTTCGGTACTTAAAATATTGCAATGATTTTTAATGTGCGAAATATCGTATAGAAAAAAAAAGTATAATAAATTACATTAAATTTCATAACTTTTAATAAAAACTTACCTGTAAAGTAGAAAAATCGATATTTGCAATTTGCATGAACTCACCAACTCTCTCCCACCGACCCCATCTCCCTCTTCCTCATCTTACTAATACAACGCACTTTATTTCTTCTTTTCTTGCCGTCTGAAAGTTGCTAAGCTTCAATCTTTCTCATTTACCAATCCAACTACGTATTGCATCCTTGTGATGATTTCCATGGCCAACACACTACATAACGCCGCCATCTCTAGAATCACGTTTGGAGATTGTTCCATTTCTCGTTGTGTTTTTCCATCATTTTCCACTCTTCCTCTCAGGTTACTTCAACTCCCATGTTTCATTCCACTTCAGTTAGCAATAGCATCACTCGTTGCTAAATTGCTAATCCTTTTTCTGCCTTTGTAGAGCCATGCAAAACGGAAAACACGTAGAGCTTAGCAAAACGTTTGGGGTAGTAAAGGCAAAGTCAAATGGTGATTTGGAAATTTCTTTGAGCCCAAGGGTTGATGCAGTTAAATCTTCCAAAACTGTAGCCATAAGTGACCATGCCACTGCTCTTTTACAAGCCGGTGTTCCTGTTATTCGTTTAGCTGCTGGAGAACCTGATTTTGACACACCCGCTGTTATATCTGAGGTGATTTTCTTTTTATAATTTTCACTCTCTTTGATTTGTTGTTTATAATTTTTTTTTCTTTTTCTTAGGCTGGGATGAATGCAATTGGTGAAGGGTACACGAGATACACCCCTAATGCTGGAACATTAGAACTGCGCCAAGCAATTTGTCATAAGCTACAGGGTTACTTCAGAATTCAGATGTTTGATTTTTGTACTTTTTTGGTTATTAATACGTGAGATTAACAATGTGGCAGGACTGTTGTTGCAGAGGAGAATGGAATTGCATATACTCCTGACCAGATTTTGGTCAGTAATGGAGCCAAGCAAAGTGTTGTTCAAGCAGTGCTGGCAGTTTGTTCCCCAGGAGATGAGGTATGTAATGGTTTTATACTCATGCAGAGTCATTATAAAGTGAGAAAACTTCTGCAACTGGGCATTCATTTCCTTAATTCTACGATATTTTTGCTCCATGTTTTATTTCTGTGTTTTACTTACTAAATATGATTGTCACATATTTAGTGTGCACCTGTCCATTCATAAAATTGCATCTTTTTGTTGCTTTATAAAATTTATTACATAGAAGTTTATTTTTCCTTTGGCAATCTGTGGTGATTTACACTTACCTTCTACTATGAATGTTTCAGGTCATTATTCCCTCACCATTCTATGTGAGTTACCCAGAAATGGTTAGATTGGCTGATGCAACACCTGTGATTCTTCCAACCCACATATCTAATAATTTTCTTATGGATCCCAAACTGCTTGAAGCCAGCCTCACTGAAAAATCGAGACTACTTATTCTTTGTTCACCATCTAATCCAACAGGATCGGTGTACCCTAAGAAATTACTTGAAGAGATAGCCCAAATTGTAGCAAAGCACCCCAGGCTTCTGGTACTGACATTCATCTATGATGCTTGAAAATGTGTTCTCCTGAATGATAGTTCGTTTCTAGATCCTTATGATTATTTTATACATGCAGGTTCTCTCTGATGAAATTTATGAACACATAATTTATGCACCAGCAACTCATGCAAGCTTTGCTTCTTTACCTGGAATGTGGAACAGAACTCTAACTGTAAATGGTTTTTCTAAGGTTGTCTATAATGATATGTGCTCTTACTGATGGAGTGTAGTCCCTAATTACTATTATATTTTCTTTTGGGTAGGTTGATGGTGTTTGTATAGTTGATCCCTTGTTTTTCTTTTCTACTCAATATGAATTGTGCATTTCTTAGTGTTTGTAAATTATGATTGTGTAGAAAGCCTCGGGTCCAAGTGCATTTTTGGATTTATGTTTAAATGAGTATGAATTCATGTAATATTTTCAATATATTTTCAAACACGCACTAGATTGTGATATGTTTAAACTCTGTTCCTTTAGACATTTGCAATGACTGGTTGGCGGCTTGGGTATGTTGCTGGTCCAAAAAATTTTGTTGCAGCATGCGGAAAGATTCAAAGTCAAGTATGCTGTTTTTCTCTTCTTTTTTTTTTTTATTTGAAAGATCAAACATCTCTCGATTAATAGTATATCAAACATATAATGTTGGACATATGTTATATTGGACACAGTTAACTTCTGGGGCATGTAGTATATCTCAGAAAGCTGGTGTTGCTGCATTAGGACTAGGCTATGCAGGTGGAGAAACTGTTTCTAACATGGTGAAAGCGTTCAGGGAAAGAAGGGATTTCTTGGTTAAAAGCTTTAGAAAAATGGATGGTGTGAAGATATCAGAACCACAGGTAAAAATTTATTAGCATCTTGCTTGACTGTTATTCTCTCTATTTTTAGCCTCTCCCTTTTCTTCAAAATTGAACTATTCTTTTTCTCTATCAGGGGGCATTTTATCTATTCATTGATTTCAGCTCTTATTATGGAAGAGAAGCTGAAGGGTTTGGTGTAATAGAGAATTCAGACTCCCTCTGTAGATACCTACTAGACAAGGGCCTGGTATATATACTCATTTAATGGCCTTCAAGATTTTAGCCATATTTTATCAGGAGAAAATTTCAAAGTGATTTTTTCACCATGTTATCTAAAACTATTTTTTTAACCTGTGAAACATTGAACATAATAAAAATTAAAAAATAAAAAATTCAATGCGTTGATACTACTAAATGATACAATTTTTAATAAAAATTTATTATTTATTAATTTCTTATTATGTGCAATGTCGCCCAGGTTAAAATATCTCCAAAAAATAGTCATAGAACTTAATATTAGCTAGCACAAAGGATTTTCTCTTTCTTGAAATGAGAGCTAAAAAACTGAAATATATATGGAAGGCTTCATTCATGTTTAATCATCATCACCATCAAATTGTGTATATAAAGTCACATAGTAATAGCCTAAGCCATAACTTTTTAACTATGCAACAGGTTGCCCTGGTGCCAGGGAGTGCATTTGGAGATGATTCTTGCATCCGTATTTCTTATGCAGAATCCCTTACTATCATAGAGGAAGCCGTAGAGAGAATTAAAAAAGCACTTATCCCTCTAAGCTCTGCAACACTTGTTTAATTAATGCCAATTAATCGTGCTCTTACTTCTACTTGGTGTGTATGTATTTTATTTGACAGCGTGTGGAGACGTTGCTGACTCCACAACTAAATGCCACAGCCTCATTCATGTTTAAACAGTGCCAGTATTTGTAGTATTGGAAATTTAATATTTAATATGTCATATCTGTTCTGAAGTGAGACAAACTTGTGTTGTTTTGGAAAAATTAAATTTCTATAAGTATCAAGGTTGATAACGTAGGTAAACTTTGAGCAACCTAAGGATTAAAGCTAACAGACAAATTAAAGCTCATATGGCAGAGCTAGTAAGGGGACATTTCGGTTCATAACTGCATGGTTTATTTTGATCAGTAGTTAATTAATTGTCTTATTGGTGAAAATTTCAAGCAGCAATTAGGTGACTTGTGTTCATGATAGATTTTTATGTCATCTAAAGTTGTATCTTTTCCATATCCTGTTGGACCAAATCACTATTTTATATAATTTTTTTCTACAACATTTTGTTATAATTTTTTTTCCCATGTCAGTTGTCTTTTCTTATACTTCTCTTTTATTTTTATCTCTCTCTTAAATGTTAAAAGAAATTGTATAAACTTGTACAGATAGAATTTCTCGTTCTAATGTGCCTTTAATTGCTTTAGAGATGCACTAGATATGTTTGGATTATTGTTAAATGCGACTCTCAGCTACAATTATGTCAAACAACATTACGGTATTTGTAGACAAAATATACATTCTCCAATTCATGGAGGGATGCGCAAACTATAATCCAAACAAGGAACCATTTGAGTTTCTCATGCTTTATTGTTTAGTCCACGAAGATAGCTCAGATTTGGGCCTACGACTAGACAAAGATTTGGGCCAATGCCTTTTCTGAACCTCAACTTTTTTTCTCGTAATTTGTTATTCCTTTTGTATAAGTAAATGGTTAACCAACCAAAAGTGAAACAATGGTTTCCAGAACAAATAAAAAAAGAGTAAATGGTTTAGAACACATTTTTGGATGTTCATGACTTTGAACAACCAAAACGAAACACTGTGGCAACCCGAATTTTTAAATATATATTAAACGAAAAACAACCATAACGATCTTACATATCTATAAACATACTGTTAATGATACAAAATTATAATAAAGCATAGCAAATTATCTAAAGAATCACTAAATAATAAATGTATGTAATTTAATTTTCACCATGGAAACGAACAAATATTTCCACGTGAATACAAATGTTTTTTTTTCTTATTACCAAAAAATATAACTCTTCCTTTTGCTTCCCTTTAGTAAATTTTCAATGGAATAATGGAGGAAAAAGCTTGACATCTTTACGAGGGTTTCATCATAAAAGAAAGAAAGTGCGTTAAAAGAGAAAGCTCCATATACATTGAACCTAGACCAGTTTTGCTAGAAGTATAATAACAAATTAAAGTAATGTGCATTGAGCAGGCGTGCAGATGTGCCTACTGTAATCAATGTCAAAGTAAGCGCTTAGTGGCTTCATTACACAACACATGTTAATGATCATCGTACGGTATGAATCTAGGCATGTATCTGTCTAGGAACACCAACCCCTAATCTTTTATCCCATTTTCATCCCTGCTATTCTTTTTGAACCAAAAAAGAACAATAACTCCGCTATTAACCATTGAATATTTTTGTACAAACATTGATTATTTTGAATCCTTTATAGTTAATTATGATTGAAAATTAAAAAATATATAACTGAGAAAAAATCATTTTGTTCTTTTTTTTTAAGTTATTTTATAAAAATACACTTATGTAGTTTTATCAAATTTTATTATTAACGATGCGCATTGTAGCTAATCTATCCACGTTTAACAATAAAAATGCTAATCAATCAACTTACATACATTCATTCATTAGCTTAATATAAAAGTCTTCAATCTCCAACACTGACCGAACATACTTTCCAGCAATTTTCACACACGCCACTTCAAATTACTATTTTATAAAAGCACAAACATGATACACATGGACAGAAACTCATAGCATCTCCAACAATTACGAGATGACTTATTCTATTGCATATTCGTACATAACGTACTCAGGGACTGGAAATTCAAGATCATAAGCACTGTTATGATTTTCCACTTAGACAAATAGCTATTATATATATGTTAACAGTTGAATTAGCTTGTGGTTATTCAAACTTGGCACTCGCTCTTGCAGCCAACAGCTTCTTCAACAGTCAGAAAGACTCTCCCACCAATTTTGTCAACAAAGTTGGACACCTTTAGCTTGTGTATCACTTGCCACCTAGGGTTGGCAATGGCTAACTGAGAAGAACACAAAAAGCACTAGGTCAACAATAGAGATAAGAAATAGATATTATTTGTTGCAAGCTTTTATGATACTAACAAGATTTGTTTAGGTTAATGTTGTATAAAGTAAACCTTGTTCATTTAAACAAAGTATTCACATGAACAAGCCTTGTCAACGTATGATTTTTTTTATTTAAGTGACATATAGAAGCAATCTTTTATACCTATAGCTCAAACACAAAGGAGTTACCTGCTTCCCATGTGAAGACAAACTTTTATGCAGGTCCTCTAGAGCAGCAATTCCGGAAGTGTCAATGTTCACCAAATCTGTCACGAGAATATCATGAATTAATTATATAAAAAAAAAACAACTTTAGATTGTAAAATTGTTAACCTCACAACTATCCCACTAACATTAATTCTTATATTCTTTCAAGTTTCTGTTCTACCATATTAATCAATTATAATTTGCATCATGCATCATAACATCGCTTTTAGAATTAGAACATAGCCAATCCATGGCATAGGCATCGAAAAGCACCACTAGAGCCTGTTTAAAACGAAAGACCCTAAAATCACGTTTTCATAAAGAAAAAAAAAGATGTTGCGTAGAGTCATAGAGTTTTGAGTGTTTAGATTTTGCTTTTTTATATAGAAAATCAATTCTGCAATAGGTAGAATTGATTTTAGAAAAATTGAAAATTTGTAACTTTTTTATAAAATATATATTGATTATAGGTGGAGATATGAATTATATTTTGTTTACATTTCAAAAGCAATTTTATTGTATTAACTAAAGAAATTCAATTTTCAACCCACTTTTAAAAAATTATATGCAAACACATTAATTTTCTTAAAGTTAAATATCAAAATCAATTCTTTCAAAATTAATATCATCTAAATTAATTCTACCAAATGTCCTTAGATACTTGTGTACTTCAGTAAAAGTAACAAGGTGCAATAAATTCTGTTAATTTCATATTCTGTCTGTCATATTTTGGAAATAAACTTCTTCCATTTTAAGTAACGGGAGTCAGAAAAGCCTTACTGGAGGTGTCAATAATTACGAGTTGAATGGTGCTTTTTGAATTTCCCTTGTCATCATCTTCCGATTCTTCCTCAGCGACCCATTTGATTATCCTTCAAACAAAAATTAAAGATTAGGTTATTCATGTTTCATACATTATTTCTGACATTAATTCCCTCCAAGGAAGTACTTATTTATTGTATGTAGCTAATTAATTAATACCTTTCTCTAACGAAATTGGCATTTGCAAAGCAAAGTAACGCAGACTTGACACGAATTATCATAACCCCGGGAATCTTAACTGCCATTGGATACTGATAAACATCGCAGAACAAATCAGTTCCCGGAAGTTTTCCTAGAGTTTCTGTGCCAGGTCGAATTGAGATGAGAATGATCTTCGAAAAAGATATTACCACCTGCAAATTACATTAACAGAATCCAAATTTTAATAGACCCATAATTTATAATATCAAGCAATACTTTTTCTTGAATTTTCTTTGGAATATCTTGTGGCAAGTGTGAATGTTGTTTGTGTCGGAAAACAATGTATTAATTTGTCGATGATATAACTAGCACTTCTAAGAGAGAAAAGGACTACTCTATGCCATTAGAGCGAAGAAACAATTTGACATAACACCCTAAAGTGTTAGTGATTTGTCGAAAACTTTTTATATTAAATATATTTATCAAGTGATTGCAACCCTAGTTAGGAATATCATTCCATATAGAGAATTTACTAGGCGCCTTTAATTTTCAAGATAAATGCGTCCAACCAGAAACAAATGCGGTTTTTTCAACGATGCACATCCATTCTGCATCACACTTAGTGCCAAATATGTTGGACCAGTGAAGTGGTGGGGTATGCTTATTAGATATAATGGAAAAGTTAGGCATTGGTCCATGCCATCACCGATTATTCTGAAAATTTGAATTTCTTGTTGTTTTGAACAAAAACCATATACTCTTTAAATAGTAGAACTAGGTTGCAAGCTAATAAATATCCACTCGTAGTGTCGTTACCTTCACAAATAGAGCTGTTCAATTATTATTGCGTTTCATAATTATCCAACACTAAATCTGAGCTTGGTTTTCCAGCAATTTATAATTAAATACCATTTACATATAATTTATTATTTCCAGTGGAACAACTAGTGAGTGATGTGGCTTAGAGATGCTAAGGTTGATTTTTAATATAGAAATTAATAAAAGAGAGCTATTTTAATTAACGTGTATAATATATTAATATAGAGGGGCTTATATATAGCGAGCCATATGTTTTGACTTTCTAAAAACAGTAGCATAGTTGAGCTGTATGGCTCCAATAACCCCATTATAACAAGGACAACAGCAGCAGGTCACCAGTGGCAAAAACTGACACACAACTACACATGTATGAATTTATTAACAAGTGTTCACTGACTAGAATCAGAAAAAAGGTAAAACATTAAACTTTTTAATTATATGTACAACTTATACTTTTTAAAAATTGATAAATCCAATTCATCGACTATATATGATTGAAAATTCAAAATATAGTCATTATATTTTATTCAAAATAAAAAAAAGTGCACAATAAAAATATTAAAGTCTTTTTACTTATTTAGAGTTGCTGCTAGTAAGAATCTTTAAGCTCATAAATGGATGGTAATGAAATCAACTAAAGCCAAAACTTAGAAGAGATAACGAAGTGCCAATGATTACCGCCACTAGAAGACCAATCTCCACAGAAGCAAATAGTACCCCAAAGAAGGCTCCAGTGCAAGCAAGAAAGTCTAACTTGTCAACCTTCCAAATTTTGTAAGCTTCAGTGACGTCAATGAGTCCTGGGAGAGCAGAGAGAATGACAGAAGCAAGAATAGCGGTTGGTGTATAATATAAAAGCTTTGTCAAAAACTGCAATGATATCAACACCGTCACAGCCATCACAATGTTTGACACTAAAGTTTCACAGCCAGCCGCATAATTCACAGCGGTGCGGGAGAACGAACCTGCCACAATTCTTTATATTAAGAGTATTTGATATATATTCTTAATCAATTAAACAAAAACAAACAAACAAACAAACATTAAAATAGTTGTCTATATGTTGTGGTGTCCCTTGCCCATAATTTTACCTAGCTAGCTCTCAAAAAGTATTATTTATTTTCTTCGTTTCCAATAATAAGAGGTGAAAAAAGGAGAACTTCATGGATTCAATTCAATTGTTTAATTATATTGGAGTAGTTTTTTAATTGCTATTATGCTTTCCAAAAGTAATTTTAGGAAAGTGGTGATAAAAAGATTTTAAAGATACCAAAAATAATAATAAAAAAGAGTAAAATTAATGTGTTCGTAGCATTCTATATCGTACTTCTAAAAATATTTGTGTATCGTCTTTCAAGAAAGTTTAATTGGTAGAAATAAAATGCAATAATCATAATGTAGTATAAATTCCACAACGCATTTTTATATACCAAAAAAATAGTTTTTATATGTATTTTTGTGTTTGCATAAAATTAAGGAATGAATAAGAAAATTAAGTTATTAAAATGGATGTAAGAAAATTAAGAAATTAAAATGTCAAAGGCAATCAAAGGCTGCTAGCTTATCGATTTGTTCAAAACCAATTCACAGCAGCATTAAAAAAAAATAATGACTTAACATAAATAATCTCACAACTCCAATTTTGTTACCCTTATCTCTATAAATTGAGAAATAGGTTTACTTAGATAAAAGAATTATACCAGTTGCAACATAACAGGAGGTGAAAGATCCTATGATGTTTGTGACGCCTATTGACATCATCTCCTTGTTTCCATCAAGTTGGTATCCTTTGATGGATGCAAAAGATCGTCCAACAGCAACAGATTCCTATTAAGACACCAACATGAAAGGGAAAATTATTACACAAACAAAAAGAAAGAGATTAGAATATGGTAACTGTGATTAACTTTATCGTCAAATTGTCATAATTAAGTTGAGGGTAGCATATATATGTAATTATAATTGGCTACTCACAGTTAGGGCGACGACAGCAACCACTAGTCCAATTTTGGCCACTTCTCCAATGTAAGGGTTGTTGAAGTCTAATTGATGGATGGAGCTTGGATTCAATCCTCCTTTGACATGTTTCACTATTTTAACTCCATTTTTATCAGCTCTTGTCAGAAAAACAGCTAAAGTTGACAATACAACAGATACAAGAGGAGAAATTGATGCCAACCAGAACAACTTCTTCCTTTTACCCTGGAAATTAGCCCCGAAAGTGCATTGAACATCGATTTGAGGAAATTCAATTCAAGCTAGAAATTAGAGGGAAAATGGACCTATCTTGAGCTGATTCAGTGCTATGTTACTCACCAGAAATCTAGTTGTTAAGATGAAGATCAAGAAAGAAGTTCCGAGGATAAAGTTACGCGGGTTCCACTGTAATTCAACAAAATGCCAGCGTTAATATGATAAAACTATATTTATCAGCTATTTAAAATTTTAATGAAATTATTATGATAGAATTATTTATTAATTATGGTTATTATTTTAACATTTTAAATACATGGATCGATGCAGATGAGTGCTTGTATTTACTTTTAATCTAAATTAGAAAGAGAGCTTGTGTATGTGTGTGTCTATGTGTGTGTCTGTATATATATATATATATAATTAGTTAATCATTAATGTGTATTGATAAAAGATAACAACTAAAATATATTAATTAATATATATAAATGAAATATATAATGAAAAATAGGTGCTAAATTTAATTTAAAATATCACTTATTTTTTAATTTATGTGCAAAATCTTTAATGTTGAAAAAAATAGGAGTTTTTGTAAATCAATAATTTAATTAGTTATAATGAATATCATGAATTGTGAATGGTGTCTGGTCCTGGTCCCAAAACTATCTTTGTTCTTAGTTCCCCACCAGGCACAGCTCCCAATTTATAGGGAATAGAAAAAAGTAAACGGATAGGGAAAGATATATAGTAGCATACGGGATTGTGAACTGCTTCCCAAACCGCTTTCAAGACAGAGATTATGTCGGTTTTGGTCGTAAAATGAGTGATTCCAAACAGTCCCTTCAACTGTTGAAGCCCAATCACAATGGCTGCTCCTCCCACAAATCCAACTATCGCAGCATGGGATAGGAAATCCACAAGGAACCCCAGCCTGTGTTAATTGCCCATTAAGGTTATAAGCAATCTCATATATATATCATTACTATTACCTTGTACTAGTATTACTATCTTATGGTAAAATTATAAAAAAAAAAAATGAAAGGAACTAGAGCATAGTATATCGATAAGGGAAGTGTTAAAATTTTCACCTGAAAACTCCGAACGAAGTTTGAAAGATTCCAGCAAAGAGTGTAGCAAGCAAAACCAGCTTTGTATATCCCACTGGATCAACAGCAGGGTCTGTTAATTTCTGGATCATTGATGATAACAGCAGAGAAACCACAGCCACAGGACCAATTGCTATCTCTCTAGAAGTTCCCATTACAGCATAGATAAGCGGTGGTACAACACTTGTGTCTAATTGATTTCATTACACAAATCAGTAATCCAATATCAAAATATTAATAAGGAGAACATTAAAATTTACTTACAAAGGCCATATTGAGGATCAAGGTGTGCTAAAGTCGCATACCCAATGCTCTGCATTGAAAGTAGAAACCAACACACCACACAAAAGTTGAGATATTTTCTAGTCTTAATTATATGCTTTCAACTAGCAGAAGAATTATCGCGTGTTCAGTTATACATTAAAAAAATATATAAATAAATTTCTACCAGTTGTAACTTTTGCACTAAATTTATATATGCAAAGTTATAACGAATTATATTAAAGTAAAGATGAATTCATAAACATTTGAATGCTAGTCTAAACATAGTATTATAAATTAATTAGAATTATGTATGTACCTGGGGAATACAGAGACTTGCAATAGTAAGGCCTGCAAGAAGATCTTTCCTGAATTTAGAAGCAGTGTAGTTTCTGCCCCATGCAAGAATAGGAAAAATGACTTGCAAAACTGAAAGCAGGAGTGTGGTGAAGGGTTGATCTCTGAGAGAGGAAAAGCTTCTTTGACACTGGGAAATGGTTTTACTGAGAGAATCTGCAACCACACGGTAGGGACTTGGGGGCTGAGGAGCATTAAGAACCCATTCAGACCTTACATCATGCGACTTCTTCTCAATGTCCTCCTGCGATTTGCTGGTCTCCATCATTGAAGAAGCCATAATTGAAGTGTTTGGGAGAACTTTGTCTCTTTGATTTTCACTACACTCTCATCAAACTCACAAATTGATTGAAGAGTTCAGCTATCAAGTTGAAGGACTTCATGTTTAGAAGCCACCTTATATAGACCATCTAAAAAGTGTTGTCTCACATCATCCATTTCAAAACAAATAATAAGAGATCAAAATGTGCTTATTTGAATTTAAACAAGTATATAAGTTGTTTTAAAATAACTTACAAAAATAATTTTTAATTTCTATATATGTTTTAATATTATTTTAATAAGTTATTTAGTATAAGTTATTAACATAAGTTATTTTAAATTTATTTTAAAATTTTTATAATTAAACAAATTGTATAAACTTTCCTATAATAAAAATTCATTGAATAAGTTTTGAATTGAGTAATATCTCTTCAAATGCATCTATATTTTTAAATGATTCAGTGGGTAGAATAAGACAAGATTGAATCTTTTTTATTTTTAAGATGAGAAAATATTTTTAATTAATAGTTAAAATGGCACTTTATCCTCTAAGTGTACCTCTTTTTCAAATAGCCCACAATATATGCATTAAATTAGAATATATTCCTTTAATAGTAACTGAATGACGGTGGAATCTATTTTTTCTTATAAAATTATAGTTATTATATATAAATTCTCTTCTTTAGAATTTAAATTTTCAATTAAATATATGTTCTTAACCTCTCTTTTTTCTTTTAAACGTATATTTAGTAAATAGCTCTCTTGCATTTAGTGTTGATAATTACATAATCAGTATGCTTGCAAAAAAGGTTCAGAATTTATCCTACAATTTGGTCGGACGAAAATGTCAATGCTACAGGAAAATTGTTAGAAATGAAAGAAAGATTAAAATATTAAAGAGGTTATTTAATAAAAGGAGCTAAAATAATTTAAGTTAAATTACTTTTAATTACTTATAAATTTAAGTTTTAAAATATTTTTATAATATAAAACTTTTAACAAAATTTTCATACTCTTAAAAATTTTAAATAATTCTCTATTTATTAGTGGTTTACTTTTACTAGGTTATTAAGTGAACATTTAAAAGAGTTTATACTGACTTTATAACATTTTATAAACAAATTTTTTTATCGTATTTCATTAAATTTTATAATATATCTTATAGTAAAATAAGTTAATTACTGAATAAATGTAAATATACTTTAATTTGAAACTCATGCAGTTGTATAATTTATTGAATTTCTTAAGTATAATTTATTCAAGTGTTTTAATAAGATCCCATAAATTTAACAAAAGTTAGTAAACTAACTATTTTTTTAAAAAAAGTATTTAAGTTTGTGAAAAAATTAGAAAAAATACACTAATATTAAAGATAGGTTTTACCTTTTCAATTATGCTAAATTTAAATATGGTACAAGCGGCACTGTTACTGTTGATCAATTATGTGATGTCAGATGTAGTACTTAGAATTAACAAACGAAAGTAGGTACCATGATAAAATCTTAAAAAGGTAATCCGTGAACGATGATAAAAATAAAGGGTCAAATAAAACATAGGAGATAGAGCTTTATTCAGTCAACGCCATTCCTTGGAATCTAAACTAGGCAAGTAGGAGTAATTAATTATGTTTATGAATGAGCTGAAGCATCTTAGCACCTTTCTTTGGCCCACTAATTACTAATTACTAATTACTAATTACTAATTAGGCACCAACACCAGACCTTCCGATACATTGAATGTAGACACGTTTTTCAAGAGCAGTGCTCTAATTAAAAGTTAAAATCCTCCACTTTCAGAATTGAAGGGAACCACTAAGTGAATGACATGAATTTTCACTGCATCACCTATTATTCATTCAAATTATATTAATATAATGTAATATTCTTTAATTGTTACTTTTAAAATTGCACACGGTGAATATCACAATCTCATGAATTCTATAGATGCTGGGGCAGTGTGTATAATTCAGTTATTAGAAATATTAAAACGAAAAAATATTAGTTTTCTTAAAATACAAGTTTAAAATTTAATTTTTTATTAACAACATTAAAAAAATACTTATTCTTATAATTTTTAATGAATTTTAATATATTTTTAAAGATAAATTTATTATGTATTTATTTTTTAAATAATATTTTTAGGACACTCATTAATAAAATCATATTAAAATTTATAATTTATTAAACTTATATTTTAATATTAAATTTTAACATATAAAACTTAATAATTTTTTATTAAAAATATTTATTATACTTTTATATATGTAAGGTAATATATTTCTTCTTCTTTTTTAATATTGTATGTCACATGATATATTACTTTTTATCTTTTTACTTATTTTTCATTTTTTATACGGTATTTATTCGAATTTCAATATGGATCTATAGATTATAAGATATTTTTTCAATCTTATTTATAAAAAATAATTATAATTATTTTTAAATATAAAAATAAATATTTTTTAAATATAATAATTTTTAACTATTTTTATATTTTTATTTATTATAAAATTTATATTAACAAGATACATATTTATTTAATACATGAGATATTGACTATTTTTTTTCATTTAGTTTAATTTAAATATGACTTGAAATCTTACTTAAGTAATATTGAGTTTGTCACTTAAATTAACTTCTATTGATAATATTAACTATTTATTACTATAATATTTTAAATTACACTATAATAAATAATTATTTTTTATTAATTTTAATGAATTATGTATTTATTTTTTTATAAAATTAAAAAAATTATTATAAGATTTAATTAATTAATAATATTAAATACTATAATTTTTAATAAATTTTATAATATATATATATATCGACAGAAATATCCACTTTCAATGGTACACAAGACGTTTTCATATTATACTGATTAGTGGAATTTAAATTGTATCGATATTGTTTCGATGAACAACTAAATTAGATGAGTACTTTTTCTTTTTTAAAGAGAAGTTATAACTCGGATGAAGTTCGTTTAATTCCAAAGCTGAAAAAAAATATCACAGTGAACATTAGAGTAATATATAAATATTTACTAATATTTATATATTTAAATCAATTTTATGTAATTATTACATTGTAAGTTTAAATTAGTTTATTTTGAATAAAAAAATATTTTACTTTTATTAATTTTTAAAATTTTTATCCGTAAATATTGTGGATGAGTCTACCAATAGAATTTTTTTGAATATATAAGAACTCAAATCTGAGATTTTACTTAAGTGATATCAAGTCGCTTGCCACTCAGACTAACTTCTGTTGATAAATTTTAATTCTTTTTATCTATTTGTTTTATAAAATGATACATTTATTAATATTTATATATTTAAATCAATTTTCTGTAATTTTATATATTTACTTATGCATAAGTTTAAGATCACATTAATTGTATTTTTGACAGTTTTGTAAATATTGGATGGATTTTGAGCATATAAAATGCTACATTTTTATAAAAAAGAAAATATTTATAAAACTATATATTTTTAAAGTAATAAACATTTTATTTACAGTAAAAAAAGTATCATTTTGATATGGTTAAAATCTAGTCAGTATTATGAGAGGAGTAAGTATAATTTTTCTTACAATATTTTAGAGAAATTCATTTATTTATTAAATATAAAATGCACATATGATTCTAAAATATTAAATTATAGGGAGAGATAAGAGTAAAAAAAATAAAGAACGTTAATTACATTTCATAGAGTATGGACTAGTAACTTAAGTAGACAAATAAGAATTAAAAAAAAGAAGATAAATATTAATCAATGTCTAAAGATCGTATTCATGTAACAATTTGCTCCAAATTAATACCGTAAAACTCCATAAAATAAAAGTAAATTGTTGTTATTTGTTGGTTATAAAGTAACCATTTTAGTAACCATCTGACAACATGCGTCTACAGCTTCTTCCACAGACAGAAAAACCCTTCCTCCAATTTCGCTCACGAAGTTAGCTAATCTTAGCTTGTGAATTACGTGCCACCTAGGGTTAGCCATAGCTAACTGAAACAAATTAAGAAAAAATAGTATTAGAAAAAATAATTTCAATACAATTTTTTTATTATTGACTGAAATTTATTAAAATTATTAAATTAAAAATAAAAGTTATGTAATGTATAATAAATTTGAATTAATAAAATGCACTTAAATGGGTAATATATTCCTAACATTTCTTAAAGAAAACTCACTTTGACTCCATGTGAAGTGAGAATTTTATTCAGCTCGACCAAAGAAGCAATTCCCGCGGTGTCAATATTCGTGAGACCTATAATGTTGTAAGATCAATTAATCAATGGAGAATTGCATGCAAGAACATACGTTAATAACTTAGGTTAATGCGAGACTCACTTGAGGCATCAATAATGACGTGTTTGAAGGTGATTTCCCCTTTGCCATCCTTGCCTTCTTCGTTGGTCACCCATCTCCCAATCCTTTTCAACAATGTTAATTTGTTCAAATGTTAATTAAAGCCAAATTTCAAATTCATGGATCCATGGGAAGAAGGGACAGTGCTAGACAACAGATACCTTTCCCTGACAAGACTTGCATTTGCAAAACAAAGCCAAGAAGATTTTAGAGAAACTATCAAAACTCCAGGAACGTTGACCGCCATTGGATATTGTTCAACGTCACCAAATGCATCAGTTTCAGGAAGCCTTCCAACAAGCGCTATACCAGGTTGAATTGAGATTATAATTATCTTCGCAAACGATATCGTGATCTGCACTAGAACTTCATGTAGTCAGATAAAAAATACACTGTGTGTGAAGAAAGAATACTAATAATATTATAAGAAAAAATGTAAATTATCTTTCAACAGTTTTTGAAATAGAAAAAGGAAAAAATATACCCCAATTGCAAGGCCAAATTCGACGGATGCAAACAAGACACCGAAGAAAGCTCCTGCGCAGGCAAGGAAATCGGTTTTATCAACCTTCCAAATTTGATATGCTTTGTTAAGGTCAATGAGTCCTGGTATAGCCGATAGAATTATTGCTGCTAAGATTGCTTTTGGAGTGAAATATAAGAGCCCTGTCAAAAACTTGAGTGACATCAGAACCGTCAGTGCCATCACTATGTTCGACACCAATGTTTCTGATCCTGCATTATAGTTTACAGCAGTTCGTGCCACTGAACCTGCATCGTTTTTTTATTCGTGCTCATTAGCAAACACACAGATTTTTCTAGTTTTACTCATATCTTATTTAAAATTAATTAACCTGATGCAATATAGCAAGAAGTGAAGGATCCAACAATGTTCATTATGCCCAATGATACCACTTCTCTGTTGGGATTCAGATTGTATCCTCTAAGGGCTGCAAATGATCGCCCAACAGCAATAGATCCCTGTGATTCAACAAAATATATTGTACTTCGTTAGAAAGACTCCCATCATTAAAGATTAACAGAGAAAATTTGAATAAGGAGGTACCCCACCGTGAGTGAAATAATAGCAACGGTCAACCCTATTTTGATCAAAGGAGCCACAACTTTGCCTTTGAATATTAACTGGTTGAATGACAATGGATTCAAGCTACCTCCTTTGATTGGTCCCAAGACTTCAACTCTATAGTCCTTCACTTTAAGCTCATGAAAATTTATTCTGTATGCAATAACAGAGGATACAATGACAGAAAGGAGAGGAGCAACATGTGACAACCAGAAGAGTTTCCTGTTCCTTCTCCCCTGTTTGGATATGCAACAACATAGTTTAAAATAACTCGCAATTCAGATAGAAAATGAACCACAAAATAATTCAGCAACATTATTATAGCCCAAATCAAACTAACCAGGAATCTGGTAAATAGGATGAAACAGAGAAATGAGAATCCAATAATAAAATTGTAAGGATGCCACTCTGACTGAAAATAGTAAGTGAAGGAAATATTAATAATTAACCAACTAACAAAACAATGAACTTTGACTTGTAATAAAATTTTGCTATGTTTACTTGGTTTTTGAACGATGTCCAAACAGCTTTCATTACTTCAATTAAACCAGTTTTGTTGGTAAACTTAACGATCCCAAATAACCCTTTTAATTGTTGTAATCCAATGCCCAGGGCAGCTGCTGCCAAGAACCCCAGGATCGTGGCATGGGAAAGATAATCCACTAGGAAACCTAGCCTGTAAAACGTGAGAAACAACGTTATAAGCCATGCCCTAAGTCTTTAATTCTACAAAAAAATTGTACAATTTAAAATTAATTTTTATAAAATATTTTGTTAGAATATATTTTTTACTTTTTTTACAAATTATCATTTTTAATTCTTCTAATTTACATGTTTCATTGATTGGACTGTATAAGTTAGAAGGCTGAAAAATAATAATTTACATATAAAAAAATAGAGATTATATCTTAACAATATCTTATACATAATAAGTTTAAATTATGCAAATTTTATAAAGATCAAAAACTTAATTAAGCCAAATTTATAATACCTATTTTGACACAATATTTTGGTTTAAATAAAATATTAGGCCATGGAAAATGAACAAATTGTTATGTTATAAATTTAACAATAAATTAATTATAAATAATCTCATAATTTTAAAACATTTTTAGTTTTATTTAAGTTAAAAAAATTACTCATATAAAACTAGTTATTGTAAGTATAATTTATAACAATTTTGTTAGATTAATTCTGAGTTTATCATTATCAACTATTATGTTTAAATATCTAGTTTTTCTCCACCTCATTTTTTTGTTATATTCATTCTATCAAATTATATTTTTTATTATCTCTTTCTTTTCACTTGTACACCTAAAATTGGGATGTACATCAAACATAAATCTATAATTATATTAGTTGTTGACCAGCGAGCACTAGCTAGCTGTTGTCACTTATCACAATACGTTCCATATAAAGCGTTCTTATTTTATCATTGTAAACAGCAATAAGAGGATAGCACTGACCTAAAGAGTCCGAAAGCAACTTGAAAGATACCCGCAAAAAATGTTGCAGTGAGAACAAGCTGAGTGTAAGTAATAGAATCATGAATAGGATCTTTCAATGTGTGAATCATTGAGGAAAGAAGCAATGAATCCACAGCTACAGGCCCGATCACTATCTCCCTTGAACTCGCCAGCATAGCGTAAATAAGAGGTGGCACAATACCTGTATCTGAGTAAATCGTGTTCTACTATTTAGATGTATAATATATTAATTAAGGAACATTTTAGAAGCAATCACCAATGCCCTTAGCATTTATAAAAGTCTATTACAATTTATGCAACTTACAGAGGCCATATTCAGGACTTAGCTGCGCTAGTGTCGCATTTCCCATACACTGACAACACCAAACAGTATACCAATTAAACTATTTTTTTAACGTCAGTTCATGAAAATGTAATAAAAATTGATGTAAACAATGACTAAACCGATCAATGTTTTCGTAGAAACAAAAATAATTATTTTATCTATCCAGACTACTCGTATGGCAGAAATCATTCAAAGACTAAGATAGAGTTTCTTAAACATATATACAATGTGCTAAGAAAAGGCTTCACGTATTGCATGCAAATACTAGAATTAATAATGTGTATTGTTATTTACAAATTTAAGTGTTAATTATCTTTAATTTGATTCTTTGAATTAATGCATTTGTGGCACTAACTATGAGAAGAAGAAGAATATTTCATGAACATATATATTTATGTTCATAGGTGAACCTGAGGAATGGCGAAAATTGCAAGGGTTAGACCGGCCATGAAATCGCACTTGAATTTTTGGGCATTGTAATTATGGAATGAACGTAGGATAGGAAACAGGTGCTGCAACAAGGCAAAGACGCGTTTGGAAAAAGGTTGATTTGGGAGAGAAAAGAATAGGTTTCGATTTGGACGAGGTAAGAGGGTGTCTTTGATGTTGTCCAACACCTGACGCAGCATGCATGGTGGTTCTGGAGGATTCAGCACCCACTCAGCTCTCTTCTCCTTCCCATTCTTCTCAATGTCAAGAACCTCTTCAAATATTGCAGTGTTCACTGTGGATTTGTTTGAAGCAACCATCTCTGAAACTAGAGCTCCTGCACAGTTCAGGAACCTAGTGCTTGCAGAGAAGGTGCTTCTTCAGCCCTTCTATGTTGTTCAGGACATTATAGTTATACACACAAGGATTTGGACAGGGTGGCTCATTATTGTTTGCTTTTGTTTAATCAACAAATTAGAGTTTATAAACCCAAAAATCATTGTGGAGTCATATTTAGGTAAAAAAAAATTAACAATATATTATTTATTATTTATAAGAAGAATGCACTGTTTAACATGTTATATATAATTGATTGAAAATTATAAAATTTATGTAATTTTTTAATTTTTAATAAATTTTAATAATTAATAAAACATACATTAAAGAAATATGTTAGAGATTGTATTGCTAATTTTTATTTATTCATTGTTATATAAGTTTTTAATCGGTGTCATTAATTGATGAAGAACATGTCTGAATGGACATTTTTAACAGAGATACACAATTTTTAATGAACATTTTCTAAAGTAAAAAATATTTATTGTAGCCAAAATTCCCTTTAGTGAGTTGTAAATGATACACCAATCAAATCCAAAATCATGTGAATCTTATACTTATTTAGACTTTATTTGTTTCTTTTTTTTTTTTAAATAATTCTAAATATTTTTAGTGTGTCTTTTTAAATTTTTGAAAAATTAAAGTCCAAAAAATAATATCAATTTATTTTTGAAAAAAAATTATAATTACTTTTTAAAATTAAAAAATTGTGAATAATTCATTAATTTAGCCAATTTAAAATTTATATATATATGTTTAATTAATTTTATTTATTATTTAATAGCATTAAAATAAGTGGGTGCTGAACATTTTTCTTCTCATATATTTACAGCCTGGCTGTTATTCAGTTAAAAGAATGTCAAAAGGAATCACCGAAAAGCATCTAATTAGTTAGCTGAGAAAAAAAGAAAATATGTATCGAATCAAATTGGAACCATTATTTTAAAGTGTTGAATTCATATTTCTCTCTCTATTTAACGTTGGAGATTCATTCATGGCTTGCGGCTTACCTCTTCCCCATTAGAATAATACTTTTTTAATATATGGGTTTAGTAAAAATGTCAAGATCATTATAATTAAATTATTATTTTTTTGTGCATAATTTTTATTTAAAAAATTATCATCTATGTATGTTAGAAAATATAAATTGTTTTTAGTAAAATGATTATTCTAGATAGCACTTTCAAAACGAGTTAATTCTTTGGTAAGTTCGTTTTGTAGGAATAATTTTAACTTCTCTTAATTCTATACTTATAATTTTTAATTATTAAATGAAGAGTTATTAAATTTTTTTATAATTTTAAATAATAAATCTATTTTATTTAATATTTACTTTATAAAATAGAAAGTTATTAAAATATATAGTAAAACGCGTTTTGTACTTCTGTACACTCTTTTGGTATTTTAAGCTTCTAATAATAAGATCATTAACTTCGTTCAAACATATTTAATGATTTTCTGATTAACAATTGGTAAATGAGTAGTTAATGCAGTTTGATGAATCAATTTGACCTAAGAACAAATGAAAAAGAATCTCGGAATAAGAAAATACCCATCATATTAAATTAAATTTATTTTCCTTCTCAACTACTGACAAGTCATTTATGTTTAAAATAATATCAAAACAATCGAAGTTAAAAAAAATAATCAACACTGGTGAATAATATATATTATTAGTAAAAAAATTTTAAAAAATATGATTTTGTAAAGACAATGAAATAAAATTATTTTACAGGATTTAATTAAAAAATTATTATAAAAATTTATGAAACCAGCACTTAATTTTGTTTATTAATCATCATAAAAAGGAAAAAAAAAATGACTGTTCTTCATGCTGAAATAAAAAGCTCCATAAAAATATTAATCTCCATTACGATTCGCCGCAGGTGAATCTGTCTGCTTAAGTAACTAAGGAGACACTACGTGCTAATTCATTTGTTTTGTACATTCATAATTTTTAACAAAAATAATTGATAACTTAGCAAAATTTGAAAGAAAAAAAAAGGAAGTTAAAAGTGCTAAATTAATTTATTAAAGATAAATTTGTTTTTAGATGATTATAATGTATATTTTTAGTTAACTTTAATTTTTAAAGAATTTGTATTTTTATGTAAAGATTAAATATTTTTTAATAAATAAAATAAATATCTTTATCATTAGAATGGGGAATGATTATTACTAATGGAAAAATATTTTTAAATTAATATTCATATATATTTTTATTATAAAATGAACTTTGTGTGAATTTTTTAAATTAAAATATATATGCAACTAAATTATTTAATAAAATTAACTTGTAATCCATTTAATCATTTAAAAATTATTTTTAAAAACTGTATTACATACTTTAAAGGTGTATGAACATTTGGAGGGAAAGTAAACCTGGTTATACGAGGAAACAGCTGCTTAATTAGCATGCGTGACAATCATAACATAAAGGGTTAAGGTTATTAATATTCATACTCTCAAAATTTATAATTTTTACGGTTTTATATATATTTTTTGTTTTTCAATCACATGTTATACTTCCTTTTTTTTTTCTTTCTCTCTATCTTTCTCACACTCTTACAGCTAAAAATTGTGTACTATTATAATCATCGAAGGGTTAATTAATAATTACATTAACACATTCAGTTTTGATTTTCACATAGCTGTTGTACCTATTTTATTTTAGTTTACGAATCAAATTTACAGATGTGATCGAGACTATCAAATTTTTTATCTATATATTTTATTTTTTAACCATTCAGTTGGATCGTAAAGATCGAAAAATAATTATAAAGAGAGGGAGAGAGAGAAGTAAGATGTGACTATTTATAGTTTTTGGTTCAAACCTTCGGAGTTCAGAAATCACATTAGACCTGAATTAATGTGATCAAGTTAAGTATATAAGATGCAACTATTTAGGTCAAGATCAAGAAGTTCCAATCTGATCATTCGTAGCAACAAATTTCATTATCATTGCCTTTGAGGTTGCCGTGATTTTCATGCAGTAGCCTACTATGTTTGATTATGCTATATGTGTTGTGGACTTGTTATTATCATAAAACTTTTACCCTTAAAGCTGTCTTTTTCTTCTCCATTTAGTCTCCCTTACACATTAAATAAGCACAAGCACTTTAGTACTTAGCTTTTGGTCTCAAAACTAGAGTTACGTACGGTAACCATAGCAGTTTCAATTTCATATACATAAACACAATCTTGATGGATTTTGATTCAGTGAAACTCGAAATAAAGAATAAACTGAAGGAAATGCTTTCTGCCAATTAGGCATAGCCAGCTACCATTCCCACTTACATTAGAAACCAAAGGTGATAAAATGAAATCATTTACCGCTCAATAAGAGTTTATGGCATGCATGCATTTGCAGATCCTCTTTGCAATCCCTTCTACGAAATTGAGCTTTGTCTCTTTCAAGGAATTAAATTTAAATGATTCAAAAATAAATCAATTCATTTATACCTTGATGGATATCAATGAGGAAAAACAAGTTGAAGCGCAATTAACCATGCAAAACTCACTGGCTTGAATTGAATGTTGATTCAAAAATTGCTTCTACAGTTTACTGTAGTAGCCATGGATGTGCATTGCTACAATCTTTTTCTCTGACGAAATTCCTTTCCTTTCTTTTCTTTTCTTTTCTTTTCTTTTTTGTCATCTTTCTAACAAGTTGAAAATGTGCTACAACTGAACATGGATTGCATAAAAGAAATCACTTGCTAAGATCTGAGTGTGTGCGCTTTTTTGGGTCAACAAGAACTTGCTCTTCTCACCTTAGTTTTGTCAGTAATATTTTTGGTCCGTTTTGCCTTTTGTGTTGAGTAGGATAAGGTTCAAAAAAGCCCAACTCGGTGTATTAACGTACCAATTTTGGATGGGCTTACTAATGCAGCACAAGAGCTCGAAGTGGATCATTATAAACGATTATATATTTTGATTAAAGAAACCGTTACATATTCTGGACCCAAAATAAAATGATTACAAGTTAAAAACGTGAAATCAAGTTTTAATAACATAAAAGAAATAAAGTAGGAGTAATAAAATTTTAAATAATCGTACTTTGACGACAAAAAAACAAACAAAACAAAACAAAGAGCGATCGTATATGGCTCCACAATATTATAGAATAGCAATGTTTGCACTTTATTTCTTTTAATATTTTAAATATATTTTCATTATTAAATTTTCTTAAATAAAATATAAAATTAAAGTATCACGTGCATATCATAAAAATCACAGATAATTTATTCAATACTAAAATCACATTAAAAGATACTAAAACAAATATATGTTGTTAAAACTTGTATTATGGAACTAGTACATGGTGTAAAAATACTGTAAATTTTTTTATGGAAATTTTTAATCAAAAATAAAATTTTAGTTTATTACAATTTTATTCTTTAAATTTATAAATTAAAATTATTTTATTTGATGATGATGATAATAATAATAATAATAATTTAACAAGTAGCAAAGCAGCATAGTTTTACTGCAACTTAAAATTTTAAATTATTGTGTCTCATATGCTTTCTTTCTAACATATATTTAGCAAAATTACCACAAAATGACTGAAGTAAACAATTAATTTAGAATAATAAATTATATATTATTTTTATAGTAACAAGATTTATTTGGATAACGATTTACTTATTGAAAATAAGTTTTGCTACAAATGGGGAAATAAAAAGGCTAGGTAAAATAAACAACAAATGAAAGCAAAAGTGCTAAGGCCAAAAGAAAAAACATTTTTTATGGTGTATATTACCTAACTGGGAATAGAGAAATAGAAAATAAGTGAAAATAATAATAATAACAATAATAATAATAATAATAATAAATATAATAGATGATATAATGATAAAGAAATAAAAAGATATATATATATATATATATATATATATATATAAAAGAATTAGAATATCAAAAAGAAAACAAGATTGCAATTCAATCCTAGAAGAGAAGAGTTGAAAACCATCAAGAGAATCAGTTTAGCTGGGTCTAATTCATGTAATGATATTTTGCG